>NC_081816.1:7045000-8245000 GCF_030704535.1 Vitis vinifera | reverse complement strand
ATAATTTTTAAAATATAGTTCTCAAATATAAAATTTAATCATATAATGATTATTATTATTTTTTATTTCTATTATGACTAAAGTCAAATTCAACACTATCGTGTTAACATTACCAATATTTAGGTGATATCAATGGTTTGGTTTTACGAAAATATAGAGGAAACTATTGATAAATTGTAAAAATTGACTATTAAATGATAATTTTAGATAAAATTTTGACAAATAATAAAACAGCTAATAAATTAATAATGCATACAAAAATTGGCCCAAACTTAATGGGCCAGACCTTGAGTCTAGGCTTTGCTGTCGGGATGGGCTAGCCATTCATTGGACTAGCCCCTGGGTGGGGCGAGTCGGTTGAGCCCATCGCACTGGATTCGGCCCAACGGTCTCTCTTGCTCTGTCATATATACCATAAAAAATGGGAATATATATATATATATTTAAAAATATTAATAAAGCAGTGAATTTTCTAAATTTAAAATGATCAGGAAAAGTGTGGACCATATCAAGAGTGATGTGGCGGCATCATAGACTAGAATATGCTATTTTCTAAATATTCGGTGAATTTGCAAAAAAACCGTTTTTTAGGATGTAAAAAAAGCACATTCAATACCCAAAAATAATAAAATCTATATAAAAATAAAATGTAAAAAATATAAAAATTCAAATTAAAAAAATCAGCCCATTTTTCTCTTTTTATTTTTCATCGCGCGCTCTCACAATACTGCCTCTCTAAGGTATGCTCTCCCTCTCTCTCATCTTTCCGTTTGGTTCTCAGGAAAATGAGGGGATGAAAGACAGGCAAATGCTTCACAATGAAGCACGTTCTTCAAGCATTTTCCTGGTCTCCTTTCTTTTCTTTTCCCGCGCTTGTTTCCTGGAAACCAAACGGGCTGTGTTTTGATTTTATTCATTGCGATTGTTTGCGTATTTTTCGTGGTGCGTTTTCTTTAATTTTCGTGTGCTTGATGGAAAGTTAATCGTGTTGCATTATTGATTTCCGTTAGGTTTCGGCTTGTTTAGGTTTCTTTATTATGGTATTCGATTAGTTTTTTGGGAGCGGATGAGTTATGGATTAGGCATTTAGATTTTTTTTTTTTTTTTGTTCGAAGGATTTCAAGAGTTTCTTGTAAATTTTATCTGTTTGGTTTATGTGGTCTGGGTGAGTATTTCTGATTTTTTTTTCTTTGGTATGCTTAGGTGATGATCTAGGGTTTTTCTGAAACTAGGCTAGAATTAATTGAGAAGGAAAGTTCCCGTGAGCATGAGTTTTAGGCTCTGATTGTTTGCTGAGAAAATTGAGGAAAAGAAATTTGAAGTTGTTTAAGGTTATGTTTGGTTGTTAGAAATTAGTAAAGAAGGAAATAAAAAACAATGCTAAAGAAAATAATTTTCTAATATATAAAAAAAAAGTTATAAACTTATTAATTTTAAATTATTTATTTATTTATTATTATTATTATTATTTTCTTGCTATTCTCTTTCTCGCACATTTCCCCCCACCCAAAAAAAGGCATAAAATAAGTTTCTGCTGTTATTTTCCTAAGAAAACTGAAACATCAATCTTGGCAACATAATTGCACAAGACTTGGTATGGAGAACATTTTTCCGTTTTCCAATCTTGCATCTTAGGGATGTTTGGAAATCATGATTAGATGGATGTAAGCAAGGCCCTCAAAAACCTTTGTCACGTACTTAATGTGCCCTTGAAGAGTTGGTAAACGTGTGATCACAAGTTCATTGTCCCAGTCCTAAATTGACAATCAATTCCGGTTGTATAAGTTTTCAGTTGGTTTCCTTTGGAGTACTTTTGGGAGTAATTCCAGTTAAAGCGATTTGGCTTGTAGCGCTTTGATTACAGCGTTTCCATTAAAAAGGCTTTTAAGAAGAACCACTTACTGTTTGGATTGAAACCAAAAAAAATGCTTTTATGTGTTTTTGGTTAAGTGTCATATCACAAAATAAAAAAAAATAAAAAAATGATTTTTCAAAAGAATAACCACCCAAGTGATTGCGTAGGAATTATTTTTAGAGGCCATTTGATAGTGATTTTAGGAAACGTTTTTAGAGTGCGTTTGGTTGTGATTTTAGGAAGTGTTTCTAGTATTTCTAAAACTTGAAAATTTTTATCTTTCATATATTAAAGATGTTAGAAACACTTCGTAGAATCATTATCAAACACACTCAAATATTTTTAATACTTGAAAAATTTATCATTCTAAGTGTTAAAAATACTTAAATGCTTTCTAGAATCACTCTTAAACACACTTTTAGATGATTCTCTAAATTTGTACAAGTAATTTACAATAACTTGCCAAACACCTTCATTTCTATAAGGTGTGCACTTTCAAACACTAACAAGCTCCTATAAACCCTAAAAAGTGCTTCTAACCCCTCTCAAAATCATTCCCAAAAGATATCTTTAAACTTCAGGAGTCGTACGTACTGGAAATCCTTGTGAACTTCCTCGCCTGTGATTACCTCCCAATTTTTTTGGGAAAATCGTGTATATGACGTTACAATTGCATTGGAACTGTGGGCTAATACAAAGGAGTTTCGTCTCCTTCGACCTAAATGTACATTAGTTGTACAGTTTTTAGTCATGTTTAGGGTTGTTTTCCCCTCTTTTTTTCCATTCATTTTATCAGTTACATTTTCACTGCAGGACATCTATCCTGATATTTGTTATTGATGCGTGGTGGAAAACATTGCATAGATAAATGTCCTAGAGATGGCACTCCCAGGGGCATTAATTCAGCATATTGAGCAAAAACAAATTCTGGGGAACAATGTTTGTGGATCTTCATATTCTTTGAACTGTTCTGTCCTAAGTGATGCACACACATCAGAAGTTTTAGAAGAGCCAAAGCCTATACCTAAGCCTGATGTCAACGGTAAAGAGAAGCTATACTGTACTGGATCCCTTGATCTGGCTTATGGTGATTTAAATGATCCTTCAAGGTCTTTTGGTCCCTATCCCTCTGCTCCAAGCATTATGGTGGGGCCGATTGCTGATTCACCCAAAAAAGAGGAGCCTGTTAAAAGGGTCTCCAAGAAGAAGAACAAAAAGAAGGGGAAGCCAGCTAAAAAGTCCTTGGAATTAATTGTTTCTCAGACAAGACCAAGCAAACATGGTCAAGATGATGCAATTGCATCTTATCAGTCATCCATGGAAAATGTGGGTAGTCCTGCTTTTGGCAAATGCTTGAAGAGTCATCCCCCTTCTGCAGTTGAAACTTCCTTGTGTGCATCTGAAAATACGGTTGACCCTACTAAGGATTCTTGTGTTTACAACACCAAGAAAGACTCGGACTGTTTCTGCAGTAGGATCTCTGATTCTTCTACTGGTCATTTACTGTCTGATGGTTGGAATTGTGATGACTATGAAACCAATGCTTGCTGCAAGGATTTGAATTTGAGAATGCAACAAACTGGAGATCTAAGCACAAATGGTGCTATCGAACATCTTCAAGAGAGTGGTTCTTTCAGACATGCGTCTGAATACAAGTCCGAAGCCAATGATATGGCTTGTAAGGTTGATGCCAAAACTGACAACCAGCGCTGTAATATTGGAATCACACCAATTCTTGAGCCTAAATTGAATACTTTGACATCTCAAAATGATGCAGTAACCAATTCTAGTCATCATCCAAGTATCCAGAATGGTAAGGTAAACAGTGACTTGATCTGGCAGAAAAGTCAGAAGGATTTCAAGGAAGGTGGAACCAATGGGGCAAAAAGATCAAATCCTAATCATGTAGCGCCAGATGTTCACTTCCTTGAGAAAAATTTTTGGGCTGAACAGAATTCATTTTCTAGCGAAGGATTGTTGCCAACCTGCTTTATTTCCTCTTCTGCAAACAGTAGTAGTGCTCATGGAATTAAAGAGATTGGAAATAAAGATCAAGCAATATGTAAGAGAATCCATGGGAATGCACTGGTTAATCCCCAGTGGGCTGCTCATCGAAGGTTGAATGATAGCCCCTACCAATATCTCTCACACTCAAGTCAAGTGGGTTCTGGGGAAACTGATTGTGGAAAATTAAAAGAAAACCAGAACTATTCATTTATGCAGGACAATAGCAGCAACAGCAAGAAGGGAGTAAGAGGTTGCAAATCAAACTTCTTTAAGCATCGGAGTAAGTATGCCTTTTCTCATAAGGAATCAATACATGTTCCATTTGAACTGCAGCATTACAAGAACACCAATGCTGCGCCAGGAGTTATTTACAATAGTCACAATGTTGTGACTGGTGGCTCTTACTGTTTACGTTCATGTCCTTCTTCTGCCCATGTACCCCAAAAAGTGCCAAACTTGAGAAAATTTTCTGTACCAGGTCAAGGTGTATCAAATGAGATCCAACCAGACACCTGGGCAAAGACTCCAAAGATGGAAAATGCCTCATGTAGGCCTCCACATGCTTCTGTAGACAGTGAAAAAGGAAATCCTGCATCCTCAGAGTTGAAGCTTTCTTGTGAAGATAAATTTAGGCAAGATGTTCCCACTCAGATGGTTTTAAAGAAGTGGATTCCTGTTGGTAGAAAAGAGTCATCAATGCTGGAGAGCACTGGTCTTGTCGATGTTAATGGTCATAGTGATACTCCACCATTTTCATGCTCAAAGGAGAATGATGGCCATCTGGAAGGACATAAGGTTCCAGTGTCTGAACCTGCTACTTTAAGTGACCCTGGAAAGACAAGCTTAATATGCAATCCCAGCATGACTTCAGTTGAAAGTGAAGCCACACGACTTGAAGATATGAATACGGCAGTCGAAGGTCAAAAAGTTGAAACTGCTGAAGATAATGCTGCATGTAGTAATAAACTACAGGATTCTACTCGGTTCTCAATTGGCTCACAAATGGCAGTTCAAGCTCTAGATGCTGCCTACAGACTGCAATTAGAGTCTGAGAGTGTTCAGCTTGCTACAGGCTGCCCGCTTGCAGAATTTGAAAAACTCCTCCAGTCTGCCACTCCGGTTATTTCTTCTTCATTTGTATATGAGAAATGTGATGATTGCTCAGCTAGTCAGCCCTCCCATGGTTCCCTCTGCAAACATCAGATACCTGATGTGTCACTTAATGCTGTTTGGAACTGGTATGAAAAGCCAGGAAATTATGGATTGGATGTTAAGGCTGAAGATTCCCGAAATCTGAAAGGGCTGCTTACTGATTCATCATCATTTCATGCCCATTTTGTTCCTTTCCTTTCAGCCGTTCAGTTGTTTTGTCACCCACAAGTCTCCAACAGTCAAAGTACAGAACGCATGGAGGCTGAAATTCAGGACATAAGAGAAGTCGAATCTCATTCTCCTTCTGAAACCAAGATTTCTGCACCTTCTCTAGAAGCAAAAGATATGAAGCATATTCAGGAGGAAATAAAATTACTGCTGAAATTTGACTCAGCTCAGGAGCTTGTCCATTCATTCGAGGTTTCCCCATATGATGGAAATGAGTCTTTGAGTATAATTGCTTTACCTGCATTTTCAAGTAATAATGAGCTTTTATTTGAGTTTTTTGAATCTGAGCAGCCACAGCTACGAAAGCCACTGCATAACAAGTAAGTTCTTGCTACTCTATTGTTGTTTCTCTTTATTCTTTCCTGTATTAAATATTGTTGATTTGAATATATGTTTCAACTTACACTTAAATTAAGGATGGTGCCATATTGTTATGATACAGTTGGCACACATCAATATTGTGGCTATATACTATTTCTTTGGCTTTAGTCTGTCAATCTGATGGTGGCCACATCTTGAACACCTCAAATTTTGAGGTACTTCCAATTTGCATTTCAACTTCTATGTTTTAATTTGAAGTGCTTACTTCTATGCAAAAATCTTCAATTTTCACAAAATCTTTTTGACTCTATTCAAGAGGTCTAATAATGTATGTATATTGGACCTTTTGAAGCAATTATAGATCTTGGGAGGCAATTCTAATTGGTCAATAAAAATATTTTTCAAATTTTTATTTTTTTCCGTTTTTCCTTAGTTTAGCCATGTGGCAAATGGACAAATGAATTGTGGGGTAATTTTTATTGTTGAATTTGGGATTTCTTTAATGGGTTTTTGTTGAAATAGTGGTGAAATGTGTAGAAATTATTGGACAATATGCAGTGACAAAACAAAACACAGAAAGCAATATGTTAAATAGGATTTCTGTGGGCCTCTTGTTGAACCCCTCTATAACTAAAACAGAACAAGGTTACTATTTATATTCCACTTCTGGTGATGGGAAGAAGTGCTTCCATAGTGGGTGTGTATTCATTTGGTTTCTGTCAAGTTGAAGGAAGAATTTTGTGAAACTGATCTGAGGCCACCCATGATTTATGGAACAGAATGATGGGCAGTCAAGAAACAATACATCTAAAAAATTATCATAGATGAATGAGGAAGCTGGGATGGTATATAAAGAATGCCAATGATTGCACTAGCATGGTTGTTTAAGGTTAGCATGAGGACAAAGAGGAAGGAGCCAAAATGAAAACAGGATGAAACAGTAAGAGAAGATGAAAGATTATGATTTAACTAGACTGTGGATGTCCATAGAGCTGAATGGAAAAAGCGTTGATTTTTCAGCTTTTTTTTTTTCCATTTCTGTCCAGCATTAGCTATTTTGTTAACTTTTAAATGTTCTTCATCTTCCTACCTTTCTTGCATAATCATCATTTCTGCTCTTGACCCATAGTCAATCTGTGGTTAATATTTCACTGGTAAGAGGCTAATCTTTTATTTATTGCAGGATTATGGAGCTCATCAACAATGGAAATTCCAATCATCAAGCATTTGGTGACCCATCAAAGCTGGCATGCATGAAGCTACATGAGCTACATCCTGCATCTTGGTTAGGAAAATCTAATCTAATTAGTTTTCAATCAACTTGTTTCATCTTGGAAAATTGATTTCAGCTTACTTACAGATAATGGCTTTCAGGTTTTCAGTTGCTTGGTATCCTATATATCGAATTCCAGAAGGCAATTTCCGTGCATCATTCTTGACTTACCATTCACTTGGATATTTAGTTCAAAGATGCAATTCAACTGATTCTCTCAATGAGAATATGTTGTGTATCGTCTTTCCTGTGCTGGGACTGCAAAGCTACAATGCACAGGTAAAGTACTGCTACTCTTGATTTATTATGCTGCAAACTTTAGAATGAGACTATTTCTTCCAATGCCAAACTTAAATAACTGAAAGGTTGAGAACTAATGAACTGTGTCATAAATTTAAGCCCTCTATATTTCTTTTTTCACCATATCTAGGTTTTCATTAAGTTTCTTTAATCTTATGGAAGTAAAAGCATCCACAGACAACATTCGTCTTCATAATGCAATCATGGGTTACAAAACAAGACATGAACAAAAGATTGTGCTGCTTATTATACCGACTTTGATGTGCGGTTATGATAATTGATATGTGCCAAAGCCCATCGGTGTGCTCAATTGGTTAGGGTAAATGATGGATGCATGGTAGAGGTGCACTGTCCCAGGTTTGGTTTTTGTTGGTGGTTGAATGCCTTCGATTACCCTATGTTAGTTGTGACAGGTGCAACCAACGTCCCAAGGTTTGAGTCCCCATGAAGAATCCGAAGGACTTGGCCATGGAAGGTTTCTCAGTTATGTATATATATAAAAAAAAAATAATAACATATACCAAACTGAAAGATGGTGAATGGCCTCCGGTCTGCAGGAACACAGACTGAGAAAACAAACATCATGTCTGGTATTTAAACATTACGGTAACTTATTCTACTTTACTAAGGGATGCAGAATATGGTGAACATAATATACATATAGATGTGTTGATGATTGGCTAAGACTTAGGAGACAGAAGATATAAATGTTATTGCAGCACTGCTGATGGTAGAGTTTTGATTTTTCCCTGTATAAGGACTTTACAGCTGCTTGTATTTCTGTTGGAAATAATGAAATGATCCACATGGAAGGGATTGAAACATCTAAGATGAGATCTAACAGGCTCACACTACAAGAAACCTTCACAGATATAATGCCATGACAAAACAAATTAGGGTACAACCTGCCTAGTTGTAGCACAAATTAGATATACTTCCTCATCTTGCAGATTATGTTGTCTGCTTTAAAAATGGATAAATAAAAGTGTCTTTTTACTGGAGATTTCTGCTGGCACAACTCTATGATTATCTCTTGTTTTTCTCAACCGCCAGGCTTGTGATTTATTGATTGGGCATGGGTGCGATATCCCCCTAACTTCCTATATTTGCAGGGTGAATGCTGGTTTGATCTGAAGATACCTGTGGATGCTTCATCAAAAGATAGTAAACTTGTCAACAGTTCAGAAACCCTCAAAGAGAGGCTCAGAACACTTCAGGAAAATGCATGGCTATTTGCTAGAGGGTGTGTTTCCAAAAACAACGTCAAGGTAGTCAACCGGCAGCCAGACTATGAGTTCTTCATTTCCCGGAAATGCTGAGATGGTGCCCTTCTGTATTATACTCTAGAACACAACCATTTCTCTCCTAGTTTGTACAGAATTACTTGCAGCTTCATCCGTCTTCCCATGTAAAGATTTCTAAAGAAGATGACAACTAGAATGGAGGGCGGGCACAAACACTAAAGCAGTAGCCACCGTATTTCAGGTCTTTGTAGATAATGGGAACAGAAAGTAGTTAGCAGAAACCTACAGGAAAGGGTTAGTTTCAGTTTTGAAAGCCTGATATCCACATCTCACAGTCAACCTAGGTAAAGATTGTTGATATCCCATGTAAAGAAGAATGCTTCATACATAGTTTCAAGTAGAAGTTAAACACATTGTAAATGGTTTTCCCCCTAGCTGAGCAATACATGCTATATCTCAAGTCTCTGTAAGCTCAATCTGTATATCGAATTCCCAGGCTTAGTAAACAATATGTTGTGACCGTCAATTTCTATACTCAACGAGTATTTTTTTTTTTTTTTTTGTTTCCTCTAGATGACTGAGATACTAAATTTACACAATTTTTCTTAAGATGGTTGAAGAAATGATGCTTGTTAATACAGGAGAAACTGTCCCGGTAACCGAGTTGTTGAAGCTAAGGCTTCCGTTGAATATACAAATTATGTAAACTAGAAACAGCAGCCACCATTTACTAACAGTGGCCCTAGGCTTTGATACAAAAACAAAAACAAACGCACAAACGAAAAAAAAATCAGCACATGATATGGCCTTAGGCATACTTGGAAAAAAAATGCAGTAACCGGTCTACTTGAACTGGATATGAAATTGCTTACTTGATCCTCATTTTTCTGAAATGGAACTTGATGAGACGGTGCTCTTGATCTGAGATGAAGCAGTAGAAGCATTGCTGCGTGGCTTTGAACTCTGGCCCGAGGATGAGGATGATTCTGTGAAGAAGATTATTTGCTCCTGGTTGTCAACGAAAACTTGAAGGGTTCGCGGGATTGGAGGAGGGTTCACATCCAGAACCCCCTCAAGGATCTGAACTACTTGACCCATTGATGGCCTCTGAGATTCCTCATCTTGGATGCACCAACAAGCCACTCTACAGAGCCTTGTTAGTTCTTCTGGATCTGCATTCCTCTCCAACCTTTGGTCTAACAGGATGAGGATATCATCTCCTTCAGTTAGCACGCTTGAAGCCAAAGTTGGGAAGAATTTAACTTTTCCATCTTCAGAAGCCTCTGAGTTTCTCCTCCCTGAAATAAACTCGAAAAGCATCATTCCATAACTGTAGACGTCAGCTTTGGCTGTTATGGCTACGCCTGAAATCCACTCTGGTGCAAGATAGCCCCTTGTGCCCCTCATGGTTGTTAGGACCCGGCTGAAATCACGCCCAATAAGCTTTGCCAGGCCAAAATCTGCCACTTTTGGGCAAAGTTCAGCATCCAAAAGAATGTTTTCTGGCTTTATGTCACAGTGGACGATGCAGTCTCGGCACTTCTCATGGAGATAAGTCAAGCCTCTGGCAGTCCCGAGCGCGATTTGGTACCTCTTCTTCCAGTCCAAAACTTCTGAATCCTTTTCATGGAAAAGATGAGCATCTAAAGAACCATTGGGCATGTAATCGTAGACCAGCAACTTTTTCGTACCTTCTGAGCAGAATCCACGGAGTCGAACAAGATTAACATGCTGGATTGTTCCAATAGTGCTGACTTCTGATCGGAATTGCTTCTCTCCTTGGCTGATGCTTTCAAGCTTCTTCACAGCTATGAAACTTGAGTCCGGCAATCTCCCTTTGAAAACAGAACCAAAGCCTCCTCCCCCCAATTTTTCTGAGAAATTCTTCGTGGCATTTTGCAAATCTCTGTATCCAAATGCCACCAATGAACCCTCTACTGTTTTTGCAGTTCCAACCGATCTACGTCGTCTCCAAATTATGAACAAGCCAAGGCCTAAGATGGCTAACACGGCTGCAGCCGATCCCACCGCAATACCAATAACCTTCCCCTTGTCACTGCTGGAATTTGGAAACTCTGAAGCAGCAAGCTTCAGATAGAAAGTATTTCCACTACTATCACCATCGGTAAGCTGTTGCAGATTCATGAGGCCATCAATCCAAATGGAGCATCCACTGTCAAAGGCATAAGCAGTGCAAGAGCAGTTATTAAAGCAAGCCGATTCGCATGCTGATCTGCTCCCAGCATTTACAGTTTGGGGATTTTCAGGCAATCTCATGTTAGGCTTAGATGAAAACCTATCTTTCTGCTGACTGAGCGAGTTGCTTTCACACTGCAAACGAGTGTTTCTCTTACACCCAGCAGACCGATCCCCCAAATTCCAGTCATTTTGAGAGCTTGGCGTGAAACCCGTCAAACATTCACAAAAAACATCAGTATTATCATCATTGCAAACTCCGAAAGGCCCACAAAAGTTATAGACCTCACATTGTGTCCTGGGTTGAGACCAAAACAGATTCCACTGACTGGATGAATCCAACCAAGTCAATTGCTTGATCTGACCAGAAACATCCATAATGAATCGAGAGATAATTGTCTTATCGTAAAGTGAATAGGTAAAATAGCTCTGATTGGCATCAGAATAGAAGCTGAAATTGTATATATAATTCGATCTCATTTCGGGAACTAAGCTAAAGATTTGGCCATTCCATGTCCCACTAGACCAGTACTGCGTAGACCTATTCCACCGGATTAAGTACTGTGAGGTGCTATCTGGGTCTAATTCGAGGGAAAACAACCCATTTGCAGGATCATCCGTATTTTTCCAAGATGTGAGAAGCTGTGGGGTTTTGGTACGTTTATCCAATCCGAGCTTGGCACCAGGAAGCCATGTGTGGGTGGGATGATCAAAGCTCTGCCATCTTGTTTCATTTGAAACAGCCCCAGTAACTCTCAGAACAAAGTTCCCTTCATCCAAAAGAACAGCTTCTAAGCTAGTTGAATTGGAGGTCAAATTGGTTGACCAAACAGGGACTTGGGATTCATTGAAAAGAACTAAATTACCATCCAATATTTTCAGCTGTGAAGAACGATTATCAGTGACAGGGGTGTCTCTATTCGCCACCCAAACTATAGTCTGCTCAGAAACTTTCTTGTACCACATGCCTATATAATAGTATGAAGAATTACCTGGCTTGAAGAAACCCAATACAAAGTTGCCACCTGCAGAGACAAGGGTCTGATCCCCAGAGAGAGTTTCGTTTCCAGAGATGGTGTCACCTCCATGGGAGAGATGGATCTTGAGAGTTAGACATAGGAAGAGAATTGAAAGCTTGAGCCAAGGGTTGTTTCTGGTATCCATGGCTGCACCACTCTGCCCAAACAAAAGAAGAGATTTCAGAGGATTTATAACGAGTGTGTAAAAAGAGAGGAGACAAAAGAAGAGGGGAAGAAGAAGTCTAACATGCGGGTCATGGAGGAAAACCAAACGGCTGGTTGTTGTCTCAGTCTCACAATTTAAAGTCAAAATCAAGCTGCTTGAACTGACCACCATGCCCTTTGCCCTTATTCCTAAGTCGTCAGAAGAACGAAGCCTCCATTGTTGGCCTAAAACTTTCTAGAAAATTGTGATTGAATTGGACTATTTTTCTCATTTCAAGAAAAAATTTAGGATGGAAAAGCGGTCATACCCCATGTTCTCATTCCTGGAAAATGCAAATTTTATGTTACTTAGTTTAAAATTTAACATCAGACCTCGTATATGCCCCATCATATCAAACCAAAAATACTGATTAATAAATCTTGTCAAAGATATTTGTAAAATTTACAATTGATGTATAAAACTTAACCATAAAGAAATTAACAGTTTTATTTTAATTTAGAGTAATTAATATAATTATTTTGAATTGTTTAAATTTATATGATATAAGAATTATAATAATTGTCATTTGAAAAGATATTAATCGAGCCTACAAACTTAACTTCTCGAAATTAAACTCATTTATCCACCATATATGTAATATTAAAAATAATGGGGGAAGGTTTATTTTAAAAAATCTAAAAATAAAAAATAATAATTAAGTAGTTATGACTTATGAGGGCATTTTGGTCGTTTTGGGAGAACTTGAGGCTTCCCAGAGCGCCCGCTTTTCTTCCTCGTGCTCTTTGTTGGACGAAAAGTCAAAGGCAGACTTTCAGGCCACAGAAGGGTCAAATGGTATTTTCCGACAATGTCAGTGGCTTTCATTACAAACATTCAAGACTAGGTCAACACTAGAACCTGATTGGTGGAGAGTTTCATCAAATCATCTGGGTTTCTCTCAATCTTCTCAAAACCATTGGTGGGTGACACAGCTTCCGTCCACCACAGTGTGACGCTAAGCGTCATCGTCTCACTAGCCACCCACTTTTATAAGCGGAAATAACTTCAAGTTGGCCCTATGTTTGTGGGCTGGCGGAGACTCTCTAGCCTACCATTTCGGTATACCAAAGTTAAGAGTATGAACCACCTCAATATCGAATCTCAACTATTCACTTCTAATGACTGGGTCTACACCAATATCCCCATTTACATGTGGGGCTAGACGTATGGATCTTTGATCTTTCTAGGAAAGACACCAGATGGAGATGGTGACTGGCCTGACGGAGACCGCAATCACTCCCATGTTTCGTGTTAAAAACTGTACCCAAGTCTTTTTCAGTTAATAAATATATTTCCACTTTAAAGGCTGGAAGGGACAATAAAGTTCACACGGCATTTAATCTCACCATTAATTTTGTTGCTACAATAAATAGACTGCCTATTGCTGGTATTGAACTAAATAATATGAGATATTTGGCTGAAAGCAACAGGATAATCCCCCGTATTATAAAATTGAGTTCATATTATCAATCTTTAAATATGAACTCATCTATTCGCTTACTCCTAGCAGATAAGAAAGGAAGAAAAAGATCTGACGCAGTGTACTCTTAGCGCATTTATGAAGTGCTTGGTATGACAGAATACAAAAGAAAATAATATAAAAATAAAGTTTAATTATAATATAAAAGGAGAAATCAAATCCTAAGATTTATTTTATATAATAAATATTTTTATTTTAAAAAATAATTCAAACATATTTATTTCAAAAAGTATTGTGAAAAATATATTATTTCTCACGTGGAGGGACCCCGAACATTAAAGCCTAACCACCCCACCTATATAGGTAGCTTCTACCTCGGCTTCATGGTAAATTATAATTTGGGCTGCAAACTGAATCCAGGTGAGATACAGCAGTGCGTGCTCTGCTCAGCATTGGGCAAGCATGACGTGAGGACACATGGGTGGATGTCGGCTGGGCTGGGCTGGCTTTTGTTTCTTCTGGTTGATGGCATTTTTGGATGAGATGATGGCAAAGGACCATGCGAGAGGATAGATAATAAGATATATTATTCCGCCTCCTTTTTATAGAGGTGGAATAATATTAATCCCTATTTGAGACGTGGGATATCCATATCCCTCTCAATTTTTATTTCAATTTTTTATATTACTCATTTTAGAAAACAAAGGACAAATTGATTGAAAAATTAAATCATAGTTCAAAAAACAAAAGAATAAAAAAAAAATAATAATAAAACATAAATATTAATATATGTATTATTTATATATATTTAACATAATATAACATTTTATTTCTAATTTTTAAATATTTTATTTATGAATATTATTAATAAAGAAATAAAAATTACTTACTAAATGATAAATGATATAATAATTTCCAAATAATATTTAAATTATCATACTTTTTTAATAACAAACATTGGGATCAGTATGCATTCCATTCTATTTTTTAATCCTCATACAAACCAACGTGATATCCAAGGATATGTTATCCACAAATATCATCCCATTGAAAAATGAAATTCTAAGATTTGTATCTCTTCCTATGCCAGATATAGAGATTCTATGGGCTCAAATTTTCCCAACCATCCAATTGGCATGGGCCTCTGGGCCTCCGGGCCCAGGTACTCATTTTCTTATGCGCTCGATTCTGAAATGGACAAGGGGTATAACAAAGGTGTAATAAGACTTCAAATGAAGAGGATAAGGATGAGAGGCTTACCCATTACCTCAGTTCCATCATCAACACGCTTTCTTGCCATCTCAGCCTCAGATTTGAGCAAAAAGTTGAAAGAGACCCCGTAGAAGTGTCTTCTTCTTCATCACCACAGCCTGGTGACTGAAAATTATGTAATTGGGCCCTAAAAGTTATAAAACAAAGTAAAAGAAAAAAGTAGACAGGTCAAGGAAAACGCACCTGCAATTTATTTTTGTTTCTCATATTTGTGACATCAACCTGCCTACATTTCACACCTCAACCTGAAATGAGAGTCACTACATAGTAGTTTGAGCAATAAAATTCAAGTTCAGGGTGACGAAAAAATTGGGCATTTCGATTTCAGGTGAATTCCGGAATTTTATGCGTCATTTCTCAGGTCCAAGTAGAATATACAACTCTCATACGATTGCAAGCTAATATAACATGAATATTCAACTCGTTTAATCATGGGCTATCATTCTCCACAATTTTTACACCACGTTGTGCTCGTCTCAGTATGCTCACCCTCCTCAAATGGCTGCCTAAAAAATCAATCTTTCTTTTCCTGTTTTCAGCATCGGTAAAGTTACTGCTTCCAGAATTAGATTTGGTCTTAGCTTCAATATTCTCATATTTTTCTCTCCTTTCAGACTTACGAGGTAGCCTCTGTGATGACGGGTTTACTCCGCAAAGTCCACCAAAATAATAAAGAGGCTCAATATAGCAAAATGATGAAGACACAATACCTTTAATGTTGATTGGCTGAACAAGCTTAATAAAGTCCTCTATCTCAGGAAAGCAAGAGTGCTCAGAATAGGGAACCGAATAAATGTATTGATGAAACCTTACCACAGACCTCAATTTTCCCTTCTTATTTATTTCAGCACGGGGCCCTCCATTTATTATTCGTTTGTTTCCACAATGGTGAGAAATTGAAGGAGGACCGGCGGGATTGTCATTTCCTTCTGACGGTTTCACAACCCATGGAAGACCAGATGGCATGATTCCAATGGTTGGGCGCACTGTATTTAGTCCCTCAAGAGTGTTGATGCTAAAACTGTAACGAGGAACAGCTCTTATCCTAGTAAGAGAAGTTTTGGTTGTGAAGATATCATGGAATCCAAGAAGATGCATAGTTTGCAAGCGTTCTGGCCATACCCAAATCTTCAAAGGAACAAAAAACAAGGAAAATCAAGTGAATGGCTGATTTTGAAGAATATAGAAAATAACAACAAAAAATTGTTGTGTTAACAATCCACTAAATGCAGTTTATTTTCTGAGATAGTTTGTTGCTCTATTTTCTAAACATGGTCAGATGAATGCAACAGCTTGATGGTCAAGATAATCTATTTTCTGTGCTTTCAATAGACCAAGCAGTGATTGCCACTCAACTGCACATGCCCACTACTATAAAAAAACACTATGGTGATCCAGAAGTAAGAAGCTTAAGTGTTCCTTATTAATACCGGGATATGAACAAACCTTTACTTTTAAAGATCGTGAAATGTAAAGTAAAAGATCTTCCTTTCCCAAAGTGTCAATCCCAATGATGATATCATGTTTAGGATGGGATGCAATGATATCAACGACCTGCAATCAGTTAAGCCAAAACCAGTAAGATAAAGCTTCTAAATAAAGTAATTGCTGCTGAGATCATAAATTTAATACACAATCCTAACATAAATTTGTGTACTGGAACAAACTTTAGTTTCTCTTTTTTTCAGGAAAGATAAGAACAGACATGAAATAATTTTTTTTAGATTTAGTATATTCTATCTAGATGAGGAACAAGCAATTCCTTATTTCTATTCTGTATGCAATATATAACATAACAAAGAGATCCAATAGTTATTATCATTCATTTCCATTTCTCTTTACGTTCCTTAATTTTGTCCTTTTCCACAAATTTTCAAGTAGAGACTGTTTTGGAAATATCCTCGTTCAATGAACCCCATTTATTATTATCCTCTAGCTTAGGTCACCTGCCCTTCTCTTGATTACTTTGAGGAGAATTATCTTCACCTTTATTTTATTTTACAGAAAGCATATATATAGTTTCCTTGTCCTCCTATATGCTCACGTCATTCTTATTTTCTCCTTTCCCAAGAGAACTTAAAACTTTTCCATCCTCACAGACCAACCTTTATCCCACCAAGTCCTCAAATCCTTCTACAAGTTTTTTTTTTGTTCAATAAAATGTACAATAATTTGGCCTCTTATATCAGTACCAAATCAAGTAAAGAAATAACTCAAAACCAATTCTGAAGCATGCCTCCAGATCACTAATTACTCCTCATGAATCATCCAAGCTTGAAATTTCAGAATGCTAGCACCCTGTTTTTCATAGTATTATTGAAATTATATAAAGGGCTACAACAATATGACTAAAAAGCTCCAAAAACTTGTACACTCTATGTGACACTATGAGCCGTAGAATTGTTTGCATTAGAAATATGCAAATTAAACTAGCATACATAGATTTTATCAGAATATAGATCAGAAGATTATTTATTACTTGCAACAGTAAACCATGCGTAAATTATCAAGGGAAATTCCAGAACCTCTGCAAGAAATGTAGAAGTGCACCTGCTGAGCAGCAGCTTCTCGAGAAGGAAAAGAAAATGATGGATTACAGTAGGTATTATCCAAGTAAAGAATGTTAACTCTATCTCCCTCAAGAGCATGGAGGAGCATGGTCCTTCCTATCTTGGCCCTCTCATTAGTTGCCTCCCAACGGAAATCACCAGTAAAAAGCATGCAACCAAAATCACCACGAAACAAGTACATAACAGCACCTGTCAGATAAAAAACCATGCATAATTGATAATAATGTTACAACATTGAATATAATGGGCTAAGTAGCCAAGCACATTGGTAGGGAAAATCCAAAGCAACAAAATGACAATTGAGAAGGACAGGAGTTCTTGATATAGAAAAAAATGATTACAATAATCAATTAAGTCATTGTCTTCATGGTATTGTCCCTGGTAAATTTGATCTCAACTGCAGAAGTAAACATACTTTGGAGACACCAATCGTATGAAAGAAATTGAGGTTGGGTTTTGCATGAAATTAAACTTAAATTCCATAAATCTCAAATTCATAAAAGCGGTATCAAAGTAGATGCAGAATTTCACAATTAAAGTTCCAAACTAAACCAATCTGAACATTCAAAACATACTCAATAATATTTATCCCTCCATTTAATAAAATGGCATTGCTTAAAAGATGCTTCAGCCACAATTTCATGAAATGGACAGTTACTATTGAATTCTAAGTAAAAATTGAGAACCAAAATCCAGGACACGATTAAGGTGTGCCGCTATTGCTCCACTTCAGACCCTTCCATACCGAAAATCACAAAACCAAATTACGAAAGCAAGGAGTCACAGTTCAGTATAAAGTCCACTAGACATTGCTCTGTTTCTCTACATTGGTAATTTTTTTCTGATTTTTCAAGTTGAAAATGTAATGCAAAAAACAGCATAAGCATATATATCTGATGTAAAGCAAAGCAAAACAAATTCAACGTACAAGCAAAAACAACAGCAATATATATATATATATAAATCAAACAATTAATGCTATTACAACCCTAAATCCAAAAAACTGACGGACCAGGGCAATGGTGAGCGTCAATGGCCATGACATCAACAGTAGTTTCCGATCCGGAGGAAGGCGAAACCAGAGAAACGGAGTGCCAAGACCCAATTTCAAGAATTCGAAGCAGAGAGAGGTTGAAATTAGGAAATTTGAAGGGAAAGAGCTTCGCGGTGAGGCGAGAGCAGAAAAGAGGCCCCTTGGTCCACGAAGAGGACAAGCACTGGGTGTGATCGGAGTGGAGATGCGTGAGGAAGTAGACCTGGCTGTGATCGCTCCACCGATCCACCGATATCAGGCCTTTCTCCATTCTTCAAAAAGCTGTCCTTTCCGGAGCTAGGGTTTGGATTGATTGCAGAATGCAGATTCAGAATCTAGGGTTGGGACAGAGCGCGATGAGAGAAGATGGAGATTTGGTTCCATTTTGGCGGAAATAGATTTTTTTTGAATTTTCAAGGGTTTGGGCTTTTATAGTGATGAGTTTGGATCCTCTCCGGTGATAATCCCTCCGGTGGGTTTGCGTACCACCTATTATTTTGCCACGTAGACAGTGAAAAAGAATCACGGTCCAAAACTATACTTTTTAAAAATAAAAAAGGTCGTAATAATAATTTAACTATCATTTCAGTGTCCTTCTATTTTTTACTTTATATTTTTATTTTTAAAATATTCAAAATCGGTTTCCTATTTTCATTTTTAAACGTAAAAATATAAAAAAATAAAATTAGGTATTTATCTCTATAATTCATCAAAACTTAAAAAACCTAATACAAATATCATCAAAATATTACATTTTATAAAAAAAATTATTTTGAATTTATATAAAATAAAACATATTTACTATTTATATCATTTACAATTGCTCAAATCTCGAGAGATTCTTTGAACAAATCATAAGTTTTATTAAAATAGTTAATCAATGAAACCCTCCTATATAAGAATTTTATTTTATACATTTTGAATAGAAACACCCAAATGCTAATTAATACTGTTATATAATAGAAAATTTTAAACTTTTTAATCCTCTAATTAAGGATTTAATCTTATACGAAGATACTAAAAAAGTTTTTCTTTGTGTATAGTAAAAAACACGGTATTTAGATTGGTTTCTTAAAAGTTAAAAATCTATTTAATTAATATTATGAAAAGTTAGAAATTATTTTCTTAGTTGGAAAATACGTTTGGAAATGGTTTTGATCCAATACGTGTGTCTGAACCTATGGAGTAAGAAATGGTCTAATCCAAGGTCAAAGGCGTAAAAGCTCAAATTATTTTATCCCAAAATATAAAGATTATTACTTTGAAATCGAGAGTTGGGTTGGGCATTAATTTCTAATAAAGTACAATAGGTGTATTAGTTCTATCAAAAGAAAGGCACTATCCGAACCGAAACCTTGACCCATGTGCCACCAGGCACCAACCAGCACATAACAAAACAAAACTCATTAAAGCCTTGGAAATTTCCCAAGGTCTGGGCCTAATGTTGATGCTCACCCAGCAGCAATAAATCGGGTTTATTCTCAAAAAAATATTATTTTCTAATCTTGTTAGTTCTAATTTCATTATGCTAATAGTGGGTAGAGTTCAAATCAAAGATTAGGCTTAAAGGTAGAAGTTGGATTAGAGATTGACCACAAAGGTGGTATGTATGAAGGAGTAATTTCATGGCCTAAATATTTAGAGATGGGATGTCAAAAACTAATCAATTTTACGTAATAAAGTATTGGCAAATTTGTTGGACGGTGCGGAAGAAGAAACTAAAATCAATTTATTAAAATTTATTTTTTATTTTTTATTTTTTTTATGTTATCCTAATAAATGGTAGATAACATTGAAAAATATGTATGTCGGGACAGGAAGGCTCCCAATAGGGAAATGACACGTGGTCCAATTAAAGTTATTGAAATAGTTCAAATGGTTTGCCCATGGTCTCACCGCTCGTCACGCTAATACGAGTGTCTTTGTTCCCATCGCAGTCAAAACAAAATCTTTGATTTCCCGTTCTGCCCCTTTCCTCGTTGTCTGTAAAACCCATTTTCTCTCTCTAAAACCCCCGTATACCTTCTCTGGAAGAGTCGGAGTTGTAGGCTTGTGGATAGTCTCACCGATCGGAACGTGGAAAAGACGATAAGATCCTTTAGGAATAGTTGGAATTACTGTTTTCCGGAATGAACCCGAAGCAATCGCAGATGGAGCCGGACCGACCGTCGACGCTGCCGCCGGTGAAGGCGATCCACGTGCAGCCGTCGTCCCCGCGGTTTCCTTTGTCGTCGTCGAACACGCCCACGGCGGGGGCCAACCGGAGGATAGCAATCGCGGTGGACCTGAGCGACGAGAGCGCCTATGCGGTGAAATGGGCGGTGCAGCACTACCTGCGTCCCGGTGACGCGGTGATCCTCCTCCACGTCCGGCCCACGAGCGTCCTCTACGGCGCGGATTGGGGCTCCATTGACCTCGCCGTGGACACTGATAACAGCACCGAGGAGTCCCAGCAGAAGCTCGAGGACGATTTCGACACTTTCACCACGACCAAAGCCTCCGATCTGGCGCAGCCGTTGGTCGAGGCTCAGATCCCCTTCAAGATCCATATAGTCAAAGACCACGACATGAAGGAGCGGCTCTGCTTGGAGGTTGAGCGGCTGGGGCTCAGCGCCGTGATTATGGGGAGCCGAGGGTTCGGAGCATCCAAGCGAACTAGCAAGGGACGGCTGGGGAGTGTCAGCGATTACTGTGTGCACCACTGTGTGTGTCCAGTGGTTGTGGTTCGGTATCCCGATGAGAAGGACGGTGGTGCCGGTGCTGAATCCCCCGGCGGTGTGGCGGGCAAGGCGGTATTAGGGGAGGAGGTGGAACTTCACCCAGTGCCGGAAGAGGAGCAGGAGTACCACGACGCCTCCGATGAGCAGAAAGGTTTGAGCTTTGTTGTTTTGGTTGAAATTGGCATTCATGTTTATAGGCATGACTTTGTTTTTTATCTGATATTTCGGTTTCACTTCGAATTAGATGATTGATAGCAAATTTTGGATGGGTACCGTTCTACAGTTCAATTGCTTGATTGTGTTTTACTGTTGTTGTTTACATGTTATGAGGATTAATTATGGTAGTTACTCATGAATGATGTGTTTGATCTAATGGTGGTGAGTGATCCTGGTCTGTTTGGTTCATGAGAAAACCCAAGAAAGAAATGAGCAGAAAACTTTGAAACTTGTGATTTTCCCTGTTTGGGGTTCAAGAGTAGGTTGCTTCAACTGATCCAAGTAGTTGTATTAGGCCTGGTTGAGCGAAGGTTTTTTCTTTTCAACCAAACGGTATGTAAACAATCAACAATGTTCGTTTTGGTTGCTATGGAGACGAAAGGATATGTGGTTTGCATGTTTCATAACTGAATATATGAGTTATTGATTAATTTTGGAAGTTGTATTCCCTTACTCTACAAGGAGGAACATTTGAAATTTGGTATGACTGAAAACTGGAGAGGGATGATTAGGACTTCGGAAAACATACATTTGAGTGGATCAATTTTTAAAATTTAGGAAAGCACGGCCTGTCTGACAGTTTAAGGGAATGTTCTGATTTTTTGCGGTTTAGGAAAAGGTTATGCACTCATGTATTGTGTAGCAATTCATTTATTGGGTCTGTTTAGGAAGACTTGATATTGTTTTGGAAAGGTCTGGACTGTGGTATTGTCACTTCAATACAATTCCTAATGTGAGAAGTTTATTTAATTCATTTTCTTTTGAGTGATGCTCTTAGAATTTAGTTTGTCTGTGTACGTTTTTCCCATGTTTAGTGAGGTCGGTGGACCGGTCCTCACTAAAATAAGATGTTATTTCGTTTCCCTTTCCCTTTTCTCTTCATTATCACCTATTGATCCGGTGTAAGAGCTTGTTGTCTAATTAACCATGGATTTTGTCATTTAAAGTAAAAAAAGAAATAATCCTTCACTAATAAAAGATAGTTCATATTGTAGAGACACATTAAAAAGGCCAAAATATGCATTGTTCTTTTAGGGTTTAAAGACTAATTTTTACTTCAAATAGTAAAATTTTATTTGACTACTCGAAATGGAACTGTTCCTTGTCTAATTCATGATATCTCTCTTTGTTAACAGATGATTAACAAGTGCTTAGCAGATTGGCATTGTCCTCAAGTTCAGGTGATAAATAAATTTCCATACCCATAATCTTTTGTGCCCCTTGTTTCTTATTGTTTAGAGCTTCTGTTAGAATGATAACTCACTGATTTTTACTAGAAGCATGGAAAGATAGCTTAAGTAGCAGATCCTTTCTCTGCATTCATATCTCAGTTTTTTTTTCCATGATATTAGAAGTCCCATCTCCTTGTTCCTACATGGGTCCTCTAAAAGACTAAACATTTTGCAAGGCAGGTATCAAAGCTTTCCTACACACATGGGGAAAGGAAAAAAAAGGGGGAAATAGAAGATCAATTTTGATTTTATCCGTGCTAGAAGTTATCCAAAACCTTGCACACTCTTATTCCATCAGGGTTTAAATGGTTGTTTTGGACTAGAGAAGTTAATAGGTTCCATGTCTAGATTCTTGGCATCATGTTTCATGTTTCACATTCTTCACCATTTATATATTCTCATGTGCAGTATCAGCTAAATGTCATTTGGTGTTATGGTTTACTGATTAATACTGATGCAGCATCCGAGTTTCCGTTTTTATTGCAGAAAGCAAGGCGATGAAAATGTAAAGGCTGCAGGGGAAGTGAAGAAGTCGTCTCAGAATGTGAGGGAATTAATTCATGCCTTTTGTAAAAAAAAAAAAATAGAACAGTGGTGGTGTTGTTTCTTACCAGATCTCTCTCTTCTATGTTTCCTTTTGAACTGCCCTTTTCTCGTATATGTAGTGTTGGGTTGTATCCTGTGTTCTTTCAAAAGTTTCTATAGTGTTGAAGTTCTTTCTCGAGTGGATCCCATCTTCTTTCTTTACCATTTTTACTCCGTAGAATGTGGAGAAATAGTAGGTCTGCCCATTGACAAAGTCGCCTGGATTGAATTTTCAGTGTGGCCCCAAACACAAATCCAATCCAAAAAGGACGGTTTTAAATTTTATGAGCAAGTAACTTCAAAGAATTGGCAGATTCCAATGGTGGCAAAAGCAACTAAAGCTATGGATTGTATTGATGATTTTAAGTCATTGGTGGACCCTCATCTAAGGGATTTTTTTACCCAATTGGCCTGGCTCATCTGAAATTTATCAAGGGTTTGAGTTAAATTTAGATAATTATTTTTAATTTTTGAGTTATGTTTAGATTAAATTTTTTGAATCTAACTTATTTGATATTTTTACAATTTATATTATCTTATATAATAACATTTATTTTTAAAAAATAACAAATTATAATTATATCAGATGCTTCTTCATTTTTTAGATAAATATATAAAATTTCTTGTTATTATTTCAAAATTTTGTCTCATTTATCATTTAGATTTTGACATATAAAATTTATTTTTATTATTATTATCTTAAAAATTTATTTAAAAAAAAACATTGTTGATGAATTTTTAAAATTCAACGCTAAGCAACTTATTAAATTTTATAAGAGGTCAACTTTTCAAGAGAGTAAATAGGAAACTCTGGCAAACTATAGGGCATAAGGTTTAAAGACTTAATTCTGAATCTGAAAATTCATGAAACTCGAATCATAATCACCAGATAAGACATTAGCAAACAGGGCTGAGGATACTGCCCATGGTTCATGCAGTGTCTGCAAATCTAATGCAACTATAAAAAAACTAAAATGTCTCCAACAAACCACACTCCCACATTAAGTGTCTAAAAAAGGATAAATAGTGCTGATAGAAAACCCACATAAACCAGAATCCAGAGAGTAATCACTAATCAGACTGTATGGCATGAGAACTGGGCTCAGAGAGCTCCTAGAGTCCCCTCACTTCGGCTCCTTCGCATGAAGGAATCTGGCTTAAAGCCCAGAAAATGGTTGGCAAAATCAAGATGATGAGGCCGATGATGGGCTGTTGCTTTTGTTCCAGTTGGTGGTGGAGGCAGGCGCACATGCCTGTTCTTGGACCGTTTTGGAGAAACCGCTGCTTTACGGCCATGTGTTGCTGAAGATGAGGGCTTGTTAGAAGCTACACCATGGCTACCCTTCCGCACAGACTTATGTTCTGATCTAAGGCCACGATCAAACTGGTGGGCGCTCATGCCTAATCGAACTGATCGGTCTGCTGTATCCTTCAGAGTGCTAACTTTAATAGTCTGCCGGTTATAGTATGCCAGATGTGGAAGAAGGCCTTGTAGACATTTCTTTAGTTGTTCATCTCCTACATTTTTCTGGGCTGGGTTTCCTTCCAAGCTGATGGCTTGCAAGGAATTGTAGTTAGCTGCAAGTTGGCCAAGGCATTTGGCTGTGGAGATTTTGTTGTAGCGCAGATCCAGTATGTTCAGTTTCAGGAGACGATGAAGACCTTCCACCTCACTAATTTTGTTTCCAGCTAGGTATAACTCCTTTAGAGAGGAACAAGAAGCAAGACCTTCAAAAATTTTAAGAAAACAAGAAATATGTCAGTGACAAGTATTTGATGAGATTAGGCAAGCCCATCAATTTGGAGTTGGAGGTGTAACAGTATGATAAAATTAAGAGAAAAAAAATGTATTTGAAACAAACAAATTAAGACTCGAGAGCCCTAGCAATTCAACAACATAGCCAAAAACTCAAACAAGCTTTGCACAACCAGAAGATTTTCAGATCATTTTCATTATGGGATGCTTTGTCAACTTCTTTTGTTTTGTCCATATGGACATGAACCCAATGTTTATGGAAAAGAAAAGAACAAAAACAATTGATCTGAAGCAAACAAGAGACGATTCTAAAAATCCATTCAGAAAGGCTATATAAAAACAAAAAATGCAATCTAGAATAATATCGCAGACAACAATTTCTGTACTTGATACACCCGGCATACCATGCAAAAACAATTAGCTGGTTGTAGGCTTGTAGCAAACCAAAGGCATTAACACAGAGCTACTTCGAAAAGGCTATAACAAATGTAAAATGCAGAGTCTAGTGTAATGGACAACCTCCAAAGTTGATAAACATACAGCATATTACGCAGCATTATGAAAAGCATGTATTGCTACAATGTCATGTAAGAGATTAAACTGGAAAGTTAATCTGAGAAACAAACATTTTAGGAAAATCAACCATGCAAAATAGTCAGCATGTGCCCATACCATGTGCAATTCTGAATATACGGTTGTAGCTCAGATCCAGTATGCGAAGTCGAGTCAATTCACGCAAACCTTCAATCATGGTGATTTTGTTTTTAGAAAGATTCAGCATATGAAGACCTCTAGGAAGTGAACCAGCAGTTATCCTCACTGGAAAAGTTTTGCAGAGAGATTACATATACAAATAGCCAACCAACCCAATGTTACAGTACATGCAAAAGGAATAAACACAAATAACTAGTAAAAAAAAAGGAAGTTAAGTTGTCATCGACGCAAACCTATGGCGTTTCCTGACAAATTAAGCACCTTCAAGCTCACGAAAGCACTAAGGAATGGGATCACAACCAACCCGTGATTTGCTAGCTGAGCTGTGGTAGCTGTGGCGGTCAAAGAAGAGATATATCTTTTTGCTGCTTCCATGCCAGGAGTAAACTTTTCATCCAATTTTGCAGCAGTCAAACTACTGGAACCTTTATTTACCTTGCGATCAGAATCGGGTAATTCATTTGTTTCTTCCAAAGGGCTGAAATGCTGAAGATCAGTAACCCATTCCCTGATACGATTGATCATGAATTCCTTATTAGGCAAATCATCCCACTGGCTGAATGAGGATTCGCCTTGAATGCTTTTCTCCATGTTTTCCTCATCAACAGCCGGCATTATCCAGTCTTTTGCTGAATTAACATAACCATAGAAATCACAACCATCCTCCACAGGACTTTCACAAATATTCTTCTCAGTTTTAAATACATTATCATCTCTTTCTTCATCCCTTATTACCTGGATTTCAACATCATGAACTACATTCTCTTTCTGCCCCATATCTAGGACAATGAGGTCCTCTGAAGATCTAGAGTGTGGAACTAAGTATGTAGGGGAGTATCCTTCAGAAGTGGGTATATGAGCACCAATGTTGGGCAAAGAACATGATTTGACCATCACTGGTGGGTTACGAGGTGTATGGTCTCCGGAGCCAATGGCACACTCACCAGACACCTGGGTATCGGAATTTTCATTTTCAACTTTATCTAGATGCTGGGAATCCTCAATCGAGAAAATTGATTCATTATTAGTTGGGCTTATTCCTGGATCCTTCCTGCCAACTGGAATGACCAAACCATTGTGGCCATGAGAATCATCACAAGAATATCCTCGATCCGTCTCATCCTCAGTGTCAATGCCACCAGAGCCCCGGTCCAATCCACTTCCTAGAGACTGACTTTTCTTAAGATGCCCAGTCTGATGAACCTCTATACCACTCTCACTATTAAGTTTTCCATTCATTTCTTCAGATTTCCAGCAACGCTCAGAACTTGTAACATGCTTCGCACTGTCATTGATTTCAGTATCTCTGTGCATGTTCAAAGATAATGAGTCTAAGCTCATAGATTTAGCAGAATGAGTAAGGGCTTGAATCTGGGAAGAATCTTGCAACTTCTTGTATATGGCTTCAACAGATGGTTGAACTGCTTTCTGATAGAGAAAGTAAAAGTGATACAGATTACAGACTCAGAAAAAGGCAACAGACTACTCTCTTAACAAATTTAAACATCAACAAACTGATAGCACTTGTCTTACCTTTGACTTGTGGGTGTGATTATTAACATGGAAGCATGAAAACCTAACCATTATGGTATGCCGACCAAAGCTTCACTCACATGACCTTTTTTTTGTTACATAACGCTATTGATAACTAACTATTCTTCTCCTTGATGTCCAGAAGCCTGAAATAATCTACTTTTGCTAGGATTCAGTCACAAACTATGATCAAGCTTCCTCTGACTTAGCCAATGGTGACCCTTAGCCATAGTCAACAGACAAGCCCTCTGAAACACGGCACAATCTCCAGATGTGTGATGACCTTGATCTCCGCAAAACATAAAGCAAAATCACTCCGTCATCACTACCCCACACCCACTTAGAGGTGCGAGAAGAGTTTGACTTTGTTGCAGCGGCCAGAGTGAAAGAGAATCTTCGTCAATTAGGACAACCGGATCCCAAACATGAACAAGAGATGCTGGCCTGATATATAAAAAAACCCAAGTAGTAAATCTAAGTCGAGAGCTTATACAGGGAACAACAGAGAGAATAAAGTAACTAATTATTTCAATTCCCACATTCAACCAATTCATAGTTTCAAAATCAATGCAAAAGAAACATTGTTATCTGCTCTAGCTGGTTTCCAATTCTCGACCACCAACAACCCTTTTTATGCAAACATTGGTCTCGGTTTGTTCCAATCACAAATAAAATTAGGAAAAGCAACATCTGCATGTTAATAGATAATGATGCTCATAATTAAGTAAACCTTCCTTGGCTATATCATTGTATAACTTAGATGACATTAGAAGAATAAAAGACATATATACCACAATTCCCAAAAGGTGAAACCTATTTCCTATATCTAAAAGACAATCAAAATTTAATCAACAAAAAAATTGTATAATGTTCTCACCACCCAAAATAATACCCAGAGTATTTTCCAATATGGTTACCAGGAAACTATGTTTGCAACTATATTCCAAAATTGACCAAAAAATAGAATTTACTTATATATAATGAGGCATCTAAACAATTATCCATGTAGTGCTATGCATGCCAATCAGATTTGCGGAATGGGTTTGCCTAGTACATAACCAGGACAATAAGTCCCTAGTTTTTCAAAAAAATTACTGCTACTGTCATTGTACATATCAGCAAACTCATTCAGAAACATTATTCTCATAATCCACCCTTTTCCCTCAGGAAATATTAATTGATATTGACAATGACAACCCAGAATTAAAAAAAGAAAAAAAGAATCGGCATCCTATTAAAGAGAAAAAAAAATCCTTGGATATTAGATCTATTTTTCATATGCTATCAAATAGATTGAACCCCTTAAAAAGCTTCAACAAAAGGTAAAATGACTATAAATCTCTAAATTGATTATGCACACCAGCCAAAGGATTGATTCCACCTTAGCAATATACCAGTCTTATTCATTCAAGTTTCAAGACCAACCCGATATACACCACATACAAGCAATCAAATAATCAAATAATACATGCACAAATCCATATATGCCAAGAACTTCTATATGGGATCATAGTCAAGATTGAATTAATGGACACGAATAACAATAAGCCCATAACCCAATAATTCATTCAAGTTTCAAAATCTATCCAATATACCCACATATGAACAATCAAACAAACAAAAAATATATATACAAACCCACATATTCTCAGAGTTTCTACATGGAATCATAGTCAAGATTGAATTAATGGGTATGAATAACAATAACCTAATAAAAAATTAGGTACACTAATTCACATAGTTTCGGAGTTTCTATATGAAATCATAGTCAAGATTGAATTGACGGCATAAACAAAAACAACCTAATGACCCAATAATCCATTCAAAATAAATAAATAAATACACAAATCAACATATGAGATCATATAAAAAGATTAAATTGATGGACATAAACAACAATAACCCAGAACCCAAAACTAAATCAAACAAACGAAATCATGGAAAACGTAAACAACAAAACAAAAACACGAGGAAAAAAAAATCAATGCAAAAACAGAGATCAAACCTCTCTCTAGCCAGATTGTGGGAGGTGGCCGGAGAAGAAGACCCTCTATTGCCGGAGAAGAAGGCCCTCTATTACCCACGCGAACAAAACCCAGAAAGTGATTTTTGAGACGGAGGGCAAATACACACCTTGAGAAATGCTGGGTCGGTGGCCGCTTATTTTATAGAGAAATCAATGGCCCTGATTTTATCGTAAATATTATTTCCAAAAATTTATCAAAAAAGAAAAAAAAGAGAGAAAAAAAAAATATATATATATATATATATATTCATCATCGTTGTTATTACCAAATATTATAAAAATAAATTGAATTGATTCCCATAATTTTAAATCGTCAATCAAAAGGGTAAAAGATAAAGAATTGCTTTTTGGATTTTTTTTTTTTCTGGAAATGTTTTGCGTCCACGAACATCTTCCTTTTCACACCACCCATTTGAATGGGCTTTTTATTTTTATTTATTTATTTATTTATTTATTAAGATTTTAAGGCCTTTAATGATGAGTTTTCATTGGGTGGAATGTCCCTTTTAAGAATTTTAGCTTTACAACTACAAGAATTTTGGAGCCCAAAGGCATCTAATCATATTGATTAGATGCATTAATCACTAATTAGCATCTTCCAACACATTTTCTTTACCTACAAAGCAAAACATTTTTCTAATTTAAAAATAAATATATTAAATATTTTCCACATTTCTAGTCATATTTTGAATTATTATTATGTAGATTTTTTAAATTTCATAAATAATTATGAAGTATTTGATTTTTTTTTTTGTCCCAATAGGTTTTTGAGTTTGGGTTTGTCTAAAAATTGAAGTCAATGACACAATTTTTGGTTTTATTTAAAAATTCATTTAGAAGATTCATTAATTATTAAATATCTTTTTGCATATGAAAAGTAATATTTTCTTGATTTTTATATTAATTTTTAAAAATAAATTTGGTAGTATAAAGCTCTCCAAACAAGATCTTTCTAGTAATCTAGAGGTTCTATTTGGGTTCATTTTTTTAGAGACCATTTTTTTTTTAATTTAATAAAAAAATTTCTAATTATTTGAGTAATTTTTTAAAAGGAATTTAAGAAGTCAAATGTTTTTTTTTAATTAATAATTTTTTTGGTTGTTATTCGAGTAATATTTAAAATAAATTATTTAAGTATTGTTTGGAAGAGCTTCTTTTGGAAGGGTTTTTTAAATACTAAAAGCATTTATCATTATTTTGGAGAAGTGAAGAACCCAAACAAATAAGAGAAACATATATTTTTTATTTATTTAATTAAAGTTATTAAAAATGTAATAATTATTATTTTAAAAAATACAAATAATTACTCTAATTTCTTTTATAAGTAAATGCAAAAATTAATTATGTTGGCGGATATATCAACAATTGTTTTTAGTCAAATAACTTTTTTTATTTAACCAAAAAAACAAACACCAAGTAATTTTATAACATCAATGTTATCTTTTAAAAATTATTTTTTAATTTTAACTTTATAACTTATTTGATTATGTTTCCTGAAACTTATTTCTGAAATTTATTTTTTAACTTAAAAACAATATTTTAAAATAAGTTTTATAAAACAAGGTAATACCGACTCATGTTTTCCTTTTGTTTTTAAACATATTTGAAAACGTCATGTACTTATTCTTTAAAAATTGTTTTGTATTTCAATTTATTTTTAAAAATTGTTTTCAAATAACAATGACCAAACAATGTTAAAAAATTTTAAAAATAATTTTCTGTTTTAAAAAATAGAAAATTGTTTTTAAATCACATGATCAAACAGACTCTTAATATCTCAATAAAACTAAAAAAAACATCCCCAATATAAATAAATATTGTTTAATTTCTAAATAATTATAAGGTTTTTGACTTCATGTATGCTAAATTTCTCATATTTTACTCAAATTAATTAGTGCATGACACATGGGTTTTAATCAATAAATTATGGAAATTTCAGTCAACATTCAATTTTTAGTTTTCTTTTATATAATTATTCTGTTGACGACTTCAATTTATTTTAATAGAAATTAATTAAGAATTTACAGGTATCATAAATTTATTTTAATTATTAATTTTTAAAAGTTTTTATATTACTCATTTTGCAAAATAAATATTTGATTAAGAAAATTAAATTTACGATTAAAAAAGAAGAACTAAAAATATTTATAAAATATATTATAAAATAATACTAATATATGCATTATTTAATATATATAAATTTTTATATATTAAATAATGTAATATAAATTATTTATTTATTTATTTATTTTAGATATTTTAATCATAAATATTATTAATAAATAAATTTTTTTTTTATTAAATTTTAAGTTATCAAACAATTTCTAAATATTTGCAAGTATAAAAGAAGTTTCATATATATATATATATATTTTAAAGTAAATACTGGAATCCAATACAAGTTTGCAAGTATAAGACCCATAGTGTCCGCTTCAATTATGGTCCTAACAGACCATATTTAGAATTTAGCACATGATTTAAAAATTCACAAGCATCATCATATTTTCAAAAGAAAAAAATAGGATGAGAAATCATTAGTTGAAATTTTGTTTTTGAAAATAGTTTTGTTTTTAACAAAAAATAGTTTTTAACATATAGAATATGTTTCTTGAAAACAACTTTTTTAAAATTAATTAGAAAACTGATTTTTTTTTATCCTCTTATGATGAGAGTGGATTACAATTGATTAAAATTAAAATTAGCCTTCATGATATTTGGCACTTAGCACATGATTTAGAAATTCACGTGTCATTTTGTTTTTTTCAGACAAAAATATGTAAGTTATTTGATTTAAAGGATGAAATTGTCTCCATTTTATAAATTCTAACATTTTACGGTTTTTTCTCTTAATTGTAAATCATACCCATTTTGGACAAAAATGCCTTTATATTTTTCTTGTAAAAATAATTTTTTTTTTTTAAAAATATAAATATGTTGAGGAACATTTATATAAAAATAAGCTATTTTTCAAGAAAAAAAAAAAGAGAGAGGTTAGATTTATAAATATGAGATTTTTTTTTATCCATTTTAATAATTTATTTAAAAATATAAAGAGAAATCATTGATCCAAAAAAAATTTGTTTTGGTTTTTTTTATAATAAACAAATAGTTTTAACTTACAAAATATGTTATAAAATTCTTTATTAAAATTAATTATAAATACAGATTTTTTTAGGACAAATTTAAAATGATTTTAAATATTTTTATAAATCATTTTAAGTAATAATTGAAAAAATAAAAAATATTTAAAAAAAAACTATTTTATTGAATAATCTAAAAAATTACTTTTCGTATTTGAATTTCTGACCGGAAAGTATTTTTGAGAAGCCGTCTTACGGTAAGAAAAAAATTTGCCATATACATAGATCGGAAAAAAATCGGAGAGCTCAGCCTAATGGGGTGGACCAGGTCCGCTTTTTAGAATTGGGCCAGAGTCCAGACCTGGGCTTCACATAGGGCCTGTTCTGAACCGGCCCCGTTCAGTTGACATGAAAGCAGATTTCTGAAGCGAAGCTGAAGGCGGGTGCCTCCAAAAGTAAAATGGCTTCTGCTTCTTCTTCCAAGTTGCTTTTTCTGAGAAGGCTTTCGAGAGCTTTGAAGCTTTCTTCTTCTTCTTCTTCTTCTTCTTTAAGCGTTAGGCCATATGTTTTTCTTCTAGAAGCGTCTAGACCTTCTGATCTCGCCAAGATCAATCTCAGATCTTTTCTCTCAGTTGCTTCTAGAAGTTTCTGTTCTCGCACTTTGGATCTGGAGGACGATTCTCAAGGCCCGGCCGCCATTGATTACAGGTTCGTATTGTTTATAAATTTTTCTGTTTTTTTATTGTTTGTAGTTTGTTTGGTTGCTGAGAATCCAAACGCAAAGGAAAGAAAAATTTGTTATGAAAAAAAAATAAAATTGAATTAAGCGGTTAAGGGGGAGGATGAAGAGTTGGATTCGGTCTTTTTTTTTTTTTTTAATGAGTTTATCTTTTCCCTTTTTCTTGCATTTCCTACAAAACGAGGGTTAGGGTTTGTAGAGGAAGTTCAGGTTAAGCTGCGTTTGGTTGCTTTGAATTTGAATTAAATTTAAATTTTTATGGACGCCAAATGCGAGGATCATTTCCGGAGTAAACATGAGAATTTTGAATTTCATGGAATTTGAGTTGCTAGGGTAACCAATCCGTGTAGGCAAACGCCAAATTCCGCCCAGGCAAATGCTGCCTTAGGATTTTGTGAAATTATTTATGCGTATTGTTGGACAAAATTTTCTTCGAAACTTCGATTTTTTTGAGGTCCAATATGGTTAACTTTTGTTTCTTTCGATGTATTAGTTTGGAAGTAGTGAGCTGGACTGATTTTACTAATGATTAATGTGATTACAGTTCTTTACTGCAGGAGGATGAATTTCACAAAGTTGCTGACTCTACTATACAAGACCTGCAGGAGAAATTTGAGGTAACTATTGCTAATTTGGTTTAAATTGTTGACAATTTTGTGTGCGATTATGTCTAGTTCAACACTTGGTTTATCAGGTAGGATATGGTGATTAATGGGTTGTCTATCAAAATTCTGTCATCTCTCTATGAGATTCATAAAAATTATTTTTTGATGCACGTAAGTCCTATTGATGTAGTTTTCATGACCTAACATAAAAGGATGTATGGTTCTCTTGTCATATGTATGTTGCTTTTGTTCTTTATGCTGCTCTGGTTTCAATCTATATTGGTTTTCTCTGATGCTTGACAGGAATATGGTGATTGTGTCCAAATTGATGGATTCGACATAGACTATGGGGTAAGAAAGATTAATCAATGTGGAGAATTTGTTGATTGTTTTGAACTTTATTATATTTGTTCCAACATAATCTGGATATTGTGGGTTTGCAGAACCAGGTCCTGACCCTGAAGCTCGGGACTTTAGGGACCTATGTGTTGAACAAACAAACGCCTAATAGACAAATTTGGTTGTCCTCTCCTGTGAGGTAAAAAACTTGCTGATTATTCAGTTATGTGTAGCATATTTTGTCATGTTAGTCTCCCAAGATTTTTTCTGCATTTTTCTAATACTATGAATATCTGTCCTCTAAAATAGTTGGGTTCTGTTGAGAACTTTATTCACAGAGTGTTTTCCATTCGTAGGATTTTCTTAATTTGTTTGAGATCTAAAACTATCTAACATGTTACTAAGGAATGCTATTACTGGGGCAACATGTTTTTTCTCTTTTAAAGATTTGCAGCAATGCTAGAAACTTGGTTGTTCCTGCGTTCAAATTTTCTGGGAGGAATGAGAAGTGGGTAAATAGGGGTTGCAGTTGGCTTGAAATATAGGATCTAGGGTTTAGGCTGTAGGTCTAAAATGGAATTGAAGGTGGTGATGTGAGACCAGATCTGATCTCACATAGGATAAGGCTTGTTTGGCATAATTTTTAATCCAGTTTTTAGTTAAAATTAGAGGCTGAAATTGAGGCCATGATTTTAAGGTGCAACTTTGATACTATGAAAGTTTCATCAAGCGGAAAAAAGGCTCCTATTAGAAGCAACCTTTTTGGCATTTTCTTAATAATATGATGGTTGCCAATTATGTATTAGCATATTTTGTTATGTTAATCCCCTAGATCTGTTTCTGCATTTTGCTAGAATTACGAGTATATCTGTCTTTTGAAATAAGTGAAATTTGTCAAGAATTTTTAGTCACACCATGTTTTCCATTCTTTATATTTTCTTAATTTGTGAGCCCTGCAGCTGCCTAACATATTTCACATATAGAATGATCCTAGATTTTTTAAGATTTGCATCCCAATACCACAAACTTGGCTGTCCCAGGGTTGCAAATTTTATGGGAGAAGTGGGAAGTGGATGGTACTTTAATGGGAATTGTAGTGAAACATTTGGGTTGTGTCCTGAACTTAGGTCACACACCATGTTCGTTGAGCCCTGCGTCTGCCTGACATGTTTCAATAAAGAATGATATCATTGAGGCAGCATAGATTTTTGAAAAATTTGTAGCCATAAACTTGGTTGTTGAGAAATTTATGGGATAAGTGGAGAGTAGGTAGATAGCAATCATAATTGGCATAGGGTTTTGAGTTTTGGTTATGGGGTCTGAGGTGGAATTAAAGCTGGATGATGTAAGATCTCATTGGATCCTGCGTAAGATAGAACCTTGTTTAGCATAAGCTTTTTTATGTTCGTTTTTGGCAAGATGTAGAAACTACGATTAAGGCCATGATTTGAAGGGCTATTTTGATATTATGAAAGTTTTATGAAAGTTCCATCAAATACAAAATAACTTTCCACGCAAGCTTAAAAAAGGACTTTCATGACCAGGAACTTCTTCCTTATTTCCCCGTTAAGCTCTTTTGGAAGCACAAAGCAGATTCACTAAACTTTCTAACCTTAGTAGAAGCTCTTATTGCACTTGAAAAGACCGCCTTTGGCTTCCAAGAACTCAGTCCAAACAGGGGGCAATAATCTTCTTAACCACAATCACTTCCTAAAAGGATTTCATTTAGCTGATGTGGAGCATCCATTTTGCCTCCCATGCCTGCAGGGATTTTGTGGTGATATCGGCACCCCACCCCTCTTAGGGTTTTTTTGCCCCTCGGGGGGAAAAAAAAAAAATAGAAAGAAAGAAAAATCCCTCCTAAAGTTTTCAAACTCTTAGAGCATCCTATGTAGGTGGGCCTTGACATGACAATATTGTCACAGGTGGTGCCTCCTCACCTAGAAATGCCTTTGTGCTTTCTGTCAAACATTGATCAAGGCCAACTGCGATCTTCAGGAATTTATTCGCCCCATGCTTCATACTTCTTTGCACGGTTTCACTCTGCAGTGCTAGCATTAGCTTTACAAGAGACTGAAATTTATCCTATATTTTTTTTGTCTTATAAAACATTCTGAAAGTGATAATGTTTTCCCATGCAGCGGTCCCTCCAGATTCGATTGGGATCAGAGTGCTCAAGCTTGGGTTTATAGGCGGACCAAGGCAAATTTATCCAAACTCCTAGAAACAGAGCTGGAGAAACTATGTGGTACACCCATCAGCCTTTCCTAAATTTGTTACAAATGCTGTGACACACCTTGGAAAATTTCTACTGGGAAGTTTTGTTGGTAAAAGATTTTGTTGCTCCGTAACTGCTTTATATTTATATTTAAGTCCATTTTCTGAATAAAGTATTACATTATAATTTCCATTTTCCTGAATGCAATGGGCCTAATTTATGAGCGTTGAATACTTGGCTTCTTTTTTAGAAGACCAAAGTCAAGGATGATGTTTGAAATGTTTGTGCATATTTTGATTATGAAGAATGTGGGGAGATAGCTGAGCTCATGAACGAAGGTGTCCCGAGTGATTTGAGGGCATTTGTCTAATTTCAAAGGCCCTCGCAAAACCCCACTTGAATGTGTTGTACTTTTGTGACTTTGTGCCGCTCAGGTGTGTGGCCAAGGATCTACGGGTTATGGTCCGTTCCGTGGACAATAAGGAAACTCTTAAAAGACACAGAATCTTATGCGAAAAAGGACAAGTCTCAAATTTAAAAATGAAAAAAACGAATAGCGAAAATAATAGAAAAACGCTGGAGTGAATGTTGGGCGGGTTGTTTTTAAAAATGGTTTTGAAAAATAATTCAAAAAGATTTTTCTTTTACGTTTTATAAATATGAAATATTTTAAATATTTTATATATGTTTTTTAAATAATTTATATATATAGTATTTTTAAAATTGTTTTTCATATTTATATTTTTAAAAAAATAATCCAAACCTTTACTATTTTTATTTTATTTTATTTTATTTTATTTATTTTTATGTAGTGATAACTTTGTGACAAAACTTGTTTGGAAGCAAAATGTGCAAATTATCCATTATTAAAGAAACTTTTATAATATTGATATTATCCCCTCAAAATCATGGCTTTTGGTTGGAAAGCTATCCCAAACCGAGCCGAGAGAGCGAGCTCACCCTGTGAAGCTCTATCCACCATCATCTTCTCGTTGGGAAATATTAGGATCTCAACAAGTTCATAAAAATTTAGAAGCATGTCCATGTGTATGCTCATGAAAATTTCCAACAATTTTCATTTAGGGACCCACCCATATGGTCTTCCAAAAGTTGGTACCTATCTGTTCTTCTCGGCTTCCATTCAAGGTTTTCAAAGAAAATGTTGGATAGGGTTTGATTTTAAATCTTTGATTCGGTTTATAGAACAGGCAATATGTATAATCTATTATGTTAATCTACAGTTCCGTTGAAAGGAAAGATTCTCATAGATATTATATTCTGAATTTAGGCCAAAACCACTCCACACATCCTGCAACTGGCAAAGCAGGATAGGACAGACGTAGTCGTATCTACTGTTAGTAATTGATATGGGAACTATATTTTAAAAATAAGGAGTCTTTAATTATGATAAAAAAGAAAAAAGTAAGGGGTGTTATGTATCTAGTGATTCTAGTCGACCCAACATCGCAAAAACATTCTATGGGTGGGTTCACTAGTGAGCCAGAGCCAGGCAGCCAGAGCCAGGAAGAATGAGCCAATAAAGGAAGGTTCAGTTCCACAAAATGTGATTGTGCTTCACTCTCATTCATGGGGTCCGAAAGCTAAAGGTGCACATGAAATAAATGAAATCATAACCTTTTTATCTAGGCCTCTGCCATCATTCATGAATGAACGTGACAGCATTTGTCTACACCTTCTCCAGCAAAACGATTAAATGAATGGTAGTAAATTCTCTTGTCACTGTCACACATCCTGAGGTGACCCTTTATATTTGAAAAAAGAAAAAAAGAAAAAAAGAAAAAAAAATAGAAAGATCAATCAGAGTCAGCCTTTCCGGCTTTCACAGACAAATAATATCTCTGCGGTTGTTAACGAGTTTCAGAAGCATACAAGCAGAGCCACACAAACCCCATTCCTCAAATCACTCAACCAACCTCCACCACACACTTGATTCTTTTCTCTCTTTTTGTGTTTCAATAGCTCCCTCACAACCACCTCTAATCATAATACTCTTACTAATAATATTAAATTGGGGTTCTGTAACTATATGCATATATAATGAGATAAGGAAGCATGTGGGATGCTGAGGACCTCCCTCAGCCACAATTCTCTCCTCATTTAGGTCTTAAAAATAGGATAATGGGTTGAAGAGCCACACACATGAACCTTCTCCCAGTTTGATGTGATGGCCGGCCATGAGAATTGGGCATTAGTTTATTGGAAAGATGAGACAGAGACTAATCTTCATTAATAATATAAGGTGGTGAGGGCCATCAGAGCCCAGAAGTTCACTAAGAAAACTAATTAAGAACTATAAATATCTCCCAAACCGATGCCAATAGAATAATTCAACCTAAACCTTAATCAACAAGAAAGGAGGACCAATGGGAATGAGAAGTGGAGAGGCGCCCTGTACCCACTATTAATAAATCACCAAACCCAACTGTTAAATAATAGATTTAGTGGCTCAAATTCCTCAAATCATACTCCATAAATAGTCAAGATATCAACTAGCCAAGAAAAGATCCTCAAGGCTCTCATCGACCATACAATGGGATTTTTCTGTTCCTTTTTCTTTTCTTCCTCTGTTAGAAAAGAAAGTACGGAAAGAAAAAGAAAAAAAGAGGACCGCCCAATGGGAATGGCAAATGAAGAAATCCCCTAAAACCGAATATTAATAAATTATAAAAAAAAAACCAACTACCAATTAATAGATTTGGTGGCTTACATGCCTTAAATCATATCCCCTGATAGTCAAAATGTCAAATAGTATAGAAAAGACCCTCAACCCTCTCATTGACCACAAAAATGGGACTTTTTATTTTTATTTTTTTGGTTAGAAAGGAAACGAAAAAAAGCAGGGTGGGTGTGGTTTGGTTTAGCCAATTTTGATCATGTTTTGCTGATTTGACAAGCCACAAGTTTGAAGCCTACCCTAGAGTAAAAACAATGGCCTATATTCCACATCTGTACCAGATCAAATATGGTAATGCAACAAGCAAATGACACACCCACATACCACCAAACCCAAGCCACCAAGTGCTTTTTGGAAGAGATAGGATGGGGGTTAGTGTGAGGCCACCGAGAACCCGTCACAGAATGAAAGAACAAGAGTAGCCACACAAAAGGTTCACTGCCCCTTCTAGAGGTCACCTAAACCTCAAGGATGTCCCTACATTGAAAAAACATGCCCATTACCATTTCTTAGTAGTCTCTGAATCTCAATGATATGGTCATTTTCATTCAGTACTTCATTTTACACCAATGGTTTTGTCTTACCCAAAACCCCTAGTCCCCAAAACGACACCGTTTGATTCAACCAAGAAATACAATCAGGAGATAGGTCTCTAATCAATACAGAGTAAATTGATGGTTAATAGAGGATTTTTGTTAGAGTAGGTTAATGGCTACCTCAAATCCGACGACTACGAGAGCTCGAGCAATCAAGATCAACGGCCCCAGATTGTTTACTCAGATTGCAAATGCCGGCGATTATAGAGGACGCGTCGCTGCCGGAGGTTATGTCTTGATTGTGGAGTCTGTTAAGCGAGTCGACGATCTCGGCCGTTCTCGAACCGGCCTGGGGCTGGACCGGCCGGTTCTGTTCTATTCTCCGGTCTTTGAATGGCCTAAGGGCGTCCTCAGAAATGGCTTCGCCGTCGTCAGCCGCGGATCGAGCCGCTGCCGCCCTCGCTGAGGCGTAGTTCGGTTGAGAGGACGGTCGGTTGAAATCGTCCTGTGGTGATAACAAGAAATTGTGATCCTTCAGCGTTGAATGGACGGAAACCGAACATATTGTTTCTCTCGCGAAACCCGTGAACGAAGATTCAGCGATTTTTTTTTTTTTTTTGTGGAAATGTAAACAAATATCAAGGGAAACGAAAGCAACAAGGTTCAAGCAACTCGTTACTGTTTTCTAACTACTTTGCTTTTGCGCTTTTTTTTTTTGATAAGGAAGGAAATAAATTTCAAAATGCTAACCGGAGTAGAGGTTAATCGGATCTGCTAAGGTTCAACCAAAATGAAAAGAAGTTGAAAGAAAAATACGTACTTGCGAGCGAAGATCTGAAGCAGTTTCACGCATTCGCTTCAGCGAAAGCATTGTGAACGAACCAGGGACATCTCTGTTGCCGCTAGAGAAGCTGTTCAACGACTCTTCGCTGCTCGAAGAGCTTGCCTCAGGTGGAGGCGGCGTAGAAGACCATGGCACCACCTGATTATCACCGTCTTCATCATCACCGCCAAAGTCGTCATCCTCCTCCTCTTCCTCCTCCTCATCTTCGACATCATCGTCATCGTCGTACTCATCATCCTCATCGAGATCATCATCCTCCATGCCAACCTCATCATCATTCCCTCCCTCGCTCTCCTCCGCTGCACCTCCACACTTCCTTCCACCACACCCGTCCACGCACCTCTCGCACACCGAAACCGTGTGCCCTAGCTTCGCACCGGAAGCTCTCCACGGCGTCGGCGACCGACAAACGTGGCAAAGAAGACTCCTCGAATGCCTAGCCACCAGAAAGTTCGCACCGTGAACCTTGGCGTCGCAGTCCCAGCACAAGCTCGCCTGGTCCGACTCGCAGTACATCCTCGCCGGACATCCACACAGCTCGCAGCCCTTCATCTCTCTCCGCACTCACCGTCTCACCGCCTCGAATTCCCTATCCTCTCTCTCCCTTTTCCTGCAACCCAAACAGACCTAAGAAAACGGAGGAAAAAGAGAAGAAAAGAAAAGAAAAGAAAAGAAAAAAGGGGCAACTCGCAGTGATTTACAGAAACCCCCCTGATTTGGGTCCAAATCACGGTACGTAGCGTGGGTGCGGAGTTCCGTACAGGGGCATAAGAGTCTTTTTAAATCCAAGGCGATTTGTCCAGAGCTAGGGTTTGGCGACCGCGCCTAGCTGTGGAGTCCCAAGCTGCCAGGTGTTGGCTCGTAGGGGAACAGTCGCTTACGCGGTGTATGAGAGACACTTGGAGTTGTATCCTCGGTTCGTGCGAGGATTTTTTTTTCTCGTTCGATGATGACGTGTCATCCACGTGGCAAGTGTACCAGTTTGAAGATTCTGATTCGCTTACATGGCTCAATCTGGTCCACCTGTGCTGGCCTGCCCACGTGATTCGCACCTATGATGTGGCGGTCACGTGCTTGGTGGCCCCCCAGACGTGAATCATCTGTTTCACGACGTTTATATAAATGAGATTTGTCAGATGTCCCACCAAATCTCTCCCTCCACCCTCCCTCTAATTTAAAACGTTAAAGCAAAAAACTATTTTATATATTACAAAATTAAATTGAAAAAAATTATAAAAAGACAAAGCGTCGACAGCAGGGTTCGAACCTGCGCGGGCGAAGCCCAACAGATTTCAAGTCTGTCTCCTTAACCACTCGGACATATCGACTTGGTTTGTGACACCATCTCTTCAAACTTTTGATAATTCTTTTTCAATTTTTTGGGCAATTCTTCAACCACCACTTCATCTTCAGTATGCCTCTAGGTTTTAGGTTGTTCATAGAGATCTGATCAAAGCAATCAATCTTCTACTTGATGGGGAGATGAACTCTAACATTTGATACTTTAGCTTTTCCATGATTTGGGGAGGGAAGTTGGAACTTGGTAACTATTGTATGGATGTAGGTATGTCATGTAGTATGAGCATGCATTAGATGAATTTTTCCCAGTAAAGTTTGATGTCTTTGGCTTGGGCATCCTACTACTTGAAATTAACGGTTGGAAATTATGGAACCTATGACCAAGTCCTTAACCTTCTCAAAAATGGAAGTCTCTTCAACTTCTCATAAGCATGGAGCTTGTATGAAGAAGACAAGCCTTTGGATTATTTCATGGACTTGTCATTGGCCAAAACATAGAATTAATACAAATGAATTTTAGAGGTGCCCAATGGTATATGGGCTTTTATGTTGTACTATTAACCTAGTCACATACACGAGTTGAAATCAAGAAAGACAAGAGGTTTTAATATGGTTCAATGATCATTAATGCAATCTCTGTGTTGGACACATACAAAGAAGTCCAAATTAGCCTACATTTCACTAAGCTTACTATATTTAGCTCTATCCAAACCTTACATTGCATATGTCACACAAAGAAGGCCCTATTAGTCTTGAAATTTGAATGGCATAAACCTAAACCAACCATACCAAATATAACATAGTTTGAAACAACAATAAGACACATATTTTAGAAAAGAGAAAAACAAAATTTCTTCGATATGCAATTTATGTATTCTTTCACAATAAGTATCCATCTTATGTTCTTTTGTTTTCATTTTTTGCTACATTAATTACTTGAATATTGATCGACCAATCAAAACATTTTCACTTTTTGTGTTAAATTAGACGGTAGAGTTGACTCAAAAATTATTGAGTCAATATGGGGCAATGTATGTTGTGATGAGACATCTTTTCCTACTTAATTAAAGAAAAAGTGATTTAATTTAAAAGGAGACAAGACAATCTACCTTTAGAAACTTGTCTTGATCATGACTTACATAATCTTGCAAAAAGAGAGGAAGAAAGTGAATCCAATGGTCGAACAAAAAAGGATGTTCTTGATAGTGGATGTTTCAATAATTCAATTTAGAAAAATGATGTGGTATCATATAATTATATCTTATCGAGTTTACAATAATCATTGAATATATAAAAGTATTACATTCAAGTATAAAACACTAGTTGCAGTACATACAAAGAAATAAGACCTAAATATAAAAAATAAGACTCAATTGGTACAAAAACAAAACAACAAGACAATTTGCAAGGTTTAATAAGATTATTTACAAGTTTCAAAGTAACAAAATCCTTAAGTGCGTGATATTTTATGATTGGGCTATATATTAGGAACACCCCTCAACTTAGTCTAGTAAAAAAGACTCAAAGAATTTATCATAAAAGTTTGTTCATTTGATTGTAACTTTCGTCCTAGTTTATTTCTTTTTATTTCAAATAAGAGTATCAATTTTTATCAGAGATTATACTAAGAGAGCGTTGTTTAAATCATGCAGGTTGGAGAAAGAAATGAACTAGGTTTAACTACTCTTGTTTGGTTTGAGAGAAAATAGGGTTGGGTGCTACTAAAAAAGGGTGATGGCCTTGTGAAAATGCTTTCTTAGAAGTAGCACATACAAAGAAATGGTAAATATAGTCCTATAGAAAAAGCTTAATCAAAGTGGATTACCCCAAATGAATGTTGGAATTCACAAGGAAAAGGGGGAAAAAAAGAAGAGAAAATTGGGGTTTGTTTGAAAATTGTTTTTTAGAATAATTTTCTGTTATTCAGAATAAAAAACACAGAAAATATATGTTATAATAAAAAACCGTTTTCTGTTTTCAGTTCTTAAGAATAGAAACAAGAGTGTTTTCTAAGACCATTTTTTAGTTGTTTCATCTTGTTTTCACTTGTTTTTTGACAACTATTTTAAAAAATAATTATACAAACATATAGAATGATTAAAAATAAAACATTAGATATATAAATTATTTTTAAAATATATTTTAAAATATTAAAAATAAGTTAAAAATATTTTAGATTTTTAAACAAACTTTTATTTTATAAAAATTAAAAAATAATTTTTAAAAACTGTTCTCAAAAACTATTTTTTTAAAATTATTTTTGAAAACAATGATGTAACATACCTTGATTTCTCCCCAACAATGATGGAGGTATATATGTACTTGAAACTTAAAAGCTCTCAAAGTTGGGGAAAGTCTAAAAAGCAAATAAAAAATATATTGGGTTGACCTCTCATTTTAGTTTAAGGCTAAGATAAAGGGTTAAGTCAAGGCATGGCACCATGTGCACCATGTTGGAGAAGATATTATTAAGCTGACTTTCAATATGTCAAGTGATGTAAGCTCAGTGATGCATGAAATGTAATACAATATCAAATTCTTATAAAAAAGTTTAATTTCATATTCTAATTAATTTTTTAATAAGATGGTTAAACCCTTTGGCCCATGTATATATAGTAGAGGAAAATGAGATAACAGTACTAAACATGGAGAAAAAGGTGATGTAAAATGAGGAACATCACCATGATAATGAGTTGTTCCAATCAAATGTATTTATCAACTGCCAGTAGCTATTTGTGAGGCATCTTTCAAACTTTGGAATCAGGCTGCACAGTTGCCACAGGGAGAAGAGACGAAAGCTATGCATAAAAAAAACAAAGGAAAAATACTATACCTCAATACTCCACTTTATATTCCACATACCCTTTCATTTTCCATGCATCTTTCCTCATCTTTCCCCAAAAAATGTAATGGAAAACATGAGAAAAAGGAAAAAAAAAAAGAAAAAGTAGAGTAAAAAAAATGAAGAAAAATAAAAATTAATAAATTATTAATAAATACTAATTCAAAAATTTTCATTTATTTTAATTCTTTTATATAAAGATTAAATAATTTAAAAATATATAAAATTTTAACTAATTTTCATTATATTTGATTTTTTATTTATATTTTTTATATCACAATCAAGTATAAGAAAAATATTTTTTAATATTTTTTTCTTTCCTTAGTACTTTTAGGGAATCAAATTAACATAATTTTAGGTTTTGTTTGGTTCTCAAAAAATTCAAGGAAAGAAAATATAAAGGAAAAAAAGAAGGAAAGATAAAATAAAGGAAAATAAAAAATAAATTTAAAGTTAATAAATTATTTTTGTATGTTACTTTAAACTTATTTAATTTATTTTAATTCTTTAATATAAAGATGAAAATGTATAAGTTTTTAACTAGTTTTTTTTTTTTATTATATTTGATTTTTAAAAAATATTTTTTGTAATATAATTTAAGAAAATTATTTTTTTAGCATTTTTTCGAAACCAAATATAAGCATAAAAATTTTGATAATTTAATTCAATAAAAAGGGGTAAAATGGTTTTAAAATAAAAGAATTGAGAAAAAATTGGCGTGCAACCACTAAAATGATGATTCATTCAATTGTCCAAATCTTTCTTTTCCCTTTGCCCTTTTTAATTGAGTGGATCGAGGGAGGGGATTAGAATGCAATATTTTGTAACTCTTTGCCCTACTCAAGAGCTAAGAAAACTCCCATGAAAGCTTCAAGTTAAATTTGAGGTTGGGGACAAAGCACTATAACCTTTATTGTAGTGCTCTCATTTGAGACAAAAAAGTTTAAGGTTATGTTTGATTAGTGAGATAGGATAAGTTATATATATCCTAGGATATCATATCCCATTGGATATGATATGCATATTATAGGATATGATTTCCAATGAGATATGATATCATTAGATATACATATCGTATGAATATGATATTATATTATATTTATATTTAATTTGTGAAATGAATAAAAAATAATATGAAATATATATTATTTTCAATATTTAAAATAAAAATTATATCACATTCAAATATTTTATATTTAAAAAATAATTTTTTTATTATGTTTAACAATATCCATGATTAAAATATTTAAACTTTACAAATATTTTTTTATATTATATTATTTAATATATAAAATTAATTTATATATCATATATTAATATTATGTTATAAATATTTTTTTTAGTTTTTCTTTTTTAATCATAAATTTAATTTATAATAAAAAAATTTATTTTATAAAATGAGTATATTAAAAAATAACAAATTGATCAAAAAATGAATTTGTGATACATTGAGATATATGTATCCCATATTTTACCATGGGATTAACATATCCTATGTGAAAGGGATGAAAAAAAGAGAGTGGATAATATATCTTACCACTTATCCTGTCTTACGTTTGGTTGAATATAAGATATGATAAGTGATGAGATAACTTATCTTATCCCATTACCATCCAAATATGGGATATGATATAATATCCTTTATTTTATTATATCTCATGCTATATTTGGTGAACCAAACATAACCTAAAGATGTATGTTATCTTTGACTCTTTGAAAATTTAAGGGAAAATTTAAGAGAAAAAAATTACGAAAAAAGTAAAAAAATAAAAACTTAAAATCAATAAATTATTTTTATATTTTTCTTCCATTTATTTTATTTATTAAATAATTTAAAACATATAAATTTTCAACTCATTTTAATTATTTTTGATTTTTTCTTCTAATTTTTAAAAGTGAAATTACATGTAAAAAAAAAAAAACCCATTTTTCTTAATTTTTTTTCTTTAATATTTATCCCAACCAAACATAGCCTTAATGGAGATTAAGGACGCATAGAAAGTCAATCTACAGGGGCACTTCGACTAATCAGTAGCTATTTCAAGTTGGGTTAGCAAGAAAAAGTCATGGATTCAGTCTCTGCAGCTCACATGCTAGTTGTCATTTGTTACTTCTTCTTGTGTTGTGTTTTGTGTGTGGACATGAGTTGTATAATCCCTACGTTATAGGCATAACCGAAGGGATCAAATTACTACTCTATAAGGTCAACTTTCCTTAGACATTTCTATACAATTTTAGATCTTGTATGGGCTATATATTGAGCTCCTTTGTAACCATTTTTAAGAGAGCAATTTGTGTATACAAATCCCATATATACAAATTATTCCCTTTCTCATCAACATGGTATCAGAGCAGGTTTGTTTCTACTCTTTGGTATCAACTCCTTAATTCTACCCAACCTCGACAACCTAATAACGACGACGTACAAGGAAAGTAGAGATTGTTCATTGGATCAAACCTGAGCCTCTGATGAGTTGGAAGAAATGATCTCGCCATCGATGAGACTGTGATCGAAGACAACCACGCATTGTGTTGTTCATGTGATGACGACCCCTGATTTTATGCCGTTGAAAGTTTTGAGTCTACGACGATGACGACGAACCATTTCTTGATTGCCAAAATAGATAGAGCCGCCAGAGCTTCCTCTTTGATGACGACTTACGATGGTCGGCAATTCCCATGGCTTCTCCGAAAGCTAACTCAGTTCAGTTAGATAATTCAATTGACCACGAAGCTATAACCCCGACACCGCTAACCACTAGAATTCCATTTCCTGGTGATCTAATAACGACCTAGAAAAATGTCTGAATCATACTCTCAAACAGGAGGGTCTCCACCAATGACAACCTCTATTTTATTAGAACTCACCATGAATATGGCCGAGGTGCTGAACAAGGCCTTGACCCCAACTGCAACAACAGATACTGCCCCGATCATCATAAAACTCGATGGATCGAATTATGCACTATGGTCCCAAGTTGTGGAGATGTTTATCTCTGAGAGAGACAAATTAAGGTACATTAATGGTGATTTACCCCAACCTGCTTTGACTGATCCATTATTCCGAAGATGGAGAATCGAAAACACCATCGTCAAAGGCTGGCTCATCAACACCATGGATTCATCTCTTGTTAGCACGTTCATTTTTTATCCCACTATGAAAAAAGTTTGGGATGCCATCGCTGTCACCTTCTTCGACGAGAGTGACACTGCTCAGGTGTATGAGCTTCAGCGACGGGTGAGTAGGCTACGACAAAATGGTGGATCTTTGGAGAAATTTTATAACAAGTTGCAAGGCTTATGGAGGGAAATAGATTTTCGACGACCAAACCTTATGGAGTGCCTTAAGGATGTGCAACGATACACCGCAATTCTCTAGGAAGAGAGGGTTTATGTGTTCCTTGACGACCATGATGATCAACTCGACCAAGTCAGGAGCACCGTGCTACAGATGCAACCATTTTCGACAATTAAGCAACCTTACTCGTGCGTCCGACGGGAAATGGTGCGACAGACAGTGATGAGGAATGGTTCTGATGAAGGGATGAGAGTTGGGTTGGCTTCCAAGGGGCTGAAAACGGGCCCCAACCCATTTGGCAAAGACGAAGTTCTAATACTTAATAAATCTAATCCCACTGGTCCAAATTCAAAGCAATGGACATAAGACTTAAAGTGCTCCCACTATGGAAATTCCAAACACACACGGGATACTTGCTTTAAGCTTAATGGATACCTAGACTGATGACACGAGCTCCAAGCTAAAAAGAAACATAATGGAACCAATATTGAGCCTAGTACTGGTAAAACAACAATAGCAGCAAAACCCTAACTGTCTCTAATTCCTATTGACTCTACCAGCAACACGCCAGGTATAAAATCTCTTAGATCTACTAGAAGCAGTAAGTGCAACTTGTGGATCTTGGATCTCGGAGCCACGGATCATATGACATTTGATGCACAAGACTTTTGTCAACATACCGCTCTTAGGCAAACGAACATTGTGAATGCTAATGACACTATTTCATCGGTACAAGAGGCTGGAACTATGATGCTATCACCAGCCCTGTCACTCTCCAATACATTATTTGTGCCATCCATATCTCATAAATTGCTTTTTGTCAGTCAAATTACTAAGGACTTAAATTGTACAACACTAATGTACCTTGATTTTATCCTTATCCAGGATATTCTCACGAAGGAAATTATTAGGCATGGTACTAAGAAGGGGGGCTCTACTATATGGATGACTTCAAAATGGGACAGACACATCATGTGGGATAGTCGGGTGATTCTAGAATAGAATAGATCTGGCTTTGGCATCGATGACTTGACCATCCGTCATTTGGATATTTGAAGCATTTACTACCTAGTTTATTTTTTGATTTCTCTATCTCAGATTTTCAATGTGAAACTTGTATTTTGGCCAAAAGTCATCGGACAATTTATCCTTTACATAAGAATAAGAGTGATGTTCCTTTTAGCTTAATTTATTATGATTTGTGAGGACCATCCCCAAAATCTACTCTATCGGGTTATCGTTGGTTTGTTCTCTTTGTTGATGATTGCACTCGAATGACGTGGCTCTACCCACTGAAAAAAAAAGACGAGGTTTTTATTGCCTTATGCTATTTTCACACAATGATTTAGACCCAATTTTCTACCAAACTCAGAGTCCTTCGCTCTGATAATGGTGGTGAATACATGAATCGACAATTCCAGGAGTACTTCCACCAGCATGGGTTGATATATCAAACCTCGTGCCCTCATACTCTAAAGCAAAACGATGTAGCAAAACATAGGAATCGCCATATTCTCAAGACCACACGTGCCCTCCTATTAGGTGCACATGTACCTAGTTCTCATTGGTCTGATGCGGTTACAACTGTTGTGCATCTCATCAATCAAATGCCATCTCCGATTCTTGGTTTCAAAACACCTCTACAGGTCTTAGCCGCGAGTATATCAGTACTTCTGGCTACGATGCTTCCTCCTTGAACCTTTGGATACATTGTCTACATTCATCTTCACCGCAACTAGTGCACCAAACTCGACCCTTGTGCTCATCGTTGTCTCTTTCTAGGCTATGCCACAAATCAGAAAGGTTACAGGTGCTATGATCCAACAAACAAGCGACTCTATGTTACTATGGATGTCACCTTCCTCGAGTCTGAGATGTTCTATCATCCATCCAATTCTTCTTTTTAGGGGAAGACACACGATGAAGAGTTGAATTGGTTCAAGGACATCCCAGACATCCCACTGACTACAGAGCCACCAATGTCGACTACTGAGACACTGACTCCGATCACTGAGACACCTCCTCATTCTACAGTACCTCATGACCCAACTTTTGAGAATATTCCTGAGGTAAGTTCTCCTCTTGTCACAAAACATTTAATTGACGATGGTTATTAGTTACTTCCCAGGCACAATCGTGGCAAACCACCAGAATGCTACTCTCTAGATATTGAGACACACAGATCAAAGTACCTAATTGCCAATTACGTCTCAACATAGAAGCTCTCAAAACCTTTAAAGAGCTTGTCTAATGCATTATCGGTGCATCACATTCCTACAAGTGTAGATGAGGCTCTACAAGACCCTAAGTGGGTCCAAGCGATGAAGGAAGAAATGGAAGCATAGTTAAAAAACAAGACGTGGATTCTTGTCTCTTTACCAGAAGGCCACAAGATAGTGGGGTGCCAATGGGTGTTCTCCATCAAATACAAGGTGAATGGGTCGATTGAGTGCTACAAAGCGAGACTTGTAGTGAAAGGATATACGCAGATTTACGGAGTTGACTATATGGAGACCTTTTCACCTATAGCCAAGCTAAACACTATAAGAGTCCTTCTATCCCTTGCAACGAACCTTGATTGGCTTTTGATGTAAAGAATGCGTTCCTCCATGGTGGCCTCGATGAAGAAATTTATATGGATGTCCCCATTGGGTACATTGAAATGTCTAGCAAGATGGTGTGTAAACTGCAGCGCACCTTATACGGCTTGAAACAGTCTCCACGAGCTTGGTTTGGACGCCTCAGCCTAGCAATGAGAAAGTATGGGTTTCAACAGAGCAATTGTGATCACACTCTATTTCTAAAGCGTCGACAAGGCAAGGTAACAACACTAATAGTGTATGTAGATGATATGATCATCACAGGAAATGATACCAAGGAAGTTGCGAAACTTCAAAAACAGTTGGTAGCAAAGTTTGAAATGAAGAGTTTAGGTGGGTTGAAATATTTTCTAGGAATTGAGGTAGCTCAATCTAAACGAGGTATCTTTCTTTCCCAATGAAAGTATACTCTCGATCTATTATCAGAAGTTGGATTGCTAGACTGTAAACCGATAGATGTTCTAATACAACAGAATCACAGGCTTGGAGAATACCTTAACCAGATCCCTAATGATAAAGGTAGATATCAAAGATTGGTTGGAAAACTAATTTATCTTTCACATACCCGGCTTAATATTGCCTACGCGGTTAGTGTAGTGAGTTAGTTCATGTATTGCCTTAGTAAAGATCATATGAATGCAATGACTCAAATTTTGAGATATCTTAAGGGAACCCTAGGGAAGGGAATTATGTTATGAAAGAATGGGCACCTGGAAATTACGGGGTATACCGACGCTGACTGGGTAGGAAATATCTCTGATAGGAAATCCACATCAGGCTACTTCACATTTGTTGGACCTGGAAACATGGAGAAGTAAAAAAAAAAAGTAGTAGCACTATCTAGTACAGAGACGGAGTTTCGACGAATGGCTAAGGGATTGTGTGAGTTACTTTAGCTGAGAAGATTGTTGACATTAATTGGCTTTCCTCCTAGTTGTGAGATGAACTTGCTTTATGATAACAAGACAACCATTGATATTGCTCATAACCCAGTCCAACATGATCGAATTAAGCATGTGGAAGTAGATTGACATTTTATCAAGCAAAACTTAGAAGCTAAGATAATCCGATTCCCATTTTTCAAATTAGAAGACCAACTAGCAGACATCCTCACTAAGGCGGTATGCAGTAAGGTCTTTCACAACTTACTTGACAAGTTGGGCATCGGCGACATCTATGCACCAACTTGAGGAGGAGTATGGACATGAGTTGTATAATCCCTATGTTACAGGCATAATTGAAGGGATCGAGTTACTACTCTATAGGGTTAACTTTCCTTAGACATTTCTATACAACATTAGATCATGTATGGGCTATATATTGAGCTCATTTGTAACCATTTTGAAGAGAGAAATTTGTGTATATAGATCCCATATATACAAATTATTCCCTTTCTCAACAACATTGTGTAGTTTGCTGGAGATGCCATCACACAAGGCAGCTGGCTTAGTGATGATGGAAGTACTCTTGTTTTCCCCGCTAAAATATTTGAACTGGGCTTCTTTACCCCTAAGGAATGCTCCAACAATGGCAGATACGTCGGCATATGGTACCACGGGTTAAATGACAAAACGGTTGTATGGGTAGCCAATCAAGACAAGCCCATCTATGATACAAATGGGGTTTTTGGGATTGAAGAAGATGGTAAGCTCAAGGTGTTGGATGAAACTGGACAAGTCTATTGCCATTCTGATGTTGAAACGTCTTCATCTGTAGACAGGGTGGTGAAGCTCATGGACTCTGGGAACCTTGTTTTGAGTGACAGAAAATCAGGGGAGACTCTTTGGGAGAGCCTCCATAACCCTACAACCACCTTTCTTCCTGGGATGAAGATGGATGGAAACTTAAAATTGGTTTCACAGCGGAGTGCTGTTGATTTCGCCTAGAAACTACACGTTCAAGTTAGATGAAGATCAAAAGGATGAGTGTGTCATATGGAGAACAGTGGTTCCATATTGGCGTAGTGTGGAGTCGGAAGAAACCTCAGACGAAATGAGATACATGATTCACAGCTTCTTATTCAATTTCAACAGTAGCAAGAGCAAAACACTTCAGATACAGATCCAGTATGGTAAGACTAGGCAGTTGGTGATGAATTCTTCAGGGGAAATTCAATACTATCAAGATTGGTATAGATCGTCTCCACTCTGGTGGGCGCCGCGAGACCAATGTAGTCTGTCAAATGCTTGTGGGAAATTCGGTAGTTGTAACGCTAACAATGGTTTCATGTGCAAATGCTTGCCTGGGTTTGAACCCGTCTCACCGGATGGTTGGAAAACTGGGAAGTTTTCAAGTGGGTGCACCAGAAAGTCACCTGTATGTGAGAAGAATAGCAGTGAGCACACCTTCTTAAGCTTAAAGATGATGAAAGTCTAGAAGCGAGATTCTTCAATTTTGGCAGTTGGGAATAGAAATGCTTTTTGCAGAAAGGCTTGCCTTAATAGCTGCCAATGTCAAGCTTATGCTGTAACTTATTCAGATAAGGGAGAGGTGGCGCTGCCCTGCTAGAATGCTTGATTTGGGTGGATGACTTTAAAACATTTCAGGAGGAGTATGCCTATCAATCTTACAACCTCTTTGTAGGCGTCCCCATTTCAGATATAGGTATGTCCCTACTAAGTTGGATTTCATTTTAGGACTTCATTGAGATGAAACTGTAATTGAAACAGAGGATTCTACCTTTTTTTTTGCAGAATCAACAGTAAGGAGTTGTGAAACCTGTGGCTCAAACAAGATTCCTTATCCTCTAAGCACTGGATCAAAGTGTGGTGACCCCATGTACTCCAGTTTCATTTGTGACAATGTCACAGGCCAAGTCTTGTCCAAGGTAGCCGAGAGTAGCTACCGAGTAAGTAGCATCAATCCACAGGCTTCAAAATTTGTAATCCAACTGAAATCTTAAGAGATGAAATATGCAGATTGTAGTTCTCGGAGTCTCATCGCCCAAATTCCACTACCAGACCCGCCTTTTCACATGACTGGGGCTTGCAATGCCTCAGAAACTGACAAACTTAGCTCCAAGATGTCATTGAAAAATAGTGTTGAAATAGAAATCAGTTGGGATTGACCTCCAGAGTCTGTGTGTACCTCACAAGCAGATCGTAAGGATCGACCTAATTGAACCTGCAAAACACGAGATGACATGAGAAAGTGCTTTTGCAATGAAAACTTCAAATGGGATGGCTCCAGTTTAAATTGCACACAAGGTGAGGACTGAGGATGCTTTTCACCAAGTATATTCCTAATTTTGCTTTCTGGATACGTGAGAAGTTAAAGACAGTGCCTTATTTTTCTTTGGTTTTGGTCATTTAAGCTTCTTTTTCATTGAAAGACACAGTTGTTAGTAATGACAGATGCGTTGCCTTTGTTTCAGAACATGGCAATCTTGCCAAGACTCCAAAACCTGCTAATCAGAAGCCGTTATTATCATATCTGGCAATTGTGGTAGGCATACCAATTGCTGTTGCGCTAGTTGCACTTGTATGCATCATTGGTTATATGACTTATTTGCGCAAAAGAGCCATCACAAACAGGAAAGGTAATCTTTGTGCCACATGCACTACTATATAACTCCTAAGTCTTTTCTTTTCAACACGGCACATTGAGAATATTTCAGGGTCTTCTATGCAAAATCTTCTGTTTTTGAGTTCAGAAAACAAAACAACTCTTGCAGTTCACTTGTATGACAGTGAGAGGGGTGCGAAACACTTAATAGACTCAGAGCAATTCAGAGAAGAAGATAAGAAAGGCATTGATGTATCGTTTTTCCACTTAGAAGACATACTGGCTGCTACAAATAACTTTTTAGATGCAAATAAGCTTGGACAAGGGGGTTTTGGGCCAGTTTACAAGGTAATAGTCCTTAATTTCCACATAGCTCTCATTTTCAACTGTTCTGGTTATCTATGATTAATGCATATGCACTGTGGCTTCTAGGGCAAGTTTCCAAAAGCGCAAGAGATTGTGGTAAAGAGACTCTCAAGAGCTTTAGGACAAGGCCTCAAGGAATTTAAGAATGAGGTTGTGTTAATTGCCAAACTTCAGCATCAGAACATGTTTAGACTTTTGGCTATTGTATTTAAGGAAATAAGAAGATCTTACTCTACGAATATATGTCCAACAAAAGCTTAGACTCCTTCATATTTGGTTTGTCTCTAAACCTGCCTAAAAGTCCTTTGTTTTTTTCTGGTATCATATACATTATATAGATATCTGACGTTTTGCTTTCCAATACCTGGCAAGATCGAACTCTATGCATGTTACTAAACTGAGAGAAGCGGTTCAACATCATTTTGGGAATTGCTCGAGAACTACTTTATCTTAACCAAGATTCAAGACTGAAGATTATTCATAGAAACTCGAAAACAAGCAACATTCTACTTTATGATGAGATGAATCCTAAAATATCAGACTTTGGTTTGGTAAGAATTTTTGATAGTAAGCAAGTAGAGGCAAGCATAGACAGTAGTTGGAACTTAGTAAGTATTGCATATTGTGTATGGAAAAAAGCAAACAGTTGCATAATTACATTCCCAATTAACTGAGAATTGTTTTTAACTAGTTCAATGCAGTGGCTATATGTCTCCAGAGTATGCATTGGATGGATTTTTCTTAGAAAAGTCTGATGTCTTTAGCTTCGGTGTTATGGTACTTGAGATCACCAATGGGAAGAGGAACACTAGATTTTATTAGTTTGACCGAACTCTGGGCCTTCCAAGTCATGTAAGAACTTTGGATCTTTCAGTTGCACTGATATTTTAGTCATTCTCTCTGCATATGCCATATAACTTTATGTTTTCAAACTATCCTAGGCATAGAAGCTGTGGAAAGAAGACAAGGCCTTGGAGTTGATCGACCAGACACTAAGTGAAACATGCAACACAAACGGATTTTGGAGGTGCGTAAATGTTAGGTTGTTTGTGCAAGAAGACCCAAGTGACCCTCACACCATGGCAATTGCAGTTCTGCTCAGTAGTGACTCGGCAACAATGCCTGTTCCTAAAGAACCAACTTTTGTTGTAAAGAGGGACCTTTCTAATACAACTTCTTCTTCTAGCAAGGCTGAAGCCTCCTAGAAGAATGAGCTCCTAGCATCCATAGGAGAAGGTCGATAGCTAAGGAGGAGATCAAATGAATCCTTTGTCCTTTCCTTAGTTTACTAAGTTTTGTCCATCTGATGTTCTATTCTGGTTCTTCTATCCATCAATTGTATTTGTGTATAGAACTTTTTTGAATATCATGGTTTGAATTGAGCCTCCTGTATATGGTGCAGACAACCAATAAATTGTCCAATTCTTAAGCTGTGTAGTTGTTTTTTGATAGAAAAAATTGAATGGCTTTATTTTTAGAGTCACCAATTTAGTTCCCACATGGGGTCTTCATGAATCTTTTCCTGATTATTGGGAAGAAAATTTCCATGGATACTGAAGGAAGGCTGTTTCACATGCGAAATGGATAAAACTTCATTGGCCTGTTGGAAAACTAAACAAATATGAAGGTTCTTGAAGCCATTGAAGCTGTGCGAAGTATAAATGGAGTATATGATATATTTTCTACCATGATTCTTGGCAGAATGGACATTCCTAATATCCAGTTCTTTCTTCCTCTTTTCAGACTTTTTGACATGTTATCCATGATGTCTTTTTCTTTCTTCTTATTCTAGCATAATCTTCTTTTGTTCCATTTCATTATGTCCATCCATTTCTTAGCCTTTTTGGTTTCTAATTTGCAATCTCAATAATGTTAAAAGAGCATGATATACATATTGAGCCTAAATCTTGTAAGCTTAAACTTTTAGGAAAATTGATAGTTCAACATGGTGTCAAAGCTTGGTTTGACGGGGGGTCGTGGGTTCTTTTTATATAAAGTTATAGTATCAAAACATTGCAATTCTTTAGTATCAAAACATTGCAACACCCCCTAATTTGCAATTCTATATATGGTATCTCTTCACGTGTGTGTATGAGGCTGCATGTGAGAGAGGGTGTTAAAGATATGCATATTGAGCCAAAATTCTACAAGCTTAAACTTTTAGGAAAATTAGTAGTTCAATAAATAATATATTCCTTTGTTTTAATGATTCAATCAAATCTCCCTGTAATCCCTTATTAAAGATCTCTTCCCTCTCTACAACAAACCTCAACTGACATTTTTCCATGTAATTAGCTTCTTTGCCACATTATCACTAAATTACCGCATCATCACAATCTGACCATATGCTTGGAGGTCAAAATGAGTTCAAGCGTATGCCCCTTGCATATCTTGCATTAATGTAATTTTATACACGGACATTTTTTCTCTCATATGATCAAGAAAAATTTATTTGATGCTAGGTAGGTGGAGAACAATGTCCTCATACTGGTTGAGAACATTATCCCTGTGGATGTCAAGAGAAGTATCCCTAATCCCTACAAAAAGTAGTATCCCCACATATGGTGAGACCAATCTACCTGAAGGTGGCCAAAAGGTAGGGTAGCATCCTACATTCATTCAAGATAGACCTAACTCCCATTAATTTAACTTTTATTACTTCCCTATGTGAAGAATATCTAACTCCCATTCTTCAAATAAATTCATTCAGAATCATAGAACTCAACGTAAGTATGATCTTGACCCTTTGTCTCTTGCAGGTCTTACTAGTTCCAAACCAGCTTAAACTCATAGACAAGTTCTTCAAAATTAACAAAATTACTGAAAACTAGTGGGAAGCTTGCCGTATTCAACTCTATCTAGACCTTACATTATTGCTTATGCTATACAAAAGCCAGATTCAGCCTTGACAAAAACAATATCATATACCCGAAGCAACCATGCCAAATGTATAACATACTTTGAAATAGCAGTAGGGCACAAATTTTGGAAAAAAAAAAAAAGAGAAAAAATTCTTTGATATGCATTTCATGCATTTTTTTCCCTTTTGTGATAAGTATGTGTCTTATGCTATTTTATTTTCATTCTTTGCTACAATAATTACTTGAGTATCTATTGAACAAAATGTTTTTGATTTCATTGTCACTACTTTTTCACCTTCTTTGTTCAATTAGATGCTTTAAGCTGACTAAAATATTATCGAAGTCAATATGAAGCAATTCACGTTGTGATGAGAGGTCTTTTCCTTTAACTTCTTAGTTAGAGAAAAAGGAATTGAGTTAAAAGAGGCAAAGATATCTACTTTTAGAGACTTGTCTCTGTCATGACTTATATTATCTTGCAAAAAGAGAGAAAGAAAGCATAGACAATGGCCCAACAAAAAAGTATGTTCTTATTAGTGGATGTTTCAATAATTCAATTTAGAAAAAATGATGTGGATGGTAGTATATATGCATTAGATCCAAATATATATAAAAAAAAATAAAAAAGGTACAAAGAAATAAGACCTAAATACAATAATGTAGGAATCACGTACAAAACAATGAGACTATTTATAAGGTTTAATAAGAATATTTATAAGATATAAAGTAATGAAATTGATTATATGATATATGATTAATGATTGGACAATATTGTAGTTGTATCCTTCAACTTATAAAAAAAGACTCAAATTGTAGGAATTCACTAACAGAACTCCAATTTATTTTCTACGTACCCTTTCATTTTTCATGCAGTTTCTCCTAATTGGTTTAGGGCAAGTGGAGTTGCGCATTAAGACTTTGATCATTTGATTCAGCGAAAAATGAATGAGAATGTTTGAAAATAAAAGATTTGGAAGAGAAAATAAGCATGCAACCACTGCAATGAACGGTCATTCAATTACGCAGATCTTTCTTTTTCCTTTTTAATTGAGTGGACTAAGGGATGACTGCAATCACCACTCAAGAGCCAGTAAAAATTCCCCATGAAAGCTTCAAGTTAAATTTGAGGTTAGGAGAAAGAACTATAACCTTTGATGCAATGCTTTCCAAATTTTGTATGAAAAAGACTTATGATTCCAATTTCTTATGAAAAAGTCTACCATGATAAAAAGTGCTTGCTACAAAATACAAAAGCCTTTCATGTGGGGTTCATTAGAAGAGGCATTTTCATCTAATTCGAGCAAAGAAAGAAAATATTAAAGATGTGATAAAGATAAGGAAGGAATATCCCAAAATCTCGGTTGATAGATATTTCTTTTTCTAAATAATATCATATAAAATATTTCACATGTTCATATATCATTGTAATATTGGATTTTCTTATTAAATAAGATAATTTATTAAACTTATCTCTATATATATTTTAGATTTTGAGAGAAAAATTAAGATTATGAGGGAAAAAGGTTATGAGACGAACTTATGAAGATTATATGCGATAGATAAAGATGTATGAAAGGATGAGAGACACCAGGTGAGTAAAGAGGTTTGTGATTGAGTACATAGATTTTAGAAAAGAAAAAAACAAAACTTCATTCGTGTGCATTTTATGTATGCTTTAGTAATAAGTATCCATTTTATGCTGTTCAAATTAGATGGTTGAGTTGACTTAAAAATTATCCAAGTCAATATGAAGCAATGCACATTGTCATGAGAGGTCTTTTTCTGATTTCTTAATTGAAAAAAAGGATTAAGTTAAACTAAGGCAATGCCATATACTTTTTGAAACCTACCTTCATCATGACTTACATTACTTTGCAAAAATAAAAGAAAGTAAGGGTAATGGGTCCAACAAAAATGGATGTTTTTGATGTTGGACATTTCAATAATTCAATTTAATTAAGAAAATGATGTGGTATTAGATAAAGTACATAGAAATAAGATCTAGATACACAACAAAAGAAAAAAAAAGGATTCTAATACAAAACAATGACACTACTCACAAAATACGATGCAATGAAACCCTTTTGATTAAAGTATTTACAAACCTAGGTGGTGTTTGTTTTTTTGACTTTTTGCTGAAAGCAATTTGTTTTTAGAATTTAGGTTGTTTATTTTTTTAATTTTTCATAACTTATTATAAACTTTTTACTAAATAGAAAAAACCAAAATATGTAACTTTTTCTAAATAAAAAAAATAACATATTGACTTTTCTTTATTTTTTAATACTTAATAGAAATAAAATACTACAAAAACAAACAACCTAATATTTAACACTATTAAGCATTAAGTTTCTATTTAGAATTAAGTAAAAAAACAAACACCACCTTAGTATAATAAAAAAGACTCAAATCACTAGAATTCATCAAAGAAAGTTGTTCATTTGCTTGCTGCTTTCTTCTTATATAGTTTATTTGTTTTGGTTTCCCATAAAAGTACCAATTTTTAATTGAGATTTTACTACGAGAGCTTTGTTTAGTTTGTGCAGGTTGGATTAAGAAATGGACTAGGTTATTATCTTGCTTGGTTTGAGAGAAAAAACGGTTGGATGCTATTAAAAAAAGGGTGATGTCCTCTTGTGGAAATGCATTTAGAGAAGTAGCACATGGAAAGAGATGGTAAATATAGTCTTATAGATAGCTAACTCAAAGTGGATTATCCTAAATTAATGTTGGAATTTTCAAGGAAAAAGAAGAAAAAAAGAAATAAAAAAAAGAAAAGAAAATTGAATCATATTTGATAATTGTTTTTTAAAAATAAATTTTCTATTCTTAAAAAAAAAAAACATATTTAATAACTAAAAAATAGAAAACAATTTTTTGTTCTTAAAAAAAATGGTGTTTGTAGAGAACATCTTATAGTTGTTTTTCTGAAAGCTGTTTTTAAAAAGAGAATGATTAAAAATAAAACACTATAGAAACTATTTTTAAAAACATTTAAAACATGTTAATAATATTTTAAGTTGTCAAATAAATTTTTTATTTTGTAAAATATCATAGAAAAGTTTTTCAAAACCATATTTTAGAATTATTTATGAAAACACTTCCCAAAATAGAACCTTGATTCTCGCTAACTAAAATAGGTATTTGAAACTTGATGATTCTCAAAGTTGAAGAAAGTATTAAAAAAATTATTGAGTTCACCTCATCTTTTAGTATGAGGCAATGAGTTAAGTAGCATGACACCATGCTATAGGAGTGATAAAGTTTGATAAGATTCACCAATATGATTTAAAGTTACACACTTTTTCATAGGTTTGAATTGAGTATAATTGAGTTTGAGTCAGCTTGTGTAACTCGTTTAATAAATAGATAATTTTTAGGTCAACTTGCACATCACGAATAATCTTGTTGATTAACTTAATTATAATTTTAAATTTTTTAACCCATATTTGACTCATTTAATTTTTTTTTAAATAAATAGGTCAATTAAGTCATAAAAATACAAACTTGTACGAGATCTAATTCAATTTGATTATTAAATAGAATGACCTAATTATTGAATGAATTAAATGAGTTATACGATATGTTACCTGTTTAATAATTAAGTAGTATTTAGATTTGTATTTTTAACATAATTATTATTCATGTCGGGTTTAGGTTGACCTATATAGTAGAATACCTAGACTTTGACATGATACGAATGCAACCCATTAACATAAATTACCACCCTAATATGCTGGAGAAGAAATGATTGGTTTTGTAATCCAAACATTTGAAAATATACAGTGAAATGTAAGCAATTGGGTAAAATACAAATTTATGGTATCAAAAATTTGGATACAAAGTAATAGGACCTAAAGTGTGATACATGTGATTGGATACTACTCTTCCTTAGTGATGTAGGCTCTTGGAATGGGAGTGATGTAAGTTCTACTTTAAGTATAATATCGAATGTTATAAAAAGTCATGTTCAATAATTTTTAAATTAGACAATGGGACCCTTGGCCAAGATAAGACGACACTAAAGAAAAAGGTGATTGGAAATGAGGAATAGGATGACGATGATGATAATAACTTGCTCTAAATTCCCAATGAAAAAGGTGATTGGAAATGAGGAATAGGATAATGATGATGATAATGAATTGCTCCAAATTTCCAATGATGTACATTTATCAATCATATACTTATTTGTGAGATGAAAAGAGATTGCTTTGATATAAGAAAAGGTAAAAAACAAACAAACAAGATGTTAGACATCTTTCAAATTTTGGAAGACTTCATGAGGAGAAGAGATGTGAGTTTCACATTGTGTTCCACGTACCCTTTCATTTTTCCGTGCATTAATTTCTCATACTTGGTTGGAAATTAAAAGAAATGGAAGCGTAAATATGTACATGCTACCACTTGGATTAGTCATTCAATCATGCAGCTATTTCTTTTTGCGCCTTGTTTTTCCCTTTTAGTTTTGTGGATTGAGGGAGGAAAATCCCCCATGACAGCATTTGAGGTGAGGGACAAAGAACCACAACTTTTTATGCAAAATGCTTTCCAATTTTCTATAAAAAAGTCCATGATGATAGAAAGGGGTTTTCTACACAATACAAAGGCCTTTCCATGTGGGTTCATTAGAAAAGGCATTTTCACTTGCTGCAAGGTCTTTAGACACACGAAGTCAATCTGCAGTGGCATTTTGGCTGATCATCAGTAGATATTTCAAGTTGGGTACCAAACAATTCGGAGTGTTTGGTTAACAAGAAAAAGCCATGGGTTCAGTCTCTGCAGCTCACATGCTATCTATCATCTTTTTGGTGGTGTTGTGTTGTGTCCCGTTTAGCTCTGCTAGAGATTCCCTTACAACAGGCAATTGGATTGAGGATGATGGAAGTACTCTGGTTTCCATGAATGGAACTTTTGAACTGGGCTTTTTTACCCCTAATGGAAGCTTCAGCAAAGGAAGATACGTCGGCATATGGTACCACAAGTTGAAAGAGAAACCAGTTGTGTGGGTAGCCAATCGAGACCAGCCCCTCAATGCTAAGTCTGCGCGTTTCGGGATTCCACCAGATGGTAAGCTCAAGGCATGGGATGACAATCAAGTAGTCCTCTTGTATCCTGGTGAAGAGTCTGGAGTCAGAGTGGTGAAGCTCATGGACTCTGGGAACCTTGTTTTGCGTGTTAACGAATCAGGGAAGAATCTTTGGGAGAGCTTCCATAATCCTACATATACTTTTCTCCCTGAGATGAAGATGGATGAAAACTTAAGCTTGACTTCATGGGTAAGCCCCGTTGACCCTGCACCTGGAAACTATGTTTTCAAGCAAAAAAATGAGAATTTGCTTACTATATTTCAGAATCAGAATTCATCTAACATGTATTGGACAAGTGAGAAATCATGGCAAATTCCTCATTACATATATGCGTTCCTATACTACTCCAGCGAGCCCAGCAACCAGAATTTAACATTTGAAGCAGTCCCTTCACGGTTGGTAATGAATTTCACGGGGGAAATAACGTATCTAAAGTGGGATAATAGAAAGGAAGAGTGGTCTGAAATCTGGTTGGCGCGGGGAGACAGATGCAGTGTGTATAATGCTTGTGGGAATTTCGGTACCTGCAATGTTAACAATGCTATCATGTGCAAATGTCTGCCTGGATTCGTCCCAATCGAACAAGAGAAATGGAATGCAGAAGTTTTTTCAGGTGGGTGTGACAACAAGTCACCCCAGTGCGGGGACACATTCTTGAACTTGAAGATGATTAAGGTAGGAAATTACGACATGTTGGGTGAGGAAGGGAAAAACTGCAGAGAGGAGTGCAGCAAGCATTGCTGTAAAGCATATGCTGAAGTTGCTCCCAAGTGCTGGATTTGGTCTGGAAATCTCCCTAGTCTTCAGGAGGAGGATAGAGATGGCTATAATCTTTTCGTTCGTGTCCTCAGATCTGATTTAGGTAATCCTCTCTACTTGTCCCCTTGTTCATTCTGAATTTAATTGATTGACGATTAGAAAAAGCATACATAAACCAAGGTATTATACTTGTGCAGAGTCAACAACAAGAAATTGTGAAACTTGTGGCACAAACATGATCCCCTATCCACTCAGCACTGGACCAAAATGTGGTGACCCTGAGTACTTCCGTTTCAATTGTGACAATGACACGGGCCAAGTCTCGTTCAAGGTAATTGACAGCAGCTACCGAGTAAGTAGTATCGATCCTAAGGCATTAAAATTTGTAATCCAGGTGAAAGATGCAAATTGTAGTTCTCCAAGTCTCATCCGCCAAATTCCAAAACTAAAGTCGCCTTTTAGCATGACTGGCGTGTGCAATGCTTCCAAAACTGACAAATTTAGCTCCAACTCCAAGACGACATTGAACAGTAGTGTTGAAATAGAAATCAGTTGGGATCCACCTCCAGAGCCAGAGTGTACCTTATCAGCAGACTGCAAGGATTGGCCAAATTCAAACTGCACCACTCGACGTGGAAGGAGAAAGTGCTTCTGCAATGAAAACTTCAAATGGAATGGGCAGAGTTTAAATTGTACACAAGGTGAGGACTGAGGATGCTATTCACCAAGTATATTCCTAATTCTGCTTTCTGGGTATGCGAGAAGTTGAACTCAGTGCCTTGTTTTTGTTTGGTTTTGGTCATTTAAGCTTCTTTTTCATTGAAAGACACAGTGGTTAGTGGTTAGTAATGACATATGCATTGCCTTTTCCATGAATGATGGTGGTCCTTCTTTGTTTCAGAACATGGCAATCAGAAGTCTCTGGAAATCGTGGTAGGAATATCTGTTGCTGTTGCTCTGGTTGCACTTTTATGCACCCTTGGTTGTATTGCTTATTTGCTCAATAGAAGCATCACCAAAAGGACAGGTAACCTTTGTGCAATATGCACTACCATATAACCTCCCTGCTCTTTTCTTTTCAACTTGTACTTGGCACAACCCAGAATATTACAGGGTCTTCTGTACAAAAATCTTCTGTTTTTTGAGTCCAGAAAACAGAGCAAATTGGGGGCGTCACTTGTATGCTAGTGACAGCCGTGTGAAACACTTAATAGACTCAGAGCAATTCAAAGAAGAGGATAAGAAAGGCATTGATGTACCGTTTTTCCACTTAGAAGACATACTGGCTGCTACTGATGACTTCTCAGATGCAAATAAACTTGGACAAGGGGGTTTTGGGCCAGTTTACAAGGTAATAGTCCTTAATTTCCACGTTCCTCTCATTTTCCAGTACTGGTTTCTGATCATCTATACCTAATGCATATATGCACCGTGGCTTCTAGGGCAAGTTTTCTAAAGGGCAAGAAATGGCGATAAAGAGACTTTCCAGAGCTTCAGGACAAGGCCTGCAGGAATTTAAGAATGAGGTTGTGTTAATTGCCAAACTTCAGCATCGGAATCTGGTTAGACTTTTGGGCTATTGTGTTGAAGGTGATGAGAAGATTTTACTCTATGAATATATGGCCAACAAAAGCTTAGACTCCTTCATATTTGGTTTGTCTCTAAACCTGCCTTAAAGCCCTTTTCTTTTTCATGTAACATGTACATTCTTGTATACGTATTTGAAGTAATGCTTTCCAATGGGAACCTTGCAAGATCGAACCCTTTGCATGTTACTGAACTGGGAGAAGCGGTTTGACATCATTTTGGGAATTGCTCGAGGGCTGCTGTATCTTCACCAAGATTCAAGATTGAAGATTATTCATAGGGACTTGAAAACAAGCAACATTCTACTTGATGATGAGATGAATCCCAAAATTTCAGACTTTGGCTTGGCAAAGATTTTTGACAGTAAGCAAGTAGAGGCAAGCACAAACAGAGTAGTTGGAACTTAGTAAGTATTGTATAATTTGTTTGGAAAAAGGCAAGCGGTTGTATGATTGCGTTTCCCAATTAGCTGAGTGCTGCTTTTAACTGGTTCAATGCAGTGGCTATATGTCTCCGGAGTATGCATTGGATGGATATTTCTCAGAGAAGTCTGATGTCTTTAGCTTTGGTGTTATGGTACTTGAGATCATCAGTGGGAAGAGGAACACTGGATTTTATCAGTCTGACCAAACTCCGAGCCTTCTAGGTCATGTAAGAGCTTTAGATCTTTCATTTGTACTGATCTTTTAGTCATTCTCTCTCCATCTAAGCTACAACTTTCTGAACATTCCTAGGCATGGAAGCTATGGAAAGAAGAAAAGGTTTTGGAGCTGATGGACCAGACACTAGGTGAAACATGCAACACAAACGAATTTTCGAGGTGTGTAAACGTTGGGCTGTTGTGTGTGCAAGAAGACCCAAGTGACCGTCCCACCATGGCCATTGCAGTTCTTCTGCTCAGCAGTGACGCTGCAACAATGCCCGTTCCTAAAGAACCAGCTTTTGTTGTAAAGAGGGACCTCTCTAGAACAGCTTCTTCTTCTAGCAAGGCTGAAGCCTCCTGGAAGAATGAGCTCCTAGCCACCATAGGAGAAGGCCGATAGCTAAGAGGAGATCCAATGTATCCTTTACTGTTTACTTAGTTTAATAAGTTTTATCCATCTGATGTTCTATTTTGGTTTTCCTCTCCATCAGTTGTATTTGTGTATATAAACTTTTTTCAATATCATGGTTTGGATTGGGGCTTCTGTATATGGTGCAGACTACCAATAAATTGTCCAATTCTTAGGTTGTGTGGTTGTTTTTTGATGGAAAAATTTGAATGGCTTTATTTTTGTAGTCACCAATTATATTTCTCACATGGGGTCTTCATGAATCTTTGCTTGATTATTGGGAAGAAAATTTCCATGGATACTAAAGGAAAGGCTGGTTCCTATAAGAAACAATAATAATATCATACCGTCCTTTCTCCAATGAGAAGAGAAACAAATGCAAGGGCACCATCAAGGGAAATGGATAAAACTTCATAGATCTGTTAGAAGACTAAACGAATATTTATGAAGGTTCTGTTGAAGCCATTGAAGCTGTGGAAGTATAAGATATATTTTCTACTATGATTCTTTGCAGGATGGATATTCCTAATATCCAGTTCTTTCTTCCTCTTTTTGACTTTTTGACATGTTATCCATGATATGTTTTTCTTTCTTCTTATTCTAGCATAATCTTCTTTTGTTCCATTTCAATATGTCCATCCCTCTCTTAAACTTTTGGTTTCTAATTTGCAATCTCAATAATATACCTCTTTATTTTAATGATTCAATCAGATCTCCCTGCAATTTCCTAGCCTTTTTAAAGGTCTCTTCCCTCTCTACAGCCAGCCTCAACTGCCATTTTTCCATGTCATTAACCTCTTTGCCACATTACCACTAAACTACCACATTATCACAATCTTACCATATTCTTAGTGGTCAAAATGAGTCCAAACATATGCCCCTTACACATCTTGCATTAATCTAATGTAATATATGGGCAATTTTTCTCTAATATGATCAAGAAAAATATCTTTGATGCTTAGATAGGTGGAGAGAACAATGTCCTCGTATAGGTTGAGAACATTGTCCCTGTGGATGTTAAGAGAAGTGTCCCTACAAAAAGTAGTATCCCCACATATGGTGAGATCAATCTATTCCAAGGCTGGAAACATTAAAGGGTAGTGTCCTAAATTCATTCAAGATAGACCTAACTCCCAATAATTTAACTTCTAGTACTTCTCTATGTGATATCTCTTCACATGTGTGTATGAGGTTGCACGTGAGAGAGGGTGTTAAAAAGTATGATTTGCATATTGAATCCAAATTCTACAAGCTTAAACTTTTAGGAAAATTAGTAGTTCAATAAATAATATATTCCTTTGTTTTTAATGATTCAATCAAATCTCCCTCTCTTCCCTCTCTACAGCAAACCTCAACTGCCATTTTTCCATGTAATTAGCCTCTTTGCCACATTACCACTAAATTACCACATCATCACAATCTCACCATATGCTTGGAGGTCAAAATGAGTTCAAGCGTATGCCCCTTGCATATCTTGCATTAATGTAATTTTATACACGAACATTTTTTCTCTCATATGATCAAGAAAAATATCTTTGATGATCAGGTAGGTGGAGAACAATGTCCTTATACTGGTTGAGAACGTTATCCCTGTGGATGTTAAGAGAAATATCCCTAGTCCCTACAAAAAGTAGTATCCCCACATATGGTGAGACCAATCTACCTGAAGGTGGCCAAAAGGTAGGGTAGCGTCCTACATTCTTTCAAGATAGACCTAACTCCCATTAATATAACTTTTATTACTTCCCTATGTGAAGAATATCTAACTCCCATTCTTCAACTAAATTCATTCAGAATCACATAACTCAACTTAAATATGATCTTGACCCTTTGTCTCTTGCAGGTCTCACTGGTTCTAGACTAGCTTAAACTCATAGACAAGTTCTTCAAAATTAACAAAATTACCGAAAACTAGTGGGAAGCTTGCCTTATTCGACTCTATCTAGACCTCACATTATTGCTTATGCTATACAAAAGCCAGATTCAGCCTCGACAAAAACAATATCATATACCCGAAGCAACCATGCCAAATGTATAGCATACTTTGAAACAGTAGTAGTGCACAAATTTTGGAAAAAAAAAAAAGAGAAGAAATTCTTTGATATGCATTTCATGCATTTTTTTTCCCTTTTGTGATAAGTATGCATCTTATGCTCTTTTATTTTCATTCTTTGCTACAATAATTACTTGAGTATCTATCGACCAAAATGTTTTTGATTTCATTGTTACTACTTTCACCTTTTTTGTTCAATTAGATGGTTTGAGCTGATTTACAAATCATCGAAGTCAATATGAAGCAATTCATGTTGTGATGAGAGGTCTTTTCTTTCCACTTCTTAGTTAGAGAAAAAGGAATTGAGTTAAAAAGAAGGCAAATATATCTACTTTTAGAAATTTGTCCCCATCATGACTTACATTATCTTGCAAAAAGAGGGGAAGAAAGCATAGGCAATGGCCCAATAAAAAAGGATGTTCCTATTAGTAGATGTTTCAATAATTTAATTAAGAAAAAATGATGTGGATGGTAGTATATATGCATTAGATTCAAATATAAAAAAATTTAAAAAGGTACAAAGAAATAAGACCTAAATACAATAATATAGGAATAATGTACAAAACAATGAGACTATTGATAAGATATAAAGTAATGAAATTGATTATATGATATATGATTTATGATTGGGCAATATTGTAGTTGTATCCTTCAACTTATAAAAAAAAGACTCAAATTATTCACTAAAGAAGTTGTTCATTTGCCTACAAAGACAGATAGAACAGGGGCTAGGGGGTGGGTTGGGGGGGTAACTTGGAAATTTTTTTTATAGATAATATTTAAAAAAGTAATATGATATGTGGTCCTCCCCCATATGCTTACTCTTATTTTTTTTCTCTTTATCTTTTCTCTTTAATTATTAAGACCACTAGTACATTATACATAGAAAAGTGAAAAATCTTGCCAATTGCCCCCCAAACTTTAAATCCATGTCTGCCACTATTTGCTTGCAACTTTGTTCTTGGTTTTTTGTTTTTTTTTTTTACTTTGATTTCGCATAAGAATAACCATTTTAAACTGAGATTCTACTGAGAGAGCTTTATTTAGTTCATGCAAGTTGGATTAAGAAATGTTTAAGTTGTCTTGCATGGTTTGAGAGAAAATATGATTGGATGCTATTAAAAAGGGTGATAATCTTTTGTGGAAATGCTTCATAGAAGTAGCACATGCAAAGAGATGGTAAAAATAGTCCTATAGAAAGCTGGGTGTTAAAGTATATTATTCCACATGGATTGTCAGTTAAGTCAATGCATGGCCACATGGTGGAGAAAGCTAAATATAACGTGGAATGTTATAAAAAGGTTAATTAAATAAGATGGTTAAACACTTAAACCCTTGGCCCATATATATAAAGAAAAATGAGATAACACTAAACATAGAGAAAAAAGTGATGTGAAATTAAGAAACATCACCATGATGATAATGAGTTGTATTTCCTAAAGTTATTTATGAGGCTGTGAGGAGAAAAAATAAGGAAAAATATCAAACAAAATATTAGGATCTGTTTTTGAAAGTGTTTTAAAAAACAACTCTCAAAAGAATTTTTGAGAATAGTTTTCAAAAATAGTTTTCTAATGATTTTTATAATCAAAGTTTGTTAGGAAACTTAGAATGTTCTCAATCGGTTTCTTTGTGTTTTTAAATATTTCTTAAAATAATTTTTATTTATAATCCTTTATTTTTAATCATTCTCCGTATTTGTACAATTATTATTTTTAAATAATCGTCATATATTAAATAAATAAAAATAATTAAAATATGTTATATAAAAACATCATATTTTTATAATATTGCCTAAAACCTGTTTTGAGAACAACTCATATCCAAATACGTTTTCATTTTTTTTTGTTTTTTTAAAAGATTGTTCTTGAAATTAAACTTACCAACAGAACTCCAATTTATTGTCTACATATCCTTTCATTTTTCATGCAGTTTCTCATAATTGGTTTAGGGCAATTGGAGTTACAGCGAAAAATGAATGAGAATGTTTGAAAATAAAAGATTTGGAAGAGGAAATAAGCATGCAACCACTGCAATGAACGACCATTCAATTATGCAAATCTTTCTTTTTCCTTTTTAACTGAGTGGACTGAGAGAGGACTGCAATAGTACTGTGTGACTTTGCCACCCCTCAAGAGCTAGGAAAAAGTCCCCATGAAAGCTTCAAGTAAAATTTGAGGTTGAGGACAAAGAACTATAACTTTTAGTGCAATACTTTCCAAATTTTATACCAAAGAGACTCTCATGATTCCAATTTCTTACGGAAAAAGTCTGTCATGATAAAAAGGGCTTGCTACAAAATACAAAAGCCTTTCATGTGGGTTCATTAGAAGAGACATTTTCATCTAATCCGCGTAAAGAAAGAAAAGATTAAAGATGTGATAAAGATAAGGAAGGAATATCTCAAATTCTCGATCGATAAATATTTCTTTTTCTAAATAATATTATATAAAATATTTCATACGTTTCTAATCCGTGTAAAGAAAGAAAAGATTAAAGATGTGATAAAGATAAGGAAGGAATATCTCAAATTCTCGATCGATAAATATTTCTTTTTCTAAATAATATTATATAAAATATTTCATACGTTTGTATATCATTGCAATATTGGATTTTCTTATAAAATAAGAAAAGTTATTAAACTTATTTTTATAGATGTTTTAGATTTTGAGAGGAAAATTTAGATTATGAGATGGAGAGGGTTATAAGGGAAAAAAAGTTATGAGATGAACTTATGAAGACTATATATGATAGATAGGGATGCAAGAGAGTTCAAGAGATACCAAGTGAATAAGGAGGCTTATGCTCGAAGACATATATTTTAGAAAAGAAAAAAACAAAACTTCATTTGTATGCATTTTATGTATGCTTTAGTAATAAGTATCCATTTTATGTTGTTCAAATTAGATGGTTGAGTTGACTTAAAAATTATCCAAGTCAATATGAAGCGATGCACATTGTCATGAGAGGGTCTTTTTTGATTTCTTAATTGAAAAAAGGGATTAGGTTAAAATAAGGCAATGCCATATACTTTTAGAAACCTAATTCCATCATGACCAAAGATAAAAATATCGGTAATTACGGATATGTTGGTACTTCGATTTTACGAATATATATCGACAGATATTTTGACAAAAAATATCGGTTGGTCTAAAATTGATCAAAATGAATAAAAATATAAAAAAAAACTTTGAAAAATAAAATTAGAAGTATAATAGACTTTTTAAAGTTGTTTTGTTGAAAAAATTGGTATATATAAGTGTACATTGATTATTAAATTACATCAAATATTATTTGATAATAATATTGTGATATTTGATTATAATATGTCTAATTTTAAAATATATTTAATATTAAATTAAGATACATTTAATTCAATTATATTAAATGATATAAAATAAATGATGATAAATGTATATTTTTTTAATATTAAAAACATTATGAAGAAATTATCATGATAATTTTTATATTTTTGTTAATCTACTAAATGAAATTTTCACTCAATTATAAAATAATTATGATTAATTTGTTGTTTAAAATATTTGAATGATATGATACTTTTAATATATGTGCGTGTGTGTGTATTAAATGATATAAAATAAATGATGATAAATGTATAATTTTTTAATATTAAAAACATTATGAAGAAATTATCATGATAATTTTTATATTTTTGTTAATCTACTAAATGAAATTTTCACTCAATTATAAAATAATTATGATTAATTTGTTGTTTAAAATATTTGAATGATATGATACTTTTAATATATGTGCGTGTGTGTGTATTAAATGATATAAAATAAATGATGATAAATGTATAATTTTTTAATATTAAAAACATTATGAAGAAATTATCATGATAATTTTTATATTTTTGTTAATCTACTAAATGAAATTTTCACTCAATTATAATATAATTATGATTAATTTGTTGTTTAAAATATTTGATTGATATGATACTTTTAATATATGTGTGTGTGTGTGTGTGTGTTAAATGATATAAAATAAAAGATGATAAATGTATAATTTTTTAATATTAAAAACATTATGAAGAAATTATTATGATAATTTTTATATTTTTGTTAATCTACTAAATGAAATTTTCACTCAATTATAAAATAATTATGATTAATTTGTTGTTTAAAATATTTTATTGATATGATACTTTTAATATATATATATATATATATATATATATAGATATATATGTGTGTGTAATTTTCACTCAATTATAAAATAATTATGATTAATTTGTTGTTTAAAATATTTTATTGATATGATATTTTTAATATATATATATATGTGTGTGTGTGTGTGTGTGTATATCAAAGGGTAAACTTGCCCTGATGGTATGTATGCAACTTTTTGGTGAGAGGTTTGAGTCCCTTTAGCTCATTAGAGAAATAAGCTCATTTTTGAGGTTGATATTTTAATCATGACTTACATTACTTTGCAAAATGAAAAGAAAGTAATGGCAATGGGTCCAACAAAAAGGGATGTTCTTGATGTTGGACATTTCAATAATTCAATTCAATTAAGAAAATGATGTGGTATTAGATAAAGCATAGAGAAATAAGATCTAGTATAATAAAAGAAAGTTCATTTGCTTGTAGTTATCTTCTTATATATTTTATTTATTTTGGTTTCCCATAAAAGTACCAATTTTTAACTAAGATTTTACCAAAGAGAGCTTTGTTTAGTTCGTGCAGGTTGGATTAAGAAATGGACTCGGTTTAAGTTATCTTTCTTGGTTTGAGTGAAAAAACAGTTGGATGCTATTAAAAAAAGGTGATGTCCTTTTGTGTAAATGCATTTAGAGAAGTAGCACATGGAAAGAGATGGTAAATATTGTCTTATAGATAGCTAACTCAAAGCATATTATCCTAAATTAATGTTGGAAATTACAAGGAAAAAGAAGAAAAAAAGAAATAAAAAAAGAAAAGAAAATTGAGTCATATTTAATAACTGTTTTTTTTTTAAATTTCTATTCTTAAAAAAAATCATATATTTGGTAACTAGAAAATAGAAAACAATTTTTTGTTCTTAAAAAAAAATGGTGTTTGCAAAGAACATCTTATAATTGTTTTTCTGAAAGATGTTTTAAAAACGGAATGTTTAAAAATAAAACACTATAGAAACTATTTTTAAAATATATTTAAAAACATTTAAAACATGTTAATAATATTTTAAGTTTCCAAATAAATTTTTATTTTGTAAAATATCAGAGAAAATTTTTTCAAAACTATTTTTTTAGAATTATTTATGAAAACACTTCCCAAAATAGAGCCTTGATTCTTGCTAACTAAAGTAGGTATTTGAAACTTGATGATTCTCAAAGTTGAAGAAAGTATTAATAAAATTATTGTGTTCACTTCATTTTTTAGTTTGAGGCAATGAGTTAAGTAGCATGACACCATGCTATAGGAGTGACAAAGTTTGATAAGATTCACCAATATGATTTAAACCTACACACTTTTTCATAGGTTTGAATTGAGTATATTTGAGTTTGAGTCAACTTGTGTAACTCGTTTAATAAATAGATAATTTTTAGGTTAACTTGCACATCACAAATAATCTTGTTGATTAACTTAATTATAATTTTAAATTCTTAATGAATTCTTCATATAGCTTCCATGAAGGGGGGAAGAGCTTGGTTTGGGGTTGACTCGAAATCCTTTAAGATTTCAGTTGGCTTCTTCAAAGGAAAAGTCTCTAAGGTTATCACTGAGAGGGGGTGGAGATTTTGGACCTGTATTAGGTTTGGAGAAAGTGGTCTCTTCCTTCTCCTACAAGGGGTGGAGTTCTGTATTCAAAAAAAGAATAGGAAAGTTTTTAGCAATTCTTGGGTCGAAGAAGAGAGAAGCTTCAAACTTCAGCTACATAGTAATGAAGTAGGAATATTTCTCTTGTGCTCAGTTTTTACTGCACAAGAGAGAAGGTTCATTTTAGGTTGGTTAGTCTTGGTACAGAAACTGAGAAGTTGCGGAGTAATGAGTCCTCATGGTATGTTCGAGGAATCATCAGGAGAGGCTCCTCACTCTAAGAGAGCTGAGTCTATGGGAGATAAAGTTCCAGCTTCTTATGTTGAGGTGACGAAGGAGTCAAGGAAGGTTATGTGCGATTCTGTATGGCTGTAGTTTGGAAATGTTAACTCTTTCAACAAAATGCAAGTCATTAATCGTTGCTTAGTGGAGCGATGAGGTGATTTCTCATATGAGGCCCTCAGATGAATATTGATTTTAAATTTGATTGATTTAAGTTTGGGGCTTTCCATAATCCAACCTAGGGTATAGAAATGAAGGAAAACAAAGGTCTTTTAAGTAATATGATCTTAGGGTTTTGGGATCCTTGGCCATTTGCGATCAAGTTGAATTCTATAACTCAAAATTGAATCTAAAACCTAATTTTTCATTTTTAAAACAGATTCCTAAAACCATCAAATGAATGAGTTGATGGTATTTAAGATTTGGCTTTTTAACCATTCCTATCCCTTATAGCTTTGCTTTGGGGCAAATAATGATAGAGAAGATAAGGATAACTAATGATCAAGAATTACCAAGAATCACTAGTATCGGGTAATAACCTACCATATCATTCCCTAAACTAACTTACAAGGATAGGATAAAAAAATTGATAAATAGTCACCCAACCAATAATTAATCTAATTGTTATAATAATTTACCCATTGTCCTTATAGGTTTCCTAACCCGTACGTTTTCATGCTTCAAGACTCAAGTTGACTTCTTAGCCTCTCATGGGGGTGGTGTCAAATTGACAATCCATAATAGGGTAAAAATCTATAATTTTAATCAAAAGAAACTAAAAACAATATATTTAATAAAGAAGAAAAGAAAACAAACCAAAGTTCTCATCTTCTTCCACCTCCAATGTCAAACTCTCCGGAAAAAGATCCAAGATATCTAAAACCTAGAACTAAGAGAGTTTATATAATATTATTAATTACCTAACATGTGGCACACTTTCATTGGCCACTTATTACAAAAATAATTATCTAAAAATGATTAAAAATAATAAAATGGTGATTTCTAGTCGCGTGTGATCCACTTAGGGCTAATGGAGTGCGCTAGATGCAATTTCTGAGGTAGAGGAGGTGAAACATCAAAGTGGCAGTGGGTGAATTTGAAATTGGGGTTATTTCAAATTGGATTTCGAATTCATAAGTTGAATTTCGAAATCATTTCGAAATGACCCTTCAACTTTACACAATTGTTTTCAAATGACCATAACTTATTCATTTTAGCTCTGATTTGTACACCGTTTGAAGTGTTGAACTCTTGAATTCCCGAGCTTCAAAAAAATATATAGTATAACTAAAATGGACTTTAAAAAATACTCCAAATTTTTCCTCAAAATCAAAGTACATGTTGCCACCAGATTTTGAGTTGCAAATTTCCATGTAGTTGGATCTTGCTTCATACCTCATTTCCCATGTTTTCTTGCATTATGTCTTACTCCATAATGATCATTTCTCATTTTTCAAACTCATGATATCCTCGTCTTGCCTTTTCTCATGGTCCATGAGTCTTGACTCACTTATATCCTCATTTAGCCCTTTCTTGATATTTCAAAATCTAAAGTGATTCAACTTACACCATTTTCTTCACTTAAACCTAAGATAAGTCTCTAAAGTACAAGTTAAACTCATGGTTAGGACCTTAGCATCGATTTAGGTCAAGTTGGGTGATTTGAATGTCCATTAGTGCACAAATCATATTGAATATGTGCAATTAGAGCACATATTTTGGCTTGAATCACTTAGGTCTCATAGATGTACCCTTGTAACGAGTAGTTGGGCACAATGGAGAAGATGGGTGGGGTCACACGCATGTTCGGGAGCGTGGGGTCCCCAAGTCTACAAATGTAGGCAAAGAAAGGTGATGTGTCCATTGTTGAAGGACTGGCTGGCTAGCTGGTGGTGGAGTTGCCCCGGTAGGCTTTTCTGGGAAAAAGCTGATTTGGGTGGGAAATGAGATAGCTGAGTTGATAGAAGACTGTCATGTGGCTGCAGAAGAAACAAATTTTGAAGGGGTCTTAGTGGATGTGGCCTTTTTCTCTCTTGGATTGGGCCTTGGGTCTGGGCTGGAGGCAACTTTTAAAAGCCTTTCTACCTCTTTCATGGGGGATTGGGCTCTCATGGTTCTCCAAATTTCCCAAAAGAAGCCTTTTGCCCATAAAGGCTTTATGACCCTTATCCTCTTGGGCTTCTGTGAGTGAGAGAGGTTTAAGTCCCTACTAGGCCCTTCCTTATTTGCTGAAAGGGCACTATGCCCTAGAAGGGCTCTACAGTTAGGAGATGAGGCTTCATGGTGGCCCTTCTGATCTATGCATTGTTCCATTGGCAGTTGTTCTCAACTGAATTCGCTTTGTTGGAGAAGTCGGACCGATTTCCAGGTATGATGTACTTTATCTCTTTTCCCTTGGGTTATGGACCTTTTTTTTTCTTATTCTTTTTCTCTCGTGGGATTGGAGGGTGGTGACCAATAGTCAAAGAGTTTGATTTGTTGGAAGGATATGGTAAAGGGTGGTTGTGAGCTTTCACTTATAGAATAGGCTGTAGGGGAATTTCCTCTTAAAATGGTCTTGAAGGATGGTTCGAAGATGGATCTACAAGCAATTGGCGAGAGTATGGAAGTCGTGTTTAGAACAGGGGAAGAAGAGTGTTTGGATTCTGAAAGAGATCTCGACGTGTCGAAAGACAACTTTAAGAGGTTACTGACCTTTAGTAAGTCTTTGGGACTCCTAGTGGAAGGTCGTGAAAAGGAAATTATGGAGCTCTTTCAAAGGTTAAAGCTTTAAAAGAAAGGAAAGAAAGGAAATGGCTTGAGGCAGGAGCTAAAAAAGAGTGTGATGCCTGGCTCTAAGTCGGAGAGGGAGCTTTGCAAACTAAAATACTCTGTGAACTACAAATCAACCTCGGGTATTGGGATGAGAATAAGTAAGAGTTTTGGGGAATTATTCAGTTTTTGTCAATGAAGGTTCAAATCCTTTTGTGGAATGTAAGAGGGGTTAATGAGAGGGAAAACCACAAAGTTATTAAAGATTTGATTCGCTTGCACTCAGCTGATCTGGTTTGCTTTTAAGAAACTAAGGTCCATTAAATGTCAACCTCCTTAGTGAGGAGCTTGGGGTGGGAAGGTTTCTGGCCTGGGGAGTAGCAAAGGCTAGAGGTCAGGCATGAGACATCTTGGTTTTTTGGAACACATGGGTGTTATAACTCATTGACACGGAAGTAGGTGTTTTCTTAGTTTCTTGTTGTTTCAGAAATTGTGAGGATAACTTTTCTTGGATGTTTATGGTCCTATGCTGAATGAAGAGAAGGAGAATTTTTGGAATGAATTGGGAGACATTAGAGGGCTTTGGAATGATCTTTGGTGCGTGGGCAAGGATTTCAATGGTATGAGATTCTAGGGGAAAAGAAGAAACTGTCAATGCGTTTCAGCCTCTATGAGGCATTTTTCTGAGGTCATTGATGATTTGGATCTAAAAGATTTGCCACTGTTGGGGGATGCCTTTACTTGGACGGGTGGGTTAAATAATGACTCAACTTCTAGGCTTAATCATTTTTTGGTGGCTAAAGACTATGAGAATCACTTTAGCAGGTTGTGTTAGTACATTATCCCAAGACTAGTCTTAGATCATTCTCTCATTCTGCTTGATGGAGGCAGGATGAGGACAGGAAAAATTCATTTTTGTTTTGAAAACATGTGGCTGAAAGTGGACAGCTTTAAAGAGTTGATCAGGGGTTGGTGGGAAGGTTATAATGTTCAGGGGTCATTTAGCCACATTTTAGCTGTTAAACTCATTGCTCTGAAACAAAATCTTAAAGCTTGGAATAGAGAGGGTGTTTGGAAATATTTTTACCAAGAAGGTTGTTGCATTATCTCAACTTGGTATTTGGGATGCTCAAGAAAGGGAAATGTCTCTCTTCGTTGAGGAATGAGAGATTAGAAAAAAGGTAGTAGAGGACTTCAAATATTGGGCAGATTTGAAGGAGATTTCTTGGAGACAAAAGTCAAGGGAATTGTGGCTAAAGATAAGAACAACAATATATATATTTAGAAGGTGGCTAATGCTAGAAGAAGAAAATTTCTGGCCAAGCTAAGAGTGAATGGTGTTTTGTTAATTGAGGAGGTGGCTATTAAAGAAGGTGTGGCAAATGCCTTTCAAAGTACCTTTTCAGATTCGGGGGATTTGAGACCACCCATTAGTGGGTTAGACTTTGCTTTTGTATCTAGCCTTGAAACTCAAGCTTTGGAGGTTCATTTCACTGAGGAGGAGGTATTTGCTGCTCTTTCTTGCTTGAATGGGGATAAAACTCCTAGGCCAGATGGCTTTTCCATGGCCTTTTGGCAAGCTTGTTGGGATGTGGTGAAAAAGAAAGTGATGGGTTTTTTTTACAGAGTTTCATGAGTTTGGGACTTTCCAAGGAGCATAAATGCCATTTTTATTGTCTTAGTTCCAAAGAATGGGGGAATAGAAGATCTTAAGGACTTCAGGCCAGTTAGCTTGGTAGGAAGCTTATATAAGCCTTTGGCTAAGGTCATAGCCATGCGCCTCAAGATAGTGGTGGGGAACTTAGTGTCGATTTTTCAGCATGCTTTTATGGCGGGAAGACAAATTTTGGATGCTGTTTTGATTGCAAATGAAGCCATTGGTTCTAGAATGAAAGCTAACTTGAGATGGGTCATTTGTAAATTGGATATCGAAAAGGCCAATGACCATGTAAATTGGAACTTTATTTTTGCAGTGTTGGAAAAGATGGGTTTTGGTTCTAAGTAGATTAGCTGGATTAGATGGTGCATCTCTACAACCTGGTTCTTAGTTTTGGTCAATGGGTCCCCATCAGGCTTCTTTCAAAGTTCTAGGGGCTTATCATAAGGCGACCCTTTGTCTCTTTATTTATTCATCTTGGTAATGAAGACTCTTTCTCTCATTCTTATGAAGGCAAAAAAGGAGGGTTCATTAATGGCTTTCAAGTTAAGGGAAGAGAATGAAAGGGGGTGAAGATTTCCCACTTGTTGTTTGCAGACGACAACCTCATTTTTTGTGATGCTAGGAAGGAAGTCCTTGAGTACTTGAACTGGATTTTATGTGGTTTGAGGCTATGTCAGGTCTAAAGATTAATTTGGAGAAAAATGAGCTCATCCACATTAGGGAAGTTTCAAACTTAGAGGATATTGTTGGGCTTTAGGGTGCAAGGAAGGTTCCCTCCCTTCTACTTATCTAAGACTTCCGTTGGGAGCTCATTTCAAGTCTTTTAGGGTATGGGATGGGGTATAAGAGAGATTTTGAAAAAAATTAGCGTTGTGGAAGAGGCAGTATCTTTCAAAAGGTGGAAAGTTGACTTTGGTGAAGAACACTTTGTCCAGTCTGCCCATTTACTTTATGTCTCTCTTTGTCATTCCAAGGAGAGTAGCCGCTAGACTAGAGAAGATTCAAAGAGACTTTTTGGTGGGGAAAATGTGTCTTAGAATAGAAGCCACACTTGGTAAGATGAGCTATTGTTCGGTTGGACAAACAACAAGGGGGCTTGGTATCAAAGATTTAACCATCCTCAATGAGGCTCTCTTAGGCAAGTGGTCTTGGAGATTTGCAAGTGAAAGGGACCCTCTCTAGAAACGGGTGATTGTAGATGTTTGGGTGAGTGACCTTTGGGATGATGGTGGTTGGGGTCTTAGGTTTACGAGGCAACTACATGATTGGGAGTTAGAGGAGGTACAAGCCTTCTTGGGGAGATTGTCAGCACACCCCTTATCTGTGGAGACCGATGTGTTTTCTTTGTTAAGTCCTTCTACTCCTCCATGGTATTGTTTAGAATTCTTAGGTGCCCCCGAGAATTAGCTTCTTTGCTTGTGAAGCAACTTGAGCCAAGATTTTGACTCTGGATCAACTCAAAAAGAGGGGTTAGAGGATTCCTAATAGATGTTACTTGTGTAAGGAAGAAGAAGAAACTAGTGACCATATTCTCATCCATTGTTCGAAAGTTCATCTGTTGTGGAAGTTGATCTTTGCATTTTTTGGCATTCAGTGGGTGTTGAGTTGTTCAGTTAGAGAGGTCCTTCTGAGTTGGCATGGGTCCTTTGTGGGTAAAAAGAGGAATAAGGCTTGGAAAATAGCTCCATTGTGTATGTTTTAAGCTTTATGGCGGGAGAGAAATATGAGGTCTTTTGACAACTTTGAAAGCACATATCAAACAATTAATTTTCTTTTTGTATCTATTTTGGGATTGGGTTAGATTGTACATTGAGTATGGATCTTTATCATTGTTAGACTTTGTAGATTGGGTAGGCTCACGATAGGGTGTGGTAGTGAGTTTTTGTGTTTTCACCCATTTTTGTCATTTTTTCTTCGTATACGATGTGTATACTTTCTTTCTTTTAATACAATTCTTATTTACCTATATAAAAAAAAAATTAAACTCTTTAACTCATATTCGACTCATTTAATTTTTATTTTTTTAAAATAAATAGGTCAATTGAGCCATAAAAATATTTGATTGAGTCATTAGTCATGATACAAACTTGTATAAGACCTAATTCAACTTGATTATTAAATAGAATGACCTAATAATTGAATGAATTAAATGAGTTATACGATATGTTACCTATTTAATAATTAGGTAGTATTTAGATTTGCATTTTTAACATAATTATTATTCATGTCGGGTTTAGGTTGACTTATTTAGTAGAATACCTAGACTTTAACATGATACGAATGCAACCCATCAACATCAATTACCACCTTAATATGTTGGAGAAGAAATGATTAGTTTTGTAATCCAAACATTTGAAAATATACGTTGAAATCTAAGCAATTGGGTAAAATACAAACTTATGGTATCAAAAATTTGGATACAAAGTAATGGCACCTAAAGTCAGATACATGTGAAACATTTTAAGGTGTTTTAGTTGATTTTTTTTTTTTTTTTTTGAGAATTCATTGAGTAACAATTAAAAAAATAGAGAATACTTCACAAACTTTTATATTATACATGAATAAGAGAAGAAAATTAGTTTTTATATTTGAATCTATTTATTAGAATTCTTTCGAAAACCCTTTTAAAAGCATTGCAAAAACAGACTCTTGATTTTTCTTGTTTATCCCATTATGAAGCTCCTCCAAGTTGGAGAAAGTATAGAAAAATTTATTGGTTGATGCTCATATTTCATTTCTTAAAAGAGATAAACTGTACATACAAAGAAGAAAGTGGAGTGAAATGAGGAACATGATGATATACAAAACATAAAGACTTTGGAAGACACCAGCTGCAATAAAGAGAAAAGATGAAAGGAGTGTACTGAAAAGGAGACATGGTCCACCATATTTTCTTTCATTTTCTCATTTGGGAACTTAAACCCAGAAAATGAAGAAAGAAAAAGCTTTGCATGCTACACTCCAATGATTAATCAATCAATTAGATATATGTTTTTGTTTTTATTTTTATGTGGTCTGAGGGAGGAAGATTAAGATGACAATACTGATGTGACTTTGCTCCACTCAAGAGTCAAGAGGACGAGTCTCCATTAAAAACTATGGATTTGAGGGCATAGCTCTAAAAAGAGGCAAAATGATAAGAAGAAAATTCATGGTTCCTGTATCTGCAACTCACATGCTATCTACCATCTTTTTCTTCTTGTGTTCTGTCCTGTATTGCTCTGCTAGAGATACCATCACACCGGAGAACTGGCTTAGTAATGAAGGAGGAACTCTTGTTTCTGCAGGCAAAACTTTTGAACTTGGCTTGTTTAATCCAGATGGAAGCTCCAAGATTGGAAGATTCGTGGGCATATGGTATTACATGTCGAAACCACAAAGAGTTGTATGGGTGGCCAACCGAAAGAACCCCCTTCCCCTTTCTGACACCCCCTCTGGAGTTTTTGCCATTAAAGAAGATGGTGAGCTCAAGGTATTGGATGCAAATGGGACAGTTCACTGGTCTTCTGATATTGAAACATCTTCTTCATCTACAGGGAGGGTGGTGAAGCTCATGGACTCTGGGAACCTTGTTTTGAGTGACAACAGATCAGGGGTGATTCTTTGGGAGAGCTTCCATAATCCTACAGATACTTTTCTTCCTGGGATGAAGATGGATGAAAACTTAACACTGACTTCATGGCTGAGTTCTGTTGACCCGACACCTGGAAACTTTACTTTCCAGCTAGATCAAGACAATAAGGATCAGTATAACATACATGATTCATTTGTCTCATATTGGAGCAGTGAGGACTCGAAAGGAACGCCTGATGAAATGCCAGATGCAATACTCAGCTTGTTATCCAACTTCAGCAAGACCGGTAAGCCAACCAGCTCTAGAAAATTCTACAATAGACCCCTTGAAATACTGTCCTCCAAGTATAAGAATACCAGTCGGTTGGTGATGAGCTCTTCAGGGGAAATACGGTACTATCTGAATCCGAATACATCATCTCCAGACTGGTGGGCACCGCAAGATCGATGCAGTGTGTCAAAAGCTTGTGGGAAATTCGGAAGTTGTAACACTAACAATGCTTTGATGTGCAAATGTTTACCTGGTTTCAAACCCGTCTCGCCGGATATTTGGAAAACTGGAGAGTTTTCAAGTGGGTGTACCAGAAAGTCTCCCATATGCGAGAAGAATTCCAGTGAAGACATGTTCCTGAGCTTTAAGATGATGAAAGTGAGAAAGCGAGACTCTGTGATTCCAGCAGATCCGAATGATAGTGACTATTGCAGAAAGGCTTGCCTTAAAAAATGCCAATGTCAAGCTTATGCTGAAACTTATATCAAACAAGGAAGAGATGTTCCTGATGCCCTAGAATGCTTGATTTGGACGGATGACCTTACTGGTCTTCAGGAGGAGTATGCCTCTGATGCCTACAACCTCTCCGTTCGTGTGGCTATTTCAGATATAAGTACGTCCCTTTCAATTTTATTTTATTTTTCTTTGAAAAAACAAGCATACTATTTGTAACTGAAATGCCCACATGGGATTCTACTGTCTTTGCAGAACCAACAGTAAGGAATTGTGAAACTTGTGGCTCAAACATGATTCCTTATCCTCTAAGCACTGGATCAAAGTGTGGTGATTCAACGTACTTCAATTTTGAATGTAACAATACCACAGGCCAGGTTCAGTTCAAGGTACCTGGTGGTGCCTACCGAGTAACTAGCATTAACCCAGAGACATTAACATTTGTAATCCAACTGAAAGAGGCAGATTGCAGTTCACGAAGTCTGATTCCGCCACTAAACCCGCCTTTTCACTTGACTGATGTGTGCAAAGAGGTTGGAACTGACAATTTTGGCTCTGAGATGTCATTGAAAAATAGTATTGAAGTAGAGATCAGTTGGGATCCACCATTGGAGCCGGTGTGTACCTCATCAGCAGATTGCAAGGACTGGCCAAATTCAACCTGCGGAACGCGAGATGGAACGAGAAGGTGCTTTTGCAATGAAAACTTCAAATGGAATAGCTCAAGTTTAAATTGTACACAAGGTGAGGATTCTGTTCACCAAGTATCTTACTAAATTTGCCTTCTGGGTAGGTGAGAGAAGTTCAATTCAGTTCCTTCTTTGTTTCAGGTGTCAATCCTGCAGAGCCTACAAAGCCTGCTGATCAGAAGTCATCGTCGTCATCTCCAGTGGTTGTGGTAGGCATAACAGTTGCTGTTGTTCTAGTTGCGGTTTTAGGCATCATTGGTTATATTGCTTGTTTGCGCAAAAGAACCATCACCAAAAGGAAAGGTAATCTTTGTGCCATATGCACTAGCCTATAACTTCTGGTCTTTTCTTTTCGACTTGTGCTTGGCTGAATTGAGAATATTTCAGGGTCTTCTATACAATATTTTCTGTTTTTTTTTTTGAGTTCAGAGAACAGAGCAAATCAAGTGCTTCACTTATATGATAGTGAGAGTCGTGTGAAACACTTAATAGACTCAGAGCAATTCAAAGAAGAGGATAAGAAAGGCATTGATGTACCGTTTTTTGACTTAGAAGACATACTGGCTGCTACAGATAACTTTTTAGATGCAAATAAGCTTGGACAAGGAGGTTTTGGGCCAGTTTACAAGGTAATTGTTCTTAACTTCCATGTTCCTCTCATTTTCAACTGATTTCTCATCATCTATGCTGTTACAAAAAAAATGAGAATATGCAATAAGAAATAAAACAGGATAAGAACACATAGATTTGTGTGGAAAACCCTAGATAGGAAAGACCACGAGGAGAAGAAATTTTACTATGTCAAAAATTAGTACAAGAGGAATGAGATACAAACGACTATAGCAAAAACATAATCATCATAATCCTGAAAACTATACATCATTGCATGCATATATATACATGAAAGAGTAATAGGTCCGATCCCTCTGTTACTACTACAGACCCAAAAAAAATTCATAATTTTAGCTTTACTACCTATATCGCGTCGTGAGCTTCTCGAGTCGAACCAAATAGAATTCAAGTCACCAAGTTCTAACATATGCCCAATGCATATGCACTGTGGCTTCCAGGGCAAGTTTCCAGAGGGACGAGAAATTGCGGTTAAGAGACTCTGCAACTCATATGCTGCTGCAATCTTTTTCTTCTTGTGTTCTATCCTGTGCTGCTCTGCTAGAGATACCATCACACCAAACAATTTGCTTTTTGATGATGGTAGAGGAACTCTTGTTTCAGCCAATCAAACTTTTGAATTGGGCTTCTTTATTCCCAAGGGAGGGTTCAACAATGGAAAATACATTGGCATATGGTACTACGGGTTGAAGGAGAGAACAGTTGTATGGGTAGCCAATAGAGACAACCCCCTTCCTGACGACAGTGTTGGAGCTCTTGTCATTGCAGATGACGGTAACCTCAAGCTAGTGAATGAAAGTGGAGCAGCTTACTGGTTTACTGATCTTGGAAGCTCGTCTTCTATGGGTAGGGTGGCCAAGGTCATGGATTCTGGGAACTTTGTTTTAAGCGACAACAGATCTGGGAAGATTCTTTGGGAGAGTTTCAAGAACCCAACTGATACTTTTCTTCCTGGGATGATTATGGAGGGAAACTTAACATTGACTTCATGGGTCAGCCCCGTTGACCCTGCACCTGGAAACTATACTTTCAAGAAAGATGATGATAAAGATCAGTATATCATATTTGAAGATTCAATTGTTAAATATTGGAGAAGTGAGGAATCAGAAGGAATGAGTTCTGCAGCAGCCGAGCTCTTATCCAATTTTAGCAAGACACAAAAACCAACTGGGTCTCAATTTGTCCGCAGTTCTTATACACGGTTGGTGATGAATTTCACCGGGGAAATAAGATATCTAGTTTGGGATAATTATACGGAGGAGTGGTCTGCATTCTGGTGGGCGCCGCAAGACCGATGCAGTGTGTTGAATGCTTGTGGGAATTTCGGTTCTTGCAATGTTAACAATGCATTTATGTGCAAATGTTTGCCTGGATTCGAGCCTAACTCGCTGGAGAGATGGACTAATGGAGATTTTTCAGGTGGGTGTTCTAAAAAGACAACCCTCTGTGGGGACACATTCTTGATCTTGAAGATGATTAAAGTAAGAAAGTATGACATTGAGTTTTTGGGTAAGGATGAAAGTGAATGCAGAAGAGAGTGCCTTAAGACCTGTCGCTGTCAAGCTTATGCTGGAGTTGGAAAGATACGAAGGGGCCGTGCTAGCACCCCTCCCAAGTGCTGGATTTGGTCTGAAGATCTCGGTAGTCTTCAGGAGTATAACACAGATGGCTATAATCTTTCTCTCCGTGTGGCCAAATCAGATATAGGTATCCTCTCTGCTTGCCCCCTTCTACTTCTGAATTTAATTGATTGTTAACGAGGAAAAGCATGAAATTCATTCTAATTCTGCAGAATCAACAGTAAGAAATTGTGAAACTTGTGGCACAAACTTGATCCCCTATCCACTAAGCACTGGACCAAACTGTGGTGATCCCATGTACTTCAGTTTCAGATGTGACAAGGCCACAGACCAAGTCTGGTTCGCCTTACCTAATGGCAGCTACCGAGTAACCAGCATCACTCCAGAGAGATCGAAGTTTCTCATCCAAGTGAATGATATTGATAACTGCGAAGCACGAAATTCACAAGACACGAAGATACTGCAGCTCAATCCACCTTTCAGGATAGCTAGCTGGTGCAATGCTGACACAGGAAAATCTAGCTCCAGCATGCCTATGAAAGGTCAGTATGAAATTGAAATAAGTTGGGATCCACCACCAGAGCCGGTTTGTAACTCAGCAACAGACTGCAAGGACTGGCCAAATTCGAGTTGCAGAACGCAAAATAGAACGAGGTGTTTTTGTAATCAAAACTTCAAATGGAACAGCTCCAGTTTAAATTGTACACAAGGTGAGGATGATTTTCAGCAAGCATATTGCTAAATTGCATTGAAAGACACAGTGATTAGTAATGGCAGATGCGCTGCCTTCTCCATGAATGAGAGTGGTCTTTCTTTGTTTCAGATGGTGGCAATCTTGCGGAGGCTCCAACACCTGCAAACCAGAAGTCATCATCATCATCCTCGGCTCTGGTAGTTGTGGTAGGCATAGTAACTGCTGTTGTAGTAGTTGCACTTCTATGCATCATTGGTTGTATTGCTTATTTTCGAAAAAGAACCATCTCCAAAGGGCAAGGTAATCTTTGTGCTATTTGCGCCACCATTTAACTTCTGGTCTTTTTTTGTTTCGTGTTGATTGGCAGAATTGATAATATTTTTAGGGGACTTCTTCATAATGTAGTCTTGTTTCTGAATTCAGAAAACAGAACAAATCCAGGGCTTCACTTGTATCATAGCGAGAGCCGTGTGAAAGACTTAATAGACTCTGAGCAATTCAAAGAAGATGATAAGAAAGGCATTGACGTACCATTTTTCGACTTAGAAGACATACTGGCTGCTACAGATCACTTTTCAGATGCAAATAAGCTTGGACAGGGGGGCTTTGGGCCAGTTTACAAAGTAATAGTCCTTAATTTCCACATTAGTCTCATTTCAAGGTTTCTGGTTTGTCTGTCTAATACCATGCGCTATGGCATCTAGGGAAAGTTTCCTGAAGGGCGAGAAATTGCAGTAAAGAGACTCTCAAGAGCTTCGGGACAAGGCTTACAGGAATTTAAGAACGAGGTTGTGTTAATTGCCAAACTTCAGCATCGAAATTTGGTTAGACTTTTGGGCTATTGTATTGAAGGAGATGAGAAGATTTTACTCTATGAATACATGCCCAACAAAAGCTTAGACTCCTTCATATTTGGTTTGCCTCTAACCTGCCTAAAAGTTCCTTTTTTTTTTCTCCCATATTACAACGTGTACATGCTGAAGTCGTGCTTTCCAATGGGAACATTGCAAGATCAAACTCTATGCCTGTTACTGAACTGGGAGAAGCGATTTGATATCATTTTGGGAATTGCTCGAGGGCTACTTTATCTTCACCAAGATTCAAGATTGAAGATTATCCATAGAGACTTGAAAACAAGCAACATTCTACTTGATGACGAGATGAATCCCAAAATTTCAGACTTTGGCTTGGCAAGGATTTTTGAGAGTAAGCAAGTAGAAGCAAGCACAAACAGAGTAGTTGGAACTTAGTAAGTACTGCATATTGTGTATGGTAAAATGCAAGTAGTTGCATGATTGCATCCCCAATTAACTGAGTAGTGTTTTTAACTGGTTCAATGCAGTGGCTACATGTCTCCAGAGTATGCATTGGATGGGTTTTTCTCAGAAAAGTCTGATGTCTTTAGCTTTGGTGTTGTGGTACTTGAGATCATCAGCGGGAAGAGGAACACCAGATCTTATCAGTCTGACCGGAATCTGAGCCTTCTAGCCCATGTAAGTGCTTTGAATTTCTCATTTGCATTGATCCTTTGGACATTCTATATATATGCCATGAAACCCTTGTACGTCCAAACTTTCCCAGGCATGGAAGCTGTGGAAGGAAGACAGGGTGTTGGAGTTGATGGACCAGACACTAAGTGAAACATGTAAAACAAATGAATTTCTGAGGTGCGTGAATGTTGGGCTGTTGTGTGTGCAAGAAGACCCAAGTGACCGTCCCACCATGGCAGTTGCAGTTGTAATGCTCAGCAGTGACACTGCCACACTCCCAGTTCCTAAACAACCAGCTTTTGTCGTAAGGAGAGACCTTTCCAGCTCAGCTTCTTCTTCAAGCAAACCAGAAGCATCCTTGAATAGTGAGTTCCTAGCCACCATAGAAGAAGGTCGATAGGCGAGAAGGATCTCCCATGAACCCTTACGTTTTAGGCCATGTTCGGTACTTGATTGTAGGGAATGAAAATCAATGTTCTTATTCCTCTTAGAATAGGAGTGAATTTGGTGCTTCAGTTCTTATATTTGTATGCATCTAGGAATATAAATTTGAAATGAGTATTTGTTGTTATTTCAATATTTAAAAATAATAGAAATGAAAATGAAAAAATAAATAAATTAACTACGATATCCTTCCACGTACTTCTGTTGAAATCAACATGGAATCCTATTTACGAGACAAGTTTCACTTCTGTTAAAATCATATTTAATTTCATCCCATCTCGTTAAAATAATCAAAACATGAAAATAGATGAGAAAATGAATTATAATACATCGCTTATACATTTTAATGTAATTCTTTTTTGTTATCAGTATCCATCCAATGTCCTGTATATTGGAAAAATTGAATAGCTCTATTCCTACAGTCACCAATAATAGTTTTCACATGGGGCCTTGATGAATGTTTTCCTTATTATTGGGAAGAAAAATAATCATGGATAGCAAAGGAAAGGGTGGTTCCTACACCAAACCGTGTGGATGTCCTTTTCCCAAACCACGAGGAAAGGGGGAAGCAAATACTGTGGGACCAAGGAATCACTCAAGGCAACTATTTAGAAGTGTAGAAATCTAACGTATTTCTCGCTCAAGTAGAAACATTGACAATGATGTTTATCCACTCATTCAATTCTTTGTCCAATTTTATTTGTTCATGAGCTTGTGGCACAACCTTGGTTTAAAAGTCTCTACCAGTCAATCCAGAGTGGATAAGAAATCTAAAAGATCTCTCTTGGATAGGATTTTGTGCAAAGACTTAGGAATTTGGTTGCTGTTAAGATAATTTTCTGTAATTTATGTGGGTTAGATAAGATTTTGGACTAGTTTTAGGGTGTTTCTTTGGTTTTGTGGATACCAATTTCATGACAATTGAATCAATTTTTCTAATAGTTTTCAATCTGAAAAGGAAATCAATGAAGACTCAAGTGTTTCCATGTCATATAACTATATTTTTTTCATTGTAACTATTCTATAAGCTTAGGTGATCAGGTGGGTTGATCCAACTTTTAAGCTGAATCTCAAATGTCATGCATGGGTGAATTCAAAAACTAATTTGACCAAAGATGAAAATATCAGTAATCACAAATATATCGATACTCCTTAAAATAATTTTGTCAGAATAATATTTTTTTCATCAAATATCGTTTTTATAACCTCCAATACTATATCATTTTGATATTTTCTTCCATGGTCCTGACCCCTCTGACACAGAGAAATGTGGATGGCTAGATCATGCTCATGGCCGACATTTTGTACTCCTATCCAATGGATTCTCACTAGATTCCAAGCCCCATACACACTTGTCACTAAGTTGTACCTAACTTCCGCACAACAGACACAACTAATACATTATTATACAACTTTGGGAAATCAAATTTGGTGTTTGCACCATCATCAGCATAGGGGGTTTTGTATAATATAATGCTTTCATTCAATTTAGCCTAAGATATGGACCCTTATAGTCAGTTGTTGGATGCTCTAAGCTTAGCTAATGGCAAGATGCAACATCTTTTCTTTACGTAGACTACGAGTGTCAAAAGTGTAATATATTTCGTTAACATGACTCAAATTCAATTTATTTTTTGTGGGTTTAAGGATTAAATTTATGTTAATATGTATAACTCATTTAATAAATAAGTTATTTTTAAATAAATTAGTCAAACACAATTTTGATCCTAATTGACCAACTTGATAATCATACTGATTAATATGATTAACCCTAACTCATTTAACTTATATTTGATTTATTTAAAAATTGATTTTAAATAAATAAATTAATTGAATTATAAACATATTAGATTAAGAAATTAATCGTGTAGATTTGTATAAGACCTAATTCTGTATGATTATTAGATTAATTAAATGAATTATACGACTTATTGTTTATTAAATAATTAGATGAATTTATGTTTTTCTAATCCGATTATTATCTGTATCGTACTTGGGTTTGATCTATTTAATAAAGATCATGATTAAGAACCATGATGAATTATCATCCTATGGTGTTGGCCACTATGGGGATCCATTTTTAAATGCTATGATAGGCTTCCCTCAATTGAAAAACCCAAAACCCATATGCCATGTTAGAACTCATGAGAATTTGCCTCTAAAGTTTGAAAAAGTCTTAGTTAGACTTAGTCTTTGTTATTGTTTCAAATTCTTGCTCCATAATTTTCTGTTTTCAGTTAGTAGAAGTAGTGCCAATAAAATGTGAAAGTAGCTGAGATTTTTTTGCAATTTCTGTCTGGTTGTAAGCCTATAAATAGGCATTCTCATTTGTGAAATAGATGTGTGCCTTCCTTCAATTCTTAACTCTCAAATTATTTATTTTTTCTCTGCAAATTCTAGTTATTTTACAGATTCTGACAGTGGTATCAGAGCCTTGTTCCTACGAGTTGTGAGGCAAAGTTTCTTTGAGTGTTTTGAGTGCTAAACACAGTGAGGTTGAGTGATTTATTTTTTTTCAGGCAGTTGTGGTGCAAACATGTCTACTTCCAGCAGTACTTCCTCTGTTATTCCAGTGTTTAATGGTGAACACTATCACATTTGGGTTGACAAGATGAGGTTTTACTTAAGGTCTCAAGGTTTGTGGAATGTTGTGATGTTTGAAGCTGATCCACCACCATTGGGAGCAAATCCTACAGTTGCTCAGATGAAAGCATATGAGGAGGAAAAACTTAAGAAAGACAAAGCCATCACCTGCCTACATTCAGGACTTGTAGACCACATCTTCACCAAAATCATGGACTTGGAAACACCTAAACTGGTATGAGACAAACTCCAAGGTGAATTTGATGGTAGTGACAGTAAAAAATGTCAGGCTCCTCACATTGAAGAGAGAGTTTGAATTGATGAAGATGAAAGACAATGAATCTGTGAAAGATTATTCTAGCAAGTTAATGGATGTTGTAAACCAAATGAGGCTTCTTGGTGAGGCATTTACAGATCAAAAGGTGGTAGAAAAGATCATGGTTTCAGTGCCTTAAAAGTTTGAAGCCAAGATCTCTACAATTGAAGAGTCTTGTGACTTGCAAAGTCTCACAATTGCAGAATTAACCAGCAAGCTTCATGCGCAGGAGCAAAGGGTCTTAATGAAAGGTGTTGAAGCTACTGAAGGTGCTTTTTGAGCAAATCATAAGGGAAAGAGTTCTGGAAACCTAAAAGGAAAGAAGTTCTTCAAGAACAACAAAGGGAAAGCTGAAGGATCTTCAAGAAAATGAAACTTTTCGCCTTGCTCTCATTGCAGCAGAACCAACCATGTTGAGAAAGATTGTTGGTACAAAGGTAAATCCCTTTTTAATTGTAATTTCTGTAATAAATGTGGCCACAGTGAGAAGTATTGTAGAGCCAAGAAAAAACAATCTCAACAGCAAACACAACAACATGCAAATGTGATTGAAGAAGACAAAAAAGATGATAAGCATTTATTTATGGCATCACAAGTACTCAGTTCTCATGAACTGAATACTTGGCTCATTGACAATGGCTGCACCAGTCACATGACCAAACATCTATCAATTTTTACCTCCATTGATAAATCAATTCAAGCAACGGTCAAGTTGGGAAATGGTGAAGTTGTGCAGGCCAAAGGAAAATGGACAATTGCTATCAGCACCAAGAGAGGTACAAAAATTGTCACTAATGTTCTTTACATTCCAAAACTAGATCAAAATATTCTTAGTGTTACACAAATGCTAAGAAATGGATATGCAGTCTCTTTTAAAGAAAATTTTTGTTTTATCACTGATGTACATGGAACAGAGATAGCAAAAATTAAAATGAATGGAAATAACTTTTATTTGAAGCTTGATTTAGTTGAAGGTCATGTCTTTAGTGCCAAGATTGATGAGAATGCTGTTTGGCACAAAAGATATGGTCATTTCAACTTGAAGTCATTGAAGTTCATGCAAGAAGTATGGTTGAAGACATGCCTGAAATCACAGTTAATGATCAAACTTGTGAAAGTTGTGAGCTAGGGAAGCAGCATCGCAAATCATTTCCTCAAAATATGTCCAAGAGAGCTACTCACAAGATGGAATTAGTTCATTCAGATATTTGTGGACCAATGAGCATAGCCTCATTGAGCAACAATGTTTATTTTGCACTATTTATTGATGATTTCAATAGAATGACTTGGGTTTATTTTCTAAAAACCAAATCACAAGTGCTCTCTGTGTTCAAAAGCTTCAAGAAAATGGTTGAAACTCAAAGTGGCCAAAAGGTTAAGGTGCTCAGAACTGATAATGGAGGTGAATATACCTCAAAAGAGTTCAATGTTTTTTGTCTAGAAGTTGGAATTGTACACCAACTGACAGCTCCATACTCATCGCAGTAGAATGGAGTCTCTGAGAGGAAGAACAGAACGGTAATGGAGATGGCGAGGTGCATGCTACTCGAGAAGAAGCTACCAAAGCTTCTATGGGCTGAAGTAGTTAGCACCTCAGTATATTTGCTTAACAGACTACCGACTAAGTCTGTTAAGAGCAAAACACCAATATAGGCATGGTCTAGTGTAAAACCATCTGTCAAGCACCTAAAAGTGTTTAATTCATTGTGTTACCTTCATGTGCCATCTATCAAGAGAGGTAAGCTTGATGAAAGAGCTGAGAAGGGTGTTTTTGTTGGGTATGCAGCAGAATCAAAAGGTTACAGAATTTATAGCTTGAGTAGAATGAAAATTGTGATAAGTAGAGATGTGCACTTTGATGAAAATTCCTACTGGAATTGGGACTTGAAGAAAGTCCATAAATGTGATCAAACCACTCCATCTATTCTTGAACCAGCAGAAGATCCACTTGATGTTGAAGCAACTTTAGACATACCAGTGCTTAAGGTAAGGCCATTATCTAATGTGTATGAGAGGTGCAATCTTGTACATGTTGAGCATACATGTTACATAGAAGTTGCAAGATTTCTAGAATGGATTGAGGTTATGAAAGCTGAAATTGATGTTATTGAAAGAAATAGAACTTGGAAGTTGACAGAATTACTTGAAGCTAAGAAGACAATTGGTGTAAAATGGGTTTTCAGAACCAAATTCAATTCAGATGGTTTAATCTTCAAGCACAAGGCTAGATTGGTTGTGAAGGGTTTTGCTCAAGTTGCTGGAGTGGACTATGGTGATACATTTGCACCAATAGCCAGACATGACACTATAAGGCTGTTACTTGCACTTGCTGGTCAAATGGGATGAAAAGTGTACCATTTAGATGTCAAGTTAGCTTTTCTAAATGACATACTTCTTGAAGAAATTTATGTTCAACAACCAGAAGGCTTTGAGGTTACTAGGCATGAACACAAAGTGTACAAGTTGCAAAAGGCTCTTTATGGTTTGGAACAAGCACCAAGGGCCTGGTATATCAGAATTGACTCTCACCTGATCCAACTTAGATTTAGGAGGAGTGAAAATGAAGCTACTTTGTATTTGAAACAAAATGAGAATGGTTTGCAATTGGTAGTGTCACTTTATGTTGATGCCATGCTAGTGACTGGAAGTAATGTACGATTGCTGGCTGAGTTCAAAATGGAAATGCAAGATGTATTTGAGATGTCTGACCTTGGCATCATGAACTACTTCCTTGGAATGGCACAAAATGAGAAAATTTCAAAGAATGATGGTGAGAAACTTAAGGAACCCTCTGCATATAGAAGCTTGGTAGGCAACCTACTATACTTGATAGCAACCAGACCTGACTTGATGTTTCTAGCTGGTTTACTTTCAAGATTCATGAGTTCACCTAGCAATGTTCACATGGGAGTTGCAAAAAGGGTGCTGAAGTATGTTAGAGGTACAACAAATCTTGGCATTTGGTATTTAAAGACAGGAGGAGTTAAGCTAGATGGCTATGTTGATAGTGATTGGGCAGGAAGTGTTGATGACATGAAGAACATTTCAGGTTATGTATTTACAATCGGTTCAGGTGTCATTTGCTGGAATTTAAGAAAACAAGAAGTAGTGGCACAATCAACTGCAGAAGCTGAGTATATCTCCTTAGCAGCTGTTGCAAATCAAGGGATATGGTTAAGGAAATTGCTTGCTGATCTAGGCTAGGAATAAAGCTCACCAACAGAGCTTTACTGTGACAACAAGTCAACCATTGCCATTGCTCAAAATTCTGTCTAATATGGCAAGACCAAACACATAAATGTAAAATTTCATTCTATAAGGGAAGCTAAAAAGAATTCACTTGTCAAGTTGCATTATTGCTCAACTGATGTGCAACTTGCTGACATAATGACTAAGGCACTTCCTAAATCAAGGCTGGAGTTTCTAAGGTTGAAGCTTGGCATGTCCAAGGCAAATCTCAAGGAGGAGTGTTAGAACTCATGAGAGTTTGCCTTTGAAGTTTGAAAAAGTCTTAGTTAGACTTAGTCTTTGTTATTGTTTCATATCAGATTCTTACTCCATAATTTTCTATTTTCAGTTAATAGAAGTAATGCCAATAAAATTTGAAAATAGCTAAGATTTTTTTTGCAATTTTCGTTTGGTTGTAAGCCTATAAATAGGCATTCTCATTTGTGAAATAGATGTGTGCCTTCCTTCAATTCGTAACTCTCAAATTATTTATTTTTTCTCTGCAAGTTCTAGTTCTTTTACAGATTCTGACACGAAACTCATTGTTGATAGCCAAACAAATAGGTCCCATTTCCTGGAAAATGTGAAAAACAGAACGCAAGAGAGAAAATTCAGAATACCGTTTATGAAACCGCAGATTTCAACTTCAAGACTAGAAGCCGTTGAAAACAAGTAAAAATGGACAAATGCTCTAAACGTGGTCTTGGACTTTGGGTCACTTTATTTGCTGCATGGTTGGCTTCCATTTCCAAGATTTCACCACTCCACCGGCCTTCAATTGCGGGTGAAAAAAAAATTAAATATACATTTTAATTAATTTATTTAAATTTAATTATTTACACCAAGGTTTAGATTAAAAATTTGAAAATGTTACTACATATACAAGATGATTGGTACATTACTAATATTTTGTTTGTCCATGAATAGTAAGTTGGGCGATGGACGTATTTTAAGTCAGACGTCACCTGTGAGCAACCCACCAAAATTAGTAGGCAGGCCATGGAGGTCGAGAACTGCCCCCATTAATTAATAGATGTCCTGAACTCCTAGTGGACTCATGTTAAAATCAAATTTTCAACATGCAATCACAAAAAAAAAAAAGCAAAATGACTTAAGAGTAAGGGGATGTTTGTCTAAGGCAATTGGGAATAAATGGACAGCCATGCACCTATGTTACAGGCGACCTTGTCTTGAATGTGAATTCAATAAATATGTTGAATTATTTTTCAAAAAAAAAAAAAAATTTATTAACATATCTTGATGTCATATTTATTTTGACACCCGTGAATTTATTAAATCGATTATTGAGTACATATTTAGAATATGTTTAGTACTGTTTCTAAAAGGTATTTTTGGTTTTTCTAACACTTGAAAAATTTTCTTTTTCAAGTATTAAAAAGACTAAAAACATTTCTTAAAATCACTATCAAATACTTACTCTTAATTATTTTCACCAAAAATTAAATCTAAGAATATGAAAAAACATTATCCTTTGTTTAATATTACTAATTAGCCCATATCAAAACTTCAATTATAAATTATCACATCTATCCTAAAAACTATACTGTATCACATCTTTAATCACCTAAGGTAAACTATGCTCCAATATTGTGAAATAACCCAATTCAATATATATATATATATATATATATATATATATATAATTTCTATGTAAATTATAAAATAGTTTTTATATAAATAATATGAACTTATCTTATATCTTTAAAAATTACTTTTAAATGTTAAGATGGTGAATTTGTTTTATATAATATCTTAAAATTTTCTAAATTGAATGTTATTAATTTTTTACGATAATTTTTACATTTTATGTAGAAATTATTATCATTTTTTGTTTTTTTTTAAAAAAAAGAAAAAGAAAAAAAAAGAAGCACTTAGGAATCAGATTAGAAATTTTTAGTTTCTAGCTAACAATTTTACAACTATGATCAATTTGACATGCATATTTATCCACCACATTATGTAGCATTGTGTGTTAAACCTATATATATATATATATATATATATATATATATATATATATATATATATATATATATGTGATACTCACCTATATATGATTGAGAATTCATCCCATGATGTGTATTAGAATCATGAAGTTTAATGATGTTTAGATGTATTTTTATATTTGTCTTCCCAAAAAGCCTCTTGATGTAGATTTTCACTAGCTGAAACATTTCCATCTCATTTCTTGATGAGAACTATTAAAGATTCGTGACTCGAATTTTATTTTGTCAGACTTGAAAATTTCGCAATACAATATATATGGTGAAAAAAAAACTATGAGATTTTTTTTAGGGTCTAACAGGGGGATTGGGCCTATCACCACTGATCCGATGGGGGTGTGGGGGCTTGTCCCGGAGTATGGACCTGCGGTAAAAATGGTTTAAGACAATTAAAAAGTTAATCTAAGGGGCCAATGTTTTAGGCACCACATATAGAAGGTCAACCTAGAGAAGTAGCACGCTATCCCATAGTGAATTTGTGGCACCAAAACTAAAGAGATTCTCGGATTAACAAAAACAATAGGCAAAAGACAAGAAAATTCAGGGTTTCAGTCTCTGCAATTCACAATGTTATCTACCATCTTTTTCTTATTGTGTTATTTTCTGTGTTGCTCTACTAGAGACACCATGTAACGCCCAAGCATTTTCTTTTAAGGGTAATTTAGGAAATTATTATTAATAATTAAATTAGTTAATTAATTAATTTAATAAAAAAAAGAAGAGGGGTAAAAGAGTAATTTTACGAATAAATACCCTAGGTATAAATTAGAAATTTTATTCTTTCCCTTCTTTTCTGAATATAGTTCCTGTTCGCAGAATTCCAGAGAACGTAAGGTTGGAGTCAGATTTCAGGGTTGAAGAACAGATCTCTATAGGTAAGATTCTAACCCCTAGTTTAATATTTTAGATTCATTGATTAATTTCAAACACATTAGATATATTTTTTTGGAAAACCCCAAATCTAGATTAGGGTTAGATTATTTTTTAATTCGTTTTAATATCAAATAGTGAAAATTTAATATTTTGATTTTAGCATTGGAATTTGGGAGATCTTAAGTTTTATTAGAAAAAATAAAATTCCTTGGAATATTTCGATTTTAGGTTAGGGTTAATTAAAAAAAAAAAAAAAAAAAGAGGGAGAACGCGTGTGCACAGCACTGGAAGGAAGGAAGGAAGAAAAAAAGAAAAATATATGGGGGGCGTACGTGTACTGTGCTACTAGAAGCAAGGAGGAAAAAAAAAAAAAATAGGCATGTGCCAAATGGAAGGAAGCCTTTTATATATATATATATATATATATAATGAATGATGATGTAATGGAAAAAAAAAAAAAACTTGCTTTTTGGTTTGGTGTACTCGAGACATCTAGTGGCTTTTGAATTGGTTAATTAAAATAATAATATTTAGTTTTAGATTAATGAATAAGATAATAGTAATAATAGATTTAGCAAAATATATATATATATATAGAATTTTATAATGACATAAAATTGTAATTTAATTAAATTAGTAATGTGTTATTAGAAACAAATTGGGAATTTATTAGTTTTATTTAAATAAGGAATAGATTAGTTAAATTATAAATAAATAGTAATAATTGTTTCTCTTATGTTATATTAGGTGAAGAGTAGATTATATTTTTTTTCAGAATCATTCTTCTCCCAAGCTTTCAAGGACTTCTTTTGAGGTAAGGGAAGTTAATGTAATATTTATAAAATTAAATTATTTTATATGTTATTTTGAATTGTGGAAAATAAAATGATATTTTGTTACCATGCATGGATCAAATTGTTTTGCATTAAATGTTATGTTGGAATATTTTGTTTTATTTATGACACAAAATATGGAGATATTATGTTGTGTAAATTTGAATACTTGAACAAAAAACATCACTCTGGTTTATTTGGCCCTTGTCAACGGGATATAATAGTTGACTATTCGGCCCTGTCAACGGGATATAATAGTTGACCTTTACATTTCATGGTGGGAATGTAATTGATTTGGACCCCAACCTCTAGGGGTTTGGTTAGAGGTTACTAGTACTAGTAGTGTTTGGTTCCGTCCACCAAGAACAATTTGAGGCCAGCCACCCATTTGAAAAGTCCCACCTAACTGGGCATTTGATATTTGATAACCAGAGTAATGAAAAATTGAATGGATTTGATTGAGTTTGATGGGAAAGTGTTTGAATTTGATATGAAATTGGTTGGTTGAATTTTGAATATATTGGCATTTTTGAAACTCTGATATTTGATGAAAAAATAAAATAAAATTTGATATCTCCTATTTGAAATGAAAATATTTGATCCATGAACTGCATTAATATTCCTTATTGGGCTGTGAGCTCATTCCCAATTGTTGAAAATTTTTCAGGTACTCTTAGTTCGGGTGAGGAGTGATGGCTAGGCTGAGGAATGGTCATCATTAGGATTTGACTTAGGATTTTATGTTGGATTTTGTTTAACTATTAGTTATGTTATTTTGGATCATTTTGTATTTGGAAGTTATTTGGAAATTGAATTTTGAGGATTTTAGACTTTGTTTCCGCTACTCTGAGCAGGTATTTGGTAATTGGTAACATCCAGTTACAATATGACTGTTTGGGTCAGATTATACTTTAAGCCTTCGGGTTTGAGGTGTGAAATGACCGTCACGCCCTTGGAGTGGGTCTTGGGGCGTGACACACCATCACACTAGACACTTGGCTTACTAATGGAGAAACTCTTGTCTCTTCCGGTGAAACTTTTGAACTAGGCTTCTTTCATCCAAATGGAAGCTCCAAGAATAGAAGATTCATGGGCATATGGCATCACATGTCTAAACCACCAAGAGTTGTGTGGGTAGCCAACCGAGAGAACCCCTTTTCTGGTACCTCCATTGGAGTTTTTGCCATTAAAAAAGATGGTAAGCTGAAGGTGTTGGCCGAAATTAATGGAGCAGTTCACTGGTCTACTGATATTGAAACACCTTCATCTAAAGACAGGATGGTGAAGCTTATGGACTATGGGAACCTTGTTTTGAGTGGCAATAGATCTGAAGAGATTATTTGGGAGAGCTTCCGTAATCCCACTGATATTTTTCTTCCTGGTATGAAGATGAATGAAAGCTTAATATTGACCTCATGGTTAAGCCCCATTGACGCCACACCTGGAAACTATACCTTCAAGCTAGATCAAGAAAAAGAGTACCAGTATATCATATCTCAAATTTTATATGTACATTGGTACAGTGAGGACTGGGATGGAACGTTTGATGAGATGCCTGAAGCAACACGCAGCTTGTTGTCCAAAATCTCCTAGAGGAACGTGTATAAAGGGCATAGCTCTATCCCCAACTCATCAGTTGAAAAACAGTTGGTAATGAGTTCTTTAGGGGAAATTCAATACTATGCGAATTGGAATACATCGTCTCCAGTCTGGTGGGCACCGAAAGACCGATGCAGTGTGTCAATTACTTGTGGGAAATTTGGAAGTTGTAGCACTAAGAATGCTTTGATGTGAAAATGTTTGCCTGGGTTCAAACCAATCTCGCCGAATAGTTGGAAAATTGGAGAGTTCTCAAGTGGGTGTACCAGAAAGTCACCCAAATACAAGAAGAATTCCATTGAAGACATGTTCTTGCGCTTAAAAATGATGAAAGCCAAAAAACCGTAGTCTTCTATTTTAGTAGATACGAATGATAATCAATATTGCAAAAAGGCTTGCCTTAGTGACTGCCAATGTCAAGCTTATTGTCACAAGCTGATTCAAATGAGCCTCCCCATGGGCTTACATAGAGCTAGGAAGCTTATGGAGACTCCTAGAGTGGGAAGAGTGTGGAAGGTTGTGGAGAAGCTTGGAGGAATCCACACAATTCTACACTATGGTGGAAGGCATGAGAGGAGTCCAAGGCTTTCTAGAGAATTCCAGAAGTCTCTTGTATATCGTTGTACATAGGCTTGTACCTAGAATGATGTAGGACTTTCTAGAATATACTTGAGTTGTAAGGAACCCTCCAAGGTTGCAGAGAGTTCCATTGGTGCCTATAAATAGGTGAGGGCCTCATTTGGCCAAGGCACCAAGCAAGTGAGCTTCCAAGCATTTGTAAAGGCTTCCATGAGTTAATAAGAGCTTCCATTCTTTAAAGAGTTGCCTACTAAGCTTTTTAAGCTTTCGAGTCGTGAACATCTTAGCCTAGCAAGCTAAGCATTGGGAGCAAGGTTGACTTAGCAAGATCAAGCGTCTTGACTTGCCTAAGTGCTGCACGAGCTTAGTGAACAACTAAGTCTGTGACAAGTGGTATTAGAGGGCGGTTACGAAGTGGGCATAGCAAAGGAAGCATGTCGGGCTCTAACGTGGAGGAGACTAGCGAGCAAACCCATGGAAGGGAGATGGAGCATACTGCACGGGGCCGAGGCAGGAAGGATAAGTCTCGTGATGCCTTAGCCAACATGGAGGCAAGGCTAGCTAAGGTGGAGCTAGCCATGACGGACACCCGGGAAGGGGTGGACTTGATCGAGCAAGGCATGGAGAAAGGCTTAGAGGATCTAAGGGAGCAGATCCAAGACCTTCGCGAGGGGGTGCTAGGCTCACAAGTTCAACCGTGTCACACGAGGAGTTCATGTCCTTCCAAGACAAGGTCATGATCATGTTCGCTAGTGTGGAGTCAAGGATGGAGGCCTTGGCTGCGCTCATGGAGACCCGAGACCAAGAGATTCATCAAGAGCTAGCCATCTACAAGACTGCGATATCAGCATGAGTCATGGCCACTCATGAGGCACCAAGGGTGGAGGTGCCCAAGCCACACTCGTTCAATGGCAAGAGGGATGCTAAGGAGCTAGATAACTTCTTGTGGCACATGGAGCGTTACTTTGAGGCCATTGCATTGACGGATGAAGCCACTAAGGTATGCACCGCGACCCTTTACCTCACCGATAATGCTACTCTATGGTGGCGTCGACAGTTTTCCGACATAGAGAAAGAGACGTGCACCATAGACACATGGGATGCCTTTAAGAGAGAAATCAAAAGACAATTCTATCCCGAAGATGTGGCTTACCTAGCAAGGAAGAGTATGAAGCGTCTCAAGCACACAGGCTCGATCCGTGATTATGTCAAGGAGTTCTCTACGTTTATGCTTGAGATACCTAACATGGTTGAGGAGGAGCTACTATTTAACTTTATGGACAACTTGCAAAGTTGGGTCGAGCAAGAGTTGAGGAGACATGGTGTCTAAGACCTAGCCATGACCATGGCGGTAGCAGAGTCCTTGGTAGATTATAGAAGGGGAGACTCCTCCAAGCCAAAACCACCATCCAAGGGTAACCAGGCCAAAGGTGGGGGAGACAATGGATCACGATGCCACACTTCTAAGGAAGGATCAAGCAAAGGCCCTAGTGGCAAGGATGGTAAAGGCAAAGATAAGTGGAAGGAGTTCATGCCCAGGACCAATTGCTTCCTGTGCGATGGTACACACTGGGCATGAGACTGCCCTAAGAGGAAAGCTCTAAATGCTATGATTGAGGAAAATGAGCAGGAAGGCGATGCTAAAGTGGGATCGTTGCAACTCCTAAATGCCCTTAAGGCCAAGCCGATGCCTAAGACGCCTCAAAGCAAAGGGCTAATGTATGTAGAGGCCCTTGTGAATGGGAAGGCCACCAAGGCCTTGGTGAACACTGGTGCCACTCATAACTTTGTCTCGGAGGATGAGGCAAAGAGACTAAAGCTCCAAGCATCTAAGGAAGGAGGATGACTCAAGGCAGTTAATTCAGCTGCCAAGCCCGTCACATGGAGTAGCTTGTAGGGTGACTATGCACATCGGCTCATGGGAAGGAAGGGTCGATTTCATAGTGGCACCCATGGATAACTTCAAGATGGTGCTAGGAATGGACTTCCTACAGAAGGTCAAGGTCGTGCCACTACCTTTCCTATGCTCAATGGCTATCTTAGAGGAGGAGAAGCCATGCATGGTCCCTACGGTCACTGAAGGTACGCTTAAGACCCCTATGCTATCAGCTATGCAAGTTAGGAAGGGGTTAAAGAGGAAAGAGGTGACCTACCTCGCCACCCTGAAGGAAGAAAGAGACGATGGGTCGGGAGAACCCATGCCTAAGGAAATCGAGGGGGTCCTTGATGAGTTCAAGGACGTGATGTCGCCCGAGTTGCCTAAGAGACTTCCTCATAGGAGAGAGGAAGATCACAGGATTGAGTTGGAGTCGGGAGCTAAGCCCCCTACTATGGGCCATATAGAATGGCACCACCGGAGTTGGAGGAGCTAAGGAGACAACTTAAGGAGTTACTAGATGAGGGGTTCATCCAACCATCCAAGGCTTCCTATGGCGCGCCGGTTCTATTTCAGAAGAAGCATGATGGGTCCCTACGAATGTGCATAGACTATCGGGCACTCAACAAGGTGACGGTAAAGAACAAGTATCCTATCCCGCTCATTGCTGACTTATTCGATCAACTTGGAAGGGTAAGGTACTTCACGAAGCTAGACCTAAGGTCGGGCTACTACCAAGTAAGGATTGCAGAGGGGGACGAGCCAAAGACCACATGTGTGATCAGGTATGGCTCATACGAATTCTTAGTGATGCCTTTCGGACTCACCAATGCCCCAGCAACGTTCTGCACCCTCATGAACAAGATCTTCCACCCATGCTTAGACAAGTGATTTGTGCCCAATTGGTGTCTCAGCTGATTCGTGTCCAGCTGGTGCTCCTTGATTGAGGGAGTAATCAACAAAATTTATAACCTATTACACCATATACTAGGGTAGCAAAGAAAAAGCTACTATAATATAGCGGCTCTAGGATCGTTCACTGGGAAGGATTAGCAAGCTATCAATGATACCAATTCAAAGTGAATTGGTCTTGTTTCATTTCAAGGTTAGCTAAAAAAATAAAACACAACCTTTTGATTGGTAAAGATTTAGATTTAAACTAACTAACAGAATAAGTAGTGAGAATAACTTAGGAAGAAAAACATTCCTTGGAGAGTTAGGTTCACTGGGGTGGTTCCTCATGCAAAAGACATAGCTCCGGTCAGATGGTTCATTTCCTCGCATTAGAGATTCAACATATAGTCAATTCTCTAACCGGTGTTGTACAGATACATCCTTTAATTAGATTTCAACTTTAATTCTCTCATTGATGCAACTTGCAATGGTTTAAGCCTCTCACTAAGCCTTAACCATTCAAGGTGATCTTTAACCTTGGACTTCCCTTCTCTAGCTCGCAAGAGATAACTAATGGATGTCTCCTTGGAGTCCAAAAGCTTACCAAGTGTTGGCAATTCCAGAAAATCCTACCTTAAAGTCATCTCCCAGAGGCTCGCAAGGGGTAAACTAGTGCATCTCCATGGATGGAGATCACTTGCCTTACCAAGTGTTGGCCCAGGTGACTCTAAGGTGTTTTAAGTTAACTAAAAACATAGAAATCACTAAAAAACTTCACTTCCTCTTAATTGATGGCTGAAACCACAAAGCTTTGCATTCTTGCATTTGGAACCTTCCCCGGCAACCTTAGCTCCAAGGAACTAGAGGTTTAGTTACTCATTCTCTGGGGAAAATTCCTCAGAGAGTGCATAACTTAGTAAGAAATAAATAATACAAAGTGAGAAGGTAAGACAAAACAAAGGACCTGAACTTTACTTGCTTTCCCAAAACTTTACAAAAGGGTCCCTTTTTGAGAACAGGCTCCCGAGAAGTATTCATATGAACATAATATAAAACTAATTATTACATGGATATTTTCTCTTTTTACTAACTTAAAAGCTAAGGAATCTTGTAATTGGTGGCTTACAAGGAGTATTTTGGGATTTAGACAACAAAAATCTGATGTAAAATATCTCCCAATGTCGGTAGCAAATATCGGGATGCTCCAGGGACCATTTCGCAAGAGAAAATGGTGTCTGCGAGATTTCGCAGACACTCAAGAAGGGCTGCGAAATCACTTCGGAGCAAAAAGCTATTCTCGCAGGGCTGCGAAGTTGGCTTCCACCTTGATGTTCTCAGCTTCCAGCTTGCGGCATATATCGGGCAACTTCAGAAGGAAATACACCCTACTGTACAAAAAGGCTGCGAAATCACTTCGCAACAAAAGGGTGATTTCGCAACACTTTGGAAAATGCTTCATTCAGCTTGGAGTGATTGGCTTGCAATGGCTGCAACTTCTTCGTTTCAACTCCGAATTGCGTACCGTTTAAAGCATTGGATTTTTGACTTCCTAAGCTTTGAAATGGTATATAGCATGCATCAATTGGACTTCAAAAAGTGCTCCAAAAGTGGCTGCTACTACTGTCATCAAGAATATGCTTCATGGCAGATTCTCTTAACTTTTTCTCCTTGCATTCCTGATTTACTCTTGGCAAATGACTTCCAAGCTTTGCCCAAGATTTCTCATAACTCTCCTCAATCTTGAATTGCTTTGGTGATCAAATTACTAACAAAAAAACACCAAAACTTACACAAAATGATTAAAATTGCTTTCAAGGGTCCTTAACATGCCAATTGAGTTAAAAGGCCAAAATTACTACTCAAAAGTGTTTAAAAGGATTAATTATAAGCTATCAAATAGCACTTTTTGAGTAGTAATCAACAAGTTCGTGGTGGTATACTTGGATGACATAGTCATCTACAGTAACACCCTAAAGAAGCACGTAGAGCACTTGAGGAAGGTCTTTAAGATCTTAAGGCAGAACAAGCTATACGTGAAGAAGGAAAAATGCTCCTTTGTTAAAAAAGAAGTGAGCTTCCTAGGGCATCGCATCAAGGATGGCAAGCTGAAGATGGATGATAGCAAGGTGAAAGCCATCCAGGAATGGGATCCACCAACCAAGGTACCTTAGCTCAGATATTTCCTTGGTTTAGTTAATTACTATCGGCGATTCATCAAAGGTTATTTAGCAAGGGTCGCTCCTCTCACTGATCTCCTTAAGAAGAATAAGGCATGAGAATGGAACGAAAGGTGCCAACAAGCCTTTAAAGATCTTAAGAAGGCTGTGACTGAGGAGTCGGTGTTAGCACTACCCGACCACACCAAGGTTTTTGAGATACACACAGATGCCTCACACTTCACTATTGGGGGAGTCCTTATGCAAGAAAGACACCAGATCGCATTTGAGATTCGCAAGCTAAACGACACAGAGATGTGCTATACGGTGCAAGAAAAAGAGATGACCGCCATCGTCCACTGCTTGCGCACCTGGAGGCACTATCTTCTAGGGTCTCACTTCATAGTGAAGATCGATAACGTTGCCACTAGCTACTTCCAAACACAGAAGAAGTTGAGTCCTAAGCAAGCTAGGTGGCAAGACTTCCTGGCTGAGTTCGACTATACGTTGGAGTATAAGCCAGGGAGTGCTAATCATGTGGCTGACGCCCTAAGCTGTAAAACGGAGCTAGCATCCATGACGAGTCAACCCCAAGGAGACATAATGGATCTTCTAAGGGAGGGACTACAACATGATCCAGTGGCTAAGAGCCTCATCGCCCTAGCTCATGAAGGGAAGACTAAGCGGTTCTGGGTGGAGAACGACCTACTCTACACTAAGGGGAGACGACTCTATGTGCCTAAATGGGGGAACATAAGACGGAATCTGATAAATGAGTGCCATGACACCAAGTGGGCTGGGCACCCTAGGCAACGACGCACGAGGGCACTACTCGAGTCGGCTTATTACTGGACTCAAATACGGGATGAGGTAGAGGCCTATGTGAGGACTTGTCTTGTGTGCCAACAAGACAAGGTGGAACAACAACAACCTAGAGGCCTGTTGAAGCCACTACCTATAGCAGAGCGCCCATGTGACAATGTCACCATGGACTTCATCATCGGGCTACCCAAGTCGGAGGACAGCGGTTCTATCATAGTGGTAGTGGACAGGTTCTCTAAGTATGCAACCTTCATAGCAGCCCCGACTGACCGCACTGCGGAAGAGACGACGAGGCTATTCCTAAAGCACGTAGTCAAGTATTGGGGGTTGCCTAAAGTGATTGCAATTCGCGTTTTACTAGGAAGTTTTGGATGAAGCTCTTCAAGCTTATGGGTTTGGAGCTTCACTTCTCCACAAGCTTTCACCCACAGACGGATGGGCAGACTGAGAGGGTGAACGCTTTATTGGAGCTATACTTAAGGCACTTCATGAGTGCCAACCAGAAGGATTGGGCTAAGTTGCTAGACATAGCCCAATTCTCGTATAACCTGCAAAGGAGTGAGGCAACCAATAAGAGCCCATTCGAGTTGGCCACAAGGCAGCAACCGTTAACTCCTCACACTCTAACGATAGGCTATACGGGGAGAAGTCCAGCAGCTTTCAAGTTCGCGAAAGGGTGGCACAAGCAAGCTGACATATCACGCTCATACTTGGACAAGGCCGCTAAGAAAATGAAGAAGTGGGCTGACAAGAAGCGACAACACACGGAGTACAAAGTCGGAGACATGGTGCTTTCAAGCTCATTTCTCAACAATTCAAATCCTTAAGGTTAGTGCATAAGGGCCTTATGAGGAGGTATGAAGGACCCTTCCCCGTACTTGGGAATGTCGACAAGGTGTCCTATAGAGTTAAGCTACTGCCAAGGTTGAAGATTCATCATGTCTTCCACGTAAACTACTTGAAACCCTATCACGAAGACAAAGATGATCCAAGCCGAGGGTTGTCTAAGAGGGCACCTACAACGGTCGTGATCTCCTATGATAAGGAGATAGAACACTTTCTCGTAGATCGGGTCATCAGGAGACGAGGTGTACCTCCTGGTACGGAATACTTAGTGAAATGGAAAGGACTACCAAAAAGTGAGGCTAGCTGGGAGCCAACAGATGCACTATGGCAGTTATAGGAGCAAATTGAGCGATTCCGGGTAGAAGGCGCGACAAGAACGTCTGCGGCTTAGGTGGAGGAGAGTGTCACAAGCTGATTCAAATGAGCCTCCCCATGGGCTTATATAGAGCCAGGAAGCTTTTGGAGACTCCTAGAGTGGGAAGAGTGTGGAAGGTTGTGGAGAAGCCTGGAGGAATCCACACAATTCTACACTATGGTGGAAGGCATGAGAGGAGTCCAGGGCTTTCTAGAGAATTCTAGAAGTCTCTTGTATATCCTTGTACATAGGCTTGTACCTAGAATGATGTAGGACATTCTAGAATATACTTAAGTTGTAAGGAACCCTCCAAGGTTCTAGAGAGTTCCATTGGTGCCTATAAATAGGTGAGGGCCTCATTTGGCCAAGGTACCAAGCAAGTGAGCTTCCAAGCACTTGTAAAGGCTTCCATGAGTTAATAAGAGCTTCCTTTAAAGAGTTGCTTACTAAGCTTCTTAAGCTTTCGAGTCGTGAGTGTCTTAGCCTAGCAAGCTAAGCATTGGGAGCAAGGCTGACTTAGCAAGATCAAGCGTCTTGACTTGCCTAAGTGCCACAAGAGCTTAGTGAACGACTAAGTCCGTGACATTATGCTCAAACTAAATAACATAAAGGGGCAATAACCCAGAATGCTTGATTTGGACAGACGACCTTAGTGGTCTTCAGGAGGAGTATGACTCTGATGCTGACAATCTCTTTGTTCGTGTATCTATTTCAGATATAGGTATGTCCCTTTCCAATTTCTTTTTCCCCTTTTCTTGAGAAGAAGTACCTCATGTTTTAGTTTACTGATCAACACAAGCATAAATCCATTTATAGACATTAGGAAGAAACTATAATCGGAAGAAATACCCTTTAACAAGGGATTCTACATTTTATTTGCAGAATCAACAGTAAGAAATTGTCAAGCTTGTGGCTCAATCATGATTCCTTATCCTCTAAGCACTGGATCAAAGTGTGGTGATCCCATGTACTTTAATTTTGAATGTAACATTACCACGGGCCAGGTTCAGTTCAAGGTACCTGGTGGCACCTATCGGGTAACTAGCATTAATCTAGAGACATTAACATTTGTAATCTAACTTAAAGAATTAGATTGCAGTTCTCGAAGTCTTATCAACAAAATTCCACCACTAAACCTGCCTTTTCACATGACCAATGTCTGCACAGTGGTCAAAATCGACAATTTTGGCTCTGAGAAGTCATTGGAAAATAGCATTGAGATAGAGATCAGTTGGGATCCACCATTGGAGCTAGTGTGTACCTCATCAGCAGACTGCAAGGATTGGCCTAATTCAAATTGCAGAACACAAAATGGAACCACTAAGTGCTTTTGTAGTGAAAAATTTAAGTGAAATGGATCAAGTTTAGATTTTACACAAGGTGAGCTACAGACCTAGTATATTTCTAAATTTGCTTTCTAGGTATGTGAGAAGTTGAACTCAATACTTTCTTTTTGCTTGGTTTTGGTCATTTAAACTTATTTTCCAATGAAAGACATAGAGGTTAGTAATGACAGATGCATTGCCTTTTCCATGAATGAGAGTGGTTCTTCTTTGTTTTAGACCTTGGCAATAAGATGTCGTCATTATCATCTCCGGTAGTTGTGGTAGGCATAACAATTGTTGTTGTTCTAGTTGCGCTTTTAAGCACCATTGGTTATATTGCTTATTTGCGCAAAAGAAACATCACCAAAAGGAAAGGTAATCTTTGTGCCATAAGCTCTACCATGGATCTTCCGCTATTTTCTTTTCAAATTGTACCTGGCAAAATTGAGAAAATTGCAGAGGTTTTCTATATAATATTTTCCTTTTTTTTAATTTAGGAAACAGGGCAAATCCTGTGCTACACTTGTATGATAGTGAAAGTCGTGTGAAACACTTAATAGACTTGAAGCAATTCAAAGATGAGGATAAGAAAGGCATTGATGTACCATTTTTCAACTTAAAAGACATCCTGGCTGCTACGGATAACTTTTTAGATTCGCATAAGCTTGGACAAGGGGGCTTTGGGCCGGTTTACAAGGTAATATAACTTATTTCAAACAATGCTCATATTTTCAACTGATTTCTGATTATCAATGTCTAATGCATATGCATTGTGGCTTCTAGGGCAAATTTCCAGATGGGAAAGAAGTAGCTGTGAAGAGACTCTCAAGTGCTTCAAGGCAAAGCCTAGTGGAATTTAAGAATGAGGTTGTGTTGATTGCCAAACTTCAGCATCGAAATCTGGTTAGACTTCTGGGCTATTGTATTGAAGGAGATGAGAAGATTTTACTTTATGAATATATGCCCAACAAAAGCTTAGACTCTTTCATATTTGGTTTGCCTCTAAACCTACGTCAAGTCCCTACTTTTGTTGTATCATTGCATACGTGCCATGAACTGATAGACAGGATCTAACTGAATGAACCATGCCACTAAAATTTTTCTTTCTAATGGCAACTGGGCAAGATCGAATGCTATGCGTGTTACTAAACTGGGAGAGTCGCTTCGACATCATTTTGGGAATTGCTCGAGGGCTAATTTATCTTCACCAAGATTCAAGGTTGAAGATCATTCACAGGGACTTGAAGACGAGCAACATTCTACTAGATGGGGATATGAATCCCAAAATTTCAGACTTCGGCTTGGCCAGGATCTTTGAGAGCAAGCAAACAGAGGCAAACACAAACATAGTAGTGGGCACTTAGTAAGTATTGTATGCATGGGGAAAGATATTTGCCTTGGCATATACCTAATCAACTGATTACTTTTTAACATTCCATGTAATGCAGTGGCTATATGTCTCCAGAATATGTGCTAGATGGGTTTTTCTTAGTAAAATCTGATGTTTTTTGCTTTGGTGTTATTGTACTTGAGATCATCAGTGGGAAGAGGAACACAGGATTTTATCAATCTGACCAAGCTATGAGCCTTTTAGGTTATGTAAGTGGCTTGAATATCTCATGATGATTTATCTTTTAGTCATTCTTTGTTAAATTATCAATTCAACCCAAAGCTTAAACTATCATGTGATGGTGGGCCAATACCTTATCTGTAGGTTTTGATAGAAACAAAGGGTAGAAACTCTCAAGAAGCAACAAAACGTTGAGGAATCTGAAGTTATATTTTATTAAGCTGCAAAGCACTTATTTATACAACTAGCTTAAAACAGAAAAACATAAAAATAGCAACAAACTTGCTACATATAGATACTTCCTAAAGAATAGAAACAAACCAACAAATACTTCCTAAGGAATAGGTAAATTTTCCACATGACTAACTTATTTTGACTACTTCCACTTCATTCTACTCAGCTCCATGTCAGCAGCTCCTAGGACATGTCATTCAACACTCCTCCTTGTCTCTGGAGCTGCAGACTCCAAGCCTTTGCCTCAAGAACTCATATCTAGCTTTGAGAAGTAGTTTGGTTAAGATATCAACATTTTGACTTTCTGTTTTGTAGTAGACCAACTGTATTTCTCCCTCTTTCTGTACCTCTCTTAGTAAATAGAGTTTTAGCTTGAAATGTTTTGTTTTGCCATGGAACACCGGATTATTTGCAATTGAAATTGCAGCTTGGTTGTCTACGAGTATTTGTGTGCTTTTCTTTTGCTCCATAAACAAGTCAGCCATCAATTTCCTGATCCAGAAAGCCTGATTCATAGCAGCAGCAGCAGCTACATATTTTGCTTCTGCTGTGGATTGGGCTATGACTTCTTGCTTTTTGGAACACCATGTAAAAATAGCAGAACCAAAGCTGAAACAATAACCTAAAGTACTTCTCATGTCATCAACACAACCTGCCCAATCACTATCTGAATAACCATGAAGAGTAAAGTTTTTAACTTGACAAAACCTCAAACCATAGTCAATTGTACCCTTGACATATCTAACAATTCTTTTTGCTGCTTGAAAGTGAATTTCACTAGCACAATGCATGTACCTTGAGAGTAAACTTACTGCATTCATAATATCTGGTCTAGTTGCTGTTAGGTACATCAAGCGCCCAATAATGGTCTTGTAAAGCCTTTCATCAGCTTTTGCAGCTCCATCTTTTTTGCAAAACTTCTCATTTTGATTCATTGGAGTTGCACTTGGATTGCACTCTTCCATTTTGAACTTTTTCAGGATTTCCTTGGCATATTTTTGTTGACATATGAAGATCTCATTCTATTTTTGTTGTACTTCCATGCCAAGAAAGAATGTCATCCTTCCAAGATCAGTCATCTCAAAAACATCATTCATTTCCTTTTTGAAATTAACAATTTGCTCCATACTGCTTCCTGTCACAAGTAGATCATCAATGTATAAGGATACCACAAGTGTTTCATCACAAACCTTCCTGAAGTATAGAGTAAATTCACTTAGGCTTTTTGTAAAGCCTATGCCTAACAAATGTGAATCAATCCTACTGTACCAGTCCCTTGGTGCCTGTTTTAAACCATACAAGGCCTTTTTCAGCAAATATACTTTCTCCTCCATTCCTTGAACAATAAAACCTTCAGGCTGCTCCACAAAAATTTCTTCCTCCAAGTATCCATTCAAGAAGGCTGATTTGACATCCATCTGATGTATATTCCAGCCTTTTTGAGCAGCAAGAGCCAACAACATTCTTATAGTGTCCAATCTAGCAACTGGGGCAAAAGTCTAAGAGAAATCCACCCCAAACATCTGAGCATATCCTTTGACAACTAGTCTTGCCTTGTGTTTGTTTATAGAACCATCGGAATTGAGTTTGGTTCTATAAACCCACTTGACTCCAATTGCCCTTTTGTGTGTCGGTTTGTCCATCAAAATCATTTTAAGCTCCTCCTTCATTGTAGCCATCCATTTTTTATCAGTTGTAGCTTCTTCATACCCTGCAGGCTCTATTATAGCAACATTGCACCTCTGATAGATGTTAGAGAGTGATTTGGTTCCCCTGATAGGTTCATCATCAATATTGTCATGCTCCTCCTGAAACTCAAGGTCCTTTTGGAACTCAAGATTCTCTTTAAACTCAAGCTTCTTATCATTCTCCCAACTCCAACTTTCTGATTCAAAGAATTTGACATCTTTGCTAACTATCACTTTGTTATTTTCTGGAAGGTAGATTCTATAGGCCTTTGATATTGAGCTATAGCCTATAAAGATCCCAACTTCAGCTTTTTTATCCAATTTGTCTCTCTTAACATGTGGAATATAAGAGAAACAAAGACAACTAAATGTTTTTAAATTTTGTAGCCTTGGTTTATAGCCATACCATGCTTCAAATGGAGTATTTTGTTGCAAAGCTTTTGTTGGCAGTCTATTCAGCAGAAAGATTGATGTATGTGCAGCCTCAGCCCAGAATTTCTTTGGCAGCCATTTGTCATGCAGCAAACACCTTGTCATTTCCATAAGTGTTCTATTTTTCCTCTCAACAACTCCATTCTGTTGAGGGGTATAAGGTGTTGTAAGCTGGTGCTCAATGCCTGCATCTTCACAAAATTTGTTAAATTTCTCCGAGGTGTATTCAGTTCCATTATCAGACCTGATCACTTGCATTTTACATTTACTTTGATTTTCATCCCAAGCTTTAAACTTCCAAAAGATGTTAGCAACTTCATATTTAAATTTCATGAAATAAATTCAGCACATTCTTGTGTGATCATCAATGAAAGCAATATAGAACTTACTGCCATTTAGTGATGGTGTTATTTGAGGTCCTTCCACATCAGTGTGTACTAACTGCAATTTCTGAGTAGCTCTCTAGGCCTTGTTTTGTGGGAAAGGAAGTCTTGTTTGTTTCCCGTATTGATAAGCTACACAAGTAGGAGGCTTCACCTCTAATTCAGGCAAGCCTTTTCCAAGATCCTTCTTCTTCATAAAGAGCAGGGCGGTATGATGAAAGTGCCCCAAACGCCTATGCCAAAGCATTGTATTGTTTTTTCTTTGTGAATTTCAACTTGCTCTTCTTGTATCAAATCCAAGGCAAAGCTTTTGTCTTTCATTTGGATTATAAATACCTCTCTGCCTTGTCCATTAGCAATCATGCAATGATTGTCCTCAAACAACACCTTATAGCCTTTTTCCAATAGCTGACCAACACTCAGCAAATTTTGATTAATCTCAGGAACATATAAGACATTAGAGATTAATTTCAAACCTGTGTGGCCTTCAATTGCCATGGTGCCTTTGCCTTTTACTGCAAGATATGCTCCATTTCCAACTCTAACTTTGGAAGTAACAGTTTTGTCAAGTTCCTTAAAGAGCCCTTGATCATAAGTCATATGGTTTGTACAACCACTGTCTATAAGCCAAGTTTCTAGGGAGCTGCTAGTGAAAAAGCATGATACCACAAACAGTTGCTCATCTTGAAGTTCTTCCACAGCAACCTTGACTTCTCCTAGCTGCTGTTGAGATTTGCATATTCTTTCCACATGCCCTAGCTGACCACACTTGTGACATTTTACATCCAACCTCCACCAACACTTTTTTTGTGGATGATTGGATTTTTTACAGTAAGGACATGGTGGAAACTTTTGAGTGTTGTTGCTGCTGTTATTGTTGCTTTGCATTTCTTTCTTGTACTGAGATATGGCCTGAAATGCACCCTCCACATATTCTTCTTGTCTCATAAGCCTCCTTTGTTCTTGAGCCTGTAATGCATTCAACAGCTCTGCCAAGGTGATACTTGACACATCTTTTGAGTTTTCTAGAGATGATATTGTAGTCTCAAACTTTTCAGGAACTGTTATAAAATTTTTTTGAACTATTCTAGAATCAGAAAAGTCAGTACCAAGAAGTCTTACTTTGTTAACAATACTAAGAAGTCTGTCTAAGTAATCCTTGATTGTTTCTGATTCTTTCATCCTTTGCATCTCAAACTCTATAATCAGGTTCAGCACTTGCATACCTTTGACTCATTCATTTCCTTCATATTCCTTCTTCAGGAAGTTCCATATTTCATTTTTCGTCTTCAATGCCATGATTCTGGTGAAAATTGTGGATGAGACAGCTACAAATAGACTAGCTTTTGCCTTTGATTTCCTTTGCCTCCTCTCATTGTGTAGTTTTATCTGAGCCATAGTTGGATTGTCGGACAGGGGAGGAACTTCATATTCCTCACTAACAGCTTCCCACAGATCACTAGCATCAAGGTAGGCTTCCATACAGACAACCCACACTTGATAATTTATTCCATCAAACACTGGAGGTGCCACTGCATTCAGTGAAGCTTCTGAGGTCATTCTGGATATTCTTTTAGATAGGGTAGATGGTGGTGTATAGGCTCACTCACCTCACAGGTTACTCAAGAACAACATGGATATTGTTTTGGATAGGGTAGATGGTGGTGTATAGGCTCACTCACCTCACAGGTTACTCAATAACAACAACTCTGATACCAATTTGTAGGTTTTGATAAAAACAAAGGGTAGAAACTCTCAAGAAGCAACATAATGTTGAGGAATCTGAAGTTATATTTTATTAAGCTTCAAAGCACTTATTTATACAGCTAGCTTAAAACAGAAAAACATAAAAATAGCAACAAACATGCTACCTATAGATACTTCCTAAAGAATAAAAACAAACCAACAAATACTTCCTAAGGAATAGGTAAATCTTCCACATGACTAACTTATTTTAACTACTTCCACTTCATTCTACGTAGCTCCATGTCAGCAGCTCCTAGGACATGTCATTCAACATTATCTCACAAGTGGCCTTCTTTAGATTTGCATGTAAGCTTAGTAAATAAAGAAAATAAACAAACAATGAGGTTTGAATTGATGACCTCCCCTAGAAAAAAAATCTTTATATTATATATCAAATTGATATGATTGCCCAACCTATCATTTTACTTTAGCAAATCTAATTTTAATATCAAGAGAATTGTTCCAAACATGGAGATTGTGGAAAGAAGACAAGGTGTATGATTTGATGGACCAGACACTAAGTGAAACATGCAACACTAATGAATTCTTGAGGTGTGTAAATGTTGGGTTGTTGTGTGTACAAGAAGACCCAAGTGATCGCCCCACCATGCCCAATGCATTTCTCATGCTCAATAGTGAGATAGCCACACTTCCAATACCCTAGCAACCAGCCTTTGTTGTGAGAAGAGGGCCGCCCAGCTTAGCTCCTTCCTCTTCCACCAATCCGAAAACATGCTCCAACAATGAGATAACTGTCAGCTTAGAAGAAGGTAGATAGTTAGGGAGAATCAGCCAAAGTTCAGTCTTGTTTGTTGGTGTTATCAACTTCATATATGTTGCATCAGAATTGGATTTCTTAGGACATAATCACAGGTGTGTTTTAGTGTAAATTGATTTCATGAATATCTATTCGATTGTTCTCTACACCAATTGTAAATCAGTAACTTCCCATCTTATTTTCTATATTTTTGCCTTAAGGCTGCAAGGCGAAGTAGACCTAAAACTGTTTGATTCTTTGGTAGTTCTGTTGCTCATTTTTCTTGTGTATTTATTTATAATCATATTGTGTGGAAGGAAATTTCTAATTCAAGAATCATCATCCAATTGATACATGCATTGTGAAATCATTGAATCAAGAGTTGATTTTAAAAAATAAAAATAAAATAAAAAATAAAAAAGTAATGACTACTTGACCAATGACCAAAAGAAATAGAAACAAATCTTACAAGTTTGACAATTCTTTTACCCATAATGCCTTTTCCACTGTTCTCTTCTTCAATCTTAAAAGAACCCAATGCAATTTCAATCTTTTCATCAGTGCTCTAGTTTGGTTTTTATCTACCACTATCAGTGATGATAGAAGAAAAAGCTCACTTGGAGGATATGATTATGACTTTCAAGATACAACCTCTCTTTATTATAGGAGGTTGGTGATGAAATTTTTCGGCAAGATACAACATCTACAGTTCCGTAATGAGACGGCCTCTTGGTATTCGCTTTTCCAGAAACCAAAAGATAGGTGCAGTGGGAATAATCCCAGTGAGAGTTTTGCCAGTTGAAATAGTAGAAATCGGATTTTGTGCAAGTATTTGCCAGGATTCCAACCAAATTTTCCAAGAAAGTGGTATGGTGGAGATTTTTTGGGGATGTAGATGAATTTCACCCATGAGCAGACTTCTGGAGTTCAACCAGGACTTACCATTTTTGGTGACAAGCGACTGCATAGTAGGGAAGGGCAAAGTACTTCTAGTTTGTATCCATTTTCTGATGTCGGATGGTTGAGCGAAATGCAGATTGGATGGAGATCTCCTACATTAACCAAACCAAACACATGAAAATAAAGAAAGATAAGAGATTTTTAACATGGCTCTGTTAAAAATGGGACAAACTCATCATGTGGGATAGTCGGGTGATTCTAGAATAGAACAGATATGACTTTGGCATCGACGACTCAACCATCCGTCATTTGGATATTTGAAGCATTTACTACCTAGTTTATTTTCTGATTTCTCTATCTCAGATTTTCAATGTGAAACTTGTATTTTGGCCAAAAGTCACCGGATAATTTATCATTTACATAAGAATAAGAGTGATGTACCTTTTAGCTTAATTCATTCTGATGTGTGGGGACCATCCCTAAAATCTACTCTATCGGGTTATCGCTGATTTGTTCTCTTTGTTGATGATTGCACTTGAATGATGTGGCTCTACCTACTGACAAACAAAGATGAGGTTTTTACTGTCTTCTGCTCTTTTCACACAATGACTCAAACCCAATTTTCTGCCAAACTCGGAGTTTTTTCCTTTGATAATGGCACTGAATACATGAATCGACAATTCCAGAAGTACTTCCACCAACATGGGTTGATACATCAAACCTCGTGTCCTCATTCTCTAGAGCAAAACGGTGTAGTAGAACGTAAGAATCGCCATATTCTCGAGACCACACGTGTCCTCCTATTAAGTGCACATGTACCTAGTCCTTACTGGCCTAATGCGGTTACAATTATTGTGCATCTCATTAATCGAATGACATTCCAAATTCTGGATTTCAAAACACCTCTACAGGCCTTAGCCTCGAGTATATGAGTACTTTCGACTACGACGCTTCTTCCCCGAACCTTTGGATGCGTTGTCTATGTTCATCTTCACTGCAACCAGCGCACTAAACTCGATCCTTGTGCTTGTCGTTGTCTCTTTCTAGGCTATGCCACCAATCAAAAAGGTTACTGGTGCTATGATCCAACAAACATGCGGCTCTATGTTACTATGGATGTCACCTTCCTCGAGTCTGAGATGTTCTATCATCCATCCAATTCTTCTCTTAAGGGGAAGACACACGATGAAGAGTTGAATTGGTTCAAAGACATCCCAGACATCCCACTGATTATAGAGCCACCAACTACCATGGGTATGGAATAGCTACAGAGCCACCAATGCTGACTACTGAGACACCAACTCCAATTCCTGAGACACCCCCTCATTCTAAAGTACCTCATGACCCAACTTCTGAGAATATTCCTGAAGAGGTTCCTAAGGTAAGTTTTCCTCTTGCCACAAAACATTTAACTGACGATGGTTATTAGTTACCTTCCAAGCACAATCGTGGCAAACTACCAAAATGCTATTCTCCAAATATTGAGACACACAAATCAAAGTACCCAATTGCCAATTACGTCTCAACAAAGAAGCTTTCAGAACCCTTAAAGAGCTTTTCTAATGCATTATCAGCGCATCACATTCAAACAAGCATAGAGGAGGCTCTACAAGACCCTAGGTGGGTCCAACCAATAAAGGAAGAAATGGAAGCATTGTTGAAAAACAAGACGTGGATTCTTGTCTCTTTACTAGAATGCCACAAGATAGTGGGGTGCAAATGGGTATTCTCCATCAAATACAAGGTGGATGGGTCAATTGAGTGCTAAAAAGTGAGGCTTGTAGCGAAATAATATACGTAGACTTATGGAGTTGACTATATGGAGACCTTCTCACTTGTAGCCAAGTTGAACACTATAAGAGTCCTTCTATTTATTGTAGTGAATCTTGATTGGTCGCTACTCCAATTTGATGTAAAGAATGTGTTCCTCCATAGTGACCTCGAAGAAGAAATTTATATGGATATTCCCCATGGGTACATTGAAACGTCTGGCAAGACAGTGTGTAAACTGTGGCCCACCCTGTACGGCTTGAAATAGTCTCCACAAGCTTGGTTTGGACGCCTCAACCTAGCAATGAGAAAGTATGGGTTTCAACAAAGCAATTATGACCACACTCTATTTCTAAAGCGTCGACAAGGCAAGGTAACAACACTAATAGTGTATGTAGATGATATGATCATCACATGTAATGATACCGAGGAAGTTGCGAAACTTAAAAAACAGTTGGCAGCAAAGTTTGAAATAAAGAGTTTGGCTTGGTTGAAATATTTTCTAGGAATTCGGGTGGCTCAATCTAAACGAGGTATCTTTCTTTCCCAACGAAAGTATACTCTCGATCTATTATCAAAAGTTGGATTGCTAGACTGTAAACTGACAGATGTTCCAATACAATAGAATCATAGGCTTGGAGAATACCCTGACCAGATCCCCACTGATAAAGGCAAATATCAGAGATTGGTTGGAAAACTAATTTATCTTTCACATACCCGACCTGATATTGTCTATGCGGTCAGTGTAGTGAATCAGTTCATGCATTGCCCTAGTGAAGATCATATGAATGTAGTGACTCAAATTTTAAGATACCTTAAGGGAACCCTAGGGAAGAGAATTATGTTCTCAAAGAATGGGTACCTGGAAATTATAGGGTATATCGACGTTGATTGGGCAAGAAATATCTCCGATAGGAAATCCACATCAGGTTACCTCACATTTGTTGGAGAAACTTGAAAACATGTCGAAGTAAAAAAACATAAAGTAGTAGCTGATTGCTACTCAAAAAGTGCTATTTTGTAACTTGTAATTAACTCTTTTAAACACTCTTGAGTAGTAATTATTACCTTTTAACTCAATTGACATGTTAAGGACCCTTGCAATCGTTTCTAAGCAAATTGTGTTAAGTTTTGGTGTTTTTGATAGCTTTTAGCTACACCAAAGCAATCCAAGAATGAGGGAGAGCTGTATATAGTTCATGGCAAAGCTTTTGGAAGCTCAAATTCATGAAGAACCAAGCTTTGGAGCTCCATAGCCCTTTGCCAAATTCGTTCAAAGTATGCAAGGAAAGAACAACGGAGAGAGGAAAAACAGAGTGAAGAAAATAGAGGACAGCAGCTTCAGTCTTCTTTCACACTTTTGGAGCACTTCCCGAAGTCCATTTTCTACATGCTATATACCATTTCAAAGCTCAGGAAGTCAAGAATCCAACGCTTCAAACAGTGTACGAATTGGAGCTGAAATGAGGAAGATATGGCTTTCACAAGACAACTGTACCCAGTTGAAGGACAAATTCGCATCTTGCGAATTTGGAACTCCAACGTGCGAAATTAAAGCCTACCTTGCGAAATGGAAATGGAATACAGCCGCACAGTCACAGAGAAGCCCAACTTGCGAAAGTGATTTTGCAACTTGCGAACTTGGAGCTCAACGTGCGAAAATGGATTCCAAGTTGCGAAATCAACTTGCGAGATTTTCGCAAGTCACCATGCAACGTGCGAAATCTACATGCAAACTGGGATATTTGTGCACCAACTCTTTTAGATATTTTCTTCAGATATTTTTGTATAAATTTCCATTCTTCTCCTTGTAATCCACCAACCATAAGATTTCTTAGCTAGGAAGGTTGGAAAAACTTCTCTATATATATTCCCTTGCATCCATTGTAAAAGATATAGATATATAAGTATATAGAATATAAAGAGCTTTGCTTTGTTTTTCCTTCTCTTTCATTTTCATTTTCTTTTTCTTTCTAGCTAACCAAACTCTGAGGATTTTTCCTCAGAGGATGAGAGGCTAGGCTCTTCGTCTCTTGGAGTGAGGAAAGCCGGGTAAGTTTCCACATGCATAAATTGAAAGTTTTGTTGTTTTAGTTTTTAATGAAGAGAAAGTGTGACCCGTTAATGGTTTTTATCTTTTTAGTTAACTTAAAACGCCTTCAATTCACCTGAGCTAACACTTGGTAAGGCAAGTGATCTCCGTCCATAGAGATGCACTAGTTTATCTCTTGCGAGCTTTTGGTAGGTGGTTTAAAGGTAGGATTTTCTAGAATAGCCAATATTTGGTAAGCTTTCGAATTCCATGGATTCTTATTGCTTGCAATCTTGCTCCATGGAGGTCTAATTGTTATCTCTTGTTCGCTTTTGACGGGTAATCCAAGGTTAAAGATCACCTTGAATGGAAAGTGTTTGGTGAGAGGTATGAGCCATTGCAAGGTGCATCAGTGAGAGGAATTTAGTGTTTGAACCCATTAATGGGAAGCATCTGTACCACACCGGTTAGAGAATTAACTATATGTTAATTCTCTAATGCGAGGAAAAGAAGCAAGTGACCGGAACTCCCTTTTTGTATGAGGAATCTGAGCCTAGTGATCTAAAACTCCAAGAAACACTTTTCTTTGTAAGTAAAATCAATTACTTTATGTTAGGTTAGCTTAATACCATCCGTTTTCATTCAAACTTATGTCTTCTTTTAAAGCTAACAAAGAAAATAAAAAGTACCAATTCAATTTTTGAACTAATATCAATTGCGATGTGAAAACCCATCTCTGTGGACGATCCTAGAGCCACTATACTATGCTAGTTAAATGCTACCCCAGTATATGGTGAAATAGGTTTATAAATTTTGTTGATTACTCCCGTCTGAGGATTGAGATCAAAGCACATCAATTGAGTTGAATCAATTGGAACACCAATCGGGCACGAATCAGTAGCACTATCTAGTGCAGAGGCGGAGTTTCGAGGAATGGCTAAGGGGTTGTGTGAGTTACTCTGGCTGAGAAGATTATTGATAGAAATTGGCTATTCTCCTTGTTGCGAGATGAACTTGCTTTGTGATAACAAGACAGCCATTGATATTGCTTATAACCTAGTCCAACATGATTGAACTAAGCATGTGGAAGTAGACCGACATTTTATCAAGAAAAACTTAGAAGTTAATATAATCTGATTCCCATTTTTCAAATCAGAAGACCAACTAGCAGACATCCTCACTAAGATGGTATGCAGTTGGGCATCAACGACATCTATGCACCAACTTGAGGGAGAGTGTGGACATGAGTTGTATAATCCCTACGTTACAGGCATAACTAAAGGGAGCAGATTACTACTCTATAGGGTCAACTTTCCTTAGACATTTCTAGACAAATTTAGATCATATATGGGTTATAAGCATTTAAAGAAAGCAATTGTGTATACAGATTCCATTATACAAATTATTCCCTTTCTTGTCAACAATATCTACCTTCTTGTTGTATTCTCTTTATATTGCTCTTATAGAGAAAGAGCAAAAAAAATAAAAAATAAAATGAATAGGGTTTCTAGGAATCATTTCTAGTATTTCTAATACTAGAAAATAACTCTTTTAATAAAAATTTCCAAGTGCTAAAAATATTAGAAATGATTCCTAAAATCAATACCTAACAAATTCTTGATCTACTAATAATTAAATATTTGAATAGGGTTGTTTACCTTGTTAGAAACTCAAACAATGTTAAGTAGGAAGCACAAAAGTCTAATGTCCCATTTCAATTGATTACTAATGTTGGTTAGGTTTTCTACGTGGAGCTACCTTTACCCCATTAGCTTAGGCTTTTCATGAGAGTGTATGTGGCCTCATATAATTTGATATCATGATAAGATTTGGTTTAGCCCACCCTAGACTTGAGTATTAACAATTGAATAGGGATGCTCGTTCTGTAGGTTCACTACATAGGACAGACGAAAGTTCAATGTCCCACATCAACCAACATTAGTTGGACCTTCTATGTACAACTACCTCTACCTCATTGGATTAGACTTAAGAGTATGTATCATAAAAAGAAAGAAAAATGTTAAAAAAATAAAAATAAAAATTATTAAGAAAAATTATATTCTCATGTTTGATTTCATATTTGATTTTATCATTAAAAATATGTAAGAAAATTTAATATAATTAGAAATCTATATATTTTCAAATTATTCAACCTTTATATATAAGAGTTAATTTTTTTTAAATAACATATAAAAATATCGCATGAACTTTAAATTTATTCATTATTTTTCATCATTTTTTTTCCTTTTTACTTTTTTTCTTTATTTTATTTTCTTTGTAGTTTTTCTCAAATTTTTTTATAGCCAAAAAAATTCTCAAAATTTAGATGCTAAACACCCTTAAAATTTTTTAGACAATGTCCAAATTCTTATTATCAAGCTTTGTCTCTTTACTATAAAATTCAAAGAATAAATCACCTATGATCCTATAAAAATTATAACAATATAGTGGACGGGCACGACCCCTAGTCTAGGCTGGGTCGAGCCAGTTGGAAACCAGCGCGGCAGGCTAGACAGGCCCATGAACTGAGTTAAGGCCCTCTTCCATTAGGTTGGGTTTGAGCCCAAATTTAAAGGACCAGTCCTGGAAGCCCAAAAGGCTGAGATAATACCATGATTGAGTATGCATCCGTCATGGCTAAAACTTGACTAGTTACAACAATTAACCTTAGGTCATGTTTGGTTAACCGGATATAGTATAAAATAAGATAAAATATGAATATTATATCATATTTCATGATTGGTCGGTGATAAGATAGATCTCATTACTTATACCATGCAAAGGTCAAACACATAAACATCCCTCTAAGACCATTTAGGTAGTCTCGCATATTCAAGGATTGATTTTAATATCATTTATAATAATTTGCTTTTTCTTATGTAGATATTATCCACTTTGAACAGAATATGTATTTACGATATTATTTACTTTGAGCACAATCAATATTCATGATTTTAAAATACATTTATATGATTAAAAGAAGTTTATATTACATTGACCAAGCCAGTAGATGGGCGAGTCCCCTAAAAAATCTCATAGATATAAATAAGGTTTTCGAATAATAAAAAATAAAATAGAAACCCCATAAATTTAATTTTGAGTTTTAAAAGTTCAATTTAATTTTTTTCATGCATTCAACATTTTATTTATTTTTCTTTCTTGCATTAAATGTAAATTTTAATTTTATTATAACTTTTCTAATAATGTTAATTTTTTTTTGGTAATTTTGTATTTGACATTTTATTAAATAATTTTTTTTAAAAAAATTTAGGTTCTCTTTAATTTTGAGCTTGATTTTTTTTTTCTAAATTTTGGTAATTAATTAAATAATATCTAATTTAAAAATAAATTAAATAATTATATTAGATTGTGTGCTATTTAATTATTCACATTGTAGGAATGTATATTTAGCTTTAAATTTTTATTTTGCTAATAGTGTCATTCTAATGTTATCTTATCATAGAAAATTTTAAGAAAAAAAATCTCATTGTTTTTAATTGATTTTATACTTAGATTTTGTTAATAACATTTTTTTAAAAATAGTTTTCTATTCTTTGGGAGAAAAAAAAAAACATATTTCACATAAAAAATATAAATAAAATGTTTGAAAAAACATCTTTTAGTTGCACCATTAAACATTTGTTTTAGATTCGATATCTGATTTGTAGCTTATCCATACAAAAATTATTGTCCCTATTGCAGCTCCAACAAACCCTAAAAATGTAACAAAATTATGAAGCCCACTGACTTTCCACGTGTCAGACTTGAAAGCCCTTTTCCTCGTATTGGAAACAAAAATTGAACCGAGGAAAAGAAAAAAATAAATAAATAAATAAAACTCGGTGGTCTCAGTTGACAAACTCAGAGATAGGTAGGAGATTTAATGAGTCAACCGTGAACCCAAAAGCGGCTTTTCATCCACCAGAAAGATTCCCCAATAATGGTAGTGGTGGAACCCATTACGCGTCAAAAGCACTTTACAGTTGTGGGGTTCATCCGCAATTTCACCATTTGCTCGTGACCCATCGTCGTTTACAGCAGGGTCCGTTACCGTTCTCTTCACTGAGGCCTTGACAATCACATTTCTACGTTGAAGATGAAATTATTCTTCACACAATTCTTCTTCTTATTATTATTAATATCATTATTATCATTATTCTTATTAATAGTAAACCTTAATTATTTTTATTATTAAAAAATTCCTCAAATCCAAAATCCAAAAACATGTTATTCTTCTTTTTATTATTTTTCAATCCCTTAAGCCACATATAATCATATACTTATTTAATCATTTAATTTTTTTAAATTTCATTGTTTAGATTTATTCATCTAAAATAATTTTGAATTTCTTTATTTTCATCAATGAAACAACATTCATAATTTCAATTTTTTATATCTTAAAATAAATTAAATAAACTAATTATAATCTAAATTAAAATTTTCTAAAAATATCTAACATAGTCAAAACTAACTAATGAATATAATATATTAATCTAGGGTTAGAATCTTACTTGAAAAAAAATAATTGAACTTCAAACTATAGACTTCCAAATCTTTAACCTTACGTTCTTCAATTATTTGATTTTTTGTTAATAAAGTTTTCTAAATAAAGAAGATAAATTGAAAATCTAATTGATACAATTTTTAATTGTAAAATGACTCGTTTATTTTTAATAAGTTTAATTAATTAATAATTTACTATTTTGTCTCTAAAATTTATTTTGGATGTTACACTATTTATGAGGGAAATTGAATAGCTCTATTTCTAGAGTCACCAATAATAGTCCTCACATGGGGCCTTCATAAATGTTTTCCTCATTATTGGGTAGAAAAGTAATCATGGATACTAAAGGAAAGGGTGGTTCCTACACCAAACCGTGTGAATGTCCTTTTCCCAAACCAGAGGAAATTAAGGAGAAGCAAATAATGTGGGACCAAGGGAAAAAATGGACAAACTTCAACGACCTTGACCTTGGCTTCCAATAATTGGAGTCACTCAAGGCAACTATTCAAAAGTGTAGAAATCTAATGTATTTCTCTCTCAAGTAGAAGCATTGACAAAGATATTTATCAACTCATCGAGATGCTTAATTTCTTTGTCCAGTTTTATTTGTTCGTGTGCTTTTGTCACCACTCTGGTTTTAAATTCTCTTCCAATAAGATTTCTAAAAGATCTCTTTGATTAGGATTTTGTGCAAAGACTTAGATGGTGTTTGTTTTTTTGGCTTTTTGCTGAAAACCATTTAGTTTTAGAATTTAGATTGTTTGTTTTTTTACTTTTTCATGACTTATTATAAACTTTTTACTAAATAGAAAAAGCCAAAATATGTGGCTTTTTCTAAATAGAAAAAATAACACAATGATTTTTTTTACTTTTTAATACTTAATAGAAATAAAATACTACAAAAACAAACAACCTAATATTTAATACTATTAAGTATTAAGGTTCTATTTAGAATTAAGTAAAAAAACAAACACCACCTTAGACTTTGATTTCTGTTAAGAAAGCAAAAACTATATATCTGACTTGTCTAAAAGTTTTTAATCGAAAAGGAAATCAATGAAAGACTACATGTCGAGCAAGCACACTTAATATCTTGTGTTATAGATGCCCTTTGAAATAAGTTTAGAAAAAGGTTAGACCCAAAAACTTTTGGGAATAAAAAAACATGATAGTAGGATCCTAATTAGGTTATGTTTGGTTTCCTATAACTATGGAAAAAAATGTGAGGGAAAAAAATTAAAAAAAAAATTAGAAAGAAAAAAAAATTGAAGTTGATAACTTATTTTTATAAGTCAGTTTAAATCCATTTCACTTCTTTAAATTTATTAAATAATTTGAAAATGCATAAATTTGTAATTATTTTTAATTACATTTTTTTATTTGGCTTTTTTTTTTTAATAAAACTCTATGTAAGGTAATAATTTTCTTTAGTTAAAAAAATATGTCGTTCAAACTATTTGTTTGACAAGATTAGAGATAGGGATGACAATTTGTGTGATATCAAGACTAAAACATTCTACTAAATAGGTTGACTCAATCATAATAATGATATTAATAAAGTAAAAAGCATAAACCTAAATACAATGTAATTATTAAACAAATAACATGTTTTGTAATTTATTTAACTCATTTAAATCAAATTTTTAATTGAGTTAAGTTTTGTATAAATTTATATAATTAATCTTACAAGTTAATATAGTTATAATTTAATTAACTATTTGTTCAAAAATAAATTTAAAATGAATCAAATATTAATTAAACGGTTAGAATTATAATTAGGTTAATTGGTATGATTATTAAATATAAAGGTTAACTTGAGTCAAATTCATGTTATGTATGTTGATTTAAAAATAACCTATTAGTAAAATATATTACACAAGTTGATACGGATTTGATATAAATAGAATTATATTCAACCAAAACCCACAAAAAAATGCGTTGGATTGGAATCGTGTTGATATTTATGTACTAAGTCAATACTTTAATTTACCTTTATTTATTTTTAAATAAAGGTACACTTTTAAAGGCTCGTTTCTTGGGCAATTTTTACTTATAAAATATTTAGCAACGATGAGCTTGAAATTTTGTTAATTACCTTTTTCACTCTTCTCATTTGTTAATTTCATTTATGTCCCATTTGATTCATAATAATAATAATAATGAAAAGTGTTTGTGATTGTTTCAGAAGATCGAAATGAAATAAAAGATATAGTAGAGCTAGGACAGTATGAGTCTAGCTAATGCTAGATGCAAAGGCGCATAATAGATCAATATGAACATCATGAGTTGTCCCATAATAAAACCGGTTAATATTGTTGATATCTTCTTCTCGGTTCCTTCTTTTTCGTGCTTATCCTAATTGTTGGTTCAGTTTAATTATACATGGCAAAAAGGAGCATTGGAATGGTTTTAACTCTTGAATATTCAAACAATAAAAATAAAAAGGGAAAAAAAATAATGTTGAGACAGTTATGAATTTTATCCAAAATTCAATTATTTCAACTACATCAAATGATTTTTCAAATTGGTCAAGACTTTCCAGCTTGTGGTCATTTCTCTATAGTATTAGTTGTTACTTAAGTGTGAAACTATATTTCTTATTCTTCTTATTTGTTAATTTCATTCACGTTTCACTTGATTTAAAGTATTAGAGGCATTCGATAAAATTTTAAACTATGACTTTGTGTTTAGTCAAGATTTTAAGAAATGCCAAATTTTAAAATTTAAAACACTTCCCAAACAAAGTCTTATGTACTATGTTGTAATAATGAGTTCACAAAATTTGACCAGATCAATGTTTGAATTGGTTTACCAAATCAATGAGATATGCCATTTTTTGTGAATTAGGAACAACACCGGACATGGTTGTTGACAGAAAACACTGGGGATTAATTCAGCAGCAGCCTCTACCACAGCTCCAAGTGAAGAAGGGAAGTCTTAACTACCTAATAGTAATCAAAAGAAGAAGAATTGCAATTACATGGTCAACAACAATTCACATGGTATCTACCATCTTCATCTTGTACCCAACATTGTTGTGTTGTTATCAAACATGTGCAGCAAGAGATACCATAAGGCAGAATGATCCGATCAGTGATGGTGATGGTGATGGAGAAACTCTCTTGTCTGCTGGTAAGACATTTGAATTGGGGTTCTTCACCCCTAATGGGAGTCTAGTCACCAAAGATATGTTGGTATATGGTATTACAGGTTGGAGACGAAAACCGTTGTGTGGGTAGCCAATAGAAACGACCCACTGCCTGATTCCACTGGAGATTTGTCCATTCAAGATGGTAACCTCGTGTTGAATTCGAATGGAAGAGGGAGACCTTTCTGGTCAACCCCTCTCCAGAAATCGTCATCTACAGAAAAGGTAGCTAGCGCAGCTCATAGATTCCGGGAACCTGGTTCTGAAGAATGATCAGCTGCCAACAAGTCTGTGGCAAAGCTTTGGAAACGCAACTGATACTTTTCTTCCAGGTATGAAGATGGATGGCAACTTGGTGTTGACTTCATGGAAAAGCAGCAGTGACCCGGGTTCGGGGAACTTCACTTTCAGGAAAGATCAAGTAGCACAGAACCTGTACATCATCCAGAATGGGCCTAATACATACTGGAAGAGTGGGATATCAGATGATTTCATTACATCCGGTTGGGACCATAAGATGTATTCTGAATTATCCAAAATGTTATCAAATTCCAGCATTAATAGTAGCCAACCAACAACCTCTTTTTATTATAGGAGGTTGGTGATGAAATTTTCCGGCCAGATAGAGTATCTACAGATCCGTAATCAGACGGGCTTGGTATTCGCTTTTGAAGGAACCAAAAGACAGATGCGATGGGAATAATCCCTGTGGAAGTTTTGGCAGCTGCAGTACTAGAAATAGGATTTTGTGCAGGTGTTTGCCAGGATTCCAACCAAAATTTCCAGCAAAGTGGAATGGTGGAGATTTTTCGGGGGGCTGTAGAAGAATTTCACCCCTGTGCAGCAAGAATGACACTTTTTTGAGGCTAGAGATGATGAGAGTGAAAAAATCAGACACACAGTTCAACAGTACTACAAATGAAAAAGAATGCGAAAATCACTGCAACAGAGACTGTAACAACTGCCAGGCTTATGCCTATGTTGAAGCCGAGACTCGTGCAGACACCGCCATCAGTATGATTTGGGAGGAAAATCTTAATGACATTCAGGAGGCGTATTTGGATGGCGGCCATGATCTCTATGTGCGTGTGGCAGTTTCTGATATAGGTGAACTTCTCTTTCAGTGTGTTGTAAATGCAACACTCAAGTATATATGCAGGATTTGTCAAGCATATCCTTGGTAGAATTGGTGAATGCATTGCAGGCACAAGAGCAAAGGAGAATGATAAGAAAAGAAGAATCGATGGAGGGTGCTCTTCAAGCAAAGGCATAAAATTCAAGATGAGGCAAAAACAAGAAAACAACAATAAGAAGAAGATCAACAAGACTGACAACAACAACAAAAACAAGGATGGAACCTATCCACCTTGCCTACACTGCAAAAAGACAAATCACCCACAAAGGAAGTGTTGGTGGAGGCCTGATGTCAAGTGCAAGAAATATGGTTAGATTGGACACATGGAGTGGATTTGCAAGTCACGACAACATGAAGAGGCAAAAGCTTATGTTGATACCTCGCGCTCCTGGTGTTCCACGTAGTTGCCAAATGGATGGATGCGCGACCTCAACCAAAATAGGTTCTTGATTCAATCGTTATACCTGCAAAAGGCATCCGGACAGGGTGTCCGGACGCACCCTCCGATGGTTTTGTTAGCCATGGTTAGAGAGGGAGATATAAATCAGTTGGCCTTTTTCTAGGTATCAGGCGATTACCTTCCTCTTCGTGTGAAGGTTTATATATAGTGTCAGGAGTATTGTTCCTCTCATTAATGGTGGGGAGATATTTCATGTTGTCATGATGATATTTAGATGGCAGCAGGGTCATCACCACCCTACGGGCGGCTGTCAGAAACCGTGGTAGGTGATGCGGCTATCAGAGATCGTAGGAAGTGATCATGTAGAACGATCGTGGGAAGTGACTTGTTGTCACCTCAACCCGTCCTTTCACTCTGCAGGTGATGGGACGTGGGCCATGGTTGGTTGTTGTGATAGCGTGTATGATTACTACTCAAAACATGCTATTTTGTAGCTTGTAATTAGCTCTTTTAAACACCCTTGAGTAGTAATTATTACCTTTTAACCCAATTAACATGTTAAGGACCCTTGCAATCGTTTCTAACAATTGTGTTAAGTTTTGGTTCTTTTTGATAGCTTTATGCTCACCAAAGCAATTTAAGAATGAGGGAGAGCTATTTATAGTTCATGGCAAAGCTTTTGAAAGCTTAAATTTATGAAGAAATCAAGCTATGGAGCCTCATAATCCTTTGCCTTATTCGTTCAAAGTATACAAGGAAGAAACAATGGAGAAGAGGAAAACAGGGGATGAAAATAGGGGACACAGCTTCAGTCTTTCATCGCACTTTTGGAGCACTTTCCGAAGTCCATTTTTTACATTCTATATACCATTTCAAAGCTCCAAAAGTCAAGAATCCAACGGTTCAAACCATGTACGATTTGGAGCTGAAATGAGAAAGATATGGCCTTCGGAAGACAACTGCATCAAGCTGAGGGACAATTTCGCACACCACTGTGCAAGGTGCGAATTCCTCAGTCCACTGTGCGAGAATTTCGCACACCTCAAATCAAGGTGCGAAATTGGAACTCCAGCGTGCGAAAATTGGATATTTTTGCCGACTCTTTTTCTTCTGATATTTTTGTGTCTAAATTTCCATTTTCTCCTTGTATTCAACCACTCATGTAATTCCTTAGCTAGGAAGTATCCAAGGAAGGGTAAAATTACCTTCCTATATAAATTCTCTTGTAATCACTGAAAATCGGCTTCGGAGCTTTCTCCAGGAGACCAACTAATGTAAATTTGATACTTAGTGAAATACAGAGATCTCTTTTGTTTTCTTTTTCTCTCTTCTATTTTCTATTTCCTTGCAAGCCAAACACCCTCTGAGGATGTTTTCCCAGAGGATGAGAGGCTAAACATTTAGTTTCTTGGAGTAAAGGAAGCTAGGTGAAAAGTCCAGATTAAAACATGGAAAGTTTCCGTGCATTAAATTCAGGTAGTTGGAGTCCATAAATGGTTTATAAAGCCAAGGTTTTGCCTTAAATTCCTTTGAATCACTTTGACTGGCCAATACATGGTAAGCTTAAGGTCTCTGTGGATGCTTATTGCTAGATCCATATCAGTCCATTAGTTATCATGTACGAGCCATTGGAAAGTGATTCAAGGTGATAGCCCATAGTGTCTTAAGCCATTAATGGACCTTGACTACCATCTCTAGTGACTTTTTATGGATTAAAACTTCATTGTCAAACCTATACCGGTTCGGGAAATAACTATAGGTTAAATCCCCAATGCGAGGAGAAAAATCCGGAATTTTCCACTTTGCATCTGGCACTTGAACCTAGCAACCTTCAGCTCCGGGAGACTTTCTTTCTTACACTTTTTACTTAGTTCTATGTGAGTTTAGTTTAAATCACCACTTTCAAAACAATTTTATTTTCTTTTAAATTTCAAGTTTGTGCTAAAGGAAATCATCAGAATCAATTTCTAATTTAGAGTCTGTCACTGATAGAGTGAAAACTCATCCCTGAGTTCGACCCTAGAACTACTATACTATAGTAGCTTTGCTACGCCAGTATAAGGTCATAGGTTTTATAAATGTTTTTGATTAAAAGACCCGACTGGGCATCGAATCAGTGTAAGACTCGCTTTACTTTAGTTAATGATCCGGACAATCATATCCGGATAGTCCATGTTGGTTATCCGGATGTATTGTGGAGCGGACGCATTAATGGAAGTCGTCCGGATGTCTATGCTTTGTAAGCGTCGTTTGCCCTTCCTTGAGGCAGTCCGGATAAAAAGTGCGCCATGTGTGCTTTATAGGAAGATCCGGATGAGGATGACTCGGATGACAATGCGTGCCATGTGTCACTGTAAGATGCGTGCCACGTGTCACTGTAAGATGCGTGCCACGTGTCACTGTAAGATGTGTGCCACGTGTTCTCGGAGGGAGGAGTCCCTACAGCTTCTACTAAGCAACATCAAGAAGAGAAACTTTTTGTTGCAACATGCTTCACAACAAGTAACAACTCTAGCAATTCTTGGTTGATTGATAGTGGCTGCACAAACCACATGACCAATGACCAAGAGCTCTTTAAGGAGCTTGATAAAACTATTATCTCCAAGGTAAAAATTGGAAATGGTGAATTTATTTCAGTTAAGGGTAAAGGAAGGAACTGTGGCTATAGAAAGCTTAATAGGTTTGAAGTATATTACTAATGTTTTATATGTGCCTGACATTGATCAAAACCTGCTTAGTGTTGGATAGCTAACTGAAAAAGGTTTCAAAGTCATATTTGAAGACAAATGGTGCTTGATCAAAGACGCGAAAGGTAGAGATGTATTCAAAGTGAAAATGAGAGCAAAAAGCTTTGCTCTAAATCTAATGGAGGATGAGCAAATAGCATTTTCAAGCATTGAACGCAATGCAAAATTATGGCACAGAAGGCTCGGGCATTTCCACCATGTTGGACTTCTATATATGCAGAAACATAATTTGGTGAAAGGTGTGCCATTGCTGCAAGACAAGCTAGCTGATTGTGTGGCTTGTCAATATGGAAAGCAAACTAGAAAACCCTTCCCTCAAACAACATGGAGAGCAATGCACAAGCTGCAACTGGTACATACAGATGTTGGAGGACCTCAGAAAACACCATCTTTAAATGGTAATAAGTACTACATTGCATTTATTGATTATTATACCAGATTTTGTTGGATTTATTTCCTCAAATCCAAATATGGGGTTCCTAATGTATTTTGGAAATATAAAGCATGGGTGGAGAATCAAAGCAGTTGCAGGATGCAGAAGATAAGGTCAGATAATGGGAAAGAATACACAAATGAAATTTTTGATAAGTTCTATGAAGAAGCCGGTATTGAGCACCAACTCACAACACTTTACACTCCACAACAAAATGGAGTAAGTGAGAGAAAAAAATCGAAGTATTATGGAGATGACAAGGTGTATGCTACATGAGAAGGAGTTGCCAAAGAAATTGTGGGCAGAGGCTGCAAACACTGCAGTTTTTTGCTGAATAGGCTGCCAACTAGAGTTTTGCAAAAAAAAAAACTCCATTTGAAGCCTGGTTTGGTTATAAACCAGATTTGCAGAATCTAAGAACTTTTGGTTGTCTTTGTTTTTCTTATGTGCCACAGGTGAAAAGAGACAAACTTGATAAGAAGGCAGAACCATGAGTTTTCATTGGATATAGCAACTCTTCCAAGGCTTACAGAATTTTCCAACCACAAAATGGAAAAATTCTTGTAAGTAGAGATGTCAAGTTCATAGAGGATAGACAATGGAATTGGGAGGAGTCAATAAAGATGCAACTACCAGAGGTTCCGCAATACTTTGATGAAAACATAGATGATGCCCTAGTTAGAGGTACAAGGTCCTTATCTGATGTTTATGAAAGAAGTAATGTTGTTGTTTTTGAGCCTGCAGAATTTGAAGAGGCAAAGAAGGATGACAAGTGGACTGAAGCAATGAAAGAGGAGCTTAGAATGATTGAAAAGAATGACACCTGGGAGTTGGTGGACATACCTCAACACAGAAAGGTCATTGGAGTCAAATGGGTTTATAGAACCAAACTTAATACAGATGGTTCTATAAATAAATACAAAGCTAGATTAGTTATGAAGGGGTATAGTCAAGTGTTTGGAGTGGATTTCTCATAAACTTTTGCTCCAGTAGCACGCTTGGATACAATCAGAATGTTGCTTGCTTTGACAGCACAAAATGGATGGATGACTTACCAGTTGGATGTAAAATCTGCTTTTTTAAATGGTTATTTTCAAGAGGAAATTTATGTAGAGCAGCCCGAGGGATTCCAAGTCAAGGGACAAGAGGAGAAGGTCTACTTGTTGAAAAAGGCCTTATATGGTCTTAAACAGGCTCCTAGGGCCTGGTACAGCAGGATTGATGAACATCTTCAAAGTCTTGGATTTGTTAAAAGTCCAAGTGAAGCTACATTATATATAAAAGGAACAGATGCTAACTTAATTGTAGTTTCTGTTTATGTTGATGATCTGTTTGTAACAGGTAGCAATGAGAAACTGGTAAAAGAGTTTAAAGCTGAAATGCTCAAAGTATTTGAGATGACAGACCTTGGCTTGATGTCCTACTTTCTAGGTATGGAGGTGAAGCAAGATCATGATGGAGTCTTCATAAGCCAAAAGAAGTATGCAAAGGAAATACTTAACAAATTTCACATGGAAGATTGCAAAAGGACCAGCACACCAATGAATCAGAAGGAGAAATTTAGCAAAGATGATGGAGCAGAAAAAGTGGATGAAAGCCAATACAGGAGCCTGATTGGTTGCTTGATGTATTTTACAGCCACCAAACCAGACATAATGTTTTCATTAAGCTTGCTTTCAAGATTCATGCATTGTGCTAGTGAAGTGCATTTTCAAGCTACCAAAAGGATTGTAAGATATATCAAGGGCACAACAAATTATGGCATTAAATATTCTTACTATCAGAATTTTAAACTTCATGGTTATTCTGATAGTGATTGGGCAGGTTCTATTGATGACATGAGAAGTACAACAGGATTTTGTTTCAGCTTTGGATTTGGAATTTTTTCATGGTCCTTAAAGAAGCAAGATGTGATAGCTCAAAGTATAGCAGATGCAGAATATATAGCAGCCAATGCTACTGTAAATCAAGCAATTTGGATCAGAAAAATACTTGCAGATCTACACATGAAGCAAAATGAGCCAACACAGATTCATGTAGATAACCAAGCTGCAATTGCAATTTCAAATGATTATGTTTTTCATGGCAAGACTAAGCATTTCAAGATCAAGTTGTATCACTTAAGAGAAGAACAAAAGGATGGTGAAGTTAAACTGCTTTATTGCAAGATTGAGGATCAAATTGCATATGTGTTAACCAAGGCTCTACCAAAAGCATAAGAAAAAAAAAAGTCACGACAAAGAGAAAAACCTAGTTAGTAAGTGTGAACTGTTGACTTAATGGCCTTAAAGATTCTTTATCATAAGCTAGGGAGACTAACGGTGTCTATAAGGTTCCAACTTAGTTGCCTGCTCACATTTTTATGTGCTAATAACCAACCGTTACTAGAAGAAGCAATCCTAGCTAGGTATCTGTTGGTACATACCTTCTTGGTCTGTAGCTTGGAACCTCTACTTGTATTAGCCCCCAGTTGGAATATGTTCTTCCTAAGAACAATTTGTAAGCAAAACTGGTATGAATTCTGTGTGATAGTGACTCAAGTAATGATCATAGCCATGTGAGTTTTGTATAGGGTCTTCTTATAAACAGAATTTGCTAGTTGTAATCAAGACCATCCTTTTGAGTAAAGTCACTCAAAGAAATGACCCTATATATGTATATCATGCCTTCTATTACCAGTGATTTACCGTTGGAATTAGGAATAAATTGAAGCATGATATCTATTGAGTAATTGATGGTAAGGAAAGTAGGGATTTATTAGCTATAACATCTTAAAATGAAACCAATAATTAGTTTTGTTGGTGGTAGCGATTACATTAGCTGAATATACATGGTGGGATGCTTTTGATTGATCTACATATACTATTTCAGATATAGAGGTTGAAATATTGGATTATTATATAGTGACATATTACGTTGGAATACTTTTGATTGATCTACAAATACTATTTCACATCCAGAGGTTGAAATATTATGGAAGTGGAAAATTAGATGTATGCATGAGAATTGAAAAGAAAACAAATTGAAAAAATCTAAAGACCTTGAAGAAGGGACAAAGATTCCAATGCTTCTTCCATTGTTCTATAGTAGGGCTGCTGCTTCTTCTACCAAACCAGAAACACATGCTCCAAGAATGAGATCATTGGTAGCCTAGGAGGAAATAAATATGCAAATTGGGGAGAAGCGACTCTTGAACACATGACCTCCCGTCAAACCAAGCTCTACTCAATTACCAATTTTTCTAAAAGGTTAACTTGTAGAATTTGAGTTCACAATATATACCATGCTCTTTAACAACATCATTTTCATTTGTATTATATAATTTCATTAAAATTGAATTTTATGGAGTATTTATTCTTATGCTTCAATGTAATTTTTTTTCCTAATGAGTGTCAATAGGAAGCTCTTCTGTTTTTTTGGTCCTCTCTACATTATCATTAATTGCATAGCATAAAATTGTCAAACCTCATCGCTTGTATTTGGACTTCAAGGGCTTAATTAGATAGTGGAGATGACTCAATGATTACCTAGTTCTAAACCAAATGCTCATGTGAGGCTAGCTCTCATAATTAAAAAGCAAGGGAACATTGTCCACTTTATTTGCAATTGAAGTATACATTTTTTTATTTCACATCTTGATTTAGATGAGTAAGAAACAAAATGATGTTTGACTATCCATAGATGAAGCGGAATATGTAATTGGTAGTTCTTGTGCCTAACTTCTTTGAATCAAGCAATTGTAAAGTGATTATGAAATAGATCAAGGAATCATGATTGTACTGGATGATAATAGTAGTGCAAGTAGCAACTTCAATTCCCTTGTTCTTCACTCTAGGACAAAACACATAGACACTAGACATCACTTCATTTTATGTGGTACTAATTCTTTAAGACATATTAAATAGACATAAGCTTGCATTTGAACTTTGAGGATCATTACTAAGCTTTTATGGAATCACAAGGCCCTTCTTCAAGCTTTTCAAGTCACTTAAAAGACATGTTATTAGCTTATATGAGCAAATCAAAATTGTAAAGAACACATAATCATGTTCATTAATCATCCAAAGATATGTTTATAACTTAAAAGCTTTTAAGATCATCATTAATCAAATTAACTATTTTGCAAGAGGATAAGCAAATCATTCATAGACTAATTAATATGAATCTATATTTAAATTAATATTGGGAGAGTGTGACATGGGAGTGTCCCAACACATAGACTTTGAAAATAAGTTGAAAGAGTTGCAAATTCTTACTCTAGTAGCATGAGCGGGAATTCTGAAACTAGAGACAACTTTGAAAATTTACTGGGGACAAATGGTCCTAAATTAATATGTCAACCATATGTCAATGGAAAGTTTATTGTCTTAGCTGTCATATGCTCTTGGAATCACTACATTTGAAGCAAATTGGCTAGCTGGTTCAGAGGGATATTCAACACGTTTCAAAGATAAATTGTTTTAGCAGATTTTGATTTTCTTTTTATACTTTGTATCTCTTAAAGTTAACTTCATATCCCTTATTGTTTTCTTTAGGGTGGTATTTTATGTATCCCTTTGTGTTTGTGATTTGGGTGATGAGTTGTTTATACCTTGTGAACTGTTATGATTTTGTTTTCCCATCAAATCCAACATCAAAGTGTTTGTATGTACACTCTTGATTCATTATGATAAACATTGTTTACATTGTAGGGACAATATATCGGTGTATCTATTCTTGCATATGTTTTCTGATTTTGTGCTCAAAATATTAAAACGGAATTTAGGGGGAAAAATGAAGGGAATGATAGCCTTCTTTGGGAACCATCTCTAAGTTGGAAAAAATAACTATTTACCCCCTCTAACTATAATCCATAACCAAGATTCATCTATAATATGTGTCTCAAAATTTTCTATCACATTGTTACCAATAAATTATATAATCGTTAGGAAGGGGTTGTTTTTTATAGGATAAATGAATTCTCTTTATTTCTATATACAATCACCAATAATAGTTCTCATATGGGGTCCTCATGAATCTTTTTCTAATTATTGGGAAGAAAAACTATCATGGATGCTAAAAGAAAGCTTGGTTCCCACATGAAGCTGTGTTAATGTTTTTTCCTCTAATGAGGTAAAAAAGAGCAAATACCATGGGACCACAAGAGAGAATGTACAAACTTCGATGACTTTGACTTTGGCTTCTAATAATTGGACTCAATCAAGGAAACTACTTAAAGCATAGAAGTCTAATGCATTATTCTTCAAAGTTGAAGGATTGACAAAGATATACATCCACTCATTGAGAAGCTTCGTCTCTCGGTCCATTTTAAATTGTTGACATGCTTTTGGCACAACCCTTTTTTAAATTCTCTACCAAATCAATCAAGAATAGACAAGATTTGTAAAAGAGATATTCTCTCCTTTAGTGAGGAAAAAAGAAATTATGAAAGAGAATGGACAAACTTCGATGACCTTGACCTTGGCTTCTAGTAATTGGACTTAATCAAGGCAACTACTCAAAGTGTAGAAATCTAATGCATTATTCTTCTAAGTTGAATCATTGATATATATATATATATATAGATATATAGATATATATCTTGGTCTAATTTTATTTGTTCATATGCTTTTTGCACAACCGTGGTTTTAATTCTCTACCAATCAAATATAGAATGGATGAGATTTCTAAAAGATCCTCTCTTGGATAGGATTTTGTGCAAAAATTCACAAATTTGGTTCCTAGTAAAATTAGATTTGGAAAGAGTAAAAAAAAAAAAAAAAATAGAAATATTAATTCATAACTTTCCAAAAAATAGGAGTTAGATTTTGAAAGTATTTTGACATGCTTAGTACCCCCCTAAGATAATGTACCTCAAATCTAGAAAATTATTCCCAAGAAAAAAAGGTTAAGTTTTTTCTAAAGTCCAAAGTTTCCAAGAAACTTCAAGACTAGATTTGGTTCTCAAAAAATATAAGGCAAAATATGGAAAAAAAAAAATAGAGAGGAAAAATAGAAGAAAGGAAAAAACAAAAGAAAATAAAAAAATAAATTCGAAGTTAATAAATTATTTCATATGTTTTTTCTAATTTATTTTACTTTCCTTCATTATATAAAGATTAAATGAATTCAAAAGTATGAACCTGCTTTATATATATATACATATGTGTGTGTATATGTGATGATGTATTTTTAGGGTTATGCTATAGACGCTCGTAACTCTCTCCTCTTATACCAATTTTTGATATAGTGGATCTTCTTCTCATCTGTCCGTGGTTTTTCTCGTTTAGGATTTTTCACACAAATCTATATGTTCATATTTTGTTTTTCTTATTTCCTATATTCACTATTCTGTAACAATTGACAACTTGCCTTTGAGCAATTAGTGAAGTTAATTCATTGAGAAAATTTATCACTTCCTTGAACCCCTTTTGTCCTTTGATTCTTAATTTTCCTGGGTTTGTTTTAGTAATTCTCTCCTTTGCTTTACCTTTGGCACAAAAATGTTTGAAGTGGATAATTCATTGCATGGCAATTAGAAGACATGAGAAGGAAAAAAGCTTAAAACAAAAATCAGGGTATGTTTAGTAGTTATTTTAGATTTTTTTATTTAAACAGAAAATTGTTTTGTAAATTAGAAAACACGTTTGATAGACATTTGATGAAAAATGATTTTTTTTTTTTGCCAAATTTGTTATGCAGATGAATTATATTTTAGAATCATTTTGAGGTGTTTGTAATTTTTTTCATTTTTATGGAGTTCATTGGATAAAAATTCATAAAATAAAGAATATTTTTTAAACTTTCGCTTTGTACGTACGAGAATAAACAAAGAAAACTAGTTCTTATATTTGAGTTAGTCGAAACATTTGAGAACTGTTTCTTAGCATTGTTATGAAAAACTGTTTCTACAAGCATTGCCAAATAAACTTCTAATTTTTCTTGTTTGTCCCATTACGAAGCTCCTCCAAATTGGAGAAAGTACAGAAAAATTTATTGGTTGATGCCATATGCTTTATTGCTTAGAAGAGATAAAACTATACATACAAAGAAACAAATTGGTGTAGAAGGAGGAGGGTGATGCATACAAAACGTCAATACTTGGAAGACACTAGGAAGCATATTAAAGTTGCCATCTTAAAGACTCAAGTTGCCACAAAAGTCCAGAGATGAAAGCTATGCATCAAAAAGGAAAATCAAGATAAGAATACTGATATGAATTTTCTCCACTCAAGAGTCAAAAGGAAAAGTCTCCATTAAAAATGAGAGTGCAATACAACAGTAGCAAACCCTTCATGGTTCTTTGACTGACAACAATAGAGGGCAAAATGATAAGAAGAAAATTCGTGGTTCATGTTTCTGCAACTCTTCATGGTTCTTTGACTAACAACAATAGAGGGCAAAATGATAAGAAGAAAATTCATGGTTCCTGTCTCTACAACTCACATGCTATCAACCATCTTTTTCTTATGTTCTGTCCTATATTGCTCTGCTAGAGATACCATCACACCAGAGGATTGGCTTAGAAATGATGGAGGAACTCTTGTTTCTGTAGGCAAAACTTTTGAACTTGGCTTCTTTAATTCGGATGGAAGGTTCAACAATGGAAAATACATTGGCATATGGTATTACTTGTTGAAACCACAAAGAGTTGTATGGGTGGCCAACCAAGACAGCCCCCTTCCCCTTTCTGATCCCCCCTCTGGAGTTTTTGCCATTAAAGACGATGGTAAGCTCAAATTATTGGATGAAAATGGGAAAGTTCATTGGTCTTCTAATACTGAGACATCTTTATCTACAGGCATGGTGATGAAGCTCATGGACTCCGGGAACCTTGTTTTAAGTGACAACAGATCAGGGGAGATTCTTTGGGAGAGCTTCCATAATCTTACTGATACTTTTCTTCCTGGCATGTGGATGGATGATGAAAAGGTGAATCTCAATAATGGACTACACCTAGAGGGGGAGGGGGTGAATACACTACAAGGAAAAAGATATATGGTGACATTTATAATGAGTCACTATAAACATAAGGTGTCACTACAACATAGCGTCACCTTATCCACTGACACCATAGAGGGTACCAATTGGTGATGTATTTGGAAGCGACACCAATGTAGATAAATGGTGACACATTCAGAAGCGGCACCATATATTTTTAGTAATGCTTAATTTGATATAGAGTTGTGTGAGATATATAAGGTGTCATATTAAATGCATCACCTTTGAGTTATGGTGCCACGTTAAATGCATCACCTTTGAGTTATGGTGTCACATCATTGTAAATGATTATGGAATATATGGTTGTTTTTTATTGATTAGCCTATAGATTTTTGTAATGCTTATTAATAAATAAGATCAACCTGTAATACATTAAATCATCCAATAATATTTGTATATCAAATGTTCACAAAATGATAGTACATCAAACCCACCAAAACTAAAAAGGAAAAGTGAATGCACATTAAAACATGACATAGAAATGTTAAGCATCCCAACATTCATGTATACCTACAATTCATATGCATAAAACTGGCTAACCATAAAATGACACAAGTGTTGCATCCAAAAACCCAAAATTCTCGATACCAAATAAAGTAACGTTTATGTCCTATAATATATGGCATAAAAGTTACATCTAAAAACCCAAAATCTTGTTGTCTCTTTCTCCTTTCTTTTTATTCTTCATACTGTCCTTCCAAGAGTGTATACTTGCATTTCATAGTTTAATGAGTTTTAGAGTTTTTATTAAAAATAAAAATTAATTAATGTTATAAAAAATAAACAAATCTAACTACTAATGTTTTCTTTTTTCTTTTTTCCATTTTGATATAAAAATAATTTGTAAAGAATAAGTAATGTTATACAATACCAATGGAAAATTCATATAACAACTAAGGGACTCACCATGCATGATCACGATACATCAACATGATTCTTGATTAGTTATAATATAAAAGTAGTCAATTCTCCTCTAATTTCATCACATTCTACTTAAGAATATGTTTTTTTTTTATCATCAAACTAAAATCAAATGATAATAACATTAATATCACAATAATTGGAAGTATGAAACTATGTGCAATTATTTAAATGAGTAAAACCTTTAATGCAATAACTATAGAATCAACAATTATCTCTTTAATGAATCTCATAACAAAGTAGTCACATTTGAATTCAAATAAAAACAATTCAAGAAAATAAAAAATAAATCAAAACTACCAAATCAAAATATAAATCTAAAATTTAGAAAATACTAATCTTCCACTTAAAATATGCACTTTTTAAATTTATTTTTTATAATTCATTATGTTTTTAAAAATCATTTTTAACATTATATATATATATATATATATATATTTCTTGGAAGGATTTTCTTAATTTCAATATTTTTTTAATGTTCATTTTATGAAATAACAATGTCCATTAAATTTCATCTCAATTACATAAAATAAAATTTTAGTAACAAAATATCAAAATGTTTTCAACTACTAATATGATAGGACATGATATTATAACAAGCATGAAAATTGTGTATATAAGACAAAAAACCTAATTCATTATTAAAAAATATTAAGAGAAAAAATAGTATGAGAAAGAATTAAAGAGTTTTTCATAAAAATTATTGATTTTTCAGTCAAAACTCCAATTGATATTTCTTTTTTCTAATTAAAATAATTAATAAAAAAATTGGATATGAAATTGTGTTCAAATAATAAAAAATTAAAAACATCAAAGGAAAATATATTCAATATTTTTATTTTTTTTACTTTTAATATTCTTTAGATCAATAAATTATCAAACATCTTTTTCAGAAAAAAGAAAAATGAAGAAAATGAAGAGTTTTATGGAAAGAATTGGAAAAAAATTTGTAATAAAAGGATTTTATAGAAATTTCCTAACCTTGAAAGGAAAATTTCATCATCAATTTCAAATTGCTCCAAAGTTTGGTCAATGCATATAAAAACAATAAGAAAAGAAAGCAAAAATAATCCTTTTGCGAGAGATGACAATATTGAGAATAATTTTCTCAAAAATTATTTTCCAAATATGACCAACCAATATCTTCATCACAACATACTATAATATTCTTAGAAAATAAACAAACAGTCCAATTAAAGGAAATTTCATAGAAAATCAAAAGATAAAACATCTTCTCTCTATTTTACCATTCCGTATCTAAGGAGATTGAGTAATACAGGCCTTCCCAATGTATCATGGACTTCCTTACACTTTTAACGGAATTCTCCCTCCTGCTGATTACATGTCCAATCTCGTCAAATGGATGCAAAGCTCTTACAATTAACATCTGATCGTGATGCTCCATAACCAGAAAGTACTGGTAGGTTGGATGAATAAACTGGCCATATATTGCCCAAGTCTGAACAACCCCGAAATTCTGATATACGTGTAGCAGCTAAGACATGAGAAACAGATCTAGCAGACACCATAGTTTACACTAGGATAGGATTTACCAGCAGGATATTTGGGACATCCGAAGGGATAATGATGTTAGGAGGGGCTTCTAGTACAGTAATGTCAAGAGAAATTTCTTCTTTAGGAGTGAACCTTTAGAAAGGTAACAACAATGGACCATAGTCTGGAAGTGGCACATGTCAGTAAACAATTAAGAACATCTGAATGCCTCTGCACTGAGGTGGGCTCCATCTGCAAAGCCTACTCAGAAGAAGTTAAAACTTCTGCCCAGTTTCCTGCTTTCTTGTTGATTAGAAAGCTGGTCTTGCAAACTTAATGATGTGTGTAAACATGCTAGGCCAGATAGACCATCAGGCTCATCCAAACCACTGTATATTTTCATGAGGTATCTTCATCCTCTCTCTGAAATTCTGGTGCTTCTCTCTTTTAAGTGGTCGATACTCTTCTTTCCAATGGTGATTCTCGCTCCATGGTTACCCACATTGCACATATCCCGAAATCACTACATTCCGTGTAATAAGGTTCTTATGGGGCATTTTATCAAACAACTTCCGAGCAAAGGTAAAGATCTCCCATCTTGGCACATGCATTGACCATTACAATCTGATACACCAAATTTGGCTCACAAATTGATGAAAACATCCATTAGCAATCAGCCAAACCACCCAATCCCTGTATACATGTAAACTAACCACTTTGAACATATGAGTCATACTTGAACCCACTTTTCAGAACGGCACCCTGTACAAACGAATTGATCCCATGCATCAATAGCTGAGCGGAGGTACGGACCCAGAAGGTGAAAGTGTAGTTATCAGAGACCAAATAACCAGCGGAAAGATCCTCTATTTCCAGAACCATGCTTCTCAATCTGTCCTTAATCTGCATATCCTTAACAAGTGAATAAACAGCCGACAAGCTAGAATTCTGAAACGTTTGTTCTCTTTGTTGAATCTCATGATTGCATGCCCAAGCTTTGGAATCACCCCCATATGAAGAATTGATGGCCATAGGACGGATAGGAAGAAAAGCAAAAACGAGTATGGTAGAGAATAGCGGAAACGATGGGAAAACAGGCATGGGAGATTAAAAGAAAATAAAACCACATCTCATGACTTTTCAATAGGCTCTGGTTAGTGGGAATAGGCACAGAGATATATGCTTCCGAAGACATTAATGACATCCAAAATCAAAACAAGGCAAACAGGCAAGTAACCAATCTCAACAAAGCAAATTGTGGCCCTTTTCGTCCACACAAAAATCAACAAAACAATTATATATTCAGGAATCGAACTCACGGAAAAAAAAATCAAATATAGGTAAGAATTCCGAAAGCAACGAGGTGCATACCTGGACAGCTTTGGTTGCAATGGCTCGGCTTCTGGCTATCTTTTTTCTTCCTCCTAGGATAATTCCCAGATAAAAATCCTCTTTTTTGCTTGTTCTTTCTTCCTCCTCCTCCCTCTCTAGACTCCAATAAGTGCTGCGCCCCCAGAAAAATCCTTTTTCTCACATATATATCTTCCCTCAAGACCTAAATTTTTCCCAAAAGGAAAATTCCCCTATTTCCTTTCTTCTTCTCTTCCTTTTTTTAAATCTTCCAATCAAAGCAATCTTCCCAATTTCAAATTCCCCTCCAAAACCTTCCAAGGAGAGTCCCACCTTCCTTAAACTCCAATAGTAAGTTTCCTTGCAAAAACATGAAAATTTTCTAAGTTAAATAATTGAGTGAACAGATAAGCAAGTAAATAAATTAGGAAACGGTAAAAATAAAATAAAATAAAACAAAATTAAATAAAAATAATAAAAAAATAAAATAAAATAAAAAAATAAAAAAAAATAAAAAATAAACCAATAAACAAAAGCCGAGCCTAAAAGCCATGTAACCATGCAAGTCATACAAGTCACGCTAAAAATGTCCAAATGGGCCAAGTGTGCCTAAACGGGCCTATGATGAGACTAAGCGGGCCTAGGGTGGTGCCTAATGGGCCAAGTGTATCTAAAGGCTATCCTAAAAAAACAAGAAAAGCCTAAGTCTAAATTAGGGCTGCCAAGGGGTCACAATAAGGGGTCAGATAATCCCTCAACCAAAGTCTCCGAGGTGACTCAGAAAAAAGGTAAGTGGTACGAGTAGTAATGGGCCACCAAGGAACTACCGTGGAGCACTGGAAACGAACTTAAAGACATGTGTTAAAGGGACAAAATTGAGGGTCTACAAATATGCCCCTCTTCGGTATAGATCACGAGTGTAGAGAATGTGAGTAGAAATACGAGTAATGAGCAGAATGAAGTGAACTATACCGAAGAATTAAAGAAGGACCAGAGATTTTGTCCTAGTACATGAAGAGGTAAGATCTAAACATGGGGACGCAATCACAAAAAGGGAATAACTTCAGGTCGTGAGCTTAAAGCTTTGCACAGAAAGAATGATTCTGGGTCATAAGTGAAAAATCGACACTAGGTCAAGAGCTCTGGGCTCGAAATGGAAAATCGACTATGGGTCGAGAGCTCTGGGCTCGAAATGGAAAACCGACTCTGGGTCGAGAGCTCTGGGCTCTAAATGGAAAACCGACTCTGGGTCGAGAGCTCTGGGCTCTAAATGGAAAATCGACTCTGGGTCGAGAGCTCTGGGCTCTAAATGGAGAATCGACTCTGGGTCGAGAGCTCTGGGCTCTAAATGGAAAACCGACTCTGGGTCGAGAGCTCTGGGCTCTAAATGGAAAATCGACTCTGAGCTCTAAATGGAAAATCGACTCTGGGTCGAGAGCTCTGGGATCTAAATGGAAAACCGACTCTAGGTCGAGAGCTCTGGGCTCTAAATGGAAAATCGACTCTGGGTCAAGAGCTCTGGGCTCGAAATGGAAAATCGACTCTAGGTCGAGAGCTCTGGGCTCGAAATGGAAAATCGACTCTGGGTCGAGAGCTCTGGGCTCTAAATGGAAAACCAACTCTGGGTCGAGAGCTCTGGGCTCGAAATGGAAAATCGACTCTGGGCTCTAAATGGAAAATCGACTCTAGGTCAAGAGCTCTGGGCTCGAAATAGAAAATCGACTCTAGGTCGAGAGCTCTGGGCTCGAAATGGAAAATCGACTCTGGGTCGAGAGCTCTGGGCTCTAAATGGAAAACCAACTCTGGGTCGAGAGCTCTGGGCTCGAAATGGAAAATCGACTCTAGGTCGAGAGCTTTAAGCTCTAAAAAGAATGACTCTGGGTCAAAATGGAAAATGACTCTGGGTCGAGAGCTCCAGGCTCTAAATAGAAAAGAATGACTCTGGGTCAAAATGGAAAGTGACTCTGGGTCGAGAGCTCTGGGCTCTAAATAGGAAAGAATGACTCTGGGTCGAAATGGAAAGTGACTCTGGGTCGAGAACTCCGGGCTCTAAATGGAAAGGAATGACTCTGAGTCGAAATGGAAAATGACTCTAGGTCGAGAGCTCCAGGCTCTAAAATAGGAAAGAATGACTCTGGACCATAATGGAAAATGACTCTGGGTAGAAATGGAAAGTGACTCTGGGTCGAGAGCTCCAAGCTCTAAAATAGGAAAGAATGACTCTAGGTCAAAATGGAAAGTGACTCTGGGTCGAGAGCTCCGGGCTCTAAATGGAAAAGAAATGACTCTGGACCATAATGGAAAATGACTCTGGGTCAAAATGGAAAGTGACTCTGGGTCGAGAGCTCCAAGCTCTAAAATAGGAAAGAATGACTCTGGGTCAAAATGGAAAGTGACTCTGGGTCGAGAGCTCCGGGCTCTAAATGGAAAGGAATGACTCTGGGTCGAAGTGGAAAATGACTCTGGGTCGAGAGCTCCAGGCTCTAAAATAGGAAAGAATGACTCTGGGTCGAAATGGAAAGTGACTCTAGGTCGAGAGCTCCGGGCTCTAAATGGAAAGGAATGACTCTGGGTCGAAATGGAAAGTGACTCTGGGTCGAGAGCTCTGGGCTCTAAATGGAAAGGAATGACTCTGGGTCAAAATGGAAAATGACTCTGGGTCGAGAGCTCCGGGCTCTAAATAGATAGCCGATCAGGATACTTTCCGACTCAAGGTGTCGGGTCGAGGCCACTCACAAGTGGCTAGAATGATGAAAACGAAACATCTCAAGGATGTGAATGATGCAAATGACTCCGGGTCGTGAGCTCAGGGCTCGGGGTGCTATGAATGACTCTGGGTCAAGATGAAAAATGACTCTGGGTCGACGAATAGCTCAGGGCTATGAGCTCCGGGCTCTATGACTGATCGGCTAGAAGGAGAATGCGATACGCAAACTCTAGGTCAAACCACTCATGGGCGACCAAATGATGAAAGCTCAGCTAAGAGCTGGAAAGACTCTAGGTCTATAGGAAATGATAGCTCAGGGCTAGCGGGCTCAGGGCCTAAGGAAAAAATGATAGCTCAGGGCTATAAGACTCAGGGTCTAGAAGGAATGGATAGCTCACAGCTACGAGGCTCAGGGCTTAAAAAAAAAAAATAGCTCAGGGCTAGTGGGCTCAGGGCCTAAGGGAAGAAGAATGCTCAGGGCTATAAAACTCGGGGTCTAGAAGGAATGAATAACTCAAAGCTACGAGGCTCAGGGCCTAGAAGGGAATAATAGAGAAGACCAACTAGAAAGTGGACATGAAATAAATTGGCTCAAAGCCATATACTCAAAATGTCAAGGGTCGGACTACTGAAACCAAGAAGGGAAATATGCCCCAGTATCCAGGGTGCTCACACTGCTGAAACAACCAGTAAACCAATCATCTGCTAGAAGCAATGGGTCAAGAACCAATACATCATGACAAACCTCTGAAAAGTCAAAACTGAAAGAGGCCTCTGTGTCTGAAAAAAAACTGCTCTGTCGACGAATCTCAAAAGGTGAATCTCAAAGCGTGTATATCGTGGCTCATCTAAAAGCAAATCTCAAAGTGCATAAAATGATGCTTATCTGGATAATCCAATCTGCAAGGTAACAATGATGAAAACAAATCTGTCTCATGAACATCTGCCTAAAGGATCCACCCACGCTCCTCGGCTGAAACCTGATGCGATCCATCTCTATCTCAACAAATCCATGTAGGGAGGCCCTGATACAGTCGATCGTCGGAAGCTCTGGGCTAGTACTCAATCTAAAACCAAGCTGGCCACTGTCTCAATCTCAAGGATACTCAAAGAAAATGGGGGAAATATGCCCCAGTATAAGATCTGACGTCAAAGTCATAAGCTAAACAACCGACACCAATCATCCATCCTTATATCACTGCCCAAATAAATCTCGTAATGGAGAGGGGAATATGCCCCAGTGTGAATAATCTAATGCACAACCAAAGGGTGAATCCAACATCATCAATCAACTGTCCTCAGCTCAACAATAATCTGCTAGGAAGTCAGAATAATGTATCGACCAATGCCTCAAAGGAGACACTCTAAATCTAATCTCAAATGAATAGCCAAAATGATGAGGAATGTGGTAATCTCAAAAGTAGAAACATGTCTCTGATGAATCCCTGACTATATCCAACATGAATCTGGTAACCTCAAAATGGGGAAATATGTCCCAGTATGCCAGATCTATACACTGCACTGAAAACTGCCTCCAACTCAGTAATAATCCACTAGTCTATCTCAGAAATACTCCGCAAATGGAAACACTAGGGTCATGAAAGTCGTCAATGAACTCAACAATGCTCCACTAAAACTAATACCATCTCAACATACTCCACTAGGGATCTCGAATCAATGAAAATGTCCATGCTCAAAGAAAGTGCTCCACTAGGAGCTCATCTCATCCAAATGAAAGGGGAAAATGCCCCAGTGTGGATATCTGATGTACAGTAGAAGCTAGACAACATCAAATATCATCCGTAAGATGAAACAATCATCCACATCCATCACCAAATCACCTCCAAGCATCAAAGAAGCATCTCCCAAAAGAAGAAACATGACAACATCTATATATCAACCAAATCCCAAACACCAACCTAAGTAGAGGCTGTCAAAGATAACATCTGATCTCATGGCCTCAGGGTGGTCTTAAGACACGGGACGTAACGTAGGCTAGGGTGATAGGGTGAAAGAAATGAAGGGAAACTAGGCTCAAATACCCAATGATCAAACCCATACCCTCGTGTATAAGATGTAATGCATAGAAAAATCTCATGAGTCATGGACTTAGAAGTAACCAAAGGGAATGTCGATAACGAAATGAGAGAAAGGATGAATGGTCAAACCATCAATGAAATATGTGAATGATGTGAAGAAGGTATCAAATCAGTAATGGGTATCAATATGTAGGGAATGAATAAAAGATGGAACAAAGATCTGGAAAGAGGTAATGGGATACAAAAGAAAGCAATGAGAAAGTGGAATGAGTGATGATCAACCCATGTTAGTACAATAAAGGAGAGTCATATCACCAATGATGGAATGGTGGGTATAAGACAATGATTCGGAGACCCTAGTAAAAGGTCACTCATCTCTCATACCTAATACGTATCAACCATGGCCCAAGAAGCATAGGATACCATAAAACTCTCACATGAACCCTCAACACTCCAAATGCATAACAAGAGTGGCTCAAGGAGTGAAAACTCATATAAAAATCTCACAAGAACCCACAATGACAAATATACCCAGTAAACAGACCTCAAAAGGTGATATAAGTGCCCAATGGAGCAAGATACCATACATAAACATGTCATTGCGCTTTTTTTTTTTTTTTTTCTCTTTTTTCTTCTTTTTTTCTTTTTTTCTTTTTTTCTGTTTTGTTTTGTTGTTTTTTTTTTGTTTTTTTTTTGTTTTTTGTTTTTTTTTTTTTTTTGGCGCATGCTCTGATCATCAATAAGTCAAACTCCAATGGGAAAGATACAAGAAATGAATAAACTCTCTCAAATCACTGATGAATACATGAACCCCAACCCATGAGACAACCTCTCAAACTAAGATCTCCGAATCAATGTCAAATGATGGAATAAATAGAGTGATATGACTGCCCTTTTTGCACTAAGACGTGAAGAATCATCAACCCAAGGAAGAGAATAGATAAGATGAAGCAAATAATGATAGAGTCAAGAAAGAGAATGAACATGTGGTGATAATAAAATAGAACAAATAAGGTGATAAGAGGATGGTAACAAAATGAGAAGATAGACCTATAAGTCTAAAGCTCATGAGACTTTCCTAGCAAAGCATGCATATACATCAAAGGGCCCCAACCCGGGTATAGAAATGGTAATCAAAGCTATAAGAAAGAAATAAGGCTATAACATACCACGTGAGGCTCAATGGGCTAGCAATGGTTTAATATATCAATAAGGTGATAAGGTGTAAGGCTAACCGAAATGATGGCCACCCATCCTGTGACCATGGTCTCAAATGTAATACTTCTTCAACTAATCCACATTGGTGGGGTTTGAGAACTGGTCTCTATCCAGATATGTCAATCATATTTCCTCTCTAGGGTCAACTCTCTAATGACAAGTGGTGTATTCCAAGTAAGTCCCTAGGGTCTCCTGGAATAGATGAATCTCCATGACCATAACCGGGCTAATATCGTCCTCAAACATATCATCAACATAAGCGGGATGCCCCAACATAAATAAACTGAATCTTTTCTGAACTCTCAACAATGAAGATCTCAAGCATATCAAGAGAGTGAACTATCTCGGGCTAATCTGTGCCAAACATCCAACTATCATCCAATACGTCTACCTCAGGCTCATCATGAAGAAAAACCATGTTAATCAAATCTCCCATCTGAGAAAAACTAACGTCCTCTATAAGAACTCTCATCTGATAAACTTTGACTCATAATCCACTAAACTCATCATATGTACGAAGTCACCCTCAACAATGTCACTGGTTAACTGGGTGGTGGGGGTGGGTGGTAATGAATCATACGACATCTCATCTTGAACTGGATGCCATCTATCTCACTGTCCATCAATCATCTAGCTCAAACCTGCTAATGCATCCTAAATAGAGTCATGGTGACTGTAGGTCGATCAACTGTATCATGCTGAGGATCCATACCTGATTGCTTTGAAACCTTGACCAATCTATCTCCAACTCTAATATAAAAAGTCGAATCCAAACTGAAGTGAGTAACATTCCTATAAGGTACAAAGACGCGGAAAGAGAAATGACATGAAGGAAGCTCAGAAGAGGTGGAAACACACTAATCACAATGCAGAAAGGTGGCCCAATTGAGACTCAAACATGTACCAATCTCTGAGCACACCAAAAGGAGACCATGAAGAGGATAACTGAACCCAATTGTGACCAAGGCAGCTGTGAAGGTCCACAGATGCACCCACGTGTAGGAGTGAATTCTTAATTGGGTCTAGGTTAGCCTACAAGGTTGAGGCGGCTCTATAGGATAAAATGGGTGGGTCAAAGGATCCCTAGCAGAAGCGATCGTACCCTCCGACGGTACGCAACCCTCTGCACGCCTCCAAGGAGACGGGGTGCTTCCATGCAAGGTGGTCATCACCTCCACACATGCACTTCCTCGCGTTCCCAGGGGGTTTCTTAAAGGTGAAGGCTCTCCCATCTCTCAACACTCAGGGATAATCTAAAGTGCATAATAAAGGATGTGGGTGCATCCGAAAAACCTAAGATCTAAAGTGAAATAGTGAACGAAGACAAGCAATCATACGAACATCCAAGAGAAAGGATTGTCATGCAACAAGCAGCCATGCGAAGCAGATAAATATCAAACAATCAAAGTCCTATCTAGCATATGTGAGAGTGAATCATGCTAAAGTGAATAAACAGTTAAGTGATCACATCAAACAGTCATGCGAATCAAATAAATATCAAACAAACAAAGTCCTATCTAACATATGTGAGAGTGAATCATGCTAAGTGAGCAAAACAATCAAGTGATCATCCAAGGCAATCAAACATGTTAAGATAACAAACCAAACAAGCAAGCAAATCAAATCACCTTGCCTAAAAAAAAAGGTACCCACTAATCGACCAATTAAACGCCACATTTTCCTCAACTATTGTTCAAGCTTGATCCTCAAAATCCCTAGCGGAGTCGCCAATTTGTGGACTCGCATTTTTCACGTGCGTCCCCACTCGATCGGCGAGACTCGCTTTTTATTTGTGAAAAATCAATTTTAAAAAAAAGTTGGAGTCGCCACCTATTTTATTTTTATTTTAAACGGAAAATAAAACAAGAAAGAAAAACCCTAAAAAGTGACTCCATAGTTTTGGAAAAAACATGTCTTTGAGAAACCCGAGTCTAGGTCCGGGGATCAGGTTACTTATTGGGAAGGTACCTCTAGGAGGTAGCACCCCTCTAAGCCCTAAAAAGGTCTCTACTGACAAAGTTAAGGGAAGTGTGGCAATTAATCCATTAATTATAGATACCTATAAAGGCTAGGTGATTTTAGAGAGTGGCATGCCAAACACAATCAAATTGCGATAAAGGAGAGTTAAGGTGCGTACCTGAACCACTCTTCAAGCGCTATCATAAAACATAAAAGTTAGTGTAGAAATGTAGCACACAACATTTGTTTTATTCAAGCAAATCAGGCATATATCAAGACATCCAAAAATCACATCATGTATGGATATAGTCATCAATAACACATATGTCCATGGAATTCTCAAAAATAAGTGTGAAGGAGTGTACCTGGATAGCAAGCTAAAACGCCACTATGGGAAACAAGATTGCTTAATAATAGGTGCATAATAATCTCACGTATCTCAAAGAGAAAACACAATTAATCAAATGTCAAACAAAAACTATTGAAGAGGATATCATGAATGTTGGGCCCCCATCAAAGCCCTAATTAATTTCGCACGAGTTGATTCCATAAATTCCATGACTTGGAATTATGGAGTTTGTTCATGCTTATTGAAAATCAAGAAAAACACAAAAAATAGTTAAAGATCAAATAAAACGTTGAAAGTGCATACCCGAAGGAAAGTGGCAGCAAATAGCATGTTAAAACTGGGATTTTATACCTAGAAAGAGTTTGGGGGTAATTCCCTAAAGTTAGGGTTATTTGGATGAAAACGATTTTGAAAACACAATTCAAAACACGTAAAAGCACGAGGAGAACAGGAGGGTGCAAGAGGAAAATGGTATTGGGCTCTAGAACGGTCTTTAGAGGAGATCTGCTGGAATTGATTCCGATGGCTTCTGTTGATGTTGACTTGGAACGAACTGCTGTTGAAATTGATGAGGTTGTTGCGGAAATTTGTTGTTATTTTCTCTTCGAAAAGGTCCCTGTGTTCAGAAGCCGCAACTGGGCATCCCAAAATCATCTAGATATAGGTCACAACCTTCATTAGGCGCCTTGGCGGTTTATTGGCATGTCTTAAAGCTCCTTATTGACATTTAAAACATAACCAGAAACAACTTTTCCTACTCCACAGTGCTTATGGAATTCTTCAAAATCTGGAACATAACTGTGAGTAATCTTGGAAACAATTAGGCAATCTGTAGGTTCTTCACTTGCTCTCATCGTTAAGTTACCCCAACCCTTCTGATACCTGGACTTGCTACCTCTGATTCACTTGGAGATCATCAACAAGAGGACAATCAAGGTAAAGTGAGCCCACTGATTCTTATTCATGCTGGTCAGATGCTAACTTGCTGATGTGTTCTGTCAAACTAAGCAAGCCCACTGGTGGGTTCTATTGAATTGAGAAACATTATATTTACTCTCAAATTTAAATCTTTTAACCTGAATTTAGAATCAGCAGCGTCATTAGAGTCACTGGCAGTGGCAAGCTTCGATTTGTGTTGCTTGTCACTTGCTCTTTTTAATACTCTCCACCTTATTCTCTTCCACCTGTAGTTTGGTTGTCAGTCATTTCTTCTCTTCTTCAAACTCTCTAATCTGTGCCCTTGACTTCTCAATCTGAAATTCTGGAGCAGCTTGCTTTTCTCGTAGAGACTCAGTTTCTGCTGCATTGGATTTTCTCTTCAAAATCCTCATTTACAATTTTTAGCTGCTCATTTTCTTTCATCAGCTTTGCAATTTCATCAGCTTTTACCTGAGCTTGTCTTGCAGCCTCCCTCCTAGGGTGCAGTTTCCAGCATCTTCAATTTGCTCAGCTAAGTTACCTTTGATCTCTGGGACTGTCCAGTTCATTTCTGTTTTAATATCAGGTACACATTTTTAATCATCTTGTTATGGAGGTCAATGGCAGAATCCACAGTCTATAAAAGATCATCCATCTTCGAATGCAATCTATCTGTCATAAGGAGAACAAATTGTCTTGCCCACAACCCAATCAAATAATTTAGAATATGCAATTCTGGCCAGAACATCCCTATCGACAGCTGCAAAATCTGGACCTAGCCGTTTCGAAAACCAAGTATCTCTTAGTCACTGATTGAACCATGCGTCCTTCTACCTTGAATCAAGACTTTCCTCTTATACGGAGCAGGGAGTTCTCATTATAAGACCACATTAGCTATCTTCAGCAACTGGTGAAGTTTGAGGATGTCCTCAATCCACATCGTATGGAATTGGTGCAGGAGGTGGTCTATAAGCGTCAGAAGGTGATGTTCCCAGATCTGTATCAACTAAGAGTCCTGTAGAGAGCGTGGAGGCTGTTCCATGACGAGATGATAAGAGTTCATGTTCTTCTGATGCTCTTGGGCAAGAATAGTATGCTGGTATGCCATTCAGTTCAATTCCCTTAGAAGAACAGCAGCAGCACCCTCCCATTTCCTTGCACTGATCTCTGTTATCCATCAGAAACTATCAGCGCTGGGTGTATTGTTGGAGACAGTCTGAATAGCTACTCCTTCTTGTCAGGGTTCCAAAGACAGCTTGAGCATCCGTAGGATTCGAAACTGATTGCGAACTTGTTGCTGCTGTCAAGTCATAGCTATTGAATTCTTGCTCCATGCGAGATAAATGCCGGGCATCTATGGCATTTTGATGAACACGGGATTTAGATCATATATTTCTTCAACAATCATCAGATTATGTCTTTGCAATAAGAGATTGATCGGACGCAGCACCTATCGAACTCTGTCTGGGCAATAAAGCATCTCTCTCATGTAAGGTACATATGAAGTGACTTTGATCGCCTATATTTGTAGATAGATTTGATGACTGACTAGACCTCATATGGGAGCCTCTGTACTCAGATATTAACAGACCGAAGTGATGTAACTTATCATTATTACCCATAGGTACACCAGTTTCTGCAAATTTATTTGCAAAAGATGTGCGACTGCTCAAATCAGGAAATGAATCATGAACATTAGCAGAGAGTTTCCTCATATTGCTACTATGGTTTAGGCTTAATTAACAACTTCAATTGAGTCATAAATTAAAGCAATAAGCTCATGGTATGTCTGGCACGTGAGGGATTCTGCCTCAGAGGGTTTAGAAACAAATTCATATTCATCTGAACCATCAATTGGAGTCAAGGTAGTTGAAGGTGGTCCACATGTTGCTGTCCTAAATAATGGGGCTCTGTGAAAATTCAAGTGCCAGCTCTTTCATCTTTCTTTTCTTCTATGTCATATCCAGCTATGTCGAGGAAGAAGATTGACGACCTGATTCTGCTGATGAAGACTTCTCAAAATTTATTGCTTTTTGATACTCACTGGACTCTTAGATAACAAGACAGAACCAACTGAAGCCATTCTTCCATGCTCTTATTCTCTTGATACTGCAGTGTCAAGTTCCACAACCACTTCTGTTACCTATTAAGCACAGCATAAGAAAGAATTCTGGGATTCGTACAAATTCCTTTTTAGAAGAGCAGTTTGAATTTGCCTTCTCCACTGGTGTGCAAAAAAAAAATTGCCATTTTCGTTTCGTACATGGAGAACTGACTCCAGATCCCCAGCCGCTACTGCTGTTTCATAAACTCTATAAAGCTTATATGAATGCTCCAAAATTCGCCAACATTAATGCCAATCGACCAAGCTAGTGAGCATAGCACTTTGTCTTTCCTGACCAAATCAAACCGATTATAAATCTTGGATCTAAGCTGGTTATTTCACATAATGGACCAGTTTAGAAGTAGTAACAAAGACTGTTAGCACTCTGTTTATTGCATATAAACATTGCATACGTGAACCACTTATCAAGTTTGTTGCCTTTCTACCATGGATAAACCAGAGACTGGCACAATGCACTCCATGACATGCTCCAATACCTTTTCTGATTGGGTTACTGGAAAGAGAATCAGACAAAAGGCCTACGGTTCTCAGATTTTTCAAAGATTTCAACAAATTTGTGACATCCAGCTTTTAGCTGGAAACAGAGGTGCTATTCTGATCACAAGCTAAGGTAGTTGCTACAATATTTACAGCAGCATCTTCACGGAGATTAGACTCGCATAGCTGCCTGGACCTACCTGGACTGTACCAATCTGTTGAGCAGATACTAAGCCTCTTAAAGTAGAAGAACTCTTCTATGCTAGGTAATGGATCTCAATATATGAAATGAAACAGAGCCTTAAAAACTGAAGCTTCCAAGTATACAGATTCAGAATCTTCTTGCTTGTAAGTGCCTATATGAAAGCCTCTGTCACAATTTCGTTCTCTTGAAAGCCCACATGATCTAGTAATTCTGAAGCAAAGGATAACATGGGTTCTTGCTCTGAAAGAAAGATTACATCTTTTATGACCAATATGAAATCAGCAACAGGTAAGAACTCTACTTGATGCGTAACATAAATCACTACTTTCGAACCTAAGAGACACAACAAATATTCTTTAAAGAAATTGGTTCCTGCGCGAGCATCCACAGCACTATAACTGTCTGATCACCAAATGAGAGAACCTCCAGGTTCTTTTTCAAGGAATATGCATCAAGAACCCTTTCATACCTTTCTCTGTCCATCTTCTTATTAAACAAGATGTTCTCTTCTATTTTACCATTCCGTATCTAAGGAGATTGAGTAATACAGGCCTTCCCAATGTATCATGGACTTCCTTACACTTTTAACGGAATTCTCCCTCCTGCTGATTACATGTCCAATCTCGTCAAATGGACGCAAAGCTCTTACAATTAACATCTGATCGTGATGCTCCATAACCAGAAAGTACTGGTAGGTTGGATGAATAAACTGGCCATATATTGCCCAAGTCTGAACAGCCCCGAAATTCTGATATACGTGTAGCAGCTAAGACATGAGAAACAGATCTAGCAGACACCATAGTTTACACTAGGATAGGATTTACCAGCAGGATATTTGGGACATCCGAAGGGATAATGATGTTAGGAGGGGCTTCTAGTACAGTAATGTCAAGAGAAATTTCTTCTTTAGGAGTGAACCTTTAGAAAGGTAACAACAATGGACCATAGTCTGGAAGTGGCACATGTCAGTAAACAATTAAGAACATCTGAATGCCTCTGCACTGAGGTGGGCTCCATCTGCAAAGCCTACTCAGAAGAAGTTAAAACTTCTGCCCAGTTTCCTGCTTTCTTGTTGATTAGAAAGCTGGTCTTGCAAACTTAATGATGTGTGTAAACATGCTAGGCCAGATAGACCATCAGGCTCATCCAAACCACTGTATATTTTCATGAGGTATCTTCATCCTCTCTCTGAAATTCTGGTGCTTCTCTCTTTTAAGTGGTCGATACTCTTCTTTCCAATGGTGATTCTCGCTCCATGGTTACCCACATTGCACATATCCCGAAATCACTACATTCCGTGTAATAAGGTTCTTATGGGGCATTTTATCAAACAACTTCTGAGCAAAGGTAAAGATCTCCCATCTTGGCACATGCATTGACCATTACAATCTGATACACCAAATTTGGCTCACAAATTGATGAAAACATCCATTAACAAGCAGCCAAACCACCTAATCCCTGTATACATGTAAACTAACCACTTTGAACATATGAGTCATACTCGAACCCACTTTTCAGAACGGCACCCTATACAAACGAATTGATCCCATGCATCAATAGCTGAGCGGAGGTACGGACCCAGAAGGTGAAAGTGTAGTTATCAGAGACCAAATAACCAGCGGAAAGATCCTCTATTTCCAGAACCATGCTTCTCAATCTGTCCTTAATCTGCATATCCTTAACAAGTGAATAAACAGCCGACAAGCTAGAATTCTGAAACGTTTGTTCTCTTTGCTGAATCTCATGATTGCATGCCCAAGCTTTGGAATCACCCCCATATGAAGAATTGATGGCCATAGGACGGATAGGAAGAAAAGCAAAAACGAGTATGGTAGAGAATAGCGGAAACGATGGGAAAACAGGCATGGGAGATTAAAAGAAAATAAAACCACATCTCATGACTTTTCAATAGGCTCTGGTTAGTGGGAATAGGCACAGAGATATATGCTTCCGAAGACATTAATGACATCCAAAATCAAAACAAGGCAAACAGGCAAGTAACCAATCTCAACAAAGCAAATTGTGGCCCTTTTCGTCCACACAAAAATCAACAAAACAATTATATATTCAGGAATCGAACTCACGGAAAAAAAATCAAATATAGGTAAGAATTCCGAAAGCAACGAGGTGCATACCTGGACAGCTTTGGTTGCAATGGCTCGGCTTCTGGCTATCTTTTTTCTTCCTCCTAGGATAATTCCCAGATAAAAATCCTCTTTTTTGCTTGTTCTTTCTTTCTCCTCCTCCCTCTCTAGACTCCAATACGTGCTGCGCCCCCAGAAAAATCCTTTTTCTCACATATATATCTTCCCTCAAGACCTAAATTTTTCCCAAAAGGAAAATTCCCCTATTTCCTTTCTTCTTCTCTTCCTTTTTTTAAATCTTCCAATCAAAGCAATCTTCCCAATTTCAAATTCCCCTCCAAAACCTTCCAAGGAGAGTCCCACCTTCCTTAAACTCCAATAGTAAGTTTCCTTGCAAAAACATGAAAATTTTCTAAGTTAAATAATTGAGTGAACAGATAAGCAAGTAAATAAATTAGGAAACGGTAAAAATAAAATAAAATAAAACAAAATTAAATAAAAATAATAAAAAAATAAAATTAAATAAAATTAAAAAAAAATAATAATAAACCAATAAACAAAAGCCGAGCCCAAAAGCCATGTAACCATGCAAGTCATACAAGTCACGCTAAAAATGTCCAAATGGGCCAAGTGTGCCTAAACGGGCCTATGATGAGACTAAGCGGGCCTAGGGTGGTGCCTAATGGGCCAAGTGTATCTAAAGGCTATCCTAAAAAAACAAGAAAAGCCTAAGTCTAAATTAGGGCTGCCAAGGGGTCACAATAAGGGGTCAGATAATCCCTCAACCAAAGTCTCCGAGGTGACTCAGAAAAAAGGTAAGTGGTACGAGTAGTAATGGGCCACCAAGGAACTACCGTGGAGCACTGGAAACGAACTTAAAGACATGTGTTAAAGGGACAAAATTGAGGGTCTACACTCGTCTCTTCAAGAGACGAGTTCCATGAAAATATATATATATATATATTAAAAAATTCTCAAATTATTAAAAAAAAAAAAAAAAAAAAAAACCAATTCCTCAAGGGAACTCGTCTCTTGAAGAGACGAGTTCCCTTGAGGAATTGTTTTTTTTTTTTTTTTTTTTTTTTTTTTTTTTTTTTATAATTTGAGAATTTTTTTAAAAATATATATATATTTTTTTCATGGGAACTCGTCTCTTCAAGAGACGAGTTCCCTTGAGGAATTTTTTTTTTTTTTTTAATTTGGGAATTCTTTTTTTTTTTTTAATTTCTTCAAGAGACAAGTTTCCTTGATGAATTGTTTTTTTTTTTTTTTTTTAAATATAATTTGGGAATTTTTTAAATATATATATATATATATATATAAATATATATATATATATATATATATATATATATATATATATATTTTTGAAGAAACGAGTTCCCTTGAGGATTTTTTTTTTTTCATGGGAATTCGTCTCTTGAAGAGACGAGTTCCCTTGAGGAATTTTTTATTTTTTTATTTTTTTTATAATTTGGGAATTTTTAAAAAAAAAATATATATTTTTTTTCATGGGAACTCGTCTCTTAAAGAGACGATTTCCCTTTTGAAATTTTTTTAAAATCGTCTTTTGAAAAGACGATTTCGTCTTTTGAAATTTGAAAAGATGATTTTGGTTTAAAAAAAAAATTATCTGTTCACCCTCTCTTTTCTCTCCTATCTCCTCTCTCCTAGGTGGCAAAAACTACCATATATTTGTAATAACTTTTTCTACTACAATAATTTAAGCATAATTTTTTTAAATTACCGTACTATTAAGAAAAGTCCTGAAACGAGGGTAGGTAGGTCCAAAATAAATAGTGGGTACAAAAGGACAACCCTTATTTGGTTTGCGGGAGGAAGACTAAGAACAGTACGTGACTTTGCTCCACTCAGGGTCAAGAGGAAAAGTCTCCACTAAAAACTATAGATTTGAGGACACAGCTCTAAAAAGAGGCAAAATGATAAGAAGAAAATTCATGGTTCCTGTCTCTGCAACTCACATGCTATCTACCATCTTTTTCGTCTTGTGTTCTGTCCTGTATTGCTCTGCTAGAGATACCATCACACCGGAGGACTGGCTTAGTGATGATGGAGAAACTGTTGTTTCTGCAGGCAAAACCTTTGAACTTGGCTTCTTTAATCCAAATGGAAGCTCCAAGATTGGAAGATTCGTGGGCATATGGTATTACAAGTCGAAACCACGAAGCGTTGTATGGGTGGCCAACCGAAAGAAACCCCTTCCCCTTTCTGATACCCCCTCTGGAGTTTTTGCCATTAAAGAAGATGGTGAGCTCAAGGTATTGGATGCAAATGGGACAGTTCACTGGTCTTCTGATATTGCAACATATTCATCAACAGGGAGGGTGGTGAAGCTCATGGACTCTGGGAACCTTGTTTTGAGTGACAACAGATCAGGGATAATTCTTTGGGAGAGCTTCGATCATCCTACAGATACTTTTCTTCCTGGGATGAAGATGGATGAAAACTTAATATTGACTTCATGGCTGAGTTCTGTTGACCCGGCACCTGGAAACTTTACTTTCAAGCTAGATCAAGACAATGAGGATCAGTATAACATACAGGATTCATTTGTCTCATATTGGAGCAGTGAGGACTCGAAAGAAATGCCATATGCAATACTCAGCTTGTTATCCAACTTCAGCAAGACCGGCAAGTCAACCAGCCCTGGAAAATTCTACAATAGAACCCTTGAAATAGTGTCCTCCAGGTATAAGAATACCAGTCGGTTGGTGATGAGTTCTTCAGGGGAAATCAGGTACTATCTGAATCCGAGTAGATCATCTCCAGACTGGTGGGCACCGCAAGATCGATGCAGTGTGCCAAAAGCTTGTGGGAAATTCGGTAGTTGTAACACTAACAATGCTTTGATGTGCAAATGTTTACCTGGGTTCAAACCCGCCTCGCCGGATATTTGGAAAACTGAAGAGTTTTCAAGTGGGTGTACCAGAAAGTCTCCCATATGCGAGAAGAGTTCCAGTGAAGACGTGTTCCTGAGCTTAAAGATGATGAAAGTGAGAAAGCCAGACCGTGTGATTATACCAGATACGAATGATAGTGATTATTGCAGAAAGGCTTGCCTTAAAGAATGCCGATGTCAAGCTTATGCTGAAACTTATATCAAACGACAAAGAGGTGTCACTGATGCCCTAGAATATTGCTTGATTTGGACGGATGACCTTACTGATCTTCAGGAGGAGTATGCCTCTGATGCCTACAACCTCTCCGTTCGTGTGGCCATTTCAGATATAAGTATGTCCCTTTCAATTTTTATTTTATTTTTTCTTTGAAAAAACAAGCATTAATCCATTTGTAACTGAAATGCCCACATGGTATTCTACTGTCTTTGCAGAAACAACATTAAGGAATTGTGAAACTTGTGGCTCAAACATGATTCCTTATCCTCTAAGCACTGGATCAAAGTGTGGTGATTCAACGTACTTCAATTTTGAATGTAACAATATCACAGCCCAGGTTCAGTTCAAGGTACCTGGTGGTCCCTACCGAGTAACTAGCATTAACCCAGAGACATTAACATTTGTAATCCAACTGAAAGAAGCGGATTGCAGTTCACGAAGTCTGATTCCGCCACTAAACCCGCCTTTTCACTTGACTGATGTGTGCAAAGAGGTTGGAACTGACAATTTTGGCTCTGAGATGTCATTGAAAAATAGTATTGAAGTAGAGATCAGTTGGGATCCACCATTGGAGCCGGTGTGTACCTCATCAGCAGATTGCAAGGACTGGCCAAATTCAACCTGCGGAACGCGAGATGGAACGAGAAGGTGCTTTTGCAATGAAAACTTCAAATGGAATAGCTCAAGTTTAAATTGTACACAAGGTGAGGATTCTGTTCACCAAGTATCTTACTAAATTTGCCTTCTGGGTAGGTGAGAGAAGTTCAATTCAGTTCCTTCTTTGTTTCAGGTGTCAATCCTGCAGAGGGTACAAAGCCTGCTGATCAGAAGTCATCGTCGTCATCTCCAGTGGTTGTGGTAGGCATAACAATTGCTGTCGTTCTAGTTGCGGTTTTAGGCATCATTGGTTATATTGCTTGTTTGCGCAAAAGAACCATCACCAAAAGGAAAGGTAATCTTTGTGCCATATGCACTAGCCTATAACTTCTGGTCTTTTCTTTTCGACTTGTGCTTGGCTGAATTGAGAATATTTCAGGGTCTTCTATACAATATTTTCTGTTTTTTTTTTGAGTTCAGAGAACAGAGCAAATCAAGTGCTTCACTTATATGATAGTGAGAGTCATGTGAAACACTTAATAGACTCAGAGCAATTCAAAGAAGAGGATAAGAAAGGCATTGATGTACCGTTTTTCGACTTAGAAGACATACTGGCTGCTACAGATAACTTTTCAGATGCAAATAAGCTTGGACAAGGGGGTTTTGGTCCAGTTTACAAGGTAATTGTTCTTAACTTCCATGTTCCTCTCATTTTCAACTGATTTCTCATCATCAATGCTGTTACAAAATAATGAGAATATGCAATAAGGAATAAAACAGGATAAGAACACATAGATTTGTGTGGAAAACCCTAGATAAGAAAGACCACAAAGAGAAGAAATTTTACTATGTCAAAAATTAGTACAAGAGGAAAGAGATACGGACGACTATAGCAAAAACATAATCATCATAACATTGAAAACTATATATCACCGCATGTATATATATATATATATATATATACATGAAAGAGTAATAGGTCCGATCCCTCTGTTACTACCATAGACCAAAAAAAAAATTCATAATTTTAGCTTTACTACCTATGTCGCATCGCGAGCTTCTGGAATCGAACCAAATAGAATTCAAGTCACCAAGTTCTAACATATGCCCAATGCATATGCACTGTGGCTTCCAGGGCAAGTTTCCAGAGGGGCGAGAAATTGCGGTTAAGAGACTCTCTAGAGCTTCAGGACAAGGCCTACAGGAATTTAAGAATGAGGTTGTGTTAATTGCCAAACTTCAGCATCGGAATCTGGTTAGACTTTTGGGCTATTGTGTTGAAGGTGATGAGAAGATTTTACTCTATGAATATATGCCCAACAAAAGCTTAGATTCCTTCATATTTGGTTTGTCTCTAAACCTGCCTTAAAGCCCTTTTATTTTTCATGTAACATATACATTCTTGTATACATATCTGAAGTAATGCTTTCCAATGGGAACCTTGCAAGATCGAACCCTATGCAAGTTACTGAACTGGGAGAAGCGGTTTGACATCATTATGGGAATTGCTCGAGGGCTGCTGTATCTTCACCAAGATTCAAGACTGAAGATTATTCATAGGGACTTGAAAACAAGCAACATTCTACTTGATGATGAGATGAATCCCAAAATTTCAGACTTTGGCTTGGCGAGGATTTTTTACAGTAAGCAAGTAGAGGCAAGCACAAACAGAGTAGTTGGAACTTAGTAAGTATTGCATATTGTGTACTGAAAAAAGCAAGCAGTTGCATGATCGCATCCCCAATTAACAGAGTAGTGCTTTTAACTGGTTCAATGCAGTGGCTATATGTCTCCAGAGTATGCATTGGATGGGTTTTTCTCAGAGAAGTCTGATGTCTTTAGCTTTGGTGTTATGGTGCTTGAGATCATCAGTGGGAAGAGGAACACTCGCTTTTATCAGTCTGACCAAACACTGAGCCTTCTGGGTCAAGTGAGGGCTTTGAATCTCTCATTTGCATTGATCTTTTAGTCGTTCTCAACGATATACCATACCATACTTAACTTTCTATTCTCAAACTGTCCCAGGCATGGAAGCTATTGAAAGAAGACAAGGTGTTGGAGCTGATGGACCAGACACTAAGCGAAACATGCAACACAAAAGAATTTTTGAGGTGTGTGAATGTTGGGTTGTTGTGTGTGCAAGAAGACCCAAGTGACCGACCCACCATAGCAGTTGCAGTTGTAATGCTCAGTAGTGACATTGCAACAATGCCGGTTCCTAAACAACCGGCATTTGTCATAAAAAGAGACCTTTCTAGGACAGCTTCTTCTTCTAGCAAACCTGAAGCATCCTGGAACAGTGAAATCCTAGCTACCATAGAAGAAGGTTGATAGTCCAGGAGGAGTTCCCATTTGATGCTCTGTTTTGGACGTCTCTATGGGATCCTGTACATGGTGAAGGCTGCTAATAAATTGTCCAACTCCCAGGATTTTGTTGTTATATCTGTTTATCTGCTCTGTTTCTGACTGAACTATATTAACAAATTGCAGCATAAATGCACTGATTTTTCAGTACAATTGGGAGGACTTCTTTCTGAGCCCACAACATATATTGGAAGATATTGGAAACTATATTTATACTCCAAATCTTAAAAGCCCTTTCAGTTATGTTTTTCAATGGAATCCTTGCAAGATAAAAAACTATAATGCCAGATTGAACAGAATAACATAAATAAAGCAAACTAAGTTACCCGGGTTTTAATGCGGTTTGATCAAATCATATCTACAACCATATATGAGAAAGAACCAGTCAACTATATAAGAGAATTTTATGGAGGAAAGAGAAAGAACCAATCATATTGTAATACATGAACATGTGATGCTAACTCTGCACCTTCTCCTATTTGTGTTTATTTGCAAGCATCACATGTACTACTAACATAGATAGGTTTGTGACATGTGTGAAGGAGCTATAATACAAAAATAAATAAATATCTATTTTTTCCCTTAATTTTCAATGAATGGTCAATTCTTCCATGCCATACCAATGAGGTAACATAGAATATTCCTATAAATTAAATAAAAAAAACCCCTTGTTGATTTTTAAATAAATGAAGATAATATTGATTTTGAAAAATTAAGATTTTTTTTTATCTATATATTTCATATTAGTGAATCAAAACTTATTTTCTCATTAAATTATGGTATCGAAAATTATTTTCGGATGCCATGCCAACAAATTAATATAAATGAGATTGTGACATATGTAAAGGAGCTATAACACAAAAATAAATAAACATCTATTTTTTCCCCTTAATTTTCATTGAATGGTCAATTCATCCATGCCATACCCATGAGGTAATATAGAATTTTCCTTAACGAGTCAAAACCCACTTTTTCCATCAAATTATGGTACTGAAAAGTACTTTTGGATGTCATGCCTACGAATTAAGGCAAATGGGATTGTGACATGTGTAAAGGAGCTATAATACAAAAATAAATAAACATCTATTTTTTTTCCTCTCAATTTTGAGTGAAGGATCAATTCTTCCATGCCATACCCATGAGATAACAGAATCTAACTAAAAGTAAAAAAAAAAAAGCCCTTGTTGATTTTTCTATAGAAACCTGTTCCATCAGGATCTACATCAGATTATGATTTCCCAAAAAAGCACAAAAGCAAACAGAAATGGATAAAAAGATGTCAATGTGCCTAACCTACCTATGGGAAATAAAATAGGAAGTAGAGGAAGGAAGACCCAAATTGCAGTAGTTGACTGAGAAAAATCATCCACTTGCTGGAACCCTTTTTGGGCTTTGATTTTTAATTCTCCTAATTTTTTCTTGAATCTTTCCTTAGTTTTGACCCTTTGGGCACAAAAATATTTGAAGTGGACTGCCATTAGGGCTAAAGGGGAAAAGAAAAAATGTTCAGAAGAAAAATGGATTGTCTTGTTTATTTAAAATAAAAAACATAAAAATTATAACAAAAATATAAAAAAATTACCCATTTGGAACTCCTCCAAGTTGGAGAAAGGGTACTAAAATTTATTGGTTGATGCTCATATTTTTCATTTTTCTTTGTTTTAAAAAATGAACATCATCATGATCATAGCCAGTGACATGTATTCATAGGGGGGGCGGAGGAACAAACAAAATGTTATCCTTCTTTTAGGCTTGGGAAGAGAGCGGGAAGCATAGTAGCCAGCCAGAAGGAAAAGAGATGAAAGCAATGTATCAACAAGAAAGGAGACTGAGTCCACTTTATTTCCAATTAAACAATAGGTTTTTCTAATCAAGATCTTGACAATTTTTTTTTTTCATTTGGGAACTTAAAGCTAGAAATTGAAGAAAGAAAAAACTTAGACACCAGTCAATAATTTGTATATTTAATAATTTAATTCAATGAATAAAAATGTTAAGACTGGTTTGAGAGACAATAATTAAAGAATAGGATGCATGCTACACTCCAAAGTCTCTAGTGATTACTCATTATTCGATTAGGAGTACTTTTTCTTTTTTTTTACATTACATTTCACAGTAGGTAGATTGAGGGAAGAAAATTCATATGACAACACTTGTCACAATCGAGTTAAGAAGAAGTACTGTAAGAGGAGAATTCATTGTTGAAAATTGACTTTGAACGTAGAGCAATATTAGACTATATTTGGTTTCTAGAAAATTGAATTATTGAGTAGTATATATTTTTTTTCCTAAATTTTTCATGCTTTTATCTAATGAAAATGGAAAAGAAAATCTTTTAAATTTTCTCTCATCATTTCCTTACTATTTTTCTTTTTCTATTACATGTGAGAAAATTATTTTCTTTGTCATTCTTTTCTTTTTAGGTACAAAACATGATATCTTAATAAAACATGAAAGTTAAGAAAAAAAATGTTATTTATATCATTATTTTAATCGGTGTAAATGTGTTGATTTGGGAAAAGTGGATTATAAGTCACTAGTTTGAAAAAAAAATATAGAAAAGAAAACCCCCAAATTTTATAAATCAATTTTATCTTCTTCCATTTAAAAATATTTTAAAATACATATATTTTTTTAAGTCAGATAATTATTTTCTGAAATAACATTTTACTTGCACTTACTATGTTAATAATACCAATTAACAAGTAGATACATAAATATTTAATTGTAAAAAACTAATTTTTCTTTTAGTTCTGTTAATTGTGAGACTTGATTTAAGATTTTTTTTCTCTCTCTAGAAACAAACATCCTTAGGAACAATAAAATAAGAAATTTAAAATTTTAAAAATACAATTAAAACTAAAATACTTAAAAATTTAAAATAAAATAAAATAAAAGAAAATATTGCCTTCCATTATATCTAGATTTTTAACTAGTGTACGCCAATTGAAAGTCAATATTTTATTTTTATATTTTAACTTTTAGGTTTTTTTTTTTAAGTTTCTTATTTTATTGTTGATGTAAATCAACAAAAATTTTATTCAATTTTATTTTTTTTAAAAAAAGGTAAGAAGATGAAGGGATTTATATAATATAAAATATAAAATCATTATTAGCTAGAGAATTAGCAAAAAAATTATTTATCACTTGAGGAATATACTGAATTTTTCCATAATGATTTGTACCTTATATTATATAATAAAAATTTATAATATATTTGTTTGCAATGTACTTTTATTAACTTAAAATGATAAATATTTTTTGATAATTTTATTTTATATTATCAAGTAAAGTGCTATTTCAAAAAATAATTATCTGATTTATGTAAAAGTGTATGTATTTTAAAATATTTTTAAATTGATAAAGATAAAACTTATTTATAAAATTTGAGGTTTTTTTTTCTATATATCTTTAAATTAGTGAGGAAAAACCCACTTTTCCCTTTTTCAAATTCTCATATGAGAATTCGTAATACTTAGAAGAGTGATGCATTTAGTATACGTAAAATCAAGAAGTCTAGTAGGTTGTGCTAATCCCTAATAAAAAATATGTAGAGTTTTGACTATCCATAAACCCTATGGGTCATGATGAGAACAATGTGTCTATATAAATGATCGAATATAATATTTCATATCATTTGAATAAGAAATTTTTAGTACTTTAAGGGTGGCCCATTTGTTGTTAGGGTTTAAAGTTGCGAGGATTAATGGGTTTAAAGAAAATAAGGTTACATGAGTTGGGTTAAGTGATATTAAAACTAATTCCTAATTGAAAACATGAGGATGACCACCCATTAGCTATTTGGAATATGTAAACAATGTTATAAGTAGGAATATAAAAGCTAATGGACTCAAAAGTAGACAATATATGTAGAGGTCTTCATCAAATATATTACACAATATGTGTAGAGATCTTTACCGATATTATTTATAGTCAAAATATTTTATTAAGGTGCATCAGCTTTATAATTAAAATAAAACATAAGCTATCACTTCATATAAACAATTCAATAAGAGTAAATCATCAAAAACTAAAGAAAGCAAAATTTATTATTTAATTAAATGTCACAAATTTTAAAAATATTTTTTTTTAAATATTAAGATTAAAACTATAGATAACCCACCATTAAATTAAAGCTTATAAACCATCAAATACAAAATTTTAAAAAGTCAATTTCATTGAAGGGTTTATTATAAAACAAAAAAGCTCATATAATTTGAATTAATGCAAAATAAATTGGAACAATGGTTCCACTAAAAAAAAGATAAAGATAGGATAAAAAGGGAAGAAATAGGTATTAACATAAAATATATTTTTAAATTTTAATTAAATCTTAATATATCATTAATACTCAAAGGTAAGTATTATTTTTTATTAATAATGTTTAATTATCATTATTGTTTTTTTAATTAAAAAAAGAATTAAAACTAAATTTATATTTTTAGGGAGGGCAGAATTTCCATTTCACTTTTAATTTTTTGGATTTTTTTTTAATTTAATTCTGCATTGCTTTTTTTTCCTTTCTTTCTTTTCCCATAATAAGATGTCAACCTAGATACAATGGAGGTTTTTTTTTTTTTTTTAATAATCTTTATTTATTTATTTATGATAATATTGAGAGTGCGTTACAGCAGCAGCAACCCCACACTCAACTCTGCCACCAAACTTTTCATACTCTTACCATTAAAAAAAATGGTGGGCAACAGGACTAGATGAAAATTAATGGTTTCAGTCTCTGCAACTCATATGCTGTCTGCAATCTTTTTCTTCTTGGGTTCTATCCTGCAAAGGACTAGATGAAAATTAATGGTTTCAGTCTCTGCAATTCAATGCGACATGCAATCTTTTTCTTCTTGTGTTCTATCCTGTGCTGCTCTGCTAGAGATACCATCACACCAGACAATTTGCTTATTGATGATGGTAGAGGAACTCTTGTTTCAGCCAATCAAACTTTTGAATTGGGCTTCTTTATTCCCAAGGGAGGGTTCAACAATGGAAAATACATTGGCATATGGTACTACGGGTTGAAGGAGAGAACAGTTGTATGGGTAGCCAATAGAGACAACCCCCTTCCTGACGACAGTGTTGGAGCTCTTGCCATTGCAGATGACGGTAACCTCAAGCTAGTGAATGAAAGTGGAGCAGCTTACTGGTTTACTAATCTTGGAAGCTCATCTTCCATGGGTAGGGTGGCCAAGGTCATGGATTCTGGGAACTTTGTTTTAAGGGACAACAGATCTGGGAAGATTCTTTGGGAGAGTTTCAAGAACCCAACTGATACTTTTCTTCCTGGGATGATTATGGAGGGAAACTTAACATTGACTTCATGGGTAAGCCCCGTTGACCCTGCACCTGGAAGCTATACTTTCAAGCAAGATGATGATAAAGATCAGTATATCATATTTGAAGATTCAATTGTTAAATATTGGAGAAGTGAGGAATCAGAAGGAATGAGTTCTGCAGCAGCCGAGCTCTTATCCAATTTTAGCAAGACCCGAAAACCAACTGGGTCTGAATTTGTCCGCAGTTCTTATACACGGTTGGTGATGAATTTCACCGGGGAAATAAGATATCTAGTTTGGGATAATTATACGGAGGAGTGGTCTGCATTCTGGTGGGCGCCGCAAGACCGATGCAGTGTGTTGAATGCTTGTGGGAATTTCGGTTCTTGCAATGTTAACAATGCATTTATGTGCAAATGTTTGCCTGGATTCGAGCCTAACTCGCTGGAGAGATGGACTAATGGAGATTTTTCAGGTGGGTGTTCTAAAAAGACAACCCTCTGTGGGGACACATTCTTGATCTTGAAGATGATTAAAGTAAGAAAGTATGACATTGAGTTTTCGGATAAGGATGAAAGTGAATGCAGAAGAGAGTGCCTTAAGACCTGTCGCTGTCAAGCTTATGCTGGAGTTGGAACGATACGAAGGGGCCGTGCTAGCACCCCTCCCAAGTGCTGGTTTGGTCTGAAGATCTCGGTAGTCTTCAGGAGTATAACACAGATGGCTATAATCTTTCTCTCCGTGTCGCCAAATCAGATATAGGTATCCTCTCTGCTTGCCCCCTTCTACTTCTGAATTTAATTGATTGTTAATGAGGAAAATCTTGAAATTCATTCTAATTCTGCAGAATCAACAGTAAGAAATTGTGAAACTTGTGGCACAAACTTGATCCCCTATCCACTAAGCACTGGACCAAACTGTGGTGATCCCATGTACTTCAGTTTCAGATGTGACAAGGCCACAGACCAAGTCTGGTTCGCCTTACCTAATGGCAGCTACCGAGTAACCAGCATCACTCCAGAGAGATCGAAGTTTCTCATCCAAGTGAATGATATTGATAACTGCGAAGCACGAAATTCACAAGACACGAAGATACTGCAGCTCAATCCACCTTTCAGGATAACTAGCTGGTGCAATGCTGACACAGGAAATTCTAGCTCCAGCATGCCTATGAAAGGTCAGTATGAAATTGAAATAAGTTGGGATCCACCACCAGAGCCGGTTTGTAACTCAGCAACAGACTGCAAGGACTGGCCAAATTCGAGTTGCAGAACGCAAAATAGAACGAGAAGGTGTTTTTGTAATCAAAACTTCAAATGGAACAGCTCCAGTTTAAATTGTACACAAGGTGAGGATGCTTTTCAGCAAGCATATTGCTAAATTGCATTGAAAGACACAGTGATTAGTAATGGCAGATGCGCTGCCTTCTCCATGAATGAGAGTGGTCTTTCTTTGTTTCAGATGGTGGCAATCTTGCGGAGGCTCCAACACCTGCAAACCAGAAGTCATCATCATCATCCTCGGCTCTGGTAGTTGTGGTAGGCATAGTAACTGCTGTTGTAGTAGTTGGACTTCTATGCATCATTGGTTGTATTGCTTATTTTCGAAAAAGAACCATCTCCAAAGGGCAAGGTAATCTTTGTGCTATTTGCGCCACCGTTTAAGTTCTGGTCTTTTTTTGTTTCGTGTTGATTGGCAGAATTGATAATATTTTTAGGGGACTTCTTCATAATGTAGTCTTGTTTCTGAATTCAGAAAACAGAACAAATCCAGGGCTTCACTTGTATCATAGCGAGAGCCGTGTGAAAGACTTAATAGACTCTGAGCAATTCAAAGAAGATGATAAGAAAGGCATTGACGTACCATTTTTCGACTTAGAAGACATACTGGCTGCTACAGATCACTTTTCAGATGCAAATAAGCTTGGACAGGGGGGCTTTGGGCCAGTTTACAAAGTAATAGTCCTTAATTTCCACATTAGTCTCATTTCAAGGTTTCTGGTTTGTCTGTCTAATACCATGCGCTATGGCATCTAGGGAAAGTTTCCTGAAGGGCGAGAAATTGCAGTAAAGAGACTCTCAAGAGCTTCGGGACAAGGCTTACAGGAATTTAAGAACGAGGTTGTGTTAATTGCCAAACTTCAGCATCGAAATTTGGTTAGACTTTTGGGCTATTGTATTGAAGGAGATGAGAAGATTTTACTCTATGAATACATGCCCAACAAAAGCTTAGACTCCTTCATATTTGGTTTGCCTCTAACCTGCCTAAAAGTTCCTTTTTTTTTCTCCCATATTACAACGTGTACATGCTGAAGTCGTGCTTTCCAATGGGAACATTGCAAGATCAAACTCTATGCCTGTTACTGAACTGGGAGAAGCGATTTGATATCATTTTGGGAATTGCTCGAGGGCTACTTTATCTTCACCAAGATTCAAGATTGAAGATTATCCATAGAGACTTGAAAACAAGCAACATTCTACTTGATGACGAGATGAATCCCAAAATTTCAGACTTTGGCTTGGCAAGGATTTTTGAGAGTAAGCAAGTAGAAGCAAGCACAAACAGAGTAGTTGGAACTTAGTAAGTACTGCATATTGTGTATGGTAAAATGCAAGTAGTTGCATGATTGCATCCCCAATTAACTGAGTAGTGTTTTTAACTGGTTCAATGCAGTGGCTATATGTCTCCAGAGTATGCATTGGATGGGTTTTTCTCAGAAAAGTCTGATGTCTTTAGCTTTGGTGTTGTGGTACTTGAGATCATCAGCGGGAAGAGGAACACCAGATCTTATCAGTCTGACCGGAATCTGAGCCTTCTAGCCCATGTAAGTGCTTTGAATTTCTCATTTGCATTGATCCTTTGGACATTCTATATATATGCCATGAAACCCTTGTACGTCCAAACTTTCCCAGGCATGGAAGCTGTGGAAGGAAGACAGGGTGTTGGAGTTGATGGACCAGACACTAAGTGAAACATGTAAAACAAATGAATTTCTGAGGTGCGTGAATGTTGGGCTGTTGTGTGTGCAAGAAGACCCAAGTGACCGTCCCACCATGGCAGTTGCAGTTGTAATGCTCAGCAGTGACACTGCCACACTCCCAGTTCCTAAACAACCAGCTTTTGTCGTAAGGAGAGACCTTTCCAGCTCAGCTTCTTCTTCAAGCAAACCAGAAGCATCCTTGAATAGTGAGTTCCTAGCCACCATAGAAGAAGGTCGATAGGCGAGAAGGATCTCCCATGAACCCTTACGTTTTAGGCCATGTTCGGTACTTGACTGTAGGGAATGAAAATCAATGTTCTTATTCCTCTTAGAATAGGAGTGAATTTGGTGCTTCAGTTCTTATATTTGTATGCATCTAGCAATATAAATTTGAAATGAGTATTTGTTGTTATTTCAATATTTAAAAATAATAGAAATGAAAATGAAAAAATAAATAAATTAACCACGATATCCTTCCACATACTTCTGTTGAAATCAACATGGAATCCTATTTACGAGACAAGTTTCACTTCTGTTAAAATCATATTTAATTTCATCCCATCTCGTTAAAATAATCAAAACATGAAAATAGATGAGAAAATGAATTATAATACATCGCTTATACATTTTAATGTAATTCTTTTTTGTTATCAGTATCCATCCAATGTCCTGTATATTGGAAAAATTGAATAGCTCTATTCCTACAGTCACCAATAATAGTTTTCACATGGGGCCTTGATGAATGTTTTCCTTATTATTGGAAAGAAAAATAATCATGGATAGCAAAGGAAAGGGTGGTTCCTACACCAAACCGTGTGGATGTCCTTTTCCCAAACCACGAGGAAAGGGGGAAGCAAATACTGTGGGACCAAGGAATCACTCAAGGCAACTATTTAGAAGTGTAGAAATCTAACGTATTTCTCGCTCAAGTAGAAACATTGACAATGATGTTTATCCACTCATTCAATTCTTTGTCCAATTTTATTTGTTCATGAGCTTGTGGCACAACCCTGGTTTAAAAGTCTCTACCAGTCAATCCAGAGTGGATAAGAAATCTAAAAGATCTCTCTTGGATAGGATTTTGTGCAAAGACTTAGGAATTTGGTTGCTGTTAAGATAATTTTCTGTAATTTATGTGGGTTAGATAAGATTTTGGACTAGTTTTAGGGTGTTTCTTTGGTTTTGTGGATACCAATTTCATGACAATTGAATCAATTTTTCTAATAGTTTTCAATCTGAAAAGGAAATCAATGAAGACTCAAGTGTTTCCATGTCATATAACTATATTTTTTTCATTGTAACTATTCTATAAGCTTAGGTGATCAGGTGGGTTGATCCAACTTTTAAGCTGAATCTCAAATGTCATGCATGGGTGAATTCAAAAACTAATTTGACCAAAGATAAAAATATCAGTAATCACAAATATATCGATACTCCTTAAAATAATTTTGTCAGAATAATATTTTTTTCATCAAATATCGTTTTTATAACCTCCAATACTATATCAGTAATATATTTTGATATTTTCTTCCATGGTCCTGACCCCTCTGACACAGAGAAATGTGGATGGCTAGATCATGCTCATGGCCGACATTTTGTACTCCTATCCAATGGATTCTCACTAGATTCCAAGCCCCATACACACTTGTCACTAAGTTGTACCTAACTTCCGCACAACAGACACAACTAATACATTATTATACAACTTTGGGAAATCAAATTTGGTGTTTGCACCATCATCAGCATAGGGGGTTTTGTATAATATAATGCTTTCATTCAATTTAGCCTAAGATATGGACCCTTATAGTCAGTTGTTGGATGCTCTAAGCTTAGCTAATGGCAAGATGCAACATCTTTTCTTTACGTAGACTACGAGTGTCAAAAGTGTAATATATTTCGTTAACATGACTCAAATTCAATTTATTTTTTGTGGGTTTAAGGATTAAATTTATGTTAATATGTATAACTCATTTAATAAATAAGTTATTTTTAAATAAATTAGTCAAACACAATTTTGATCCTAATTGACCAACTTGATAATCATACTGATTAATATGATTAACCCTAACTCATTTAACTTATATTTGATTTATTTAAAAATTGATTTTAAATAAATAAATTAATTGAATTATAAACATATTAGATTAAGAAATTAATCGTGTAGATTTGTATAAGACCTAATTCTGTATGATTATTAGATTAATTAAATGAATTATACGACTTATTGTTTATTAAATAATTAGATGAATTTATGTTTTTCTAATACGATTATTATCTGTATCGTACTTGGGTTTGATCTATTTAATAAAGATCATGATTAAGAACCATGATGAATTATCATCCTATGGTGTTGGCCACTATGGGGATCCATTTTTAAATGCTATGATAGGCTTCCCTCAATTGAAAAACCCAAAACCCATATGCCATGTTAGAACTCATGAGAATTTGCCTCTAAAGTTTGTTATTGTTTCAAATTCTTGCTCCATAATTTTCTGTTTTCAGTTAGTAGAAGTAGTGCCAATAAAATGTGAAAGTAGCTGAGATTTTTTTGCAATTTCTGTCTGGTTGTAAGCCTATAAATAGGCATTCTCATTTGTGAAATAGATGTGTGCCTTCCTTCAATTCTTAACTCTCAAATTATTTATTTTTTCTCTGCAAATTCTAGTTATTTTACAGATTCTGACAGTGGTATCAGAGCCTTGTTCCTACGAGTTGTGAGGCAAAGTTTCTTTGAGTGTTTTGAGTGCTAAACACAGTGAGGTTGAGTGATTTATTTTTTTCAGGCAGTTGTGGTGCAAACATGTCTACTTCCAGCAGTACTTCCTCTGTTATTCCAGTGTTTAATGGTGAACACTATCACATTTGGGTTGTCAAGATGAGGTTTTGCTTAAGGTCTCAAGGTTTGTGGAATGTTGTGATGTTTGAAGCTGATCCACCACCATTGGGAGCAAATCCTACAGTTGCTCAGATGAAAGCATATGAGGAGGAAAAACTTAAGAAAGACAAAGCCATCACCTGCCTACATTCAGGACTTGTAGACCACATCTTCACCAAAATCATGGACTTGGAAACACCTAAACTGGTATGAGACAAACTCCAAGGTGAATTTGATGGTAGTGACAGTAAAAAATGTCAGGCTCCTCACATTGAAGAGAGAGTTTGAATTGATGAAGATGAAAGACAATGAATCTGTGAAAGATTATTCTAGCAAGTTAATGGATGTTGTAAACCAAATGAGGCTTCTTGGTGAGGCATTTACAGATCAAAAGGTGGTAGAAAAGATCATGGTTTCAGTGCCTTAAAAGTTTGAAGCCAAGATCTCTACAATTGAAGAGTCTTGTGACTTGCAAAGTCTCACAATTGCAGAATTAACCAGCAAGCTTCATGCGCAGGAGCAAAGGGTCTTAATGAAAGGTGTTGAAGCTACTGAAGGTGCTTTTTGAGCAAATCATAAGGGAAAGAGTTCTGGAAACCTAAAAGGAAAGAAGTTCTTCAAGAACAACAAAGGGAAAGCTGAAGGATCTTCAAGAAAATGAAACTTTTCGCCTTGCTCTCATTGCAGCAGAACCAACCATGTTGAGAAAGATTGTTGGTACAAAGGTAAATCCCTTTTTAATTGTAATTTCTGTAATAAATGTGGCCACAGTGAGAAGTATTGTAGAGCCAAGAAAAAACAATCTCAACAGCAAACACAACAACATGCAAATGTGATTGAAGAAGACAAAAAAGATGATAAGCATTTATTTATGGCATCACAAGTACTCAGTTCTCATGAACTGAATACTTGGCTCATTGACAATGGCTGCACCAGTCACATGACCAAACATCTATCAATTTTTACCTCCATTGATAAATCAATTCAAGCAACGGTCAAGTTGGGAAATGGTGAAGTTGTGCAGGCCAAAGGAAAATGGACAATTGCTATCAACACCAAGAGAGGTACAAAAATTGTCACTAATGTTCTTTACATTCCAAAACTAGATCAAAATCTTCTTAGTGTTACACAAATGCTAAGAAATGGATATGCAGTCTCTTTTAAAGAAAATTTTTGTTTTATCACTGATGTACATGGAACAGAGATAGGAAAAATTAAAATGAATGGAAATAACTTTTATTTGAAGCTTGATTTAGTTGAAGGTCATGTCTTTAGTGCCAAGATTGATGAGAGTGTTGTTTGGCACAAAAGATATGGTCATTTCAACTTGAAGTCATTGAAGTTCATGCAAGAAGTATGGTTGAAGACATGCCTGAAATCACAGTTAATGATCAAACTTGTGAAAGTTGTGAGCTAGGGAAGCAGCATCGCAAATCATTTCCTCAAAATATGTCCAAGAGAGCTACTCACAAGATGGAATTAGTTCATTCAGATATTTGTGGACCAATGAGCATAGCCTCATTGAGCAACAATGTTTATTTTGCACTATTTATTGATGATTTCAATAGAATGACTTGGGTTTATTTTCTAAAAACCAAATCACAAGTGCTCTCTGTGTTCAAAAGCTTCAAGAAAATGGTTGAAACTCAAAGTGGCCAAAAGGTTAAGGTGCTCAGAACTGATAATGGAGGTGAATATACCTCAAAAGAGTTCAATGTTTTTTGTCTAGAAGTTGGAATTGTACACCAACTGACAGCTCCATACTCACCGCAGTAGAATGGAGTCTCTGAGAGGAAGAACAGAACGGTAATGGAGATGGCGAGGTGCATGCTACTCGAGAAGAAGCTACCAAAGCTTCTATGGGCTGAAGTAGTTAGCACCTCAGTATATTTGCTTAACAGACTACCGACTAAGTCTGTTAAGAGCAAAACACCAATATAGGCATGGTCTAGTGTAAAACCATCTGTCAAGCACCTAAAAGTGTTTAGTTCATTGTGTTACCTTCATGTGCCATCTATCAAGAGAGGTAAGCTTGATGAAAGAGCTGAGAAGGGTGTTTTTGTTGGGTATGCAGCAGAATCAAAAGGTTACAGAATTTATAGCTTGAGTAGAATGAAAATTGTGATAAGTAGAGATGTGCACTTTGATGAAAATTCCTACTAGAATTGGGACTTGAAGAAAGTCCATAAATGTGATCAAACCACTCCATCTATTCTTGAACCAGCAGAAGATCCACTTGATGTTGAAGCAACTTTAGACATACCAGTGCTTAAGGTAAGGCCATTATCTAATGTGTATGAGAGGTGCAATCTTGTACATGTTGAGCATACATGTTACATAGAAGTTGCAAGATTTCTAGAATGGATTGAGGTTATGAAAGCTGAAATTGATGTTATTGAAAGAAATGGAACTTGGAAGTTGACAGAATTACTTGAAGCTAAGAAGACAATTGGTGTAAAATGGGTTTTCAGAACCAAATTGAATTCAGATGGTTTAATCTTCAAGCACAAGGCTAGATTGGTTGTGAAGGGTTTTGCTCAAGTTGCTGGAGTGGACTATGGTGATACATTTGCACCAATAGCCAGACATGACACTATAAGGCTGTTACTTGCACTTGCTGGTCAAATGGGATGAAAAGTGTACCATTTAGATGTCAAGTCAGCTTTTCTAAATGACATACTTCTTGAAGAAATTTATGTTCAACAACCAGAAGGCTTTGAGGTTACTAGGCATGAACACAAAGTGTACAAGTTGCAAAAGGCTCTTTATGGTTTGGAACAAGCACCAAGGGCCTGGTATAGCAGAATTGACTCTCACCTGATCCAACTTAGATTTAGGAGGAGTGAAAATGAAGCTACTTTGTATTTGAAACAAAATGAGAATGGTTTGCAATTGGTAGTGTCACTTTATGTTGATGCCATGCTAGTGACTGGAAGTAATGTACGATTGCTGGCTGAGTTCAAAATGGAAATGCAAGATGTATTTGAGATGTCTGACCTTGGCATCATGAACTACTTCCTTGGAATGGCACAAAATGAGAAAATTTCAAAGAATGATGGTGAGAAACTTAAGGAACCCTCTGCATATAGAAGCTTGGTAGGCAACCTACTATACTTGACAGCAACCAGACCTGACTTGATGTTTCTAGCTGGTTTACTTTCAAGATTCATGAGTTCACCTAGCAATGTTCACATGGGAGTTGCAAAAAGGGTGCTGAAGTATGTTAGAGGTACAACAAATCTTGGCATTTGGTATTTAAAGACAGGAGGAGTTAAGCTAGATGGCTATGCTGATAGTGATTGGGCAGGAAGTGTTGATGACATGAAGAACGTTTCAGGTTATGTATTTACAATCGGTTCAGGTGTCATTTGCTGGAATTCAAGAAAACAAGAAGTAGTGGCACAATCAACTGCAGAAGCTGAGTATATCTCCTTAGCAGCTGTTGCAAATCAAGGGATATGGTTAAGGAAATTGCTTGCTGATCTAGGCTAGGAATAAAGCTCACCAACAGAGCTTTACTGTGACAGCAAGTCAGCCATTTCCATTGCTCAAAATTCTGTCTAATATGGCAAGACCAAACACATAAATGTAAAATTTCATTCTATAAGGGAAGCTAAAAAGAATTCACTTGTCAAGTTGCATTATTGCTCAACTGATGTGCAACTTGCTGACATAATGACTAAGGCACTTCCTAAATCAAGGCTGGAGTTTCTAAGGTTGAAGCTTGGCATGTCCAAGGCAAATCTCAAGGAGGAGTGTTAGAACTCATGAGAGTTTGCCTCTGAAGTTTGAAAAAGTCTTAGTTAGACTTAGTCTTTGTTATTGTTTCATATCAGATTCTTACTCCATAATTTTCTATTTTCAGTTAATAGAAGTAATGCCAATAAAATTTGAAAGTAGCTAAGATTTTTTTTGCAATTTTCGTTTGGTTGTAAGCCTATAAATAGGCATTCTCATTTGTGAAATAGATGTGTGCCTTCCTTCAATTCGTAACTCTCAAATTATTTATTTTTTCTCTGCAAGTTCTAGTTCTTTTACAGATTCTGACAAGAAACTCATTGCTGAAAGCCAAACAAATAGGTCCCATTTCCTGGAAAATGTGAAAAACAGAACGCAAGAGAGAAAATTCAGAATACCGTTTATGAAACCGCAGATTTCAACTTCAAGACTAGAAGCCGTTGAAAACAAGTAAAAATGGACAAATGCTCTAAACGTGGTCTTGGACTTTGGGTCACTTTATTTGCTGCATGGTTGGCTTCCATTTCCAAGATTTCACCACTCCACCGGCCTTCAATTGCGGGTGAAAAAAAATTAAATATACATTTTAATTAATTTATTTAAATTTAATTATTTACACCAAGGTTTAGATTAAAAATTTGAAAATGTTACTACATATACAAGATGATTGGTACATTACTAATATTTTGTTTGTCCATGAATAGTAAGTTGGGCGATGGACGTATTTTAAGTCAGACGTCACCTGTGAGCAACCCACCAAAATTAGTAGGCAGGCCATGGAGGTCGAGAACTGCCCCCATTAATTAATAGATGTCCTGAACTCCTAGTGGACTCATGTTAAAATCAAATTTTCAACATGCAATCACAAAAAAAAAAAACAAAATGACTTAAGAGTAAGGGGATGTTTGTCTAAGGCAATTGGGAATAAATGGACAGCCATGCACCTATGTTACAGGCGACCTTGTCTTGAATGTGAATTCAATAAATATGTTGAATTATTTTTCAAAAAAAAAAAAAAAATTTATTAACATATCTTGATGTCATATTTATTTTGACACCCGTGAATTTATTAAATCGATTATTGAGTACATATTTAGAATATGTTTAGTACTGTTTCTAAAAGGTATTTTTGGTTTTTCTAACACTTGAAAAATTTTCTTTTTCAAGTATTAAAAAGACTAAAAACATTTCTTAAAATCACTATCAAATACTTACTCTTAATTATTTTCACCAAAAATTAAATCTAAGAATATGAAAAAGCATTATCCTTTGTTTAATATTACTAATTAACCCATATCAAAACTTCAATTATAAATTATCACATCTATCCTAAAAACTATACTGTATCACATCTTTAATCACCTAAGGTAAACTATGCTCCAATATTGTGAAATAACCCAATTCAATATATATATATATATATATATAATTTCTATGTAAATTATAAAATAGTTTTTATATAAATAATATGAACTTATCTTATATCTTTAAAAATTACTTTTAAATGTTAAGATGGTGAATTTGTTTTATATAATATCTTAAAATTTTCTAAATTGAATGTTATTAATTTTTTACGATAATTTTTACATTTTATGTAGAAATTATTATCATTTTTTGTTTTTTTTTTAAAAAAAGAAAAAGAAAAAAAAAGAAGCACTTAGGAATCAGATTAGAAATTTTTAGTTTCTAGCTAACAATTTTACAACTATGATCAATTTGACATGCATATTTATCCACCACATTATGTAGCATTGTGTGTTAAACCTATATATATATATATATATGTGATACTCACCTATATATGATTGAGAATTCATCCCATGATGTGTATTAGAATCATGAAGTTTAATGATGTTTAGATGTATTTTTATATTTGTCTTCCCAAAAAGCCTCTTGATGTAGATTTTCACTAGCTGAAACATTTCCATCTCATTTCTTGATGATAACTATTAAAGATTCGTGACTCGAATTTTATTTTGTCAGACTTGAAAATTTCGCAATACAATATATATGGTGAAAAAAAAACTATGAGATTTTTTTTAGGGTCTAACAGGGGGATTGGGCCTATCACCACTGATCCGATGGGGGTGTGGGGGCTTGTCCCGGAGTATGGACCTGCGGTAAAAATGGTTTTAGACAATTAAAAAGTTAATCTAAGGGGCCAATGTTTTAGGCGCCACATATAGAAGGTCAACCTAGAGAAGTAGCACGCTATCCCACAGTGAATTTGTGGCACCAAAACTAAAGAGATTCTCGGATTAACAAAAATAGTAGGAAAAAGACAAGAAAATTCAGGGTTTCAGTCTCTGCAATTCACAATGTTATCTACCATTTTTTTCTTATTGTGTTATTTTCTGTGTTGCTCTACTAGAGACACCATGTAACGCCCAAGCATTTTCTTTTAAGGGTAATTTAGGAAATTGTTATTAATAATTAAATTAGTTAATTAATTAATTTAATAAAAAAAAGAAGAGGGGTAAAAGAGTAATTTTACGAATAAATACCCTAGGTATAAATTAGAAATTTTATTCTTTCCCTTCTTTTCTGAATAGAGTTCCTGTTCGCAGAATTCCAGAGAACGTAAGGTTGGAGTCAGATTTCAGGGTTGAAGAACAGATCTCTATAGGTAAGATTCTAACCCCTAGTTTAATATTTTAGATTCATTGATTAATTTCAAACACATTAGATATATTTTTTTGGAAAACCCCAAATCTAGATTAGGGTTAGATTATTTTTTAATTCGTTTTAATATCAAATAGTGAAAATTTAATATTTTGATTTTAGCATTGGAATTTGGGAGATCTTAAGTTTTATTAGAAAAAAAAAAAATTCCTTGGAATATTTCGATTTTAGGTTAGGGTTAATTAAAAAAAAAAAAGAAAAAAAAAGAGGGAGAACGCGTGTGCACAGCACTGGAAGGAAGGAAGGAAGAAAAAAAAAATATATGGGGGGTGTACGTGTACTGTGCTACTGGAAGCAAGGAGGAAAAAAAAAAAAATAGGCATGTGCCAAATGGAAGGAAGCCTTTTATATATATATATATATATATATATATATATATATATATAATGAATGATGATGCAATGGAAAAAAAAAAAAAAACTTGCTTTTTGGTTTGGTGGTTTGGTGTACTCGAGACATCTAGTGGCTTTTGAATTGGTTAATTAAAATAATAATATTTAGTTTTAGATTAATGAATAAGATAATAGTAATAATAGATTTAGCAAAATATATATATATATATATATATAGAATTTTATAATGACATAAAATTGTAATTTAATTAAATTAGTAATGTGTTATTAGAAACAAATTGAGAATTTATTAGTTTTATTTAAATAAGGAATAGATTAGTTAAATTATAAATAAATAGTAATAATTGTTTCTCTTATGTTATATTAGGTGAAGAGTAGATTATATTTTTTTTCAGAATCATTCTTCTCCCAAGCTTTCAAGGACTTCTTTTGAGGTAAGGGAAGTTAATGTAATATTTATAAAATAAAATTATTTTATATGTTATTTTGAATTGTGGAAAATAAAATGATATTTTGTTACCATGCATGGATCAAATTGTTTTGCACTAAATGTTATGTTGGAATATTTTGTTTTATTTATGACACAAAATATGGAGATATTATGTTGTGTAAATTTGAATACTTGAACAAAAAACATCACTCTGGTTTATTTGGCCCTTGTCAACGGGATATAATAGTTGACTATTCGGCCCTGTCAATGGGATATAATAGTTGACCTTTACATTTCATGGTGGGAATGTAATTGATTTGGACCCCAACCTCTAGGGGTTTGTTTAGAGGTTACTAGTACTAGTAGTGTTTGGTTCCGTCCACCAGGAACAATTTGAGGCTAGCCACCCATTTGAAAAGTCCCACCTAACTGGGCATTTGATATTTGATAACCAGAGTAATGAAAAATTGAATGGATTTGATTAAGTCTGATGGGAAAGTGTTTGAATTTGATATGAAATTGGTTGGTTGAATTTTGAATATATTGGCATTTTTGAAACTCTGATATTTGATGAAAAAAAAAAAAAAATTGATATCTCCTATTTGAAATGAAAATATTTGATCCATGAACTGCATTAATATTCCTTATTGGGCTGTGAGCTCATTCCCAATCGTTGAAAATTTTTCAGGTACTCTTAGTTCGGGTGAGGAGTGATGGCTAGGCTGAGGAATGGTCATCATTAGGATTTGACTTAGGATTTTATGTTGGATTTTGTTTAACTATTAGTTATGTTATTTTGGATCATTTGGTATTTGGAAGTTATTTGGAAATTGAATTTTGAGGATTTTAGACTTTGTTTCCGCTACTCTGAGCAGGTATTTGGTAATTGGTAACATCCAGTTACAATATGACTGTTTGGGTCAGATTATACTTTAAGCCTTCGGGTTTGAGGTGTGAAATGACCGTCACGCCCTTGGAGTGGGTCTTGGGGCGTGACACACCATCACACTAGACACTTGGCTTACTAATGGAGAAACTCTTGTCTCTTCCGGTGAAACTTTTGAACTAGGCTTCTTTCATCCAAATGGAAGCTCCAAGAATAGAAGATTCATGGGCATATGGCATCACATGTCTAAACCACCAAGAGTTGTGTGGGTAGCCAACCGAGAGAACCCCTTTTCTGGTACCTCCATTGGAGTTTTTGCCATTAAAAAAGATGGTAAGCTGAAGGTGTTGGCCGAAATTAATGAAGCAGTTCACCGGTCTATTGATATTGAAACACCTTCATCTAAAGACAGGATAGTGAAGCTTATGGACTATGGGAACCTTGTTTTGAGTGGCAATAGATCCGAAGAGATTATTTGAGAGAGCTTCCGTAATCCCACCGATATTTTTCTTCCTGGTATGAAGATGAATGAAAGCTTAATATTGACCTCATGGTTAAGCCCCGTTGACGCCACACTTGGAAACTATACCTTCAAGCTAGATCAAGAAAAAGAGTACCAGTATATCATATCTCAAATTTTATATGTACATTGGTACAGTGAGGACTGGGATGGAACGTTTGATGAGATGCCTGAAGCAACACGCAGCTTGTTGTCCAAAATCTCCTAGAGGAACGTGTATAAAGGGCATAGCTCTATCCCCAACTCATCAGTTGAAAAACAGTTGGTAATGAGTTCTTTAGGGGAAATTCAATACTATGCGAATTGGAATACATCGTCTCCAGTCTGGTGGGCACCGAAAGACCGATGCAGTGTGTCAATTGCTTGTGGGAAATTTGGAAGTTGTAGCACTAAGAATGCTTTGATGTGAAAATGTTTGCCTGGGTTCAAACCAATCTCGCCGAATAGTTGGAAAATTGGAGAGTTCTCAAGTGGGTGTACCAGAAAGTCACCCAAATACAAGAAGAATTCCATTGAAGACATGTTCTTGCGCTTAAAAATGATGAAAGCCAAAAAACCGTAGTCTTCTATTTTAGTAGATACGAATGATAATCAATATTGCAAAAAGGCTTGCCTTAGTGACTGCCAATGTCAAGCTTATTGTCACAAGCTGATTCAAATGAGCCTCCCCATGGGCTTACATAGAGCTAGGAAGCTTATGGAGACTCCTAGAGTGGGAAGAGTGTGGAAGGTTGTGGAGAAGCTTGGAGGAATCCACACAATTCTACACTATGGTGGAAGGCATGAGAGGAGTCCAAGGCTTTCTAGAGAATTCCAGAAGTCTCTTGTATATCGTTGTACATAGGCTTGTACCTAGAATGATGTAGGACTTTCTAGAATATACTTGAGTTGTAAGGAACCCTCTAAGGTTGCAGAGAGTTCCATTGGTGCCTATAAATAGGTGAGGGCCTCATTTGGCCAAGGCACCAAGCAAGTGAGCTTCCAAGCATTTGTAAAGGCTTCCATGAGTTAATAAGAGCTTCCATTCTTTAAAGAGTTGCCTACTAAGCTTTTTAAGCTTTCGAGTCGTGAACATCTTAGCCTAGCAAGCTAAGCATTGGGAGCAAGGTTGACTTAGCAAGATCAAGCGTCTTGACTTGCCTAAGTGCTGCACGAGCTTAGTGAACGACTAAGTCTGTGACAAGTGGTATTAGAGCGCGGTTACGAAGTGGGCATAGCAAAGGAAGCATGTCGGGCTCTAACGTGGAGGAGACTAGCGAGCAAACCCGTGGAAGGGAGATGGAGCATACTGCACGGGGCCGAGGCAGGAAGGATAAGTCTCGTGATGCCTTAGCCAACATGGAGGCAAGGCTAGCTAAGGTGGAGCTAGCCATGACGGACACCCGGGAAGGGGTGGACTTGATCGAGCAAGGCATGGAGAAAGGCTTAGAGGATCTAAGGGAGCAGATCCAAGACCTTCGCGAGGGGGTGCTAGGCTCACAAGTTCAACTGTGTCACACAAGGAGTTCATGTCCTTCCAAGACAAGGTCATGATCATGTTCGCTAGTGTGGAATCAAGGATGGAGGCCTTGGCTGCGCTCATGGAGACCCGAGACCAAGAGATTCATCAAGAGCTAGCCATCTACAAGACTGCGATATCAACATGAGTCATGGCCACTCATGAGGCACCAAGGGTGGAGGTGCCCAAGCCACACTCGTTCAATGGAAAGAGGGATGCTAAGGAGCTAGATAACTTCTTGTGGCACATGGAGCGTTACTTTGAGGCCATTGCATTGACGGATGAAGCCACTAAGGTATGCACCACGACCCTTTACCTCACCGATAATGCTACTCTATGGTGGCGTCGACAGTTTTCCGACATAGAGAAAGAGACGTGCACCATAGACACATGGGATGCCTTTAAGAGAGAAATCAAAAGGCAATTCTATCCCGAAGATGTGGCTTACCTAGCAAGGAAGAGTATGAAGCGTCTCAAGCACACAGGCTCGATCCGTGAGTATGTCAAGGAGTTCTTTACGTTTATGCTTGAGATACCTAACATGGCTGAGGAGGAGCTACTATTTAACTTTATGGACAACTTGCAAAGTTGGGCCGAGCAAGAGTTGAGGAGACATGGTGTCTAAGACCTAGCCATGACCATGGCGGTAGCAGAGTCCTTGGTAGATTATAGAAGGGGAGACTCCTCCAAGCCAAAACCACCATCCAAGGGTAACCAGGCCAAAGGTGGGGGAAACAATGGATCACAATGCCACACTTCTAAGGAAGGATCAAGCAAAGACCCTAGTGGCAAGGATGGTAAAGGCAAAGATAAGTGGAAGGAGTTCATGCCCAGGACCAATTGCTTCCTGTGCGATGGTACACACTGGGCACGAGACTGCCCTAAAAGGAAAGCTCTAAATGCTATGATTGAGGAAAATGAGCAGGAAGGCGATGCTAAAGTGGGATCGTTGCAACTCCTAAATGCCCTTAAGGCCAAGCCGATGCCTAAGACGCCTCAAAGCAAAGGGCTAATGTATGTAGAGGCCCTTGTGAATGGGAAGGCCACCAAGGCCTTGGTGAACACTGGTGCCACTCATAACTTTGTCTCGGAGGATGAGGCAAAGAGACTAAAGCTCCAAGCATCCAAGGAAGGAGGATGACTCAAGGCAGTTAATTCAGCTGCCAAGCCCGTCACATGGAGTAGCTTGCAGGGTGGCTATGCACATCGGCTCATGGGAAGGAAGGGTCGATTTCATAGTGGCACCCATGGATAACTTCAAGATGGTGCTAGGAATGGACTTCCTACAGAAGGTCAAGGTCGTGCCACTACCTTTCCTATGCTCAATGGCTATCTTAGAGGAGGAGAAGCCATGCATGGTCCCTACGGTCACTGAAGGTACGCTTAAGACCCCTATGCTATCAGCTATGCAAGTTAGGAAGGGGTTAAAGAGGAAAGAGGTGACCTACCTCGCCACCCTGAAGGAAGAAAGAGACGATGGGTCGGGAGAACCCATGCCTAAGGAAATCGAGGGGGTCCTTGATGAGTTCAAGGACGTGATGTCGCCCGAGTTGCCTAAGAGACTTCCTCATAGGAGAGAGGAAGATCACAGGATTGAGTTGGAGTCGGGAGCTAAGCCCCCTACTATGGTACATATAGAATGACACCACCGGAGTTGGAGGAACTAAGGAGACAACTTAAGGAGTTACTAGATGCGGGGTTCATCCAACCATCCAAGGCTTCCTATGGCGCGCCGGTTCTATTTCAGAAGAAGCATGATGGGTCCCTACGAATGTGCATAGACTATCGGGCACTCAACAAGGTGACGGTAAAGAACAAGTATCCTATCCCGCTCATTGCTGACTTATTCGATCAACTTGGAAGGGTAAGGTACTTCACGAAGCTAGACCTAAGGTCGGGCTACTACCAAGTAAGGATTGCGGAGGGGGACGAGCCAAAGACCACATGTGTGATCAGGTATGGCTCATACGAATTCTTAGTGATGCCTTTCGGACTCACCAATGCCCCAGCAACGTTCTGCACCCTCATGAACAAGATCTTCCACCCATGCTTAGACAAGTGATTCGTGCCCAATTGGTGTCTCAGCTGATTCGTGTCCAGCTGGTGCTCCTTGATTGGGGGAGTAATCAACAAAATTTATAACCTATTACACCATATACTAGGGTAGCAAAGAAAAAACTACTATAATATAGCGGCTTTAGGATCGTTCACTGGGAAGGATTAGCAAGCTATCAATGATACCAATTCAAAGTGAATTGGTCTTGTTTCATTTCAAGGTTAGCTAAAAAAATAAAACACAACCTTTTGATTGGTAAAGATTTAGATTTAAACTAACTAACAGAATAAGTAGTGAGAATAACTTAGGAAGAAAAACATTCCTTGGAGAGTTAGGTTCACTGGGGTGGTTCCTCATGCAAAAGACATAGCTCCGGTCAGATGGTTCATTTCCTCGCATTAGAGATTCAACATATAGTCAATTCTCTAACCGGTGTTGTACAGATACATCCTTTAATTAGATTTCAACTTTAATTCTCTCATTGATGCAACTTGCAATGGTTTAAGCCTCTCACTAAGCCTTAACCATTCAAGGTGATCTTTAACCTTAGACTTCCCTTCTCTAGCTCGCAAGAGATAACTAATGGATGTCTCCTTGGAGTCCAAAAGCTTACCAAGTGTTGGCAATTCCAGAAAATCCTACCTTAAAGTCACCTCCCAGAGGCTCGCAAGGGGTAAACTAGTGCATCTCCATGGATGGAGATCACTTGCCTTACCAAGTGTTGGCCCAGGTGACTCTAAGGTGTTTTAAGTTAACTAAAAACATAGAAATCACTAAAAGACTTTACTTCCTCTTAATTGATGGCTGAAACCACAAAGCTTTGCATTCTTGCATTTGGAACCTTCCCCGGCAACCTTAGCTCCAAGGAACTAGAGGTTTAGTTACTCATTCTCTGGGGAAAATTCCTCAGAGAGTGCATAACTTAGTAAGAAATAAATAATACAAAGTGAGAAGGTAAGACAAAACAAAGGACCTGAACTTTACTTGCTTTCCCAAAACTTTACAAAAGGGTCCCTTTTTGAGAACAGGCTCCCGAGAAGTATTTATATGAACATAATATAAAACTAATTATTACATGGATATTTTCTCTTTTTACTAACTTAAAAGCTAAGGAATCTTGTAATTGGTGGCTTACAAGAAGTATTTTGGGATTTAGACAACAAAAATCTGATGTAAAATATCTCCCAATGTCGGTAGCAAATATCGGGATGCTCCAGGGACCATTTCGCAAGAGAAAATGGTGTCTGCGAGATTTCGCAAACACTCAAGAAGGGCTGCGAAATCACTTCGCAGCAAAAAGCTATTCTCGCAGGGCTGCGAAGTTGGCTTCCACCTTGATGTTCTCAGCTTCCAGTTTGCGGCATATATCGGGCAACTTCAGAAGGAAATACACCCTACTGTACAAAAAGGCTGCGAAATCACTTCGCAACAAAAGGGTGATTTCGCAACACTTTGGAAAATGCTTCCTTCAGCTTGGAGTGATTGGCTTGCAATGGCTGCAACTTCTTCGTTTCAACTCCGAATTGCGTACCGTTTGAAGCATTGGATTGTTGACTTCCTGAGCTTTGAAATGGTATATAGCATGCATCAATTGGACTTCAAAAAGTGCTCCAAAAGTGGCTGCTACTACTATCATCAAGAATATGCTTCATGGCAGATTCTCTTAACTTTTTCTCCTTGCATTCCTGATTTACTCTTGGCAAATGACTTCCAAGCTTTGCCCAAGATTCCTCATAAATCTCCTCAATCTTGAATTGCTTTGGTGATCAAATTACTAACAAAAAACACCAAAACTTACACAAAATGATTAAAATTGCTTTCAAGGGTCCTTAACATGCCAATTGAGTTAAAATGCCAAAATTACTACTCAAAAGTGTTTAAAAGGATTAATTATAAGCTATCAAATAGCACTTTTTGAGTAGTAATCAACAAGTTCGTGGTGGTATACTTGGATGACATAGTCATCTACAGTAACACCCTAAAGAAGCACGTAAAGCACTTGAGGAAGGTCTTTAAGATCTTAAGGCAGAACGAGCTATACGTGAAGAAGGAAAAATGCTCCTTTGTTAAAAAAGAAGTGAGCTTCCTAGGGCATCGCATCAAGGATGGCAAGCTGAAGATGGATGATAGCAAGGTGAAAGCCATCCAGGAATGGGATCCACCAACCAAGGTACCTTAGCTCAGATATTTCCTTGGTTTAGTTAATTACTATCGGCGATTCATCAAAGGTTATTTAGCAAGGGCCGCTCCTCTCACTGATCTCCTTAAGAAGAATAAGGCATGAGAATGGGACGAAAGGTGCCAACAAGCCTTTAAAGATCTTAAGAAGGCTGTGACTGAGGAGTCGGTGTTAGCACTACCCGACCACACCAAGGTTTTTGAGATACACACAGATGCCTCACACTTCACTATTGGGGGAGTCCTTATGCAAGAAAGACACCCGATCGCATTTGAGAGTCGCAAGCTAAACGACACAGAGATGCGCTATACGGTGCAAGAAAAAGAGATGACCGCCATCGTCCACTGCTTGCGCACCTGGAGGCACTATCTTCTAGGGTCTCACTTCATAGTGAAGATCGATAACGTTGCCACTAGCTACTTCCAAACACAGAAGAAGTTGAGTCCTAAGCAAGCTAGGTGGCAAGACTTCCTGGCTGAGTTCGACTATACGTTGGAGTATAAGCCAGGGAGTGCTAATCATGTGGCTGACGCCCTAAGCCGTAAAACGGAGCTAGCATCCATGACGAGTCAGCCCCAAGGAGACATAATGGATCTTCTAAGGGAGGGACTGCAACATGATCCAGTGGCTAAGAGCCTCATCGTCCTAGCTCATGAAGGGAAGACTAAGCGGTTCTGGGTGGAGAACGACCTACTCTACACTAAGGGGAGACGACTCTATGTGCCTAAATGGGGGAACATAAGACGGAATCTGATAAATGAGTGCCATGACACCAAGTGGGCTGGGTACCCTGGGCAACGACGCACGAGGGCACTACTCGAGTCGGCTTATTATTGGACTCAAATACGGGATGAGGTAGAGGCCTATGTGAGGACTTGTCTTGTGTGCCAACAAGACAAGGTGGAACAATAACAACCTAGAGGCCTGTTGAAGCCACTACCTATAGCAGAGCGCCCATGTGACAACGTCACCATGGACTTCATCATCGGGCTACCCAAGTCGGAGGACAACGGTTCTATCATAGTGGTAGTGGACAGGTTCTCTAACTATGCAACCTTCATAGCAGCCCCGACTGACCGCACTGCGGAAGAGACGACGAGGCTATTCCTAAAGCACGTAGTCAAGTATTGGGGGTTGCCTAAAGTGATTGCAATCCGCGTTTTACTAGGAAGTTTTGGATGAAGCTCTTCAAGCTTATGGGTTCGGAGCTTCACTTCTCCACAAGCTTTCACCCACAGACGGATGGGCAGACTGAGAGGGTGAACGCTTTATTGGAGCTATACTTAAGGCACTTCATGAGTGCCAACCAGAAGGATTGGGCTAAGTTGCTAGACATAGCCCAATTCTCGTATAACCTGCAAAGGAGTGAGGCAACCAATAAGAGCCCATTCGAGTTGGCCACAAGGCAGCAACCGTTAACTCCTCACACTCTAACGATAGGCTATACGGGGAGAAGTCCAGCAGCTTTCAAGTTCGCGAAAGGGTGGCACGAGCAAGCTGACATATCACGCTCATACTTGGACAAGGCCGCTAAGAAAATGAAGAAGTGGGCTGACAAGAAGCGACGACACACGGAGTACAAAGTCGGAGACATGGTGCTTTCAAGCTCATTTCTCAACAATTCAAATCCCTAAGGTTAGTGCATAAGGGCCTTATGAGGAGGTATGAAGGACCCTTCCCCGTACTTGGGAATGTCGACAAGGTGTCCTATAGAGTTAAGCTACCGCCAAGGTTGAAGATTCATCATGTCTTCCACGTAAACTACTTGAAACCCTATCACGAAGACAAAGATGATCCAAGCCGAGGGTTGTCTAAGAGGGCACCTACAACGGTCGTGATCTCCTATGATAAGGAGATAGAACACTTTCTCGTAGATCGGGTCATCAGGAGACGAGGTGTACCTCCTGGTACGGAATACTTAGTGAAATGGAAAGGACTACCAAAAAGTGAGGCTAGCTGGGAGCCAACAGATGCACTATGGCAGTTATAGGAGCAAATTGAGCAATTCCGGGCAGAAGGCGCGACAAGAACGTCTGCGGCTTAGGTGGAGGAGAGTGTCACAAGCTGATTCAAATGAGCCTCCCCATGGGCTTATATAGAGCCAGGAAGCTTCTGGAGACTCCTAGAGTGGGAAGAGTGTGGAAGGTTGTGGAGAAGCCTGGAGGAATCCACACAATTCTACACTATGGTGGAAGGCATGAGAGGAGTCCAGGGCTTTCTAGAGAATTCCAGAAGTCTCTTGTATATCCTTGTACATAGGCTTGTACCTAGAATGATGTAGGACATTCTAGAATATACTTAAGTTGTAAGGAACCCTCCAAGGTTCCAGAGAGTTCCATTGGTGCCTATAAATAGGTGAAGGCCTCATTTGGCCAAGGTACCAAGCAAGTGAGCTTCCAAGCACTTGTAAAGGCTTCCATGAGTTAATAAGAGCTTCCTTTAAAGAGTTGCTTACTAAGCTTCTTAAGCTTTCGAGTCGTGAGTGTCTTAGCCTAGCAAGCTAAGCATTGGGAGCAAGGCTGACTTAGCAAGATCAAGCGTCTTGACTTGCCTAAGTGCCACAAGAGCTTAGTGAACGACTAAGTCCGTGACATTATGCTCAAACTAAATAACATAAAGGGGCAATAACCCAGAATGCTTGATTTGGACAGACGACCTTAGTGGTCTTCAGGAGGAGTATGACTCTGATGCTGACAATCTCTTTGTTCGTGTATCTATTTCAGATATAGGTATGTCCCTTTCCAATTTCTTTTTCCCCTTTTCTTGAGAAGAAGTACCTCATGTTTTAGTTTATTGATCAACACAAGCATAAATCCATTTATAGACATTAGGAAGAAACTGTAATCGGAAGAAATACCCTTTAACAAGGGATTCTACATTTTATTTGCAGAATCAACAATAAGAAATTGTCAAGCTTGTGGCTCAATCATGATTCCTTATCCTCTAAGCACTGGATCAAAGTGTGGTGATCCCATGTACTTTAATTTTGAATGCAACATTACCACGGGCCAGGTTCAGTTCAAGGTACTTGGTGGCACCTATCGGGTAACTAGCATTAATCTAGAGACATTAACATTTGTAATCTAACTTAAAGAATTAGATTGCAGTTCTCGAAGTCTTATCAACAAAATTCCACCACTAAACCTGCCTTTTCACATGACCAATGTCTGCACAGTGGTCAAAATCGACAATTTTGGCTCTGAGAAGTCATTGGAAAATAGCATTGAGATAGAGATCAGTTGGGATCCACCATTGGAGCTAGTGTGTACCTCATCAGCAGACTGCAAGGATTGGCCTAATTCAAATTGCAGAACACAAAATGGAACCACTAAGTGCTTTTGCAGTGAAAAATTTAAGTGAAATGGATCAAGTTTAGATTTTACACAAGGTGAGCTACAGACCTAGTATATTTCTAAATTTGCTTTCTAGGTATGTGAGAAGTTGAACTCAATACTTTCTTTTTGCTTGGTTTTGGTCATTTAAACTTATTTTCCAATGAAAGACATAGAGGTTAGTAATGATAGATGCATTGCCTTTTCCATGAATGAGAGTGGTTCTTCTTTGTTTTAGACCTTGGCAATAAGATGTCGTCATTATCATCTCCGGTAGTTGTGGTAGGCATAACAATTGTTGTTGTTCTAGTTGCGCTTTTAAGCACCATTGGTTATATTGCTTATTTGCGCAAAAGAAACATCACCAAAAGGAAAGGTAATCTTTGTGCCATAAGCTCTACCATGGATCTTCCGCTATTTTCTTTTCAAATTGTACCTGGCAAAATTGAGAAAATTGCAGAGGTTTTCTATATAATATTTTCTTTTTTTTTTAATTCAGGAAACAGGGCAAATCCTGTGCTGCACTTGTATGATAGTGAAAGTCGTGTGAAACACTTAATAGACTTGAAGGAATTCAAAGATGAGGATAAGAAAGGCATTGATGTACCATTTTTCGACTTAAAAGACATCCTGGCTGCTACGGATAACTTTTTAGATTCGCATAAGCTTGGACAAGGGGGCTTTGGGCCGGTTTACAAGGTAATATAACTTATTTCAAACAATGCTCATATTTTCAACTGATTTCTGATTATCAATGTCTAATGCATATGCATTGTGGCTTCTAGGGCAAATTTCCAGATGGGAAAGAAGCAGCTGTGAAGAGACTCTCAAGTGCTTCAAGGCAAAGCCTAGTGGAATTTAAGAATGAGGTTGTGTTGATTGCCAAACTTCAGCATCGAAATCTGGTTAGACTTCTGGGCTATTGTATTGAAGGAGATGAGAAGATTTTACTTTATGAATATATGCCCAACAAAAGCTTAGACTCTTTCATATTTGGTTTGCCTCTAAACCTACGTCAAGTCCCTACTTTTGTTGTATCATTGCATACGTGCCATGAACTGATAGACAGGATCTAACTGAATGAACCATGCCACTAAAATTTTTCTTTCTAATGGCAACTGGGCAAGATCGAATGCTATGCGTGTTACTAAACTGGGAGAGTCGCTTCGACATCATTTTGGGAATTGCTCGAGGGCTAATTTATCTTCACCAAGATTCAAGGTTGAAGATCATTCACAGGGACTTGAAGACGAGCAACATTCTATTAGATGGGGATATGAATCCCAAAATTTCAGACTTCAGCTTGGCCAGGATCTTTGAGAGCAAGCAAACAGAGGCAAACACAAACAAAGTAGTGGGCACTTAGTAAGTATTGTATGCATGGGGAAAGATATTTGCCTTGGCATATACCTAATCAACTGATTACTTTTTAACATTCCATGTAATGCAGTGGCTATATGTCTCCAGAATATGTGCTAGATGGGTTTTTCTTAGTAAAATCTGATGTTTTTTGCTTTGGTGTTATTGTACTTGAGATCATCAGTGGGAAGAGGAACACAGGATTTTATCAATCTGACCAAGCTATGAGCCTTTTAGGTTATGTAAGTGGCTTGAATATCTCATGATGATTTATCTTTTAGTCATTCTTTGTTAAATTATCAATTCAACCCAAAGCTTAAACTATCATGTGATGGTGGGCCAATACCTTATCTGTAGGTTTTGATAGAAACAAAGGGTAGAAACTCTCAAGAAGCAACAAAACGTTGAGGAATCTGAAGTTATATTTTATTAAGCTGCAAAGCACTTATTTATACAGCTAGCTTAAAACAGAAAAACATAAAAATAGCAACAAACTTGCTACCTATAGATACTTCCTAAAGAATAGAAACAAACCAACAAATACTTCCTAAGGAATAGGTAAATTTTCCACATGACTAACTTATTTTGACTACTTCCACTTCATTCTACTCAGCTCCATGTCAGCAGCTCCTAGGACATGTCATTCAACACTCCTCCTTGTCTCTGGAGCTGCAGACTCCAAGTCTTTGCCTCAAGAACTCATATCTAGCTTTGAGAAGTAGTTTGGTTAAGATATCAACATTTTGACTTTCTGTTTTGTAGTAGACCAACTGTATTTCTCCCTCTTTCTGTACCTCTCTTAGTAAATAGAGTTTTAGCTTGAAATGTTTTGTTTTGCCATGGAACACCGGATTATTTGCAATTGAAATTGCAGCTTGGTTGTCTACGAGTATTTGTGTGCTTTTCTTTTGCTCCATAAACAAGTCAGCCATCAATTTCCTGATCCAGAAAGCCTGATTCATAGCAGCAGCAGTAGCTACATATTCTGCTTCTGCTGTGGATTGGGCTATGACTTCTTGCTTTTTGGAACACCATGCAAAAATAGCAGAACCAAAGCTGAAACAATAACCTAAAGTACTTCTCATGTCATCAACACAACCTGCCCAATCACTATCTGAATAACCATGAAGAGTAAAGTTTTTAACTTGACAAAACCTCAAACCATAGTCAATTGTACCCTTGACATATCTAACAATTCTTTTTGCTGCTTGAAAGTGAATTTCACTAGCACAATGCATGTACCTTGAGAGTAAACTTACTGCATTCATAATATCTGGTCTAGTTGCTGTTAGGTACATCAAGCGCCCAATAATGGTCTTGTAAAGCCTTTCATCAGCTTTTGCAGCTCCATCTTTTTTGCAAAACTTCTCATTTTGATTCATTGGAGTTGCACTTGGATTGCACTCTTCCATCTTGAACTTTTTCAGGATTTCCTTGGCATATTTTTGTTGACATATGAAGATCTCATTCTATTTTTGTTGTACCTCCATGCCAAGAAAGAATGTCATCCTTCCAAGATCAGTCATCTCAAAAACATCATTCATTTCCTTTTTGAAATTAACAATTTGCTCCATACTGCTTCCTGTCACAAGTAGATCATCAATGTATAAGGATACCACAAGTGTTTCATCACAAACCTTCCTGAAGTATAGAGTAAATTCACTTAGGCTTTTTGTAAAGCCTAAGCCTAACAAATGTGAATCAATCCTACTGTACCAGTCCCTTGGTGCTTGTTTTAAACCATACAAGGCCTTTTTCAGCAAATATACTTTCTCCTCCATTCCTTGAACAATAAAACCTTCAGGCTGCTCCACAAAAATTTCTTCCTCCAAGTATCCATTCAAGAAGGCTGATTTGACATCCATCTGATGTATATTCCAGCCTTTTTGAGCAGCAAGAGCCAACAACATTCTTATAGTGTCCAATCTAGCAACTGGGGCAAAAGTCTAAGAGAAATCCACCCCAAACATCTGAGCATATCCTTTGACAACTAGTCTTGCCTTGTGTTTGTTTATAGAACCATCGGAATTGAGTTTGGTTCTATAAACCCACTTGACTCCAATTGCCCTTTTGTGTGTCGGTTTGTCCATCAAAATCATTTTAAGCTCCTCCTTCATTGTAGCCATCCATTTTTTATCAGTTGTAGCTTCTTCATACCCTGCAGGCTCTATTATAGCAACATTGCACCTCTGATAGATGTTAGAGAGTGATTTGGTTCCCCTGATAGGTTCATCATCAATATTGTCATGCTCCTCCTAAAACTCAAGGTCCTTTTGGAACTCAAGATTCTCTTTAAACTCAAGCTTCTTATCATTCTCCCAACTCCAACTTTCTGATTCAAAGAATTTGACATCTTTGCTAACTATCACTTTGTTATTTTCTGGAAGGTAGATTCTATAGGCCTTTGATATTGAGCTATAGCCTATAAAGATCCCAACTTCAGCTTTTTTATCCAATTTGTCTCTCTTAACATGTGGAATATAAGAGAAACAAAGACAACTAAATGTTTTTAAATTTTGTAGCCTTGGTTTATAGCCATACCATGCTTCAAATGGAGTATTTTGTTGCAAAGCTTTTGTTGGCAGTCTATTCAGCAGAAAGATTGATGTATGTGCAGCCTCAGCCCAGAATTTCTTTGGCAGCCATTTGTCATGCAGCAAACACCTTGTCATTTCCATAAGTGTTCTATTTTTCCTCTCAACGACTCCATTCTGTTGAGGGGTATAAGGTGTTGTAAGCTGGTGCTCAATGCCTGCATCTTCACAAAATTTGTTAAATTTCTCCGAGGTGTATTCAGTTCCATTATCAGACCTGATCACTTGCATTTTACATTTACTTTGATTTTCATCCCAAGCTTTAAACTTCCAAAAGATGTTAGCAACTTCATATTTAAATTTCATGAAATAAATTCAGCACATTCTTGTGTGATCATCAATGAAAGCAATATAGAACTTACTGCCATTTAGTGATGGTGTTATTTGAGGTCCTTCCACATCAGTGTGTACTAACTGCAATTTCTGAGTAGCTCTCTAGGCCTTGTTTTGTGGGAAAGGAAGTCTTGTTTGTTTCCCGTATTGATAAGCTACACAAGTAGGAGGCTTCACCTCTAATTCAGGCAAGCCTTTTCCAAGATCCTTCTTCTTCATAAAGAGCAGGGCGGTATGATGAAAGTGCCCCAAACGCCTATGCCAAAGCATTGTATTGTTTTTTCTTTGTGAATTTCAACTTGCTCTTCTTGCATCAAATCCAAGGCAAAGCTTTTGTCTTTCATTTGGATTATAAATACCTCTCTGCCTTGTCCATTAGCAATCATGCAATGATTGTCCTCAAACAACACCTTATAGCCTTTTTCCAACAGCTGACCAACACTCAGCAAATTTTGATTAATCTCAGGAACATATAAGACATTAGAGATTAATTTCAAACCTGTGTGGCCTTCAATTGCCATGGTGCCTTTGCCTTTTACTGCAAGATATGCTCCATTTCCAACTCTAACTTTGGAAGTAACAGTTTTGTCAAGTTCCTTAAAGAGCCCTTGATCATAAGTCATATGGTTTGTACAACCACTGTCTATAAGCCAAGTTTCTAGGGAGCTGCTAGTGAAAAAGCATGATACCACAAACAGTTGCTCATCTTGAAGTTCTTCCACAGCAGCCTTGACTTCTCCTAGCTGCTGTTGAGATTTGCATATTCTTTCCACATGCCCTAGCTGACCACACTTGTGACATTTTACATCCAACCTCCACCAACACTTTTTTTGTGGATGATTGGATTTTTTACAGTAAGGACATGGTGGAAACTTTTGAGTGTTGTTGCTGCTGTTATTGTTGCTTTGCATTTCTTTCTTGTACTGAGATATGGCCTGAAATGCACCCTCCACATATTCTTCTTGTCTCATAAGCCTCCTTTGTTCTTGAGCCTGTAATGCATTCAACAGCTCTGCCAAGGTGATACTTGACACATCTTTTGAGTTTTCTAGAGATGATATTGTAGTCTCAAACTTTTCAGGAACTGTTATAAAATTTTTTTGAACTATTCTAGAATCAGAAAAGTCAGTACCAAGAAGTCTTACTTTGTTAACAATACTAAGAAGTCTGTCTAAGTAATCCTTGATTGTTTCTGATTCTTTCATCCTTTGCATCTCAAACTCTCTAATCAGGTTCAGCACTTGCATACCTTTGACTCATTCATTTCCTTCATATTCCTTCTTCAGGAAGTTCCATATTTCATTTTTCGTCTTCAATGCCATGATTCTGGTGAAAATTGTAGATGAGACAGCTACAAATAGACTAGCTTTTGCCTTTGATTTCCTTTGCCTCCTCTCATTGTGTAGTTTTATCTGAGCCATAGTTGGATTGTCGGACAGGGGAGGAACTTCATATTCCTCACTAACAGCTTCCCACAGATCACTAGCATCAAGGTAGGCTTCCATACAGACAACCCACAGTTGATAATTTATTCCATCAAACACTGGAGGTGCCAATGCATTCAGTGAAGCTTCTGAGGTCATTCTGGATATTGTTTTGGATAGGGTAGATGGTGGTGTATAGGCTCACTCACCTCACAGGTTACTCAAGAACAACATGGATATTGTTTTGGATAGGGTAGATGGTGGTGTATAGGCTCACTCACCTCACAGGTTACTCAATAACAACAACTCTGATACCAATTTGTAGGTTTTGATAAAAACAAAGGGTAGAAACTCTCAAGAAGCAACATAATGTTGAGGAATCTGAAGTTATATTTTATTAAGCTTCAAAGCACTTATTTATACAGCTAGCTTAAAACAGAAAAACATAAAAATAGCAACAAACATGCTACCTATAGATACTTCCTAAAGAATAAAAACAAACCAACAAATACTTCCTAAGGAATAGGTAAATCTTCCACATGACTAACTTATTTTAACTACTTCCACTTCATTCTACTTAGCTCCATGTCAGCAGCTCCTAGGACATGTCATTCAACATTATCTCACAAGTGGCCTTCTTTAGATTTGCATGTAAGCTTAGTAAATAAAGAAAATAAACAAACAATGAGGTTTGAATTGATGACCTCCCCTAGAAAAAAAATCTTTATATTATATATCAAATTGATATGATTGCCCAACCTATCATTTTACTTTAGCAAATCTAATTTTAATATCAAGAGAATTGTTCCAAGCATGGAGATTGTGGAAAGAAGACAAGGTGTATGATTTGATGGACCAGACACTAAGTGAAACATGCAACACTAATGAATTCTTGAGGTGTGTAAATGTTGGGTTGTTGTGTGTACAAGAAGACCCAAGTGATCGCCCCACCTTGCCCAATGCATTTCTCATGCTCAATAGTGAGATAGCCACACTTCCAATACCCTAGCAACCAGCCTTTGTTGTGAGAAGAGGGCCGCCCAGCTTAGCTCCTTCCTTTTCCACCAATCCGAAAACATGCTCCAACAATGAGATAACTGTCAGCTTAGAAGAAGGTAGATAGTTAGGGAGAATCAGCCATAAGTTCAGTCTTGTTTGTTGGTGTTATCAACTTCATATATGTTGCATCAGAATTGGATTTCTTAGGACATAATCACAGGTGTGTTTTAGTGTAAATTGATTTCATGAATATCTATTCGATTGTTCTCTACACCAATTGTAAATCACTAACTTCCCATCTTATTTTCTATATTTTTGCCTTAAGGCCGCAAGACGAAGTAGACCTAAAACTGTTTGATTCTTTGGTAGTACTGTTGCTCATTTTTCTTGTGTATTTATTTATAATCATATTGTGTGGAAGGAAATTTCTAATTCAAGAATCATCATCCAATTGATACATGCATTGTGAAATCATTGAATCAAGAGTTGATTTTAAAAAATAAAAATAAAATAAAAAATAAAAAAGTAATGACTACTTGACCAATGACCAAAAGAAATAGAAACAAATCTTGCAAGTTTGACAATTCTTTTACCCATAATGCCTTTTCCACTGTTCTCTTCTTCAATCTTAAAAGAACCCAATGCAATTTCAATCTTTTCATCAGTGCTCTAGTTTGGTTTTGATCTACCATTATCAGTGATGATAAAAGAAAAAGCTCACTTGGAGGATATGATTATGACTTTCAAGATACAACCTCTCTTTATTATAGGAGGTTGGTGATGAAATTTTTCGGCAAAATACAACATTTACAGTTCCGTAATGAGACGGCCTCTTGGTATTCGCTTTTCCAGAAACCAAAAGATAGGTGCAGTGGGAATAATCCCAGTGAGAGTTTTGCCAGTTGAAATAGTAGAAATCGGATTTTGTGCAAGTGTTTGCCAGGATTCCAACCAAATTTTCCAAGAAAGTGGTATGGTGGAGATTTTTTGGGGATGTAGATGAATTTCACCCATGAGCAGACTTCTGGAGTTCAACCAGGACTTGCCATTTTTGGTGACAAGCGGCTGCATAGTAGGGAAGGGCAAAGTACTTCTAGTTTGTATCCATTTTCTGATGTCGGATGGTTAAGCGAAATGCAGATTGGATGGAGATCTCCTGCATTAACCAAACCAAACACATGAAAATAAAGAAAGATAAGAGATTTTTAACATGGCTCTGTTAAAAATGGGACAAACTCATCATGTGGGATAGTCGGGTGATTCTAGAATAGAACAGATCTGACTTTGGCATCGACGACTCAACCATCCGTCATTTGGATATTTGAAGCATTTACTACCTAGTTTATTTTCTGATTTCTCTATCTCAGATTTTCAATGTGAAACTTGTATTTTGGCCAAAAGTCACCGGATAATTTATCATTTACATAAGAATAAGAGTGATGTACCTTTTAGCTTAATTCATTCTGATGTGTGGGGACCATCCCTAAAATCTACTCTATCGGGTTATCGCTGATTTGTTCTCTTTGTTGATGATTGCACTTGAATGATGTGGCTCTACCTACTGACAAACAAAGATGAGGTTTTTACTGTCTTCTACTCTTTTCACACAATGACTCAAACCCAATTTTCTGCCAAACTCAGAGTTTTTCCCTTTGATAATGGCACTGAATACATAAATCGACAATTCCAGAAGTACTTCCACCAACATGGGTTGATACATCAAACCTCGTGTCCTCATACTCCAGAGCAAAACGGTGTAGTAGAACGTAAGAATCGCCATATTCTCGAGACCACACGTGTCCTCCTATTAAGTGCGCATGTACCTAGTCCTTACTGGCCTAATGCGGTTACAATTATTGTGCATCTCATTAATCGAATGACATTCCAAATTCTGGATTTCAAAACACCTCTATAGGCCTTAGCCTCGAGTATATCAGTACTTTCGACTACGACGCTTCTTCCCCGAACCTTTGGATGCGTTGTCTATGTTCATCTTCACTGCAACCAGCGCACTAAACTCGATCCTTGTGCTTGTCGTTGTCTCTTTCTAGGCTATGCCACCAATAAAAAAGGTTACTGGTGCTATGATCCAACAAACATGCGGCTCTATGTTACTATGGATGTCACATTCCTCGAGTCTGAGATGTTCTATCATCCATCCAATTCTTCTCTTAAGGGGAAGACACACGATGAAGAGTTGAATTGGTTCAAAGACATCCCAGACATCCCACTGATTACAGAGCCACCAATTACCATGGATATGGAATAGCTACAGAGCCACCAATGCTGACTACTGAGACACCAACTCCAATTCCTGAGACACCCCCTCATTCTAAAGTACCTCATGACCCAACTTCTGAGAATATTCCTGAAGAGGTTCCTAAGGTAAGTTTTCCTCTTGCCACAAAACATTTAACTGACGATGGTTATTAGTTACCTCCCAAGCACAATCGTGGCAAACTACCAAAATGCTATTCTCCAAATATTGAGACACACAAATCAAAGTACCCAATTGCCAATTACGTCTCAAGAAAGAAGCTCTCAGAACCCTTAAAGAGCTTTTCTAATGCATTATCAGCGCATCACATTCAAACAAGCATAGAGGAGGCTCTACAAGACCCTAGGTGGGTCCAACCAATAAAGGAAGAAATGGAAGCATTGTTGAAAAACAAGACGTGGATTCTTGTCTCTTTACTAGAATGCCACAAGATACTGGGGTGCAAATGGGTATTCTCCATCAAATACAAGGTGGATGGGTCAATTGAGTGCTAAAAAGTGAGGCTTGTAGCGAAATAATATACGTAGACTTATGGAGTTGACTATATGGAGACCTTCTCACTTGTAGCCAAGTTGAACACTATAAGAGTCCTTCTATTTATTGTAGTGAATCTTGATTGGTCGCTACTCCAATTTGATGTAAAGAATGTGTTCCTCCATAGTGACCTCGAAGAAGAAATTTATATGGATATCCCCATGGGTACATTGAAACGTCTGGCAAGACAGTGTGTAAACTGTGGCCCACCCTGTACGGCTTGAAATAGTCTCCACAAGCTTGGTTTGGACGCCTCAACCTAGCAATGAGAAAGTATGGGTTTCAACAAAGCAATTATGACCACACTCTATTTCTAAAGCGTCGACAAGGCAAGGTAACAACACTAATAGTGTATGTAGATGATATGATCATCACATGTAATGATACCGAGGAAGTTGCGAAACTTAAAAAACAGTTGGCAGCAAAGTTTGAAATAAAGAGTTTGGGTTGGTTGAAATATTTTCTAGGAATTCGGGTGGCTCAATCTAAACGAGGTATCTTTCTTTCCCAACGAAAGTATACTCTCGATCTATTATCAAAAGTTGGATTGCTAGACTGTAAACTGACAGTTGTTCCAATACAATAGAATCATAGGCTTGGAGAATACCCTGACCAGATTCCCACTGATAAAGGCAAATATCAGAGATTGGTTGGAAAACTAATTTATCTTTCACATACCCGACCTGATATTGTCTATGCGGTCAGTGTAGTGAATCAGTTCATGCATTGCCCTAGTGAAGATCATATGAATGTAGTGACTCAAATTTTAAGATACCTTAAGGGAACCCTAGGGAAGAGAATTATGTTCTCAAAGAATGGGTACCTGGAAATTATAGGGTATATCGACGTTGATTGGGCAAGAAATATCTCCGATAGGAAATCCACATCAGGTTACCTCACATTTGTTGGAGAAACTTGAAAACATGTCGAAGTAAAAAAAACATAAAGTAGTAGCTGATTACTACTCAAAAAGTGCTATTTTGTAGCTTGTAATTAACTCTTTTAAACACTCTTGAGTAGTAATTATTACCTTTTAACTCAATTGACATGTTAAGGACCCTTGCAATCGTTTCTAAGCAAATTGTGTTAAGTTTTGGTGTTTTTGATAGCTTTTAGCTACACCAAAGCAATCCAAGAATGAGGGAGAGCTGTATATAGTTCATGGCAAAGCTTTTGGAAGCTCAAATTCATGAAGAACCAAGCTTTGGAGCTCCATAGCCCTTTGCCAAATTCGTTCAAAGTATGCAAGGAAAGAACAACGGAGAGAGGAAAAATAGAGTGAAGAAAATAGAGGACAGCAGCTTCAGTCTTCTTTCACACTTTTGGAGCACTTCCCGAAGTCCATTTTCTACATGCTATATACCATTTCAAAGCTCAGGAAGTCAAGAATCCAACGCTTCAAACAGTGTACGAATTGGAGCTGAAATGAGGAAGATATGGCTTTCACAAGACAAATACACCCAGTTGAAGGACAAATTCGCATCTTGCGAATTTGGAACTCCAACGTGCGAAATTAAAGCCTACCTTGCGAAATGGAAATGGAATACAGCCGCACAGTCACAGAGAAACCCAACTTGCGAAAGTGATTTTGCAACTTGCGAACTTGGAGCTCAACGTGCGAAAATGGATTCCAAGTTGCGAAATCAACTTGCGAGATTTTCGCAAGTCACCATGCAACGTGCGAAATCTACATGCGAACTGGGATATTTGTGCACCAACTCTTTTAGATCTTTTCTTAAGATATTTTTGTATAAATTTCCATTCTTCTCCTTGTAATCCACCAACCATAAGATTTCTTAGATAGGAAGGTTGGAAAAACTTCTCTATATATATTCCCTTGCATCCATTGTAAAAGATATAGATATATAAGTATATAGAATATACAGAGCTTTGCTTTGTTTTTCCTTCTCTTTCATTTTCATTTTCTTTTTCTTTCTAGCCAACCAAACTCTGAGGATTTTTCCTCAGAGGATGAGAGGCTAGGCTCTTCGTCTCTTGGAGTGAGGAAAGCCGGGTAAGTTTCCACATGCATAAATTGGAAGTTTTGTTGTTTTAGTTTTTAATGAAGAGAAAGTGTGACCTGTTAATGGTTTTTATCTTTTTAGTTAACTTAAAACGCCTTCAATTCACCTGAGCTAACACTTGGTAAGGCAAGTGATCTCCGTCCATAGAGATGCACTAGTTTATCTCTTGCGAGCTTTTGGTAGGTGGTTTGAAGGTAGGATTTTCTAGAATAGCCAATATTTGGTAAGCTTTCGAATTCCATGGATTCTTATTGCTTGCAATCTTGCTCCATGGAGGTCTAATTGTTATCTCTTGTTCGCTTTTGACGGGTAATCCAAGGTTAAAGATCACCTTGAATGGAAAGTGCTTGGTGAGAGGTATGAGCCCATTGCAAGGTGCATCAGTGAGAGAAATTTAGTGTTTGAACCCATTAATGGGAAGCATCTGTACCACACCGGTTAGAGAATTAACTATATGTTAATTCTCTAATGCGAGGAAAAGAAGCAAGTGACCGGAACTCCCTTTTTGTATGAGGAATCTGAGCCTAGTGATCTAAAACTCCAAGAAACACTTTTCTTTGTAAGTAAAATCAGTTACTTTATGTTAGGTTAGCTTAATACCATCCGTTTTCATTCAAACTTATGTCTTCTTTTAAAGCTAACAAAGAAAAGAAAAAGTACCAATTCAATTTTTGAACTAATATCAATTGCGATGTAAAAACCCATCTCTGTGGACGATCCTAGAGCCACTATACTATGCTAGCTAAATGCTACCCCAGTATATGGTGAAATAGGTTTATAAATTTTGTTGATTACTCCCGTTTGAGGATTGAGATCAAAGCACATCAATTGAGTTGAATCAATTGGAACACCAATCGGGCACGAATCAGTAGCACTATTTAGTGCAGAGGCGGAGTTTCGAGGAATGGCTAAGGGGTTGTGTGAGTTACTCTGGCTGAGAAGATTATTGATAGAAATTGGCTATTCTCCTTGTTGCGAGATGAACTTGCTTTGTGATAACAAGACAGCCATTGATATTGCTTATAACCTAGTCCAACATGATTGAACTAAGCATGTGGAAGTAGACCGACATTTTATCAAGAAAAACTTAGAAGTTAATATAATCTGATTCCCATTTTTCAAATCAGAAGACCAACTAGCAGACATCCTCACTAAGATGGTATGCAGTTGGGCATCAACGACATCTATGCACCAACTTGAGGGAGAGTGTGGACATGAGTTGTATAATCCCTACGTTACAGGCATAACTAAAGGGAGCAGATTACTACTCTATAAGGTCAACTTTCCTTAGACATTTCTAGACAAATTTAGATCATATATGGGTTATAAGCATTTAAAGAAAGCAATTGTGTATACAGATTCCATTATACAAATTATTCCCTTTCTTGTCAACAATATCTACCTTCTTGTTGTATTCTCTTTATATTGCTCTTATAGAGAAAGAGCAAAAAAAATAAAAAATAAAATGAATAGGGTTTCTAGGAATCATTTCTAGTATTTCTAATACTAGAAAATAACTCTTTTAATAAAAATTTCCAAGTGCTAAAAATATTAGAAATGATTCCTAAAATCAATACCTAACAAATTCTTGATCTACTAATAATTAAATATTTGAATAGGGTTGTTTACCTTGTTAGAAACTCAAACAATGTTAAGTAGGAAGCACAAAAGTCTAATGTCCCATTTCAATTGATTACTAATGTTGGTTAGGTTTTCTACGTGGAGCTACCTTTACCCCATTAGCTTAGGCTTTTCATGAGAGTGTATGTGGCCTCATATAATTTGATATCATGATAAGATTTGGTTTAGCCCACCCTAGACTTGAGTATTAACAATTGAATAGGGATGCTCGTTCTGTAGGTTCACTACATAGGACAGACGAAAGTTCAATGTCCCACATCAACCAACATTAGTTGGACCTTATATGTACAACTACCTCTACCTCATTGGATTAGACTTAAGAGTATGTATCATAAAAAGAAAGAAAAATGTTAAAAAAATAAAAATAAAAATTATTAAGAAAAATTATATTCTCATGTTTGATTTCATATTTGATTTTATCATTAAAAATATGTAAGAAAATTTAATATAATTAGAAATCTATATATTTTCAAATTATTCAACCTTTATATATAAGAGTTAATTTTTTTTAAATAACATATAAAAATATCGCATGAACTTTAAATTTATTCATTATTTTTCATCATTTTTTTTCCTTTTTACTTTTTTTCTTTATTTTATTTTCTTTGTAGTTTTTCTCAAATTTTTTTATAGCCAAAGAAATTCTCAAAATTTAGATGCTAAACACCCTTAAAATTTTTTAGACAATGTCCAAATTCTTATTATCAAGCTTTGTCTCTTTACTATAAAATTCAAAGAATAAATCACCTATGATCCTATAAAAATTATAACAATATAGTGGACGGGCACGACCCCTAGTCTAGGCTGGGTCGAGCCAGTTGGAAACCAGCGCGGCAGGCTAGACAGGCCCATGAACTGAGTTAAGGCCCTCTTCCATTAGGTTGGGTTTGAGCCCAAATTTAAAGGACCAGTCCTGGAAGCCCAAAAGGCTGAGATAATACCATGATTGAGTATGCATCCGTCATGGCTAAAACTTGACTAGTTACAACAATTAACCTTAGGTCATGTTTGGTTAACCGGATATAGTATAAAATAAGATAAAATATGGATATTATATCATATTTCATGATTGGTCGGTGATAAGATAGATATCATTACTTATACCATGCAAAGGTCAAACACATAAACATCCCTCTAAGACCATTTAGGTAGTCTCGCATATTCAAGGATTGATTTTAATATCATTTATAATAATTTGCTCTTTCTTATGTAGATATTATCCACTTTGAACAGAATAGGTATTTACGATATTATTTACTTTGAGCACAATCAATATTCATGATTTTAAAATACATTTATATGATTAAAAGAAGTTTATATTACATTGACCAAGCCAGTAGATGGGCGAGTTCCCTAAAAAATCTCATAGATATAAATAAGGTTTTCGAATAATAAAAAATAAAATAGAAACCCCATAAATTTAATTTTGAGTTTTAAAAGTTCAATTTAATTTTTTTCATGCATTCAACATTTTATTTATTTTTCTTTCTTGCATTAAATGTAAATTTTAATTTTATTATAACTTTTCTAATAATGTTAATTTTTTTTTGGTAATTTTGTATTTGACATTTTATTAAATAATTTTTTTTAAAAAAATTTAGGTTCTCTTTAATTTTGAGTTTGATTTTTTTTTTTTCTAAATTTTGGTAATTAATTAAATAATATCTAATTTAGAAATAAATTAAATAATTATATTAGATTGTGTGCTATTTAATTATTCACATTGTAGGAATGTATATTTAGCTTTAAATTTTTATTTTGCTAATAGTGTCATTCTAATGTTATCTTATCATAGAAAATTTTAAGAAAAAAATCTCATTGTTTTTAATTGATTTTATACTTAGATTTTGTTAATAACATTTTTTTAAAAATAGTTTTCTATTCTTTGGGAGAAAAAAAAACATATTTCACATAAAAAATATAAATAAAATGTTTGAAAAAACATCTTTTAGTTGCACCATTAAACATTTGTTTTAGATTCGATATCTGATTTGTAGCTTATCCATACAAAAATTATTGTCCCTATTGCAGCTCCAACAAACCCTAAAAATGTAACAAAATTATGATGCCCACTGACTTTCCACGTGTCAGACTTGAAAGCCCTTTTCCTCGTATTGGAAACAAAAATTGAACCGAGGAAAAGAAAAAAATAAATAAATAAATAAAACTCGGTGGTCTCAGTTGACAAACTCAGAGATAGGTAGGAGATTTAATGAGTCAACCGTGAACCCAAAAGCGGCTTTTCATCCACCAGAAATATTCCCCAATAATGGTAGTGGTGGAACCCATTACGCGTCAAAAGCACTTTACAGTTGTGGGGTTCATCCGCAATTTCACCGTTTGCTCGTGACCCATCGTCGTTTACAGCAGGGTCCGTTACCGTTCTCTTCACTGAGGCCTTGACAATCACATTTCTACGTTGAAAATGAAATTATTCTTCACACAATTCTTCTTCTTATTATTATTAATATCATTATTATCATTATTATCATTATTATCATTATTCTTATTAATAGTAAACCTTAATTATTTTTATTATTAAAAAGTTCCTCAAATCCAAAATCCAAAAACATGCTATTCTTCTTTTTATTATTTTTCAATCCCTTAAGCCACATATAATCATATACTTATTTAATCATTTAATTTTTTTAAATTTCATTGTTTAGATTTATTCATCTAAAAAAATTTTGAATTTCTCTATTTTCATCAATGAAACAACATTCATAATTTCAATTTTTTATATCTTAAAATAAATTAAATAAACTAATTATAATCTAAATTAAAATTTTCTAAAAATATCTAACACAGTCAAAACTAACTAATGAATATAATATATTAATCTAGGGTTAGAATCTTACTTGAAAAAAAATAATTGAATTTCAAACTATAGACTTCCAAATCTTTAACCTTACGTTCTTCAATTCTTTGATTTTTTGTTAATAAAGTTTTCTAAATAAAGAAGATAAACTGAAAATCTAATTGATACGATTTTTAATTGTAAAATGACTCGTTTATTTTTAATGAGTTTAATTAATTAATAATTTACTATTTTGTCTCTAAAGTTTATTTTGGATGTTACACTATTTATGAGGGAAATTGAATAGCTCTATTTCTAGAGTCACCAATAATAGTCCTCACATGGGGCCTTCATAAATGTTTTCCTCATTATTGGGTAGAAAAGTAATCATGGATACTAAAGGAAAGGGTGGTTCCTACACCAAACCGTGTGAATGTCCTTTTCCCAAACCGGAGGAAATTAAGGAGAAGCAAATAATGTGGGACCAAGGGGAAAAAATGGACAAACTTCAACGACCTTGACCTTGGCTTCCAATAATTGGAGTCACTCAAGGCAACTATTCAAAAGTGTAGAAATCTAATGTATTTCTCTCTCAAGTAGAAGTATTGACAAAGATATTTATCAACTCATCGAGATGCTTAATTTCTTTGTCCAATTTTATTTGTTCGTGTGCTTTTGTCACCACTCTGGTTTTAAATTCTCTTCCAATAAGATTTCTAAAAGATCTCTTTGATTAGGATTTTGTGCAAAGACTTAGACTTTGGTTTCTGTTAAGAAAGCAAAAACTATATATCTGACTTGTCTAAAAGTTTTTAATCGAAAAGGAAATCAATGAAAGACTACATGTCGAGCAAGCACACTTAATATCTTGTGTTATAGATGCCCTTTGAAATAAGTTTAGAAAAAGGTTAGACCCAAAAACTTTTGGGAATAAAAAAACATGATAGTAGGATCCTAATTAGGTTATGTTTGTTTCCTATAACTATGAAAAAAAATGTGAGGGAAAAAAATTTTAAAAAAAATTAGAAAGGAAAAAAATTTGAAGTTGATAACTTATTTTTATAAGTCAATTTAAATCCATTTCACTTCTTTAAATTTATTAAATAATTTGAAAATGCATAAATTTCTAATTATTTTTAATTACATTTTTTTATTTGGCTTTTTTTTTTTTTTTTTTAATAAAACTCTATGTAAGGTAATAATTTTCTTTAGTTAAAAAAATATGTCCTTCAAACTATTTGTTTGACAAGATTAGAGATAGGGATGACAATTTGTGTGATATCAAGACTAAAACATTCTACTAAATAGGTTGACTCAATCATAATAATGATATTAATAAAGTAAAAAACATAAACCTAAATACAATGTAATTATTAAACAAATAACATGTTTTGTAATTTATTTAACTCATTTAAATCAAATTTTTAATTGAGTTAAGTTTTGTATAAATTTATATAATTAATCTTACAAGTTAATATAGTTATAATTTAATTAACTATTTGTTCAAAAATAAATTTAAAATGAATCAAATATTAATTAAACGGTTAGAATTATAATTAGGTTAATTGGTATGATTATTAAATATAAAGGTTAACTTGAGTCAAATTCGTGTTATGTATGTTGATTTAAAAATAACCTATTAGTAAAATATATTACACAAGTTGATACGGATTTGATATAAATAGAATTATATTCAACCAAAACCCACAAAAAAATGCGTTGGATTGGAATCGTGTTGATATTTATGTACTAAGTCAATACTTTAATTTACCTTTATTTATTTTTAAATAAAGGTACACTTTTAAAGGCTCGTTTCTTGGGCAATTTTTATTTATAAAATATTTAGCAACGATGAGCTTGAAATTTTGTTAATTACCTTTTTCACTCTTCTCATTTGTTAATTTCATTTATGTCCCATTTGATTCATAATAATAATAATAATGAAAAGTGTTTGTGATTGTTTCAGAAGATCGAAATGAAATAAAAGATATAGTAGAGCTAGGACAGTATGAGTCTAGCTAATGCTAGATGCAAAGGTGCATAATAGATCAATATGAACATCATGAGTTGTCCCATAATAAAACCGGTTAATATTGTTGATATCTTCTTCTCGGTTCCTTCTTTTTCGTGCTTATCCTAATTGTTGGTTCAGTTTAATTATACATGGCAAAAAGGAGCATTGGAATGGTTTTAACTCTTGAATATTCAAACAATAAAAATAAAAAGGGAAAAAAAATAATGTTGAGACAGTTATGAATTTTATCCAAAATTCAATTATTTCAACTACATCAAATGATTTTTCAAATTGGTCAAGACTTTCCAGCTTGTGGTCATTTCTCTATAGTATTAGTTGTTACTTAAGTGTGAAACTATATTTCTTATTCTTCTTATTTGTTAATTTCATTCACGTTTCACTTGATTTAAAGTATTAGAGGCATTCGATAAAATTTTAAACTATGACTTTGTGTTTAGTCAAGATTTTAAGAAATGCCAAATTTTAAAATTTAAAACACTTCCCAAACAAAGTCTTATGTACTATGTTGTAATAATGAGTTCACAAAATTTGACCAGATCAATGTTTGAATTGGTTTACCAAATCAATGAGATATGCCATTTTTTGTGAATTAGGAACAACACCGGACATGGTTGTTGACAGAAAACACTGGGGATTAATTCAGCAGCAGCCTCTACCACAGCTCCAAGTGAAGAAGGGAAGTCTTAACTACCTAATAGTAATCAAAAGAAGAAGAATTGCAATTACATGGTCAACAACAATTCACATGGTATCTACCATCTTCATCTTGTACCCAACATTGTTGTGTTGTTATCAAACATGTGCAGCAAGAGATACCATAAGGCAGAATGATCCGATCAGTGATGGTGATGGAGAAACTCTCTTGTCTGTTGGTAAGACATTTGAATTGGGGTTCTTCACCCCTAATGGGAGTCTAGTCACCAAAGATATGTTGGTATATGGTATTACAGGTTGGAGACGAAAACCGTTGTGTGGGTAGCCAATAGAAACGACCCACTGCCTGATTCCACTGGAGTTTTGTCCATTCAAGATGGTAACCTCGTGTTGAATTCGAATGGAAGAGGGAGACCTTTCTGGTCAACCCCTCTCCAGAAATCGTCATCTACAGAAAAGGTAGCTAGCGCAGCTCATAGATTCCGGGAACCTGGTTCTGAAGAATGATCAGCTACCAACAAGTCTGTGGCAAAGCTTTGGAAACGCAACTGATACTTTTCTTCCAGGTATGAAGATGGATGGCAACTTGGTGTTGACTTCATGGAAAAGCAGCAGTGACCCGGGTTCGGGGAACTTCACTTTCAGGAAAGATCAAGTAGCACAGAACCTGTACATCATCCAGAATGGGCCTAATACATACTGGAAGAGTGGGATATCAGATGATTTCATTACATCCGGTTGGGACCATAAGATGTATTCTGAATTATCCAAAATGTTATCAAATTCCAGCATTAATAGTAGCCAACCAACAACCTCTTTTTATTATAGGAGGTTGGTGATGAAATTTTCCGGCCAGATAGAGTATCTACAGATCCGTAATCAGACGGGCTCTTGGTATTCGCTTTTGAAGGAACCAAAAGACAGATGCGATGGGAATAATCCCTGTGGAAGTTTTGGCAGCTGCAGTACTAGAAATAGGATTTTGTGCAGGTGTTTGCCAGGATTCCAACCAAATTTTCCAGCAAAGTGGAATGGTGGAGATTTTTCGGGGGACTGTAGAAGAATTTCACCCCTGTGCAGCAAGAATGACACTTTTTTGAGGCTAGAGATGATGAGAGTGAAAAAATCAGACACACAGTTCAACAGTACTACAAATGAAAAAGAATGCGAAAATCACTGCAACAGAGACTGTAACAACTGCCAGGCTTATGCCTATGTTGAAGTCGAGACTCGTGCAGACACCGCCATCAGTATGATTTGGGAGGAAAATCTTAATGACATTCAGGAGGCGTATTTGGATGGCGGCCATGATCTCTATGTGCGTGTGGCAGTTTCTGATATAGGTGAACTTCTCTTTCAGTGTGTTGTAAATGCAACACTCAAGTATATATGCAGGATTTGTCAAGCATATCCTTGGTAGAATTGGTGAATGCATTGCAGGCACAAGAGCAAAGGAGAATGATAAGAAAAGAAGAATCGATGGAGGGTGCTCTTCAAGCAAAGGCATAAAATTCAAGATGAGGCAAAAACAAGAAAAACAACAATAAGAAGAAGATCAACAAGACTGACAACAACAACAAAAACAAGGATGGAACCTATCCACCTTGCCTACACTGCAAAAAGACAAATCACCCACAAAGGAAGTGTTGGTGGAGGCCTGATGTCAAGTGCAAGAAATATGGTTAGATTGGACACATGGAGTGGATTTGCAAGTCACGACAACATGAAGAGGCAAAAGCTTATGTTGATACCTCGCGCTCCTAGTGTTCCACGTAGTTGCCAAATGGATGGATCCGCGACCTCAACCAAAATAGGTTCTTGATTCAGTCGTTATACCTGCAAAAGGCATCCGGACAGGGTGTCCGGACGCACCCTCCGATGGTTTTGTTAGCCATGGTTAGAGAGGGAGATATAAATCAGTTGGCCTTTTTCTAGGTATCAGGCGATTACCTTCCTCTTCGTGTGAAGGTTTATATATAGTGCCAGGAGTACTGTTCCTCTCATTAATGGTGGGGAGATATTTCATGTTGTCATGATGATATTTAGATGGCAGCAGGGTCATCACCACCCTACGGGCGGCTGTCAGAAACCGTGGTAGGTGATGCGGCTATCAGAGATCGTAGGAAGTGATCATCTAGAACGATCGTGGGAAGTGACTTGTTGTCACCTCAACCCGTCCTTTCACTCTGCAGGTGATGGGACGTGGGCCATGGTTGGTTGTTGTGATAGCGTGTAAGACTCGCTTTACTTTAGTCAATGATCCGGACAATCATATCCGGATAGTCCATGTTGGTTATCCGGATGTATTGTGGAGCGGACGCATTAATGGAAGCCGTCCGAATGTCTATGCTTTGTAAGCGTCGTTTGCCCTTCCTTGAGGCAGTCCGGATAAAAAGTGCGCCATGTGTGCTTTATAGGAAGATCCGGATGAGGATGACCCGGATGACAATGCGTGCCATGTGTCACTGTAAGATGCGTGCCACGTGTCACTGTAAGATGCGTGCCACGTGTTCTCGGAGGGAGGGGTCCCTACAGCTTCTACTAAGCAACATCAAGAAGAGCAACTTTTTGTTGCAACATGCTTCACAACAAGTAACAACTCTAGCAATTCTTGGTTGATTGATAGTGGCTGCACAAACCACATGACCAATGACCAAGAGCTCTTTAAGGAGCTTGATAAAACTATTATCTCCAAGGTAAAAATTGGAAATGGTGAATTTATTTCAGTTAAGGGTAAAGGAAGGAACTGTGGCTATAGAAAGCTTAATAGGTTTGAAGTATATTACTAATGTTTTATATGTGCCTGACATTGATCAAAACCTGCTTAGTGTTGGATAGCTAACTGAAAAAGGTTTCAAAGTCATATTTGAAGACAAATGGTGCTTGATCAAAGACGCGAAAGGTAGAGATGTATTCAAAGTGAAAATGAGAGCAAAAAGCTTTGCTCTAAATCTAATGGAGGATGAGCAAATAGCATTTTCAAGCATTGAACGCAATGCAAAATTATGGCACAGAAGGCTCGGGCATTTCCACCATGTTGGACTTCTATATATGCAGAAACATAATTTGGTGAAAGGTGTGCCATTGCTGCAAGACAAGCTAGCTGATTGTGTGGCTTGTCAATATGGAAAGCAAACTAGAAAACCCTTCCCTCAAACAACATGGAGAGCAATGCACAAGCTGCAACTGGTACACACAGATGTTGGAGGACCTCAGAAAACACCATCTTTAAATGGTAGTAAGTACTACATTGCATTTATTGATTATTATACCAGATTTTGTTGGATTTATTTCCTCAAATCCAACTATGGGGTTCCTAATGTATTTTGGAAATATAAAGCATGGGTGGAGAATCAAAGCAGTTGCAGGATGCAGAAGATAAGGTCAGATAATGGGAAAGAATACACAAATGAAATTTTTGATAAGTTCTATGAAGAAGCCGGTATTGAGCACCAACTCACAACACTTTACACTCCACAACAAAATGGAGTAAGTGAGAGAAAAAATCGAAGTATTATGGAGATGACAAGGTGTATGCTACATGAGAAGGAGTTGCCAAAGAAATTGTGGGCAGAGGCTGCAAACACTGCAGTTTTTTGCTGAATAGGCTGCCAACTAGAGTTTTGCAAAAAAAAAAAAACTCCATTTGAAGCCTGGTTTGGTTATAAACCAGATTTGCAGAATCTAAGAACTTTGGTTGTCTTTGTTTTTCTTATGTGCCACAGGTGAAAAGAGACAAACTTGATAAGAAGGCAGAACCAGGAGTTTTCATTGGATATAGCAACTCTTCCAAGGCTTACAGAATTTTCCAACCACAAAATGGAAAAATTCTTGTAAGTAGAGATGTCAAGTTCATAGAGGATAGACAATGGAATTGGGAGGAGTCAATAAAGATGCAACTACCAGAGGTTCCTCAATACTTTGATGAAAACATAGATGATGTCCTAGTTAGAGGTACAAGGTCCTTATCTGATGTTTATGAAAGAAGTAATGTTGTTGTTTTTTAGCCTGCAGAATTTGAAGAGGCAGAGAAGGATGACAAGTGGACTGAAGCAATGAAAGAGGAGCTTAGAATGATTGAAAAGAATGACACCTGGGAGTTGGTGGACATACCTCAACACAGAAAGGTCATTGGAGTCAAATGGGTTTATAGAACCAAACTTAATACAGATGGTTCTATAAATAAATACAAAGCTAGATTAGTTATGAAGGGGTATAGTCAAGTGTTTGGAGTGGATTTCTCATAAACTTTTGCTCCAGTAGCACGCTTGGATACAATCAGAATGTTGCTTGCTTTGACAGCACAAAATGGATGGATGACTTACCAGTTGGATGTAAAATCTGCTTTTTTAAATGGTTATTTTCAAGAGGAAATTTATGTAGAGCAGCCCGAGGGATTCCAAGTCAATGGACAAGAGGAGAAGGTTTACTTGTTGAAAAAGGCCTTATATGGTCTTAAACAGGCTCCTAGGGCCTGGTACAGCAGGATTGATGAACATCTTCAAAGTCTTGGATTTGTTAAAAGTCCAAGTGAAGCTACATTATATATAAAAGGAACAGATGCTAACTTAATTGTAGTTTCTGTTTATGTTGATGATCTGTTTGTAACAGGTAGCAATGAGAAACTGGTAAAAGAGTTTAAAGCTGAAATGCTCAAAGTATTTGAGATGACAGACCTTGGCTTGATGTCCTACTTTCTAGGTATGGAGGTGAAGCAAGATCATGATGGAGTCTTCATAAGCCAAAAGAAGTATGCAAAGGAAATACTTAACAAATTTCACATGGAAGATTGCAAAAGGACCAACACACCAATGAATCAGAAGGAGAAATTTAGCAAAGATGATGGAGCAGAAAAAGTGGATGAAAGCCAATACAGGAGCCTGATTGGTTGCTTGATGTATCTTACAGCCACCAAACCAGACATAATGTTTTCATTAAGCTTGCTTTCAAGATTCATGCATTGTGCTAGTGAAGTGCATTTTCAAGCTACCAAAAGGATTGTAAGATATATCAAGGGCACAACAAATTATGGCATTAAATATTCTTACTATCAGAATTTTAAACTTCATGGTTATTCTGATAGTGATTGGGCAGGTTCTATTGATGACATGAGAAGTACAACAGGATTTTGTTTCAGCTTTGGATTTGGAATTTTTTCATGGTCCTTAAAGAAGCAAGATGTGATAGCTCAAAGTATAGCAGATGCAGAATATATAGCAGCCAATGCTACTGTAAATCAAGCAATTTGGATCAGAAAAATACTTGCAGATCTACACATGAAGCAAAATGAGCCAACACAGATTCATGTAGATAACCAAGCTGCAATTGCAATTTCAAATGATTATGTTTTTCATGGCAAGACTAAGCATTTCAAGATCAAGTTGTATCACTTAAGAGAAGAACAAAAGGATGGTGAAGTTAAACTGCTTTATTGCAAGATTGAGGATCAAATTGCAGATGTGTTAACCAAGGCTCTACCAAAAGCATAAGAAAAAAAAAAGTCACGACAAAGAGAAAAACCTAGTTAGTAAGTGTGAACTGTTGACTTAATGGCCTTAAAGATTCTTTATCATAAGCTAGGGAGACTAACGGTGTCTATAAGGTTCCAACTTAGTTGCCTGCTCACATTTTTATGTGCTAATAACCAACCGTTACTAGAAGAAGCAATCCTAGCTAGGTATCTGTTGGTACATACCTTCTTGGTCTGTAGCTTGGAACCTCTACTTGTATTAGCCCCCAGTTGGAATATGTTCTTCCTAAGAACAATTTGTAAACAAAACTGGTATGAATTCTGTGTGATAGTGACTCAAGTAATGATCATAGCCATGTGAGTTTTGTATAGGGTCTTCTTATAAACAGAATTTGCTAGTTGTAATCAAGACCATCCTTTTGAGTAAAGTCACTCAAAGAAATGACCCTATATATGTATATCATGCCTTCTATTACCAGTGATTTACCGTTGGAATTAGGAATAAATTGAAGCATGATATCTATTGAGTAATTGATGGTAAGGAAAGTAGGGATTTATTAGCTATAACATCTTAAAATGAAACCAATAATTAGTTTTGTTGGTGGTAGCGATTACATTAGCTGAATATACATGGTGGGATGCTTTTGATTGATCTACATATACTATTTCAGATATAGAGGTTGAAATATTGGATTATTATATAGTGACATATTACGTTGGAATACTTTTGATTGATCTACAAATACTATTTCACATCCAGAGGTTAAAATATTATGGAAGTGGAAAATTAGATGTATGCATGAGAATTGAAAAGAAAACAAATTGAAAAAATCTAAAGACCTTGAAGAAGAGACAAAGATTCTAATGCTTCTTCCACTGTTATATAGTAGGGCTGCTGCTTCTTCTACCAAACCAGAAACACATGCTCCAAGAATGAGATCATTGGTAGCCTAGGAGGAAATAAATATGCAAATTGGGGAGAAGCGACTCTTGAACACATGACCTCCCGTCAAACCAAGCTCTACTCAATTACCAATTTTTCTAAAAGGTTAACTTGTAGAATTTGAGTTCACAATATATACCATGCTCTTTAACAACATCATTTTCATTTGTATTATATAATTTCATTAAAATTGAATTTTATGGAGTATTTATTCTTATGCTTCAATGTAATTTTTTTTCCTAATGAGTGTCAATAGGAAGCTCCTCTGTTTTTTTGGTCCTCTCTACATTATCATTAATTGCATAGCATAAAATTGTCAAACCTCATCGCTTGTATTTGGACTTCAAGGGCTTAATTAGATAGTGGAGATGACTCAATGATTACCTAGTTCTAAACCAAATGCTCATGTGAGGCTAGCTCTCATAATTAAAAAGCAAGGGAACATTGTCCACTTTATTTGCAATTGAAGTATACATTTTTCTATTTCACATCTTGATTTAGATGAGTAAGAAACAAAATGATGTTTGACTATCCATAGATGAAGCGGAATATGTAATTGGTAGTTCTTGTGCCTAACTTCTTTGAATCAAGCAATTGTAAAGTGATTATGAAATAGATCAAGGAATCATGATTGTACTGGATGATAATAGTAGTGCAAGTAGCAACTTCAATTCCCTTGTTCTTCACTCTAGGACAAAACACATAGACACTAGACATCACTTCATTTTATGTGGTACTAATTCTTTAAGACATATTAAATAGACATAAGCTTGCATTTGAACTTTGAGGATCATTACTAAGCTTTTATGGAATCACAAGGCCCTTCTTCAAGCTTTTCAAGTCACTTAAAAGACATGTTATTAGCTTATATGAGCAAATCAAAATTGTAAAGAACACATAATCATGTTCATTAATCATCCAAAGATATGTTTATAACTTAAAAGCTTTTAAGATCATCATTAATCAAATTAACTATTTTGCAAGAGGATAAGCAAATCATTCATAGACTAATTAATATGAATCTATATTTAAATTAATATTGGGAGAGTGTGACATGGGAGTGTCCCAACACATAGACTTTGAAAATAAGTTGAAAGAGTTGCAAATTCTTACTCTAGTAGCATGAGCGGGAATTCTGAAACTAGAGACAACTTTGAAAATTTACTGGGGACAAATGGTCCTAAATTAATATGTCAACCATATGTCAATGGAAAGTTTATTGTCTTAGCTGTCATATGCTCTTGGAATCACTACATTTGAAGCAAATTGGCTAGCTAGTTCAGAGGGATATTCAACACATTTTAAAGATAAATTGTTTTAGCAGATTTTGATTTTCTTTTTATACTTTGTATCTCTTAAAGTTAACTTCATATCCCTTATTGTTTTCTTTAGGGTGGTATTTTATGTATCCCTTTGTGTTTGTGATTTGGGTGATGAGTTGTTTATACCTTGTGAACTGTTATGATTTTGTTTTCCCATCAAATCCAACATCAAAGTGTTTGTATGTACACTCTTGATTCATTATGATAAACATTGTTTACATTGTAGGGACAATATATCGGTGTATCTATTCTTGCATATGTTTTCTGATTTTGTGCTCAAAATATTAAAATGGAATTTAGGGGGAAAAATGAAGGGAATGATAGCCTTCTTTGGGAACCATCTCTAAGTTGGAAAAAATAACTATTTACCCCCTCTAACTATAATCCATAACCAAGATTCATCTATAATATGTGTCTCAAAATTTTCTATCACATTGTTACCAATAAATTATATAATCGTTAGGAAGGGGTTGTTTTTTATAGGATAAATGAATTCTCTTTATTTCTATATACAATCACCAATAATAGTTCTCATATGGGGTCCTCATGAATCTTTTTCTAATTATTGGGAAGAAAAACTATCATGGATGCTAAAAGAAAGGTTGGTTCCCACATGAAGCTGTGTTAATGTTTTTTCCTCTAATGAGGTAAAAAAGAGCAAATACCATGGGACCACAAGAGAGAATGTACAAACTTCGATGACCTTGACTTTGGCTTCTAATAATTGGACTCAATCAAGGAAACTACTTAAAGCATAGAAGTCTAATGCATTATTCTTCAAAGTTGAAGGATTGACAAAGATATACATCCACTCATTGAGAAGCTTCGTCTCTCGGTCCATTTTAAATTGTTGACATGCTTTTGGCACAACCCTTTTTAAAATTCTCTACCAAATCAATCAAGAATAGACAAGATTTGTAAAAGAGATATTCTATCCTTTAGTGAGGAAAAAAGAAATTATGAAAGAGAATGGACAAACTTCGATGACCTTGACCTTGGCTTCTAGTAATTGGACTTAATCAAGGCAACTACTCAAAGTGTAGAAATCTAATGCATTATTCTTCTAAGTTGAATCATTGATATATATCTTGGTCTAATTTTATTTGTTCATATGCTTTTTGCACAACCGTGGTTTTAATTCTCTATCAATCAAATATAGAATGGATGAGATTTCTAAAAGATCCTCTCTTGGATAGGATTTTGTGCAAAAATTCACAAATTTGGTTCCTAGTAAAATTAGATTTGGAAAGAGTAAAAAAAAAAAAAAAAAGAAATATTAATTCATAACTTTCCAAAAAATAGGAGTTAGATTTTGAAAGTATTTTGACATCCTTAGTACACCCCTAAGATAATGTACCTCAAATCTAGAAAATTATTCCCAAGAAAAAAAGGTTAAGTTTTTTCTAAAGTCCAAAGTTTCCAAGAAACTTTAAGACTATATTTGGTTCTCAAAAAATATAAGGCAAAATATGGAAAAAAAAAAATAAAGAGGAAAAATAGAAGAAAGGAAAAAACAAAAGAAAATAAAAAAATAAATTCGAAGTTAATAAATTATTTCATATGTTTTTTCTAATTTATTTTACTTTCCTTCATTATATAAAGATTAAATGAATTCAAAAGTATGAACCTGCTTTATATATATATACATATGTGTGTGTATATGTGATGATGTATTTTTAGGGTTATGCTATAGACGCTCGTAACTCTCTCCTCTTATACCAATTTTTGATATAGTGGATCTTCTTCTCATCCGTCCGTGGTTTTTCTCGTTTAGGATTTTTCACACAAATCTATATGTTCATATTTTGTTTTTCTTATTTCCTATATTCACTATTCTGTAACAATTGACAACTTGCCTTTGAGCAATTAGTGAAGTTAATTCATTGAGAAAATTTATCACTTCCTTGAACCCCTTTTGTCCTTTGATTCTTAATTTTCCTGGGTTTGTTTTAGTAATTCTCTCCTTTGCTTTACCTTTGGCACAAAAATGTTTGAAGTGGATAATTCATTGCATGGAAATTAGAAGACATGAGAAGGAAAAAAGCTTAAAACAAAAATCAGGGTATGTTTAGTAGTTATTTTAGATTTTTTTTATTTAAACAGAAAATTGTTTTGTAAATTAGAAAACACGTTTGATAGACATTTGATGAAAAATGATTTTTTTTTTGCCAAATTTGTTATGCAGATGAATTATATTTTAGAATCATTTTGAGGTGTTTGTAATTTTTTTCATTTTTATGGAGTTCTTTGGATAAAAATTCATAAAATAAAGAATATTTTTTAAACTTTCGCTTTGTACGTACGAGAATAAACAAAGAAAACTAGTTCTTATATTTGAGTTAGTCGAAACATTTGAGAACTGTTTCTTAGCATTGTTATGAAAAACTGTTTCTACAAGCATTGCCAAATAAACTTCTAATTTTTCTTGTTTGTCCCATTACGAAGCTCCTCCAAATTGGAGAAAGTACAGAAAAATTTATTGGTTGATGCCATATGCTTTATTGCTTAGAAGAGATAAAACTATACATACAAAGAAACAAATTGGTGTAGAAGGAGGAGGGTGATGCATACAAAACGTCAATACTTGGAAGACACCAGGAAGCATATTAAAGTTGCCATCTTAAAGACTCAAGTTGCCACAAAAGTCCAGAGATGAAAGCTATGCATCAAAAAGGGAAATCAAGATAAGAATACTGATATGAATTTTCTCCACTCAAGAGTCAAAAGGAAAAGTCTCCATTAAAAATGAGAGTGCAATACAACAGTAGCAAACCCTTCATGGTTCTTTGACTGACAACAATGGAGGGCAAAATGATAAGAAGAAAATTTGTGGTTCATGTCTCTGCAACTCTTCATGGTTCTTTGACTAACAACAATAGAGGGCAAAATGATAAGAAGAAAATTCATGGTTCCTGTCTCTACAACTCACATGCTATCAACCATCTTTTTCTTATGTTCTGTCCTATATTGCTCTGCTAGAGATACCATCACACTAGAGGATTGGCTTAGAAATGATGGAGGAACTCTTGTTTCTGTAGGCAAAACTTTTGAACTTGGCTTCTTTAATTCGGATGGAAGGTTCAACAATGGCAAATACATTGGCATATGGTATTACTTGTTGAAACCACAAAGAGTTGTATGGGTGGCCAACCGAGACAGCCCCCTTCCCCTTTCTGATCCCCTCTCTGGAGTTTTTGCCATTAAAGACGATGGTAAGCTCAAATTATTGGATGAAAATGGGAAAGTTCATTGGTCTTCTAATACTGAGACATCTTTATCTACAGGCATGGTGATGAAGCTCATGGACTCCGGGAACCTTGTTTTAAGTGACAACAGATCAGGGGAGATTCTTTGGGAGAGCTTCCATAATCTTACTGATACTTTTCTTCCTAGCATGTGGATGGATGATGAAAAGGTGAATCTCAATAATGGACTACACCTAGAGGGGGAGGGGGTGAATACACTACAAGGAAAAAGATATATGGTGGCATTTATAATGAGTCACTATAAACATAAGGTGTCACTACAACATAGCGTCACCTTATCCACTGACACCATAGAGGGTACCAATTGGTGATGTATTTGGAAGCGACACCAATGTAGATAAATGGTGACACATTCAGAAGCAGCACCATATATTTTTAGTAATGCTTAATTTGATATAGAGTTGTGTGAGATATATAAGGTGTCATATTAAATGCATCACCTTTGAGTTATGGTGCCACGTTAAATGCATCACCTTTGAGTTATGGTGTCACATCATTGTAAATGATTATGGAATATATGGTTGTTTTTTATTGATTAGCCTATAGATTTTTGTAATGCTTATTAATAAATAAGATCAACTTGTAATACATTAAATCATCCAATAATATTTGTATATCAAATGTTCACAAAATGATAGTACATCAAACCCACCAAAACTAAAAAGGAAAAGTGAATGCACATTAAAACATGACATAGAAATGTTAAGCATCCCAACATTCATGTATACCTACAATTCATATGCATAAAACTGGCTAACCATAAAATGACACAAGTGTTGCATCCAAAAACCCAAAATTCTCAATACCAAATAAAGTAACGTTTATGTCCTATAATATATGGCATAAAAGTTACATCTAAAAACCCAAAATCTTGTTGTCTCTTTCTCCTTTCTTTTTATTCTTCATACTGTCCTTCCAAGAGTGTATACTTGCATTTCATAGTTTAATGAGTTTTAGAGTTTTTATTAAAAATAAAAATTAATTAATGTTATAAAAAATAAACAAATCTAACTACTAATGTTTTCTTTTTTCTTTTTTCCATTTTGATATAAAAATAATTTGTAAAGAATAAGTAATGTTATACAATACCAATGGAAAATTCATATAACAACTAAGGGACTCACCATGCATGATCACGATACATCAACATGATTCTTGATTAGTTATAATATAAAAGTAGTCAATTCTCCTCTAATTTCATCACATTCTACTTAAGAATATGTTTTTTTTTTTATCATCAAACTATAATCAAATGATAATAACATTAATATCACAATAATTGGAAGTATGAAACTATGTGCAATTCATTAAATGAGTAAAACCTTTAATGCAATAACTATAGAATCAACAATTATCTCTTTAATGAATCTCATAACAAAGTAGTCACATTTGAATTCAAATAAAAACAATTCAAGAAAATAAAAAATAAATCAAAACTACCAAATCAAAATATAAATCTAAAATTTAGAAAATACTAATCTTCCACTTAAAATATGCACTTTTTAAATTTATTTTTTATAATTCATTATGTTTTTAAAAATCATTTTTAACATTATATATATATATATATATATATATATATATATATTTCTTGGAAGGATTTTCTTAATTTCAATATTTTTTTAATGTTCATTTTATGAAATAACAATGTCCATTAAATTTCATCTCAATTACATAAAATAAAATTTTAGTAACAAAATATCAAAATGTTTTCAACTACTAATATGATAGGACATGATATTATAACAAGCATGAAAATTGTGTATATAAGACAAAAAACCTAATTCATTATTAAAAAATATTAAGAGAAAAAATAGTATGAGAAAGAATTAAAGAGCTTTTCATAAAAATTATTGATTTTTCAGTCAAAACTCCAATTGATATTTCTTTTTTCTAATTAAAATAATTAATAAAAAATTTGGATATGAAATTGTGTTCAAATAATAAAAAATTAAAAACATCAAAGGAAAATATATTCAATATTTTAATTTTTTTTACTTTTAATATTCTTTAGATCAATAAATTATCAAACATCTTTTTCAGAAAAAAGAAAAATGAAGAAAATGAAGAGTTTTATGGAAAGAATTGGAAAAAAATTTGTAATAAAAGGATTTTATAGAAATTTCCTAACCTTGAAAGGAAAATTTCATCATCAATTTCAAATTGCTCCAAAGTTTGGTCAATGCATATAAAAACAATAAGAAAAGAAAGCAAAAATAATCCTTTTGCGAGAGATGACAATATTGAGAATAATTTTCTCAAAAATTATTTTCCAAATATGACCAACCAATATCTTCATCACAACATACTATAATATTCTTAGAAAATAAACAAACAGTCCAATTAAAGGAAATTTCATAGAAAATCAAAAGATAAAACATCTTCTTCTTCTTCTTTCAAAAAAAAAAAAAAAAAAAGAGTTTTATGGAAGTAATTGAAAAAATTTATGTAGTAAAAGGATTTTATAGAAATTTTCTAACCTTAAAACGGAAATTATAAATTTTGGTCGACGCATATAAAAAAAGGTAAAGACAAAAAAACAAAAAACACATTTTAAGAATAGAAACAATATGAATAGAACAAGATAAGATATTAACCATAATACCATGTAAAAGAATAAAAAAATTAAAATATAAGATTTGATCATTCTTATAATTATAAAAATTTTCATTCCTATTTAAATTTTAAAAAACAATTCTTTTACATTAATAAAAAAAATTAATTTTTCATTGTTAATTCCAACATTCCAAACCAACTCCAACATGATATGGAAACTATTTCATTTTTCCTTTTGTGGGAGATAACAATATTAAGATAACTTTCTAAAAATTATTTTTCAAATATCACCAACACATATCGTCATCACAATATACTATAATATTCCTAGAAAACAAACAGAAAGTCGCATCAAAGGAAATTTCTTGTAAGATCAAAAGAAAATTTCATACTGTAAAATGTTTATCCCTCATTCTTGAGTATGAAATAAATTAAAAAAAATCATTCATTTATCTTATTTTCATTCATTTTGAGGTTTATAGGTTTAACAATGAAATAGAAGATATGGTGGAATGTTAAACTTAATTTTTACTTTCTTACAACTTAATAAAAAAACACTATTTACATAATCCACATCACAGATATACCAAATCAATGAATATAAATCAATTGTGCTAATAAAGATTTTGACATTAATGAAAAAAAATGAAAATGATAGATCTAAGAGATTTTGGATTACTTGAGAATCCATGAAGTAAAGAAGAGCAGTTGTGTGTTAACTATGGGTGTGAGAAGAGGTAGAAGAAAATTATGGTTAGGGTTATATAATGAGATTTTTTGGATTGTGGGTATGTGGAAATAATGAGTTTTTTATATACTATTATTATTCTCGGGCTCATTAAGTTATAGTATTTTAAAATTTTTATTTTATATAGTGTTACTTTTCAAAAACTGACACTATAAACTTAAAATTAATATCATTTATCTTTATTGAAAATTTTTATATGAGGTGTCACCTTTATGGATTTTAAGTCATATGGTGTCATTATTTTAAAAGTGACACCATAAATACTGACACCATAAATTATTTTTGGAACTTAGTAAGTATTGCATATTGTGTATAGAAAAAAGCAAGTAGTTGCATGATCGCATCCCCAATTAACAGAGTAGTGCTTTTAACTGGTTCAATGCAATGGCTATATGTCTCCAGAGTATGCATTGGATGGGTTTTTCTCAGAGAAGTCTGATGTCTTTAGCTTTGGTGTTATGGTGCTTGAGATCATCAATGGGAAGAGGAACACTGGATTTTATCAGTCTGACCAAACACTGAGCCTTCTGGGTCAAGTGAGGTCTTTGAATCTCTCATTTGCATTGATCTTTTAGTCGTTCTCAACAATATACCATACCATACTTAACTTTCTATTCTCAAACTGTCCCAGGCATGGAAGCTATTGAAAGAAGACAAGGTGTTGGAGCTGATGGACCAGACACTAAGCGAAACATGCAACACAAAAGAATTTTTGAGGTGTGTGAATGCTGGGTTGTTGTGTGTGCAAGAAGACCCAAGTGACCGTCCCACCATGGCAGTTGCAGTTGTAATGCTCAGCAGTGACACTGCCACACTCCCAGTATCTTACTAAATTTGCCTTCTGGGTAGGTGAGAGAAGTTCAATTCAGTTCCTTCTTTGTGTCAGGTGTCAATCCTGCAGAGCCTACAAAGCCTGCTGATCAGAAGTCATCGTCGTCATTTCCAGTGGTTGTGGTAGGCATAACAATTGCTGTCGTTCTAGTTGCAGTTTTAGGCATCATTGGTTATATTGCTTATTTGCGCAAAAGAACCATCACCAAAAGGAAAGGTAATCTTTGTGCCATATGCACTAGCATATAACTTCTGGTCTTTTCTTTTCGACTTGTGCTTGGCTGAATTGAGAATATTTCAGGGTCTTCTATACAATATTTTCTGTTTTTTTTTTTAGTTCAGAGAACAGAGCAAATCAAGTGCTTCACTTATATGATAGTGAGAGTCGTGTGAAACACTTAATAGACTCAGAGCAATTCAAAGAAGAGGATAAGAAAGGCATTGATGTACCGTTTTTCGACTTAGAAGACATACTGGCTGCTACAGAAAACTTTTCAGATGCAAATAAGCTTGGACAAGGGGGTTTTGAGCCAGTTTACAAGGTAATTGTTCTTAACTTCCATATTCCTCTCATTTTCAACTGATTTCTCATCATATATGATGTTACAAAATAATGAGAATATGCAATAAGAAATAAAACAGGATAAAAACACATAGATTTGTGTGGAAAACCCTAAATAGGAAAGACCATGAGGAGAAGAAATTTTACTATATCAAAAATTAGTACAAGAGGAAAGAGATACTAACGACTATAGCAAAAATATAATGATCATAACCCTGAAAACTATACATCATTGCATGCATATATATACATGAAAGAGTAATAGGTCCGATCCCTCTGTTACTACCATAGACCCAAAAAAATTTCATAATTTTAGTTTTACTACCTATGTCGCATCTCGAGCTTCTGGAGTCGAACCAAACAGAATTCAAGTCACCAAGTTCTAACATATGCCCAATGCATATGCACTGTGGCTTCCAGGGCAAGTTTCTAGAGGGGCGAGAAATTGCGGTTAAGAGACTCTCTAGAGCTTCAGGACAAGGCTTACAGGAATTTAAGAATGAGGTTGTGTTAATTGCCAAACTTCAGCATCGGAATCTGGTTAGACTTTTGGGCTATTGTGTTGAAGGTGATGAGAAGATTTTACTCTATGAATATATGGCCAACAAAAGCTTAGATTCCTTCATATTTGGTTTGTCTCTAAACCTGCCTTAAAGCCCTTTTCTTTTTCATGTAACATATACATTCTTGTATACATATCTGAAGTAATGCTTTCCAATGGGAACCTTGCAAGATTGAACCCTATGCATGTTACTGAACTGGGAGAAGCGGTTTGACATCATTATGGGAATTGCTCGAGGGCTGCTGTATCTTCACCAAGATTCAAGATTGAAGATTATTCATAGGGACTTAAAAACAAGCAACATTCTACTTGATGATGAGATGAATCCCAAAATTTCAGACTTTGGCTTGGCAAAGATTTTTGACAGTAAGCAAGTAGAGGCAAACACGAACAGAGTAGTTGGAACTTAGTAAGTATTGTATATTTTGTATCGAAAAAGGCAAGCGGTTGTATGATTGCGTTTCCCAATTAGCTGAGTGCTGCTTTTAACTGGTTCAATGCAGTGGCTATGTCTCCGGAGTATGCATTGGATGGATATTTCTCAGAGAAGTCTGATGTCTTTTGCTTTGGTGTTATGGTACTTGAGATCATCAGTGGGAAGAGGAACACTGGATTTTATCAGTCTGACCGAACTCTGAGTCTTCTAGGTCATGTAAGAGCTTTGAATCTTTCATTTGTACTGATCTTTTAGTCATTCTCTGTTCATCTGACCTACAACTTTTTGAACTGTTCTAGGCATGGAAGCTATGGAAAGAAGACAAGGTTTTGGAGTTGATGGACCAGACACTAAGTGAAACATGCAACACAAACGAATTTTCGAGGTGTGTAAATGTTGGGCTGTTGTGTGTGCAAGAAGACCCAAGTGACCGTCCCACCATGGCCATTGCAGTTCTTCTGCTCAGCAGTGATGCTGCAACAGTGCCCGTTCCTAAAGAACCAGCTTTTGTTGTAAAGAGGAACCTTTCTAGTACAGCTTCTTCTTCTAGCAAGGCTGAAGCCTCCTGGAAGAATGAGCTTGTAGCCTCCATAGGAGAAGGGCGATAGCTAAGAGGAGATCCAATGAATCCTTTACCGTTTATTTAGTTTACTAAGTTTTATCCATCTGATGTTCTGTTTTGTTTCTCCTATCCATCAGCTGTATTTGTGTATAGAACTTTTTTCAATATCATGTTTGAACTGGGCTCTGCATATGGTGCAAACTAAATGACAATATAAATGTTGGGCTCTTCAGTGTTCAAGAGACCCAAGTGATGTCCCACCATGTCCAACAAAGTTCTCATGTTCAGCAGTGAGATAAACTACACTTCCAAGTTCCACAATGTTGGAGTTGGGTTTGGGTGTCCAAGTGGACTGACCCGACCTGACTCAAATAAATGAGAAAATGGGGAAATAGTTTTAGGGAGTTTTAAAACTACATAGAAACTATCACTATTAAAAATAAATAATTTTTTTATTTTTTATTCTCTATGTGAGAAGTCTCTTCTCTCTTCCTGAAAAATCAGAGAAAGAATATGGTTTTCCTACTCTCTCGGAGACGAAAATGAAGAATGCATTTTCTAACTTCATTGCTAGTATTTGGGCCACTGTGCTTAATCATATGGTGGAGATGACTCAATAGGTACCCAATGCTATGCCATGTGCAGTGTGTGCACATGTGAGGCTAGCTCTACTTTTTCTCATGTGCTAGAAAGCAAAGAGGGAATCAAGTTAAAAAAAGGCCGCCCATTTTGATTTATTTACAGAAACCTGCTCAATCCTGATCTATATTATATTAAATCCCAAATTGAGAGGGAAAAAAAGCAAACCCAATGGGTCCAACAAAAAAAGATGAAATACACATTTTATATCCTTGATTTTGCTGGCAACTTGCCTTTGAGCAAATCAGTGAAGTTCACTGAGAAAAGTTATCACCTTGCTCCAATCCCTTTTGTCCTTTGATTCTTAATTCTCCTGTGTTTGAGTAATTCTCTCCTTCGGTTTTACCCTTTGGCACAAAAATATTTGAAGTGGATTGTTCATTGGATGACAACTAGACGGAGACATAAGGAAAAAAACCTTAGAAGAAAAATTAGGTTATATTTGGTATCTGTTCTTGAAAATATATATATTAATCTTTTAGAATAAAAAATTATTTTCTAACTTAGAAAATATGTTTCAAAAAATTATGATAGAAAACACAATTTTTTTTTTATTGGGAATTTGTTTTGAAAATGAATTATTTTTTAGAAATATTTTAAGGTATTTTAGTTTTGTTTTTTTTTTTTAGAATTCATTGAGTGACAATTGAAAAAATAGAGAATAGCACTTTAAAAACTTTTATATCGTACATGCATAAACAAAGAAAATTAGTTTTTATATTTGAATTCTTAATAAAATTTTGCCTCAAAAACATTTAAGTTATCTCAAATACCCTTTTTAAAAACATTGTGAAAACAGACTCTTGATTGTTTATCCCATTATGAAGCTCCTCCAAGTCGAAGAAAGTATAGAAAAATTTATCAGTTGATGCTCATACTTGATTTCTTAAAAGAGATAAACTATACATACAAAGAAAAAAGTGGAGTGGAATGAGAAACATGTTGGGATAAAGAGAAAAGATGAAAGGTGTGCGTTGGAAAGGAGACATGGTCCACCTTATTTTTATTCATTGTCTCATTAAAATGAAGAAAGAAAAAGCTTTGCATTCTACACTCCAATGATTAATCATTCGATTAGGTATATGTTTTTGTTTTTGTTTTTGAGAAAATTCTACAGTACTGAATCAGTATAATACCGATTAGATACGTGTTTTTGTTTTTATTTAATGACATGCAATTCACACATTTCATTTTATTACTGGAGTGAAATGAGGGTAGGTAGGTCCAAAATAAATAGTGGGTACAAAAGGACAACCGTTATTTAGTTTGCGGGAGGAAGACAAAGATGACAGACAGTATTGATGTGACTTTACTCCACTCAGGGTCAAGAGGAAAAGTCTCCACTAAAAACTATAGATTTGAGGACACAGCTCTAAAAAGAGGCAAAATGATAAGGAAGAAAATTCATGGTTCCTGTCTCTGCAACTCACATGCTATCTACCATCTTTTTCGTCTTGTGTTCTGTCCTGTATTGCTCTGCTAGAGATACCATCACACCGGAGGACTGGCTTAGTAATGATGGAGAAACTGTTGTTTCTGCAGGCAAAACTTTTGAACTTGGCTTCTTTAATCCAGGTGGAAGCTCCAAGATTGGAAGATTCGTGGGCATATGGTATTACAGGTCGAAACCACAAAGAGTTGTATGGGTGGCCAACCGAAAGAACCCCCTTCCCCTTTCTGACACCCCCTCTGGAGTTTTTGCCATTAAAGAAGATGGTCAGCTCAAGGTATTGGATGCAAATGGGACAGTTCACTGGCATTCTGATATTGAAACATCTTTATCTACAGGGAGGGTGGTGAAGCTCATGGACTCTGGGAACCTTGTTTTGAGCTACAACAGATCGGGGAAGATTCTTTGGGAGAGCTTCCATAATCCTACAGATACTTTTCTTCCGGGGATGAAGATGGATGAAACCTTAACATTGACTTCATGGCTGAGTTCTGTTGACCCGGCACCTGGAAACTATACTTTCAAGATAGATCAAGACAATAAGGATCATTATAACATATGGGAAAGTTCAATTGTCCCATATTGGAGCAGTGAGGACTCGAAAGGAACGCCTGATGAAATTCCAGATGCAATACTCAGCTTGTTATCCAACCTCAGCAAGAATGGTAAGCCAACCAGCTATATAAAATTCTTCAATGGAACCCTTGAAATACTGTCCCGCAGGTATAAGAATACCACGCGGTTGGTGATGAATTCTTCAGGGGAAATCCAGTACTATCTGAATCCGAATACATCATCTCCAGACTGGTGGGCACCTCGAGATCGATGCAGTGTGTCAAAAGCTTGTGGGAAATTCGGTAGTTGTAACACTAAAAATCCTTTGATGTGCAAATGTTTACCTGGGTTCAAACCCGCCTCGCCGGATAAGTGGAAAACTGAAGACTTTTCAAGTGGGTGTACCAGAAAGTCTCCCATATGCGAGGAGAATTCTAGTAAAGACATGTTCCTGAGCTTAAAGATGATGAAAGTGAGAAAGCCAGACTCTCAGATTGACGCAGATCCAAATGATAGTGATCCTTGCAGAAAGGCTTGCCTTGAAAAATGCCAATGTCAAGCTTATGCTGAAACTTATATCAAACAAGAAAGAGGTGATACTGATGCCCTAAAATGCTTGATTTGGACGGAAGACCTTACTGATCTTCAGGAGGAGTATGCCTTTGATGCCCACAACCTCTCCGTTCGTGTGGCCATTTCAGATATAAGTATGTCCCTTTCAATTTTTATTTTATTTTTTCTTTGAAAAAACAAGCATTAATCCATTTGTAACTGAAATGCCCACATGGTATTCTACTGTCTTTGCAGAACCAACAGTAAGGAATTGTGAAACTTGTGGTTCAAGCATGATTCCTTATCCTCTAAGCACTGGATCAAAGTGTGGTGATCCCATGTACTTCAATTTTGAGTGTAACAGTACCACAGGCCAGGTTCAGTTCAAGGTACCTGGTGGTGCCTACCGAGTAACTAGCATTAACCCAGAGACATTAAGATTTGTAATCCAACTGAAAGAAGCAGATTGCAGTTCTCGAAGTTTAATTCCGCCACTAGACCCACCTTTTCGCATAACTGATGCGTGCAAAGAGGTTGGAACTGACCATTTTGGCTCTGAGATGTCATTGAAAAATAGTATTGAAGTAGAGATCAGTTGGGATCCACCATCGGAGCCGGCGTGTACCTCATCAGCAGATTGCAAAGACTGGCCAAATTCAATCTGCGGAACGCGAGATGGAATGAGTAGGTGCTTTTGCAATGAAAACTTCAAATGGAATAGCTCAAGTTTAAATTGTACACAAGGTGAGGATTCTGTTCACCAAGTATCTTACTAAATTTGCCTTCTGGGTAGGTGAGAGAAGTTCAATTCAGTTCCTTCTTTGTTTCAGGTGTCAAACCTGCTGATCAGAAGTCATCGTGGTCATCTCCAGTGGTTGTGGTAGGCATAACAATTGCTGTTGTTCTAGTTGCGGTTTTAGGCATCATTGGTTATATTGCTTATTTGCGCAAAAGAACCATCACCAAAAGGAAAGGTAATCTTTGTGCCATATGCACTAGCCTATAACTTCTGGTCTTTTCTTTTCGACTTGTGCTTGGCTGAATTGAGAATATTTCAGGGTCTTGTATACAATATTTTCTGTTTTTTTTGAGTTCAGAGAACAGAGCAAATCAAGTGCTTCACTTATATGATAGTGAGAGTCGTGTGAAACACTCAATAGACTCGGAGCAATTCAAAGAAGAGGATAAGAAAGGCATTGATGTACCGTTTTTCGACTTAGAAGACATACTGGCTGCTACAAATAACTTTTCAGATGCAAATAAGCTTGGACAAGGGGGTTTTGGGCCAGTTTACAAGGTAATTGTTCTTAATTTCCATGTTCCTCTCATTTTCAACTAGTTTATCATCATCTATGCTGTTACAAAATAATGAGAATATGCAATAAGAAATAAAACAGGATAAGAACACATAAATTTGTATGGAAAACCCTAGATAGGAAAGACCACGAGGAGAAGAAATTTTATTATATCAAAAATTAGTACAAGAGGAAAGAGATACGGACCCCTATAGCAAAAACATAATCATCATAACCCTGAAAACTATACATCATCGCATGCATACATATATATATATATATATATATATATATATATATATATATATATATATGTATGTATATATATGTATGTATATACATGAAAGAGTAATAGGTCCGATCCCTCTGTTACTACCACAAACCCAAAAAAAAATTCATAATTTTAGCTTTACTACCTATATCACATCGCGAGCTTCTGGAGTCGAACCAAATAGAATTCAAGTCACCAAGTTCTAACATATGCCCAATGCATATGCACTGTGGCTTCCAGGGCAAGTTTCCAGAGGGGCAAGAAATTGCAGTTAAGAGACTCTCTAGAGCTTCAGGACAAGGCCTACAGGAATTTAAGAATGAGGTTGTTTTAATTGCCAAACTTCAGCATCGGAATCTGGTTAGACTTTTGGGCTATTGTGTTGAAGGTGATGAGAAGATTTTACTCTATGAATATATGGCCAACAAAAGCTTAGATTCCTTCATATTTGGTTTGTCTCTAAACCTGCCTTAAAGCCCTTTTCTTTTTCATGTAACATATACATTCTTGTATACATATCTGAAGTAATGCTTTCCAATGGGAACCTTGCAAGATCGAACCCTATGCATGTTACTGAACTGGGAGAAGCGGTTTGACATCATTATGGGAATTGCTAGAGGGCTGCTGTATCTTCACCAAGATTCAAGATTGAAGATTATTCATAGGGACTTGAAAACAAGCAACATTCTACTTGATGATGAGATGAATCCCAAAATTTCAGACTTTGGCTTGGCGAGGATTTTTGACAGTAAGCAAGTAGAGGCAAGCACAAACAGAGTAGTTGGAACTTAGTAAGTATTGCATATTGTGTACAGAAAAAAGCAAGCAGTTGCATGATCGCATCCCCAATTAACAGAGTAGTGCTTTTAACTGGTTCAATGCAGTGGCTATATGTCTCCAGAGTATGCATTGGATGGGTTTTTCTCAGAGAAGTCTGATGTCTTTAGCTTTGGTGTTATGGTGCTTGAGATCATCAGTGGGAAGAGGAACACTGGCTTTTATCAGTCTGACCAAACACTGAGCCTTCTGGGTCAAGTGAGGGCTTTGAATCTCTCATTTGCCTTGATCTTTTAGTCGTTCTCAATGATATACCATACCATACTTAACTTTCTATTCTCAAACTGTCCCAGGCATGGAAGCTATTGAAAGAAGACAAGGTGTTGGAGCTGATGGACCAGACACTATGCGAAACATGCAACACAAAAGAATTTTTGAGGTGTGTGAATGTTGGGCTGTTGTGTGTGCAAGAAGACCCAAGTGACCGTCCCACCATGGCAGTTGCAGTTGTAATGCTCAGCAGTGACATTGCAACAATGCCGGTTCCTAAACAACCGGCTTTTGTCCTAAAAAGAGACCTTTCTAGGACAGCTTCTTCTTCTAGCAAACCTGAAGTATCCTGGAACAGTGAAATCCTAGCCACCATAGAAGAAGGTCGATAGTCCAGGAGGAGTTCCCATTTGATGCTCTGTTTTGGACGTCTCTATGGGATCCTGTACATGGTGAAGGCTGCTAATAAATTGTCCAATTCCCAGGATTTTGTTGTTATATCTGTTTATCTGCTCTGTTTCTGACTGAACTATATTAACAAATTGCAGCATAAATGCACTGATTTTTCAGTACAATTGGGAGGACTTCTTTCTGAGCCCACAACATATATTGGAAGATATTGGAAACTATATTTATACTCCAAATCTTAAAAGCCCTTTCAGTTATGTTTTTCAATGGAATCCTTGCAAGATAAAAAACTATAATGCCAGATTGAACAGAATAACATAAATAAAGCAAACTAAGTTACCCGGGTTTTAATGCGGTTTGATCAAATCATATCTACAACCATATATGAGAAAGAACCAGTCAACTATATAAGAGAATTTTATGGAGGAAAGAGAAAGAACCAATCATATTGTACTACATGAACATGTGATGCTAACTCTGCACCTTCTCCTATTTGTGTTTATTTGCAAGCATCACATGTGCTGCTAACATAGATAGGTTTGTGACGTGTGAAGGAGCTATAATACAAAAATAAATAAATATCTATTTTTTCCCTTAATTTTCAATGAATGGTCAATTCTTCCATGCCATACCAATGAGGTAACATAGAATATTCCTATAAATTAAATAGAAAAAACCCCTTGTTGATTTTTAAATAAATGAAGATAATATTGATTTTGAAAAATTAAGATTTTTTTTTATCTATATATTTCATATTAGTGAATCAAAACTTATTTTCTCATTAAATTATGGTATCAAAAATTATTTTTGGATGCCATGCCAACAAATTAATATAAATGGGATTGTGACATATGTAAAGGAGCTATAGCACAAAAATAAATAAACATCTATTTTTCCCCCTTAATTTTCATTGAATGGTCAATTCATCCATGTCATACCCATGACGTAATATAGAATTTTCCTAAAAGATAAGAAAAAGGGTTGTTGATTTTGAAATAAATGAAGATAATATTGATTTAAAAAAATTAAAGTATTTTTTTCATAAATTTTCGTACTAATGAGTCAAAACCTATTTTTTCCATCAAATTATGGTATTGAAAAGTATTTTTGGATGTCATGCCTACAAATTAAGGCAAATGGGATTGTGACATGTGTAAAGGAGATATAATACAAAAGTAAATAAACATCTATTTTTTTTCCTCTCAATTTTCAGTGAAGGATAGATTCTTCCATGCCATACCAATGAGATAACAGAATCTAACTAAAAGTAAAAAAAAAAGCCCTTGTTGATTTTTCTATAAAAACCTGTTCCATCAGGATCTACATCAGATTATGATTTCCCAAAAAAGCACAAAAGCAAACAAAAATGGATAAAAAGATGTCAATGTGCCTAACCTACCTATGGGAAATAAAATAGGAAATAGAGGAAGGAAGACTCAAATTGCAGTAGTTGACTGAGAAAAATCATCCACTTGCTGGAACCCTTTTTGGGCTTTGATTTTTAATTCTCCTAATTTTTTCTTGAAGTGAATCTTTCCTTAGTTTTGACCCTTTGGGCACAAAAATATTTGAAGTGGACTGCCATTAGGGCTAAAGGGCAAAAGAAAAAATGTTCAGAAGAAAAATGGATTGTCTTGTTTATTTAAAATAAAAAACATAAAAATTATAACAAAAATATAAAAAAATTACCCATTTGGAACTTCTCCAAGTTGGAGAAAGGGTACTAAAATTTATTGGTTGATGCTCATATTTTTCATTTTTCTTTGTTTTAAAAAATGAACATCATCATGATCATAGCTAGTCACATGTATTCATAGGGGGGGCGGGGGAACAAACAAAATGTTATCCTTCTTTTAGGCTTTGGAAGAGAGCGGGAAGCATAGTAGCTAGCCAGAAGGAAAAGAGATGAAAGCAATGTATCAACAAGAAAGGAGACTGAGTCCACTTTATTTCCAATTAAACAATAGGTTTTTCTAATCAAGATCTTGACAATTTTTTTTTTTTTTTCATTTGGGAACTTAAAGCTAAAAATTGAAGAAAGAAAAAACTTAGACACCAGTCAATAATTTGTATATTTAATAATTTAATTCAATGAATAAAAATGTTAAGACTGGTTTGAGAGACAAGAATTAAAAGAATAGGATGCATGCTACACTCCAAAGTCTCTGGTGATTACTCATTATTCGATTAGGAGTACTTTTTTTTTTTTAAATTACATTTCTCCGTAGATAGATTGAGGGAAGAAAATTCATATGACAACACTTGTCACAATCAAGTTAAGAAGAAGCACTGTAAGAGGAGAATTCATCATTGAAAATTGACTTTGAACGTAGAGTAATATTAGACTATATTTGGTTTCTAGAAAATTGAATTATTGAGTAGTATATTTTTTTTTTCCTAAAATTTTCATGCTTTTATCTAATGAAAATGGAAAAGAAAATCTTTTAAATTTTCTCTCATCATTTCCTTACTATTTTTCTTTTTCTATTACATCCAAATGTAAGAAAATTATTTTCTTTGTCATTCTTTTTAGGTACCAAACATAATATCTTAATAAAACATGAAAGTTAAGAAAAAAAAATGTTATTTATATCATTATTTTAATCGGTGTAAATGTGATGATTGGGGAAAAGTGGGTTATAACTCACTAGTTTGAAAAAAATATAGAAAAAAGAACCCTAAATTTTATAAATCAATTTTATCTTCTTCCATTTAAAAATATTTTAAAATACATACACTTTTTTAAGTCATATAATTATTTTTTGAAATAACCTTTTACTTGCACTTACTATATCAATAATTCCAATTAACAAGTACATACATAAATATTTAATTGAAAAAAACTAATTCTTCTTTTAGTTTTGTTTTTGTTCTGTTAACTGTGAGACTTGATTTAAGATTTTTTTTCTCTCTCTAGAAACAAACATCTTAGGAACAATAAAATAAGAAATTTAAATTTTTAAAAATACAATTAAAACTAAAATACTTAAAAATTAAAGGCAATTAAAACCAAAATATTTAAAAATTTAAAATAAAATAAAATAAAATATTGACTTCCATTGTATTTTTTTTTTATATCTAGATTTTTAACTAGTGTACGTGAAGTGAAAGTCAATATTTTATTTTTATATTTTTAACTTTTAGGTTTTTTTTTTTTTAAAGTTTCTTATTTTATTGTTGATGTAAATCAACAAAAATTTTATTCAATTTTATTTTTTTAAAAAAAGGTAAGAAGATGAAGGGATTTATATAATATAAAATATAAAATTATTATTAGCTAGAGAATTAGCAAAAAATTTATTTATCACTTGAGGAATATTGATTTGTACCTTATATTATATAATAAAAATTTATAATATATTTGTTTGTAATGTACTTTTATTAACTTAAAATGATAAATATTTTTTGATAATTTTATTTAATATTATCAAGTAAAGTGTTATTTTAGAAAATAATTATCTTATTTATGTAAAAGTGTATATATTTTAAAATATTTTTAAATTAATAAAGATAAAACTTATATTAAAATTTGAGGTTTTTTTTTCTATATATCTTTAAATTAGTGAGGAAAAACTCACTTTTCCCTTTTTCAAAATCTCATATGAGAATTTGTAATACTTATAAGAGTGATGCATTTAGTACGTAAAGCCAAGAAGTCTAGTAGGTTGTGCTAATCCCTAATAAGAAATATGTAGGGTTTTGACTATCCATAAACCCTATGGGTCATGATGAGAACAATGTGTCTATATAAATGATCGAATATAATATTTCATATCATTTGAATAAGAAATTTTTAGTACTTTAAGGGTGGCCCATTTGTTGTTAGGGTTTAAAGTTGCGAGGATTAATGGGTTTAAAGAAAATAAGGTTACATGAGTTGGGTTAAGTGATATTAAAACTAATTCCTAATTGAAAACATGAGGATGACCACCCATTAGCTATTTGGAATATGTAAACAATGTTATAAGTAGGAATATAAAAGCTAATGGACTCAAAAGTAGACAATATATGTAGAGGTCTTCATCAAATATATTACACAATATGTGTAGAGATCTTTACCGATATTATTTATAGTCAAAATATTTTATTAAGGTGCATCAGCTTTATAATTAAAATAAAACATAAGCTATCACTTCATATAAACAATTCAATAAGAGTAAATCATCAAAAACTAAAGAAAGCAAAATTTATTATTTAATTAAATGTCACAAATTTAAAAAATATTTTTTTTTAAATATTAAGATTAAAACTATAGATAACCCACCATTAAATTAAAGCTTATAAACCATCAAATACAAAATTTTAAAAAGTCAATTTCATTGAAGGGTTTATTATAAAACAAAAAAGCTCATATAATTTGAATTAATGCAAAATAAATTGGAACAATGGTTCCACTAAAAAAAAGATAAAGATAGGATAAAAAGGGAAGAAATAGGTATTAACATAAAATATATTTTTAAATTTTAATTAAATCTTAATATATCATTAATACTCAAAGGTAAGTATTATTTTTTATTAATAATGTTTAATTATCATTATTGTTTTTTTAATTAAAAAAAGAATTAAAACTAAATTTATATTTTTAGGGAGGGCAGAATTTCCATTTCACTTTTAATTTTTTGGATTTTTTTTTAATTTAATTCTGCATTGCTTTTTTTTCCTTTCTTTCTTTTCCCATAATAAGATGTCAACCTAGATACAATGGAGGTTTTTTTTTTTTTTTTAATAATCTTTATTTATTTATTTATGATAATATTGAGAGTGCGTTACAGCAGCAGCAACCCCACACTCAACTCTGCCACCAAACTTTTCATACTCTTACCATTAAAAAAAATGGTGGGCAACAGGACTAGATGAAAATTAATGGTTTCAGTCTCTGCAACTCATATGCTGTCTGCAATCTTTTTCTTCTTGGGTTCTATCCTGCAAAGGACTAGATGAAAATTAATGGTTTCAGTCTCTGCAATTCAATGCGACATGCAATCTTTTTCTTCTTGTGTTCTATCCTGTGCTGCTCTGCTAGAGATACCATCACACCAGACAATTTGCTTATTGATGATGGTAGAGGAACTCTTGTTTCAGCCAATCAAACTTTTGAATTGGGCTTCTTTATTCCCAAGGGAGGGTTCAACAATGGAAAATACATTGGCATATGGTACTACGGGTTGAAGGAGAGAACAGTTGTATGGGTAGCCAATAGAGACAACCCCCTTCCTGACGACAGTGTTGGAGCTCTTGCCATTGCAGATGACGGTAACCTCAAGCTAGTGAATGAAAGTGGAGCAGCTTACTGGTTTACTAATCTTGGAAGCTCATCTTCCATGGGTAGGGTGGCCAAGGTCATGGATTCTGGGAACTTTGTTTTAAGGGACAACAGATCTGGGAAGATTCTTTGGGAGAGTTTCAAGAACCCAACTGATACTTTTCTTCCTGGGATGATTATGGAGGGAAACTTAACATTGACTTCATGGGTAAGCCCCGTTGACCCTGCACCTGGAAGCTATACTTTCAAGCAAGATGATGATAAAGATCAGTATATCATATTTGAAGATTCAATTGTTAAATATTGGAGAAGTGAGGAATCAGAAGGAATGAGTTCTGCAGCAGCCGAGCTCTTATCCAATTTTAGCAAGACCCGAAAACCAACTGGGTCTGAATTTGTCCGCAGTTCTTATACACGGTTGGTGATGAATTTCACCGGGGAAATAAGATATCTAGTTTGGGATAATTATACGGAGGAGTGGTCTGCATTCTGGTGGGCGCCGCAAGACCGATGCAGTGTGTTGAATGCTTGTGGGAATTTCGGTTCTTGCAATGTTAACAATGCATTTATGTGCAAATGTTTGCCTGGATTCGAGCCTAACTCGCTGGAGAGATGGACTAATGGAGATTTTTCAGGTGGGTGTTCTAAAAAGACAACCCTCTGTGGGGACACATTCTTGATCTTGAAGATGATTAAAGTAAGAAAGTATGACATTGAGTTTTCGGATAAGGATGAAAGTGAATGCAGAAGAGAGTGCCTTAAGACCTGTCGCTGTCAAGCTTATGCTGGAGTTGGAACGATACGAAGGGGCCGTGCTAGCACCCCTCCCAAGTGCTGGTTTGGTCTGAAGATCTCGGTAGTCTTCAGGAGTATAACACAGATGGCTATAATCTTTCTCTCCGTGTCGCCAAATCAGATATAGGTATCCTCTCTGCTTGCCCCCTTCTACTTCTGAATTTAATTGATTGTTAATGAGGAAAATCTTGAAATTCATTCTAATTCTGCAGAATCAACAGTAAGAAATTGTGAAACTTGTGGCACAAACTTGATCCCCTATCCACTAAGCACTGGACCAAACTGTGGTGATCCCATGTACTTCAGTTTCAGATGTGACAAGGCCACAGACCAAGTCTGGTTCGCCTTACCTAATGGCAGCTACCGAGTAACCAGCATCACTCCAGAGAGATCGAAGTTTCTCATCCAAGTGAATGATATTGATAACTGCGAAGCACGAAATTCACAAGACACGAAGATACTGCAGCTCAATCCACCTTTCAGGATAACTAGCTGGTGCAATGCTGACACAGGAAATTCTAGCTCCAGCATGCCTATGAAAGGTCAGTATGAAATTGAAATAAGTTGGGATCCACCACCAGAGCCGGTTTGTAACTCAGCAACAGACTGCAAGGACTGGCCAAATTCGAGTTGCAGAACGCAAAATAGAACGAGAAGGTGTTTTTGTAATCAAAACTTCAAATGGAACAGCTCCAGTTTAAATTGTACACAAGGTGAGGATGCTTTTCAGCAAGCATATTGCTAAATTGCATTGAAAGACACAGTGATTAGTAATGGCAGATGCGCTGCCTTCTCCATGAATGAGAGTGGTCTTTCTTTGTTTCAGATGGTGGCAATCTTGCGGAGGCTCCAACACCTGCAAACCAGAAGTCATCATCATCATCCTCGGCTCTGGTAGTTGTGGTAGGCATAGTAACTGCTGTTGTAGTAGTTGGACTTCTATGCATCATTGGTTGTATTGCTTATTTTCGAAAAAGAACCATCTCCAAAGGGCAAGGTAATCTTTGTGCTATTTGCGCCACCGTTTAAGTTCTGGTCTTTTTTTGTTTCGTGTTGATTGGCAGAATTGATAATATTTTTAGGGGACTTCTTCATAATGTAGTCTTGTTTCTGAATTCAGAAAACAGAACAAATCCAGGGCTTCACTTGTATCATAGCGAGAGCCGTGTGAAAGACTTAATAGACTCTGAGCAATTCAAAGAAGATGATAAGAAAGGCATTGACGTACCATTTTTCGACTTAGAAGACATACTGGCTGCTACAGATCACTTTTCAGATGCAAATAAGCTTGGACAGGGGGGCTTTGGGCCAGTTTACAAAGTAATAGTCCTTAATTTCCACATTAGTCTCATTTCAAGGTTTCTGGTTTGTCTGTCTAATACCATGCGCTATGGCATCTAGGGAAAGTTTCCTGAAGGGCGAGAAATTGCAGTAAAGAGACTCTCAAGAGCTTCGGGACAAGGCTTACAGGAATTTAAGAACGAGGTTGTGTTAATTGCCAAACTTCAGCATCGAAATTTGGTTAGACTTTTGGGCTATTGTATTGAAGGAGATGAGAAGATTTTACTCTATGAATACATGCCCAACAAAAGCTTAGACTCCTTCATATTTGGTTTGCCTCTAACCTGCCTAAAAGTTCCTTTTTTTTTCTCCCATATTACAACGTGTACATGCTGAAGTCGTGCTTTCCAATGGGAACATTGCAAGATCAAACTCTATGCCTGTTACTGAACTGGGAGAAGCGATTTGATATCATTTTGGGAATTGCTCGAGGGCTACTTTATCTTCACCAAGATTCAAGATTGAAGATTATCCATAGAGACTTGAAAACAAGCAACATTCTACTTGATGACGAGATGAATCCCAAAATTTCAGACTTTGGCTTGGCAAGGATTTTTGAGAGTAAGCAAGTAGAAGCAAGCACAAACAGAGTAGTTGGAACTTAGTAAGTACTGCATATTGTGTATGGTAAAATGCAAGTAGTTGCATGATTGCATCCCCAATTAACTGAGTAGTGTTTTTAACTGGTTCAATGCAGTGGCTATATGTCTCCAGAGTATGCATTGGATGGGTTTTTCTCAGAAAAGTCTGATGTCTTTAGCTTTGGTGTTGTGGTACTTGAGATCATCAGCGGGAAGAGGAACACCAGATCTTATCAGTCTGACCGGAATCTGAGCCTTCTAGCCCATGTAAGTGCTTTGAATTTCTCATTTGCATTGATCCTTTGGACATTCTATATATATGCCATGAAACCCTTGTACGTCCAAACTTTCCCAGGCATGGAAGCTGTGGAAGGAAGACAGGGTGTTGGAGTTGATGGACCAGACACTAAGTGAAACATGTAAAACAAATGAATTTCTGAGGTGCGTGAATGTTGGGCTGTTGTGTGTGCAAGAAGACCCAAGTGACCGTCCCACCATGGCAGTTGCAGTTGTAATGCTCAGCAGTGACACTGCCACACTCCCAGTTCCTAAACAACCAGCTTTTGTCGTAAGGAGAGACCTTTCCAGCTCAGCTTCTTCTTCAAGCAAACCAGAAGCATCCTTGAATAGTGAGTTCCTAGCCACCATAGAAGAAGGTCGATAGGCGAGAAGGATCTCCCATGAACCCTTACGTTTTAGGCCATGTTCGGTACTTGACTGTAGGGAATGAAAATCAATGTTCTTATTCCTCTTAGAATAGGAGTGAATTTGGTGCTTCAGTTCTTATATTTGTATGCATCTAGCAATATAAATTTGAAATGAGTATTTGTTGTTATTTCAATATTTAAAAATAATAGAAATGAAAATGAAAAAATAAATAAATTAACCACGATATCCTTCCACATACTTCTGTTGAAATCAACATGGAATCCTATTTACGAGACAAGTTTCACTTCTGTTAAAATCATATTTAATTTCATCCCATCTCGTTAAAATAATCAAAACATGAAAATAGATGAGAAAATGAATTATAATACATCGCTTATACATTTTAATGTAATTCTTTTTTGTTATCAGTATCCATCCAATGTCCTGTATATTGGAAAAATTGAATAGCTCTATTCCTACAGTCACCAATAATAGTTTTCACATGGGGCCTTGATGAATGTTTTCCTTATTATTGGAAAGAAAAATAATCATGGATAGCAAAGGAAAGGGTGGTTCCTACACCAAACCGTGTGGATGTCCTTTTCCCAAACCACGAGGAAAGGGGGAAGCAAATACTGTGGGACCAAGGAATCACTCAAGGCAACTATTTAGAAGTGTAGAAATCTAACGTATTTCTCGCTCAAGTAGAAACATTGACAATGATGTTTATCCACTCATTCAATTCTTTGTCCAATTTTATTTGTTCATGAGCTTGTGGCACAACCCTGGTTTAAAAGTCTCTACCAGTCAATCCAGAGTGGATAAGAAATCTAAAAGATCTCTCTTGGATAGGATTTTGTGCAAAGACTTAGGAATTTGGTTGCTGTTAAGATAATTTTCTGTAATTTATGTGGGTTAGATAAGATTTTGGACTAGTTTTAGGGTGTTTCTTTGGTTTTGTGGATACCAATTTCATGACAATTGAATCAATTTTTCTAATAGTTTTCAATCTGAAAAGGAAATCAATGAAGACTCAAGTGTTTCCATGTCATATAACTATATTTTTTTCATTGTAACTATTCTATAAGCTTAGGTGATCAGGTGGGTTGATCCAACTTTTAAGCTGAATCTCAAATGTCATGCATGGGTGAATTCAAAAACTAATTTGACCAAAGATAAAAATATCAGTAATCACAAATATATCGATACTCCTTAAAATAATTTTGTCAGAATAATATTTTTTTCATCAAATATCGTTTTTATAACCTCCAATACTATATCAGTAATATATTTTGATATTTTCTTCCATGGTCCTGACCCCTCTGACACAGAGAAATGTGGATGGCTAGATCATGCTCATGGCCGACATTTTGTACTCCTATCCAATGGATTCTCACTAGATTCCAAGCCCCATACACACTTGTCACTAAGTTGTACCTAACTTCCGCACAACAGACACAACTAATACATTATTATACAACTTTGGGAAATCAAATTTGGTGTTTGCACCATCATCAGCATAGGGGGTTTTGTATAATATAATGCTTTCATTCAATTTAGCCTAAGATATGGACCCTTATAGTCAGTTGTTGGATGCTCTAAGCTTAGCTAATGGCAAGATGCAACATCTTTTCTTTACGTAGACTACGAGTGTCAAAAGTGTAATATATTTCGTTAACATGACTCAAATTCAATTTATTTTTTGTGGGTTTAAGGATTAAATTTATGTTAATATGTATAACTCATTTAATAAATAAGTTATTTTTAAATAAATTAGTCAAACACAATTTTGATCCTAATTGACCAACTTGATAATCATACTGATTAATATGATTAACCCTAACTCATTTAACTTATATTTGATTTATTTAAAAATTGATTTTAAATAAATAAATTAATTGAATTATAAACATATTAGATTAAGAAATTAATCGTGTAGATTTGTATAAGACCTAATTCTGTATGATTATTAGATTAATTAAATGAATTATACGACTTATTGTTTATTAAATAATTAGATGAATTTATGTTTTTCTAATACGATTATTATCTGTATCGTACTTGGGTTTGATCTATTTAATAAAGATCATGATTAAGAACCATGATGAATTATCATCCTATGGTGTTGGCCACTATGGGGATCCATTTTTAAATGCTATGATAGGCTTCCCTCAATTGAAAAACCCAAAACCCATATGCCATGTTAGAACTCATGAGAATTTGCCTCTAAAGTTTGTTATTGTTTCAAATTCTTGCTCCATAATTTTCTGTTTTCAGTTAGTAGAAGTAGTGCCAATAAAATGTGAAAGTAGCTGAGATTTTTTTGCAATTTCTGTCTGGTTGTAAGCCTATAAATAGGCATTCTCATTTGTGAAATAGATGTGTGCCTTCCTTCAATTCTTAACTCTCAAATTATTTATTTTTTCTCTGCAAATTCTAGTTATTTTACAGATTCTGACAGTGGTATCAGAGCCTTGTTCCTACGAGTTGTGAGGCAAAGTTTCTTTGAGTGTTTTGAGTGCTAAACACAGTGAGGTTGAGTGATTTATTTTTTTCAGGCAGTTGTGGTGCAAACATGTCTACTTCCAGCAGTACTTCCTCTGTTATTCCAGTGTTTAATGGTGAACACTATCACATTTGGGTTGTCAAGATGAGGTTTTGCTTAAGGTCTCAAGGTTTGTGGAATGTTGTGATGTTTGAAGCTGATCCACCACCATTGGGAGCAAATCCTACAGTTGCTCAGATGAAAGCATATGAGGAGGAAAAACTTAAGAAAGACAAAGCCATCACCTGCCTACATTCAGGACTTGTAGACCACATCTTCACCAAAATCATGGACTTGGAAACACCTAAACTGGTATGAGACAAACTCCAAGGTGAATTTGATGGTAGTGACAGTAAAAAATGTCAGGCTCCTCACATTGAAGAGAGAGTTTGAATTGATGAAGATGAAAGACAATGAATCTGTGAAAGATTATTCTAGCAAGTTAATGGATGTTGTAAACCAAATGAGGCTTCTTGGTGAGGCATTTACAGATCAAAAGGTGGTAGAAAAGATCATGGTTTCAGTGCCTTAAAAGTTTGAAGCCAAGATCTCTACAATTGAAGAGTCTTGTGACTTGCAAAGTCTCACAATTGCAGAATTAACCAGCAAGCTTCATGCGCAGGAGCAAAGGGTCTTAATGAAAGGTGTTGAAGCTACTGAAGGTGCTTTTTGAGCAAATCATAAGGGAAAGAGTTCTGGAAACCTAAAAGGAAAGAAGTTCTTCAAGAACAACAAAGGGAAAGCTGAAGGATCTTCAAGAAAATGAAACTTTTCGCCTTGCTCTCATTGCAGCAGAACCAACCATGTTGAGAAAGATTGTTGGTACAAAGGTAAATCCCTTTTTAATTGTAATTTCTGTAATAAATGTGGCCACAGTGAGAAGTATTGTAGAGCCAAGAAAAAACAATCTCAACAGCAAACACAACAACATGCAAATGTGATTGAAGAAGACAAAAAAGATGATAAGCATTTATTTATGGCATCACAAGTACTCAGTTCTCATGAACTGAATACTTGGCTCATTGACAATGGCTGCACCAGTCACATGACCAAACATCTATCAATTTTTACCTCCATTGATAAATCAATTCAAGCAACGGTCAAGTTGGGAAATGGTGAAGTTGTGCAGGCCAAAGGAAAATGGACAATTGCTATCAACACCAAGAGAGGTACAAAAATTGTCACTAATGTTCTTTACATTCCAAAACTAGATCAAAATCTTCTTAGTGTTACACAAATGCTAAGAAATGGATATGCAGTCTCTTTTAAAGAAAATTTTTGTTTTATCACTGATGTACATGGAACAGAGATAGGAAAAATTAAAATGAATGGAAATAACTTTTATTTGAAGCTTGATTTAGTTGAAGGTCATGTCTTTAGTGCCAAGATTGATGAGAGTGTTGTTTGGCACAAAAGATATGGTCATTTCAACTTGAAGTCATTGAAGTTCATGCAAGAAGTATGGTTGAAGACATGCCTGAAATCACAGTTAATGATCAAACTTGTGAAAGTTGTGAGCTAGGGAAGCAGCATCGCAAATCATTTCCTCAAAATATGTCCAAGAGAGCTACTCACAAGATGGAATTAGTTCATTCAGATATTTGTGGACCAATGAGCATAGCCTCATTGAGCAACAATGTTTATTTTGCACTATTTATTGATGATTTCAATAGAATGACTTGGGTTTATTTTCTAAAAACCAAATCACAAGTGCTCTCTGTGTTCAAAAGCTTCAAGAAAATGGTTGAAACTCAAAGTGGCCAAAAGGTTAAGGTGCTCAGAACTGATAATGGAGGTGAATATACCTCAAAAGAGTTCAATGTTTTTTGTCTAGAAGTTGGAATTGTACACCAACTGACAGCTCCATACTCACCGCAGTAGAATGGAGTCTCTGAGAGGAAGAACAGAACGGTAATGGAGATGGCGAGGTGCATGCTACTCGAGAAGAAGCTACCAAAGCTTCTATGGGCTGAAGTAGTTAGCACCTCAGTATATTTGCTTAACAGACTACCGACTAAGTCTGTTAAGAGCAAAACACCAATATAGGCATGGTCTAGTGTAAAACCATCTGTCAAGCACCTAAAAGTGTTTAGTTCATTGTGTTACCTTCATGTGCCATCTATCAAGAGAGGTAAGCTTGATGAAAGAGCTGAGAAGGGTGTTTTTGTTGGGTATGCAGCAGAATCAAAAGGTTACAGAATTTATAGCTTGAGTAGAATGAAAATTGTGATAAGTAGAGATGTGCACTTTGATGAAAATTCCTACTAGAATTGGGACTTGAAGAAAGTCCATAAATGTGATCAAACCACTCCATCTATTCTTGAACCAGCAGAAGATCCACTTGATGTTGAAGCAACTTTAGACATACCAGTGCTTAAGGTAAGGCCATTATCTAATGTGTATGAGAGGTGCAATCTTGTACATGTTGAGCATACATGTTACATAGAAGTTGCAAGATTTCTAGAATGGATTGAGGTTATGAAAGCTGAAATTGATGTTATTGAAAGAAATGGAACTTGGAAGTTGACAGAATTACTTGAAGCTAAGAAGACAATTGGTGTAAAATGGGTTTTCAGAACCAAATTGAATTCAGATGGTTTAATCTTCAAGCACAAGGCTAGATTGGTTGTGAAGGGTTTTGCTCAAGTTGCTGGAGTGGACTATGGTGATACATTTGCACCAATAGCCAGACATGACACTATAAGGCTGTTACTTGCACTTGCTGGTCAAATGGGATGAAAAGTGTACCATTTAGATGTCAAGTCAGCTTTTCTAAATGACATACTTCTTGAAGAAATTTATGTTCAACAACCAGAAGGCTTTGAGGTTACTAGGCATGAACACAAAGTGTACAAGTTGCAAAAGGCTCTTTATGGTTTGGAACAAGCACCAAGGGCCTGGTATAGCAGAATTGACTCTCACCTGATCCAACTTAGATTTAGGAGGAGTGAAAATGAAGCTACTTTGTATTTGAAACAAAATGAGAATGGTTTGCAATTGGTAGTGTCACTTTATGTTGATGCCATGCTAGTGACTGGAAGTAATGTACGATTGCTGGCTGAGTTCAAAATGGAAATGCAAGATGTATTTGAGATGTCTGACCTTGGCATCATGAACTACTTCCTTGGAATGGCACAAAATGAGAAAATTTCAAAGAATGATGGTGAGAAACTTAAGGAACCCTCTGCATATAGAAGCTTGGTAGGCAACCTACTATACTTGACAGCAACCAGACCTGACTTGATGTTTCTAGCTGGTTTACTTTCAAGATTCATGAGTTCACCTAGCAATGTTCACATGGGAGTTGCAAAAAGGGTGCTGAAGTATGTTAGAGGTACAACAAATCTTGGCATTTGGTATTTAAAGACAGGAGGAGTTAAGCTAGATGGCTATGCTGATAGTGATTGGGCAGGAAGTGTTGATGACATGAAGAACGTTTCAGGTTATGTATTTACAATCGGTTCAGGTGTCATTTGCTGGAATTCAAGAAAACAAGAAGTAGTGGCACAATCAACTGCAGAAGCTGAGTATATCTCCTTAGCAGCTGTTGCAAATCAAGGGATATGGTTAAGGAAATTGCTTGCTGATCTAGGCTAGGAATAAAGCTCACCAACAGAGCTTTACTGTGACAGCAAGTCAGCCATTGCCATTGCTCAAAATTCTGTCTAATATGGCAAGACCAAACACATAAATGTAAAATTTCATTCTATAAGGGAAGCTAAAAAGAATTCACTTGTCAAGTTGCATTATTGCTCAACTGATGTGCAACTTGCTGACATAATGACTAAGGCACTTCCTAAATCAAGGCTGGAGTTTCTAAGGTTGAAGCTTGGCATGTCCAAGGCAAATCTCAAGGAGGAGTGTTAGAACTCATGAGAGTTTGCCTCTGAAGTTTGAAAAAGTCTTAGTTAGACTTAGTCTTTGTTATTGTTTCATATCAGATTCTTACTCCATAATTTTCTATTTTCAGTTAATAGAAGTAATGCCAATAAAATTTGAAAGTAGCTAAGATTTTTTTTGCAATTTTCGTTTGGTTGTAAGCCTATAAATAGGCATTCTCATTTGTGAAATAGATGTGTGCCTTCCTTCAATTCGTAACTCTCAAATTATTTATTTTTTCTCTGCAAGTTCTAGTTCTTTTACAGATTCTGACAAGAAACTCATTGCTGATAGCCAAACAAATAGGTCCCATTTCCTGGAAAATGTGAAAAACAGAACGCAAGAGAGAAAATTCAGAATACCGTTTATGAAACCGCAGATTTCAACTTCAAGACTAGAAGCCGTTGAAAACAAGTAAAAATGGACAAATGCTCTAAACGTGGTCTTGGACTTTGGGTCACTTTATTTGCTGCATGGTTGGCTTCCATTTCCAAGATTTCACCACTCCACCGGCCTTCAATTGCGGGTGAAAAAAAATTAAATATACATTTTAATTAATTTATTTAAATTTAATTATTTACACCAAGGTTTAGATTAAAAATTTGAAAATGTTACTACATATACAAGATGATTGGTACATTACTAATATTTTGTTTGTCCATGAATAGTAAGTTGGGCGATGGACGTATTTTAAGTCAGACGTCACCTGTGAGCAACCCACCAAAATTAGTAGGCAGGCCATGGAGGTCGAGAACTGCCCCCATTAATTAATAGATGTCCTGAACTCCTAGTGGACTCATGTTAAAATCAAATTTTCAACATGCAATCACAAAAAAAAAAAACAAAATGACTTAAGAGTAAGGGGATGTTTGTCTAAGGCAATTGGGAATAAATGGACAGCCATGCACCTATGTTACAGGCGACCTTGTCTTGAATGTGAATTCAATAAATATGTTGAATTATTTTTCAAAAAAAAAAAAAATTTATTAACATATCTTGATGTCATATTTATTTTGACACTCGTGAATTTATTAAATCGATTATTGAGTACATATTTAGAATATGTTTAATACTGTTTCTAAAAGGTATTTTTGGTTTTTCTAACACTTGAAAAATTTTCTTTTTCAAGTATTAAAAAGACTAAAAACATTTCTTAAAATCACTATCAAATACTTACTCTTAATTATTTTCACCAAAAATTAAATCTAAGAATATGAAAAAGCATTATCCTTTGTTTAATATTACTAATTAACCCATATCAAAACTTCAATTATAAATTATCACATCTATCCTAAAAACTATACTGTATCACATCTTTAATCACCTAAGGTAAACTATGCTCCAATATTGTGAAATAACCCAATTCAATATATATATATATATAATTTCTATGTAAATTATAAAATAGTTTTTATATAAATAATATGAACTTATCTTATATCTTTAAAAATTACTTTTAAATGTTAAGATGGTGAATTTGTTTTATATAATATCTTAAAATTTTCTAAATTGAATGTTATTAATTTTTTACGATAATTTTTACATTTTATGTAGAAATTATTATCATTTTTTGTTTTTTTTTTTTAAAAAGAAAAAGAAAAAAAAAGAAGCACTTAGGAATCAGATTAGAAATTTTTAGTTTCTAGCTAACAATTTTACAACTATGATCAATTTGACATGCATATTTATCCACCACATTATGTAGCATTGTGTGTTAAACCTATATATATATATATATATATATATATGTGATACTCACCTATATATGATTGAGAATTCATCCCATGATGTGTATTAGAATCATGAAGTTTAATGATGTTTAGATGTATTTTTATATTTGTCTTCCCAAAAAGCCTCTTGATGTAGATTTTCACTAGCTGAAACATTTCCATCTCATTTCTTGATGATAACTATTAAAGATTCGTGACTCGAATTTTATTTTGTCAGACTTGAAAATTTCGCAATACAATATATATGGTGAAAAAAAAACTATGAGATTTTTTTTAGGGTCTAACAGGGGGATTGGGCCTATCACCACTGATCCGATGGGGGTGTGGGGGCTTGTCCCGGAGTATGGACCTGCGGTAAAAATGGTTTTAGACAATTAAAAAGTTAATCTAAGGGGCCAATGTTTTAGGCACCACATATAGAAGGTCAACCTAGAGAAGTAGCACGCTATCCCACAGTGAATTTGTGGCACCAAAACTAAAGAGATTCTCGGATTAACAAAAATAGTAGGAAAAAGACAAGAAAATTCAGGGTTTCAGTCTCTGCAATTCACAATGTTATCTACCATTTTTTTCTTATTGTGTTATTTTCTGTGTTGCTCTACTAGAGACACCATGTAACGCCCAAGCATTTTCTTTTAAGGGTAATTTAGGAAATTGTTATTAATAATTAAATTAGTTAATTAATTAATTTAATAAAAAAAAGAAGAGGGGTAAAAGAGTAATTTTACGAATAAATACCCTAGGTATAAATTAGAAATTTTATTCTTTCCCTTCTTTTCTGAATAGAGTTCCTGTTCGCAGAATTCCAGAGAACGTAAGGTTGGAGTCAGATTTCAGGGTTGAAGAACAGATCTCTATAGGTAAGATTCTAACCCCTAGTTTAATATTTTAGATTCATTGATTAATTTCAAACACATTAGATATATTTTTTTGGAAAACCCCAAATCTAGATTAGGGTTAGATTATTTTTTAATTCGTTTTAATATCAAATAGTGAAAATTTAATATTTTGATTTTAGCATTGGAATTTGGGAGATCTTAAGTTTTATTAGAAAAAAAAAATTCCTTGGAATATTTCGATTTTAGGTTAGGGTTAATTAAAAAAAAAAAAGAAAAAAAAAGAGGGAGAACGCGTGTGCACAGCACTGGAAGGAAGGAAGGAAGAAAAAAAAAAATATATGGGGGGTGTACGTGTACTGTGCTACTGGAAGCAAGGAGGAAAAAAAAAAAAATAGGCATGTGCCAAATGGAAGGAAGCCTTTTATATATATATATATATATATATATATATAATGAATGATGATGCAATGGAAAAAAAAAAAAAAAAACTTGCTTTTTGGTTTGGTGGTTTGGTGTACTCGAGACATCTAGTGGCTTTTGAATTGGTTAATTAAAATAATAATATTTAGTTTTAGATTAATGAATAAGATAATAGTAATAATAGATTTAGCAAAATATATATATATATATATATAGAGAATTTTATAATGACATAAAATTGTAATTTAATTAAATTAGTAATGTGTTATTAGAAACAAATTGAGAATTTATTAGTTTTATTTAAATAAGGAATAGATTAGTTAAATTATAAATAAATAGTAATAATTGTTTCTCTTATGTTATATTAGGTGAAGAGTAGATTATATTTTTTTTCAGAATCATTCTTCTCCCAAGCTTTCAAGGACTTCTTTTGAGGTAAGGGAAGTTAATGTAATATTTATAAAATAAAATTATTTTATATGTTATTTTGAATTGTGGAAAATAAAATGATATTTTGTTACCATGCATGGATCAAATTGTTTTGCACTAAATGTTATGTTGGAATATTTTGTTTTATTTATGACACAAAATATGGAGATATTATGTTGTGTAAATTTGAATACTTGAACAAAAAACATCACTCTGGTTTATTTGGCCCTTGTCAACGGGATATAATAGTTGACTATTCGGCCCTGTCAATGGGATATAATAGTTGACCTTTACATTTCATGGTGGGAATGTAATTGATTTGGACCCCAACCTCTAGGGGTTTGTTTAGAGGTTACTAGTACTAGTAGTGTTTGGTTCCGTCCACCAGGAACAATTTGAGGCTAGCCACCCATTTGAAAAGTCCCACCTAACTGGGCATTTGATATTTGATAACCAGAGTAATGAAAAATTGAATGGATTTGATTAAGTCTGATGGGAAAGTGTTTGAATTTGATATGAAATTGGTTGGTTGAATTTTGAATATATTGGCATTTTTGAAACTCTGATATTTGATGAAAAAAAAAAAAATTGATATCTCCTATTTGAAATGAAAATATTTGATCCATGAACTGCATTAATATTCCTTATTGGGCTGTGAGCTCATTCCCAATCGTTGAAAATTTTTCAGGTACTCTTAGTTCGGGTGAGGAGTGATGGCTAGGCTGAGGAATGGTCATCATTAGGATTTGACTTAGGATTTTATGTTGGATTTTGTTTAACTATTAGTTATGTTATTTTGGATCATTTGGTATTTGGAAGTTATTTGGAAATTGAATTTTGAGGATTTTAGACTTTGTTTCCGCTACTCTGAGCAGGTATTTGGTAATTGGTAACATCCAGTTACAATATGACTGTTTGGGTCAGATTATACTTTAAGCCTTCGGGTTTGAGGTGTGAAATGACCGTCACGCCCTTGGAGTGGGTCTTGGGGCGTGACACACCATCACACTAGACACTTGGCTTACTAATGGAGAAACTCTTTTCTCTTCCGGTGAAACTTTTGAACTAGGCTTCTTTCATCCAAATGGAAGCTCCAAGAATAGAAGATTCATGGGCATATGGCATCACATGTCTAAACCACCAAGAGTTGTGTGGGTAGCCAACCGAGAGAACCCCTTTTCTGGTACCTCCATTGGAGTTTTTGCCATTAAAAAAGATGGTAAGCTGAAGGTGTTGGCCGAAATTAATGAAGCAGTTCACTGGTCTATTGATATTGAAACACCTTCATCTAAAGACAGGATAGTGAAGCTTATGGACTATGGGAACCTTGTTTTGAGTGGCAATAGATCCGAAGAGATTATTTGAGAGAGCTTCCGTAATCCCACCGATATTTTTCTTCCTGGTATGAAGATGAATGAAAGCTTAATATTGACCTCATGGTTAAGCCCCGTTGACGCCACACTTGGAAACTATACCTTCAAGCTAGATCAAGAAAAAGAGTACCAGTATATCATATCTCAAATTTTATATGTACATTGGTACAGTGAGGACTGGGATGGAACGTTTGATGAGATGCCTGAAGCAACACGCAGCTTGTTGTCCAAAATCTCCTAGAGGAACGTGTATAAAGGGCATAGCTCTATCCCCAACTCATCAGTTGAAAAACAGTTGGTAATGAGTTCTTTAGGGGAAATTCAATACTATGCGAATTGGAATACATCGTCTCCAGTCTGGTGGGCACCGAAAGACCGATGCAGTGTGTCAATTGCTTGTGGGAAATTTGGAAGTTGTAGCACTAAGAATGCTTTGATGTGAAAATGTTTGCCTGGGTTCAAACCAATCTCGCCGAATAGTTGGAAAATTGGAGAGTTCTCAAGTGGGTGTACCAGAAAGTCACCCAAATACAAGAAGAATTCCATTGAAGACATGTTCTTGCGCTTAAAAATGATGAAAGCCAAAAAACCGTAGTCTTCTATTTTAGTAGATACGAATGATAATCAATATTGCAAAAAGGCTTGCCTTAGTGACTGCCAATGTCAAGCTTATTGTCACAAGCTGATTCAAATGAGCCTCCCCATGGGCTTACATAGAGCTAGGAAGCTTATGGAGACTCCTAGAGTGGGAAGAGTGTGGAAGGTTGTGGAGAAGCTTGGAGGAATCCACACAATTCTACACTATGGTGGAAGGCATGAGAGGAGTCCAAGGCTTTCTAGAGAATTCCAGAAGTCTCTTGTATATCGTTGTACATAGGCTTGTACCTAGAATGATGTAGGACTTTCTAGAATATACTTGAGTTGTAAGGAACCCTCTAAGGTTGCAGAGAGTTCCATTGGTGCCTATAAATAGGTGAGGGCCTCATTTGGCCAAGGCACCAAGCAAGTGAGCTTCCAAGCATTTGTAAAGGCTTCCATGAGTTAATAAGAGCTTCCATTCTTTAAAGAGTTGCCTACTAAGCTTTTTAAGCTTTCGAGTCGTGAACATCTTAGCCTAGCAAGCTAAGCATTGGGAGCAAGGTTGACTTAGCAAGATCAAGCGTCTTGACTTGCCTAAGTGCTGCACGAGCTTAGTGAACGACTAAGTCTGTGACAAGTGGTATTAGAGCGCGGTTACGAAGTGGGCATAGCAAAGGAAGCATGTCGGGCTCTAACGTGGAGGAGACTAGCGAGCAAACCCGTGGAAGGGAGATGGAGCATACTGCACGGGGCCGAGGCAGGAAGGATAAGTCTCGTGATGCCTTAGCCAACATGGAGGCAAGGCTAGCTAAGGTGGAGCTAGCCATGACGGACACCCGGGAAGGGGTGGACTTGATCGAGCAAGGCATGGAGAAAGGCTTAGAGGATCTAAGGGAGCAGATCCAAGACCTTCGCGAGGGGGTGCTAGGCTCACAAGTTCAACTGTGTCACACAAGGAGTTCATGTCCTTCCAAGACAAGGTCATGATCATGTTCGCTAGTGTGGAATCAAGGATGGAGGCCTTGGCTGCGCTCATGGAGACCCGAGACCAAGAGATTCATCAAGAGCTAGCCATCTACAAGACTGCGATATCAACATGAGTCATGGCCACTCATGAGGCACCAAGGGTGGAGGTGCCCAAGCCACACTCGTTCAATGGAAAGAGGGATGCTAAGGAGCTAGATAACTTCTTGTGGCACATGGAGCGTTACTTTGAGGCCATTGCATTGACGGATGAAGCCACTAAGGTATGCACCACGACCCTTTACCTCACCGATAATGCTACTCTATGGTGGCGTCGACAGTTTTCCGACATAGAGAAAGAGACGTGCACCATAGACACATGGGATGCCTTTAAGAGAGAAATCAAAAGGCAATTCTATCCCGAAGATGTGGCTTACCTAGCAAGGAAGAGTATGAAGCGTCTCAAGCACACAGGCTCGATCCGTGAGTATGTCAAGGAGTTCTTTACGTTTATGCTTGAGATACCTAACATGGCTGAGGAGGAGCTACTATTTAACTTTATGGACAACTTGCAAAGTTGGGCCGAGCAAGAGTTGAGGAGACATGGTGTCTAAGACCTAGCCATGACCATGGCGGTAGCAGAGTCCTTGGTAGATTATAGAAGGGGAGACTCCTCCAAGCCAAAACCACCATCCAAGGGTAACCAGGCCAAAGGTGGGGGAAACAATGGATCACAATGCCACACTTCTAAGGAAGGATCAAGCAAAGACCCTAGTGGCAAGGATGGTAAAGGCAAAGATAAGTGGAAGGAGTTCATGCCCAGGACCAATTGCTTCCTGTGCGATGGTACACACTGGGCACGAGACTGCCCTAAAAGGAAAGCTCTAAATGCTATGATTGAGGAAAATGAGCAGGAAGGCGATGCTAAAGTGGGATCGTTGCAACTCCTAAATGCCCTTAAGGCCAAGCCGATGCCTAAGACGCCTCAAAGCAAAGGGCTAATGTATGTAGAGGCCCTTGTGAATGGGAAGGCCACCAAGGCCTTGGTGAACACTGGTGCCACTCATAACTTTGTCTCGGAGGATGAGGCAAAGAGACTAAAGCTCCAAGCATCCAAGGAAGGAGGATGACTCAAGGCAGTTAATTCAGCTGCCAAGCCCGTCACATGGAGTAGCTTGCAGGGTGGCTATGCACATCGGCTCATGGGAAGGAAGGGTCGATTTCATAGTGGCACCCATGGATAACTTCAAGATGGTGCTAGGAATGGACTTCCTACAGAAGGTCAAGGTCGTGCCACTACCTTTCCTATGCTCAATGGCTATCTTAGAGGAGGAGAAGCCATGCATGGTCCCTACGGTCACTGAAGGTACGCTTAAGACCCCTATGCTATCAGCTATGCAAGTTAGGAAGGGGTTAAAGAGGAAAGAGGTGACCTACCTCGCCACCCTGAAGGAAGAAAGAGACGATGGGTCGGGAGAACCCATGCCTAAGGAAATCGAGGGGGTCCTTGATGAGTTCAAGGACGTGATGTCGCCCGAGTTGCCTAAGAGACTTCCTCATAGGAGAGAGGAAGATCACAGGATTGAGTTGGAGTCGGGAGCTAAGCCCCCTACTATGGTACATATAGAATGACACCACCGGAGTTGGAGGAACTAAGGAGACAACTTAAGGAGTTACTAGATGCGGGGTTCATCCAACCATCCAAGGCTTCCTATGGCGCGCCGGTTCTATTTCAGAAGAAGCATGATGGGTCCCTACGAATGTGCATAGACTATCGGGCACTCAACAAGGTGACGGTAAAGAACAAGTATCCTATCCCGCTCATTGCTGACTTATTCGATCAACTTGGAAGGGTAAGGTACTTCACGAAGCTAGACCTAAGGTCGGGCTACTACCAAGTAAGGATTGCGGAGGGGGACGAGCCAAAGACCACATGTGTGATCAGGTATGGCTCATACGAATTCTTAGTGATGCCTTTCGGACTCACCAATGCCCCAGCAACGTTCTGCACCCTCATGAACAAGATCTTCCACCCATGCTTAGACAAGTGATTCGTGCCCAATTGGTGTCTCAGCTGATTCGTGTCCAGCTGGTGCTCCTTGATTGGGGGAGTAATCAACAAAATTTATAACCTATTACACCATATACTAGGGTAGCAAAGAAAAAACTACTATAATATAGCGGCTTTAGGATCGTTCACTGGGAAGGATTAGCAAGCTATCAATGATACCAATTCAAAGTGAATTGGTCTTGTTTCATTTCAAGGTTAGCTAAAAAAATAAAACACAACCTTTTGATTGGTAAAGATTTAGATTTAAACTAACTAACAGAATAAGTAGTGAGAATAACTTAGGAAGAAAAACATTCCTTGGAGAGTTAGGTTCACTGGGGTGGTTCCTCATGCAAAAGACATAGCTCCGGTCAGATGGTTCATTTCCTCGCATTAGAGATTCAACATATAGTCAATTCTCTAACCGGTGTTGTACAGATACATCCTTTAATTAGATTTCAACTTTAATTCTCTCATTGATGCAACTTGCAATGGTTTAAGCCTCTCACTAAGCCTTAACCATTCAAGGTGATCTTTAACCTTAGACTTCCCTTCTCTAGCTCGCAAGAGATAACTAATGGATGTCTCCTTGGAGTCCAAAAGCTTACCAAGTGTTGGCAATTCCAGAAAATCCTACCTTAAAGTCACCTCCCAGAGGCTCGCAAGGGGTAAACTAGTGCATCTCCATGGATGGAGATCACTTGCCTTACCAAGTGTTGGCCCAGGTGACTCTAAGGTGTTTTAAGTTAACTAAAAACATAGAAATCACTAAAAGACTTTACTTCCTCTTAATTGATGGCTGAAACCACAAAGCTTTGCATTCTTGCATTTGGAACCTTCCCCGGCAACCTTAGCTCCAAGGAACTAGAGGTTTAGTTACTCATTCTCTGGGGAAAATTCCTCAGAGAGTGCATAACTTAGTAAGAAATAAATAATACAAAGTGAGAAGGTAAGACAAAACAAAGGACCTGAACTTTACTTGCTTTCCCAAAACTTTACAAAAGGGTCCCTTTTTGAGAACAGGCTCCCGAGAAGTATTTATATGAACATAATATAAAACTAATTATTACATGGATATTTTCTCTTTTTACTAACTTAAAAGCTAAGGAATCTTGTAATTGGTGGCTTACAAGAAGTATTTTGGGATTTAGACAACAAAAATCTGATGTAAAATATCTCCCAATGTCGGTAGCAAATATCGGGATGCTCCAGGGACCATTTCGCAAGAGAAAACGGTGTCTGCGAGATTTCGCAGACACTCAAGAAGGGCTGCGAAATCACTTCGCAGCAAAAAGCTATTCTCGCAGGGCTGCGAAGTTGGCTTCCACCTTGATGTTCTCAGCTTCCAGTTTTCGGCATATATCGGGCAACTTCAGAAGGAAATACACCCTACTGTACAAAAAGGCTGCGAAATCACTTCGCAACAAAAGGGTGATTTCGCAACACTTTGGAAAATGCTTCCTTCAGCTTGGAGTGATTGGCTTGCAATGGCTGCAACTTCTTCGTTTCAACTCCGAATTGCGTACCGTTTGAAGCATTGGATTGTTGACTTCCTGAGCTTTGAAATGGTATATAGCATGCATCAATTGGACTTCAAAAAGTGCTCCAAAAGTGGCTGCTACTACTATCATCAAGAATATGCTTCATGGCAGATTCTCTTAACTTTTTCTCCTTGCATTCCTGATTTACTCTTGGCAAATGACTTCCAAGCTTTGCCCAAGATTCCTCATAAATCTCCTCAATCTTGAATTGCTTTGGTGATCAAATTACTAACAAAAAACACCAAAACTTACACAAAATGATTAAAATTGCTTTCAAGGGTCCTTAACATGCCAATTGAGTTAAAATGCCAAAATTACTACTCAAAAGTGTTTAAAAGGATTAATTATAAGCTATCAAATAGCACTTTTTGAGTAGTAATCAACAAGTTCGTGGTGGTATACTTGGATGACATAGTCATCTACAGTAACACCCTAAAGAAGCACGTAAAGCACTTGAGGAAGGTCTTTAAGATCTTAAGGCAGAACGAGCTATACGTGAAGAAGGAAAAATGCTCCTTTGTTAAAAAAGAAGTGAGCTTCCTAGGGCATCGCATCAAGGATGGCAAGCTGAAGATGGATGATAGCAAGGTGAAAGCCATCCAGGAATGGGATCCACCAACCAAGGTACCTTAGCTCAGATATTTCCTTGGTTTAGTTAATTACTATCGGCGATTCATCAAAGGTTATTTAGCAAGGGCCGCTCCTCTCACTGATCTCCTTAAGAAGAATAAGGCATGAGAATGGGACGAAAGGTGCCAACAAGCCTTTAAAGATCTTAAGAAGGCTGTGACTGAGGAGTCGGTGTTAGCACTACCCGACCACACCAAGGTTTTTGAGATACACACAGATGCCTCACACTTCACTATTGGGGGAGTCCTTATGCAAGAAAGACACCCGATCGCATTTGAGAGTCGCAAGCTAAACGACACAGAGATGCGCTATACGGTGCAAGAAAAAGAGATGACCGCCATCGTCCACTGCTTGCGCACCTGGAGGCACTATCTTCTAGGGTCTCACTTCATAGTGAAGATCGATAACGTTGCCACTAGCTACTTCCAAACACAGAAGAAGTTGAGTCCTAAGCAAGCTAGGTGGCAAGACTTCCTGGCTGAGTTCGACTATACGTTGGAGTATAAGCCAGGGAGTGCTAATCATGTGGCTGACGCCCTAAGCAGTAAAACGGAGCTAGCATCCATGACGAGTCAGCCCCAAGGAGACATAATGGATCTTCTAAGGGAGGGACTGCAACATGATCCAGTGGCTAAGAGCCTCATCGTCCTAGCTCATGAAGGGAAGACTAAGCGGTTCTGGGTGGAGAACGACCTACTCTACACTAAGGGGAGACGACTCTATGTGCCTAAATGGGGGAACATAAGACGGAATCTGATAAATGAGTGCCATGACACCAAGTGGGCTGGGTACCCTGGGCAACGACGCACGAGGGCACTACTCGAGTCGGCTTATTATTGGACTCAAATACGGGATGAGGTAGAGGCCTATGTGAGGACTTGTCTTGTGTGCCAACAAGACAAGGTGGAACAATAACAACCTAGAGGCCTGTTGAAGCCACTACCTATAGCAGAGCGCCCATGTGACAACGTCACCATGGACTTCATCATCGGGCTACCCAAGTCGGAGGACAACGGTTCTATCATAGTGGTAGTGGACAGGTTCTCTAACTATGCAACCTTCATAGCAGCCCCGACTGACCGCACTGCGGAAGAGACGACGAGGCTATTCCTAAAGCACGTAGTCAAGTATTGGGGGTTGCCTAAAGTGATTGCAATCCGCGTTTTACTAGGAAGTTTTGGATGAAGCTCTTCAAGCTTATGGGTTCGGAGCTTCACTTCTCCACAAGCTTTCACCCACAGACGGATGGGCAGACTGAGAGGGTGAACGCTTTATTGGAGCTATACTTAAGGCACTTCATGAGTGCCAACCAGAAGGATTGGGCTAAGTTGCTAGACATAGCCCAATTCTCGTATAACCTGCAAAGGAGTGAGGCAACCAATAAGAGCCCATTCGAGTTGGCCACAAGGCAGCAACCGTTAACTCCTCACACTCTAACGATAGGCTATACGGGGAGAAGTCCAGCAGCTTTCAAGTTCGCGAAAGGGTGGCACGAGCAAGCTGACATATCACGCTCATACTTGGACAAGGCCGCTAAGAAAATGAAGAAGTGGGCTGACAAGAAGCGACGACACACGGAGTACAAAGTCGGAGACATGGTGCTTTCAAGCTCATTTCTCAACAATTCAAATCCCTAAGGTTAGTGCATAAGGGCCTTATGAGGAGGTATGAAGGACCCTTCCCCGTACTTGGGAATGTCGACAAGGTGTCCTATAGAGTTAAGCTACCGCCAAGGTTGAAGATTCATCATGTCTTCCACGTAAACTACTTGAAACCCTATCACGAAGACAAAGATGATCCAAGCCGAGGGTTGTCTAAGAGGGCACCTACAACGGTCGTGATCTCCTATGATAAGGAGATAGAACACTTTCTCGTAGATCGGGTCATCAGGAGACGAGGTGTACCTCCTGGTACGGAATACTTAGTGAAATGGAAAGGACTACCAAAAAGTGAGGCTAGCTGGGAGCCAACAGATGCACTATGGCAGTTATAGGAGCAAATTGAGCAATTCCGGGCAGAAGGCGCGACAAGAACGTCTGCGGCTTAGGTGGAGGAGAGTGTCACAAGCTGATTCAAATGAGCCTCCCCATGGGCTTATATAGAGCCAGGAAGCTTCTGGAGACTCCTAGAGTGGGAAGAGTGTGGAAGGTTGTGGAGAAGCCTGGAGGAATCCACACAATTCTACACTATGGTGGAAGGCATGAGAGGAGTCCAGGGCTTTCTAGAGAATTCCAGAAGTCTCTTGTATATCCTTGTACATAGGCTTGTACCTAGAATGATGTAGGACATTCTAGAATATACTTAAGTTGTAAGGAACCCTCCAAGGTTCCAGAGAGTTCCATTGGTGCCTATAAATAGGTGAAGGCCTCATTTGGCCAAGGTACCAAGCAAGTGAGCTTCCAAGCACTTGTAAAGGCTTCCATGAGTTAATAAGAGCTTCCTTTAAAGAGTTGCTTACTAAGCTTCTTAAGCTTTCGAGTCGTGAGTGTCTTAGCCTAGCAAGCTAAGCATTGGGAGCAAGGCTGACTTAGCAAGATCAAGCGTCTTGACTTGCCTAAGTGCCACAAGAGCTTAGTGAACGACTAAGTCCGTGACATTATGCTCAAACTAAATAACATAAAGGGGCAATAACCCAGAATGCTTGATTTGGACAGACGACCTTAGTGGTCTTCAGGAGGAGTATGACTCTGATGCTGACAATCTCTTTGTTCGTGTATCTATTTCAGATATAGGTATGTCCCTTTCCAATTTCTTTTTCCCCTTTTCTTGAGAAGAAGTACCTCATGTTTTAGTTTATTGATCAACACAAGCATAAATCCATTTATAGACATTAGGAAGAAACTGTAATCGGAAGAAATACCCTTTAACAAGGGATTCTACATTTTATTTGCAGAATCAACAATAAGAAATTGTCAAGCTTGTGGCTCAATCATGATTCCTTATCCTCTAAGCACTGGATCAAAGTGTGGTGATCCCATGTACTTTAATTTTGAATGCAACATTACCACGGGCCAGGTTCAGTTCAAGGTACTTGGTGGCACCTATCGGGTAACTAGCATTAATCTAGAGACATTAACATTTGTAATCTAACTTAAAGAATTAGATTGCAGTTCTCGAAGTCTTATCAACAAAATTCCACCACTAAACCTGCCTTTTCACATGACCAATGTCTGCACAGTGGTCAAAATCGACAATTTTGGCTCTGAGAAGTCATTGGAAAATAGCATTGAGATAGAGATCAGTTGGGATCCACCATTGGAGCTAGTGTGTACCTCATCAGCAGACTGCAAGGATTGGCCTAATTCAAATTGCAGAACACAAAATGGAACCACTAAGTGCTTTTGCAGTGAAAAATTTAAGTGAAATGGATCAAGTTTAGATTTTACACAAGGTGAGCTACAGACCTAGTATATTTCTAAATTTGCTTTCTACGTATGTGAGAAGTTGAACTCAATACTTTCTTTTTGCTTGGTTTTGGTCATTTAAACTTATTTTCCAATGAAAGACATAGAGGTTAGTAATGATAGATGCATTGCCTTTTCCATGAATGAGAGTGGTTCTTCTTTGTTTTAGACCTTGGCAATAAGATGTCGTCATTATCATCTCCGGTAGTTGTGGTAGGCATAACAATTGTTGTTGTTCTAGTTGCGCTTTTAAGCACCATTGGTTATATTGCTTATTTGCGCAAAAGAAACATCACCAAAAGGAAAGGTAATCTTTGTGCCATAAGCTCTACCATGGATCTTCCGCTATTTTCTTTTCAAATTGTACCTGGCAAAATTGAGAAAATTGCAGAGGTTTTCTATATAATATTTTCTTTTTTTTTTAATTCAGGAAACAGGGCAAATCCTGTGCTGCACTTGTATGATAGTGAAAGTCGTGTGAAACACTTAATAGACTTGAAGGAATTCAAAGATGAGGATAAGAAAGGCATTGATGTACCATTTTTCGACTTAAAAGACATCCTGGCTGCTACGGATAACTTTTTAGATTCGCATAAGCTTGGACAAGGGGGCTTTGGGCCGGTTTACAAGGTAATATAACTTATTTCAAACAATGCTCATATTTTCAACTGATTTCTGATTATCAATGTCTAATGCATATGCATTGTGGCTTCTAGGGCAAATTTCCAGATGGGAAAGAAGCAGCTGTGAAGAGACTCTCAAGTGCTTCAAGGCAAAGCCTAGTGGAATTTAAGAATGAGGTTGTGTTGATTGCCAAACTTCAGCATCGAAATCTGGTTAGACTTCTGGGCTATTGTATTGAAGGAGATGAGAAGATTTTACTTTATGAATATATGCCCAACAAAAGCTTAGACTCTTTCATATTTGGTTTGCCTCTAAACCTACGTCAAGTCCCTACTTTTGTTGTATCATTGCATACGTGCCATGAACTGATAGACAGGATCTAACTGAATGAACCATGCCACTAAAATTTTTCTTTCTAATGGCAACTGGGCAAGATCGAATGCTATGCGTGTTACTAAACTGGGAGAGTCGCTTCGACATCATTTTGGGAATTGCTCGAGGGCTAATTTATCTTCACCAAGATTCAAGGTTGAAGATCATTCACAGGGACTTGAAGACGAGCAACATTCTATTAGATGGGGATATGAATCCCAAAATTTCAGACTTCAGCTTGGCCAGGATCTTTGAGAGCAAGCAAACAGAGGCAAACACAAACAAAGTAGTGGGCACTTAGTAAGTATTGTATGCATGGGGAAAGATATTTGCCTTGGCATATACCTAATCAACTGATTACTTTTTAACATTCCATGTAATGCAGTGGCTATATGTCTCCAGAATATGTGCTAGATGGGTTTTTCTTAGTAAAATCTGATGTTTTTTGCTTTGGTGTTATTGTACTTGAGATCATCAGTGGGAAGAGGAACACAGGATTTTATCAATCTGACCAAGCTATGAGCCTTTTAGGTTATGTAAGTGGCTTGAATATCTCATGATGATTTATCTTTTAGTCATTCTTTGTTAAATTATCAATTCAACCCAAAGCTTAAACTATCATGTGATGGTGGGCCAATACCTTATCTGTAGGTTTTGATAGAAACAAAGGGTAGAAACTCTCAAGAAGCAACAAAACGTTGAGGAATCTGAAGTTATATTTTATTAAGCTGCAAAGCACTTATTTATACAGCTAGCTTAAAACAGAAAAACATAAAAATAGCAACAAACTTGCTACCTATAGATACTTCCTAAAGAATAGAAACAAACCAACAAATACTTCCTAAGGAATAGGTAAATTTTCCACATGACTAACTTATTTTGACTACTTCCACTTCATTCTACTCAGCTCCATGTCAGCAGCTCCTAGGACATGTCATTCAACACTCCTCCTTGTCTCTGGAGCTGCAGACTCCAAGTCTTTGCCTCAAGAACTCATATCTAGCTTTGAGAAGTAGTTTGGTTAAGATATCAACATTTTGACTTTCTGTTTTGTAGTAGACCAACTGTATTTCTCCCTCTTTCTGTACCTCTCTTAGTAAATAGAGTTTTAGCTTGAAATGTTTTGTTTTGCCATGGAACACCGGATTATTTGCAATTGAAATTGCAGCTTGGTTGTCTACGAGTATTTGTGTGCTTTTCTTTTGCTCCATAAACAAGTCAGCCATCAATTTCCTGATCCAGAAAGCCTGATTCATAGCAGCAGCAGTAGCTACATATTCTGCTTCTGCTGTGGATTGGGCTATGACTTCTTGCTTTTTGGAACACCATGCAAAAATAGCAGAACCAAAGCTGAAACAATAACCTAAAGTACTTCTCATGTCATCAACACAACCTGCCCAATCACTATCTGAATAACCATGAAGAGTAAAGTTTTTAACTTGACAAAACCTCAAACCATAGTCAATTGTACCCTTGACATATCTAACAATTCTTTTTGCTGCTTGAAAGTGAATTTCACTAGCACAATGCATGTACCTTGAGAGTAAACTTACTGCATTCATAATATCTGGTCTAGTTGCTGTTAGGTACATCAAGCGCCCAATAATGGTCTTGTAAAGCCTTTCATCAGCTTTTGCAGCTCCATCTTTTTTGCAAAACTTCTCATTTTGATTCATTGGAGTTGCACTTGGATTGCACTCTTCCATCTTGAACTTTTTCAGGATTTCCTTGGCATATTTTTGTTGACATATGAAGATCTCATTCTATTTTTGTTGTACCTCCATGCCAAGAAAGAATGTCATCCTTCCAAGATTAGTCATCTCAAAAACATCATTCATTTCCTTTTTGAAATTAACAATTTGCTCCATACTGCTTCCTGTCACAAGTAGATCATCAATGTATAAGGATACCACAAGTGTTTCATCACAAACCTTCCTGAAGTATAGAGTAAATTCACTTAGGCTTTTTGTAAAGCCTAAGCCTAACAAATGTGAATCAATCCTACTGTACCAGTCCCTTGGTGCTTGTTTTAAACCATACAAGGCCTTTTTCAGCAAATATACTTTCTCCTCCATTCCTTGAACAATAAAACCTTCAGGCTGCTCCACAAAAATTTCTTCCTCCAAGTATCCATTCAAGAAGGCTGATTTGACATCCATCTGATGTATATTCCAGCCTTTTTGAGCAGCAAGAGCCAACAACATTCTTATAGTGTCCAATCTAGCAACTGGGGCAAAAGTCTAAGAGAAATCCACCCCAAACATCTGAGCATATCCTTTGACAACTAGTCTTGCCTTGTGTTTGTTTATAGAACCATCGGAATTGAGTTTGGTTCTATAAACCCACTTGACTCCAATTGCCCTTTTGTGTGTCGGTTTGTCCATCAAAATCATTTTAAGCTCCTCCTTCATTGTAGCCATCCATTTTTTATCAGTTGTAGCTTCTTCATACCCTGCAGGCTCTATTATAGCAACATTGCACCTCTGATAGATGTTAGAGAGTGATTTGGTTCCCCTGATAGGTTCATCATCAATATTGTCATGCTCCTCCTGAAACTCAAGGTCCTTTTGGAACTCAAGATTCTCTTTAAACTCAAGCTTCTTATCATTCTCCCAACTCCAACTTTCTGATTCAAAGAATTTGACATCTTTGCTAACTATCACTTTGTTATTTTCTGGAAGGTAGATTCTATAGGCCTTTGATATTGAGCTATAGCCTATAAAGATCCCAACTTCAGCTTTTTTATCCAATTTGTCTCTCTTAACATGTGGAATATAAGAGAAACAAAGACAACTAAATGTTTTTAAATTTTGTAGCCTTGGTTTATAGCCATACCATGCTTCAAATGGAGTATTTTGTTGCAAAGCTTTTGTTGGCAGTCTATTCAGCAGAAAGATTGATGTATGTGCAGCCTCAGCCCAGAATTTCTTTGGCAGCCATTTGTCATGCAGCAAACACCTTGTCATTTCCATAAGTGTTCTATTTTTCCTCTCAACGACTCCATTCTGTTGAGGGGTATAAGGTGTTGTAAGCTGGTGCTCAATGCCTGCATCTTCACAAAATTTGTTAAATTTCTCCGAGGTGTATTCAGTTCCATTATCAGACCTGATCACTTGCATTTTACATTTACTTTGATTTTCATCCCAAGCTTTAAACTTCCAAAAGATGTTAGCAACTTCATATTTAAATTTCATGAAATAAATTCAGCACATTCTTGTGTGATCATCAATGAAAGCAATATAGAACTTACTGCCATTTAGTGATGGTGTTATTTGAGGTCCTTCCACATCAGTGTGTACTAACTGCAATTTCTGAGTAGCTCTCTAGGCCTTGTTTTGTGGGAAAGGAAGTCTTGTTTGTTTCCCGTATTGATAAGCTACACAAGTAGGAGGCTTCACCTCTAATTCAGGCAAGCCTTTTCCAAGATCCTTCTTCTTCATAAAGAGCAGGGCGGTATGATGAAAGTGCCCCAAACGCCTATGCCAAAGCATTGTATTGTTTTTTCTTTGTGAATTTCAACTTGCTCTTCTTGCATCAAATCCAAGGCAAAGCTTTTGTCTTTCATTTGGATTATAAATACCTCTCTGCCTTGTCCATTAGCAATCATGCAATGATTGTCCTCAAACAACACCTTATAGCCTTTTTCCAACAGCTGACCAACACTCAGCAAATTTTGATTAATCTCAGGAACATATAAGACATTAGAGATTAATTTCAAACCTGTGTGGCCTTCAATTGCCATGGTGCCTTTGCCTTTTACTGCAAGATATGCTCCATTTCCAACTCTAACTTTGGAAGTAACAGTTTTGTCAAGTTCCTTAAAGAGCCCTTGATCATAAGTCATATGGTTTGTACAACCACTGTCTATAAGCCAAGTTTCTAGGGAGCTGCTAGTGAAAAAGCATGATACCACAAACAGTTGCTCATCTTGAAGTTCTTCCACAGCAGCCTTGACTTCTCCTAGCTGCTGTTGAGATTTGCATATTCTTTCCACATGCCCTAGCTGACCACACTTGTGACATTTTACATCCAACCTCCACCAACACTTTTTTTGTGGATGATTGGATTTTTTACAGTAAGGACATGGTGGAAACTTTTGAGTGTTGTTGCTGCTGTTATTGTTGCTTTGCATTTCTTTCTTGTACTGAGATATGGCCTGAAATGCACCCTCCACATATTCTTCTTGTCTCATAAGCCTCCTTTGTTCTTGAGCCTGTAATGCATTCAACAGCTCTGCCAAGGTGATACTTGACACATCTTTTGAGTTTTCTAGAGATGATATTGTAGTCTCAAACTTTTCAGGAACTGTTATAAAATTTTTTTGAACTATTCTAGAATCAGAAAAGTCAGTACCAAGAAGTCTTACTTTGTTAACAATACTAAGAAGTCTGTCTAAGTAATCCTTGATTGTTTCTGATTCTTTCATCCTTTGCATCTCAAACTCTCTAATCAGGTTCAGCACTTGCATACCTTTGACTCATTCATTTCCTTCATATTCCTTCTTCAGGAAGTTCCATATTTCATTTTTCGTCTTCAATGCCATGATTCTGGTGAAAATTGTAGATGAGACAGCTACAAATAGACTAGCTTTTGCCTTTGATTTCCTTTGCCTCCTCTCATTGTGTAGTTTTATCTGAGCCATAGTTGGATTGTCGGACAGGGGAGGAACTTCATATTCCTCACTAACAGCTTCCCACAGATCACTAGCATCAAGGTAGGCTTCCATACAGACAACCCACAGTTGATAATTTATTCCATCAAACACTGGAGGTGCCAATGCATTCAGTGAAGCTTCTGAGGTCATTCTGGATATTGTTTTGGATAGGGTAGATGGTGGTGTATAGGCTCACTCACCTCACAGGTTACTCAAGAACAACATGGATATTGTTTTGGATAGGGTAGATGGTGGTGTATAGGCTCACTCACCTCACAGGTTACTCAATAACAACAACTCTGATACCAATTTGTAGGTTTTGATAAAAACAAAGGGTAGAAACTCTCAAGAAGCAACATAATGTTGAGGAATCTGAAGTTATATTTTATTAAGCTTCAAAGCACTTATTTATACAGCTAGCTTAAAACAGAAAAACATAAAAATAGCAACAAACATGCTACCTATAGATACTTCCTAAAGAATAAAAACAAACCAACAAATACTTCCTAAGGAATAGGTAAATCTTCCACATGACTAACTTATTTTAACTACTTCCACTTCATTCTACTTAGCTCCATGTCAGCAGCTCCTAGGACATGTCATTCAACATTATCTCACAAGTGGCCTTCTTTAGATTTGCATGTAAGCTTAGTAAATAAAGAAAATAAACAAACAATGAGGTTTGAATTGATGACCTCCCCTAGAAAAAAAATCTTTATATTATATATCAAATTGATATGATTGCCCAACCTATCATTTTACTTTAGCAAATCTAATTTTAATATCAAGAGAATTGTTCCAAGCATGGAGATTGTGGAAAGAAGACAAGGTGTATGATTTGATGGACCAGACACTAAGTGAAACATGCAACACTAATGAATTCTTGAGGTGTGTAAATGTTGGGTTGTTGTGTGTACAAGAAGACCCAAGTGATCGCCCCACCTTGCCCAATGCATTTCTCATGCTCAATAGTGAGATAGCCACACTTCCAATACCCTAGCAACCAGCCTTTGTTGTGAGAAGAGGGCCGCCCAGCTTAGCTCCTTCCTCTTCCACCAATCCGAAAACATGCTCCAACAATGAGATAACTGTCAGCTTAGAAGAAGGTAGATAGTTAGGGAGAATCAGCCATAAGTTCAGTCTTGTTTGTTGGTGTTATCAACTTCATATATGTTGCATCAGAATTGGATTTCTTAGGACATAATCACAGGTGTGTTTTAGTGTAAATTGATTTCATGAATATCTATTCGATTGTTCTCTACACCAATTGTAAATCACTAACTTCCCATCTTATTTTCTATATTTTTGCCTTAAGGCCGCAAGACGAAGTAGACCTAAAACTGTTTGATTCTTTGGTAGTACTGTTGCTCATTTTTCTTGTGTATTTATTTATAATCATATTGTGTGGAAGGAAATTTCTAATTCAAGAATCATCATCCAATTGATACATGCATTGTGAAATCATTGAATCAAGAGTTGATTTTAAAAAATAAAAATAAAATAAAAAATAAAAAAGTAATGACTACTTGACCAATGACCAAAAGAAATAGAAACAAATCTTGCAAGTTTGACAATTCTTTTACCCATAATGCCTTTTCCACTGTTCTCTTCTTCAATCTTAAAAGAACCCAATGCAATTTCAATCTTTTCATCAGTGCTCTAGTTTGGTTTTGATCTACCATTATCAGTGATGATAAAAGAAAAAGCTCACTTGGAGGATATGATTATGACTTTCAAGATACAACCTCTCTTTATTATAGGAGGTTGGTGATGAAATTTTTCGGCAAAATACAACATTTACAGTTCCGTAATGAGACGGCCTCTTGGTATTCGCTTTTCCAGAAACCAAAAGATAGGTGCAGTGGGAATAATCCCAGTGAGAGTTTTGCCAGTTGAAATAGTAGAAATCGGATTTTGTGCAAGTGTTTGCCAGGATTCCAACCAAATTTTCCAAGAAAGTGGTATGGTGGAGATTTTTTGGGGATGTAGATGAATTTCACCCATGAGCAGACTTCTGGAGTTCAACCAGGACTTGCCATTTTTGGTGACAAGCGGCTGCATAGTAGGGAAGGGCAAAGTACTTCTAGTTTGTATCCATTTTCTGATGTCGGATGGTTAAGCGAAATGCAGATTGGATGGAGATCTCCTGCATTAACCAAACCAAACACATGAAAATAAAGAAAGATAAGAGATTTTTAACATGGCTCTGTTAAAAATGGGACAAACTCATCATGTGGGATAGTCGGGTGATTCTAGAATAGAACAGATCTGACTTTGGCATCGACGACTCAACCATCCGTCATTTGGATATTTGAAGCATTTACTACCTAGTTTATTTTCTGATTTCTCTATCTCAGATTTTCAATGTGAAACTTGTATTTTGGCCAAAAGTCACCGGATAATTTATCATTTACATAAGAATAAGAGTGATGTACCTTTTAGCTTAATTCATTCTGATGTGTGGGGACCATCCCTAAAATCTACTCTATCGGGTTATCGCTGATTTGTTCTCTTTGTTGATGATTGCACTTGAATGATGTGGCTCTACCTACTGACAAACAAAGATGAGGTTTTTACTGTCTTCTACTCTTTTCACACAATGACTCAAACCCAATTTTCTGCCAAACTCAGAGTTTTTCCCTTTGATAATGGCACTGAATACATCAATCGACAATTCCAGAAGTACTTCCACCAACATGGGTTGATACATCAAACCTCGTGTCCTCATACTCCAGAGCAAAACGGTGTAGTAGAACGTAAGAATCGCCATATTCTCGAGACCACACGTGTCCTCCTATTAAGTGCGCATGTACCTAGTCCTTACTGGCCTAATGCGGTTACAATTATTGTGCATCTCATTAATCGAATGACATTCCAAATTCTGGATTTCAAAACACCTCTATAGGCCTTAGCCTCGAGTATATCAGTACTTTCGACTACGACGCTTCTTCCCCGAACCTTTGGATGCGTTGTCTATGTTCATCTTCACTGCAACCAGCGCACTAAACTCGATCCTTGTGCTTGTCGTTGTCTCTTTCTAGGCTATGCCACCAATAAAAAAGGTTACTGGTGCTATGATCCAACAAACATGCGGCTCTATGTTACTATGGATGTCACATTCCTCGAGTCTGAGATGTTCTATCATCCATCCAATTCTTCTCTTAAGGGGAAGACACACGATGAAGAGTTGAATTGGTTCAAAGACATCCCAGACATCCCACTGATTACAGAGCCACCAATTACCATGGATATGGAATAGCTACAGAGCCACCAATGCTGACTACTGAGACACCAACTCCAATTCCTGAGACACCCCCTCATTCTAAAGTACCTCATGACCCAACTTCTGAGAATATTCCTGAAGAGGTTCCTAAGGTAAGTTTTCCTCTTGCCACAAAACATTTAACTGACGATGGTTATTAGTTACCTCCCAAGCACAATCGTGGCAAACTACCAAAATGCTATTCTCCAAATATTGAGACACACAAATCAAAGTACCCAATTGCCAATTACGTCTCAAGAAAGAAGCTCTCAGAACCCTTAAAGAGCTTTTCTAATGCATTATCAGCGCATCACATTCAAACAAGCATAGAGGAGGCTCTACAAGACCCTAGGTGGGTCCAACCAATAAAGGAAGAAATGGAAGCATTGTTGAAAAACAAGACGTGGATTCTTGTCTCTTTACTAGAATGCCACAAGATACTGGGGTGCAAATGGGTATTCTCCATCAAATACAAGGTGGATGGGTCAATTGAGTGCTAAAAAGTGAGGCTTGTAGCGAAATAATATACGTAGACTTATGGAGTTGACTATATGGAGACCTTCTCACTTGTAGCCAAGTTGAACACTATAAGAGTCCTTCTATTTATTGTAGTGAATCTTGATTGGTCGCTACTCCAATTTGATGTAAAGAATGTGTTCCTCCATAGTGACCTCGAAGAAGAAATTTATATGGATATCCCCATGGGTACATTGAAACGTCTGGCAAGACAGTGTGTAAACTGTGGCCCACCCTGTACGGCTTGAAATAGTCTCCACAAGCTTGGTTTGGACGCCTCAACCTAGCAATGAGAAAGTATGGGTTTCAACAAAGCAATTATGACCACACTCTATTTCTAAAGCGTCGACAAGGCAAGGTAACAACACTAATAGTGTATGTAGATGATATGATCATCACATGTAATGATACCGAGGAAGTTGCGAAACTTAAAAAACAGTTGGCAGCAAAGTTTGAAATAAAGAGTTTGGGTTGGTTGAAATATTTTCTAGGAATTCGGGTGGCTCAATCTAAACGAGGTATCTTTCTTTCCCAACGAAAGTATACTCTCGATCTATTATCAAAAGTTGGATTGCTAGACTGTAAACTGACAGTTGTTCCAATACAATAGAATCATAGGCTTGGAGAATACCCTGACCAGATTCCCACTGATAAAGGCAAATATCAGAGATTGGTTGGAAAACTAATTTATCTTTCACATACCCGACCTGATATTGTCTATGCGGTCAGTGTAGTGAATCAGTTCATGCATTGCCCTAGTGAAGATCATATGAATGTAGTGACTCAAATTTTAAGATACCTTAAGGGAACCCTAGGGAAGAGAATTATGTTCTCAAAGAATGGGTACCTGGAAATTATAGGGTATATCGACGTTGATTGGGCAAGAAATATCTCCGATAGGAAATCCACATCAGGTTACCTCACATTTGTTGGAGAAACTTGAAAACATGTCGAAGTAAAAAAAACATAAAGTAGTAGCTGATTACTACTCAAAAAGTGCTATTTTGTAGCTTGTAATTAACTCTTTTAAACACTCTTGAGTAGTAATTATTACCTTTTAACTCAATTGACATGTTAAGGACCCTTGCAATCGTTTCTAAGCAAATTGTGTTAAGTTTTGGTGTTTTTGATAGCTTTTAGCTACACCAAAGCAATCCAAGAATGAGGGAGAGCTGTATATAGTTCATGGCAAAGCTTTTGGAAGCTCAAATTCATGAAGAACCAAGCTTTGGAGCTCCATAGCCCTTTGCCAAATTCGTTCAAAGTATGCAAGGAAAGAACAACGGAGAGAGGAAAAATAGAGTGAAGAAAATAGAGGACAGCAGCTTCAGTCTTCTTTCACACTTTTGGAGCACTTCCCGAAGTCCATTTTCTACATGCTATATACCATTTCAAAGCTCAGGAAGTCAAGAATCCAACGCTTCAAACAGTGTACGAATTGGAGCTGAAATGAGGAAGATATGGCTTTCACAAGACAAATACACCCAGTTGAAGGACAAATTCGCATCTTGCGAATTTGGAACTCCAACGTGCGAAATTAAAGCCTACCTTGCGAAATGGAAATGGAATACAGCCGCACAGTCACAGAGAAACCCAACTTGCGAAAGTGATTTTGCAACTTGCGAACTTGGAGCTCAACGTGCGAAAATGGATTCCAAGTTGCGAAATCAACTTGCGAGATTTTCGCAAGTCACCATGCAACGTGCGAAATCTACATGCGAACTGGGATATTTGTGCACCAACTCTTTTAGATCTTTTCTTAAGATATTTTTGTATAAATTTCCATTCTTCTCCTTGTAATCCACCAACCATAAGATTTCTTAGATAGGAAGGTTGGAAAAACTTCTCTATATATATTCCCTTGCATCCATTGTAAAAGATATAGATATATAAGTATATAGAATATACAGAGCTTTGCTTTGTTTTTCCTTCTCTTTCATTTTCATTTTCTTTTTCTTTCTAGCCAACCAAACTCTGAGGATTTTTCCTCAGAGGATGAGAGGCTAGGCTCTTCGTCTCTTGGAGTGAGGAAAGCCGGGTAAGTTTCCACATGCATAAATTGGAAGTTTTGTTGTTTTAGTTTTTAATGAAGAGAAAGTGTGACCTGTTAATGGTTTTTATCTTTTTAGTTAACTTAAAACGCCTTCAATTCACCTGAGCTAACACTTGGTAAGGCAAGTGATCTCCGTCCATAGAGATGCACTAGTTTATCTCTTGCGAGCTTTTGGTAGGTGGTTTGAAGGTAGGATTTTCTAGAATAGCCAATATTTGGTAAGCTTTCGAATTCCATGGATTCTTATTGCTTGCAATCTTGCTCCATGGAGGTCTAATTGTTATCTCTTGTTCGCTTTTGACGGGTAATCCAAGGTTAAAGATCACCTTGAATGGAAAGTGCTTGGTGAGAGGTATGAGCCCATTGCAAGGTGCATCAGTGAGAGAAATTTAGTGTTTGAACCCATTAATGGGAAGCATCTGTACCACACCGGTTAGAGAATTAACTATATGTTAATTCTCTAATGCGAGGAAAAGAAGCAAGTGACCGGAACTCCCTTTTTGTATGAGGAATCTGAGCCTAGTGATCTAAAACTCCAAGAAACACTTTTCTTTGTAAGTAAAATCAGTTACTTTATGTTAGGTTAGCTTAATACCATCCGTTTTCATTCAAACTTATGTCTTCTTTTAAAGCTAACAAAGAAAAGAAAAAGTACCAATTCAATTTTTGAACTAATATCAATTGCGATGTAAAAACCCATCTCTGTGGACGATCCTAGAGCCACTATACTATGCTAGCTAAATGCTACCCCAGTATATGGTGAAATAGGTTTATAAATTTTGTTGATTACTCCCGTTTGAGGATTGAGATCAAAGCACATCAATTGAGTTGAATCAATTGGAACACCAATCGGGCACGAATCAGTAGCACTATTTAGTGCAGAGGCGGAGTTTCGAGGAATGGCTAAGGGGTTGTGTGAGTTACTCTGGCTGAGAAGATTATTGATAGAAATTGGCTATTCTCCTTGTTGCGAGATGAACTTGCTTTGTGATAACAAGACAGCCATTGATATTGCTTATAACCTAGTCCAACATGATTGAACTAAGCATGTGGAAGTAGACCGACATTTTATCAAGAAAAACTTAGAAGTTAATATAATCTGATTCCCATTTTTCAAATCAGAAGACCAACTAGCAGACATCCTCACTAAGATGGTATGCAGTTGGGCATCAACGACATCTATGCACCAACTTGAGGGAGAGTGTGGACATGAGTTGTATAATCCCTACGTTACAGGCATAACTAAAGGGAGCAGATTACTACTCTATAAGGTCAACTTTCCTTAGACATTTCTAGACAAATTTAGATCATATATGGGTTATAAGCATTTAAAGAAAGCAATTGTGTATACAGATTCCATTATACAAATTATTCCCTTTCTTGTCAACAATATCTACCTTCTTGTTGTATTCTCTTTATATTGCTCTTATAGAGAAAGAGCAAAAAAAATAAAAAATAAAATGAATAGGGTTTCTAGGAATCATTTCTAGTATTTCTAATACTAGAAAATAACTCTTTTAATAAAAATTTCCAAGTGCTAAAAATATTAGAAATGATTCCTAAAATCAATACCTAACAAATTCTTGATCTACTAATAATTAAATATTTGAATAGGGTTGTTTACCTTGTTAGAAACTCAAACAATGTTAAGTAGGAAGCACAAAAGTCTAATGTCCCATTTCAATTGATTACTAATGTTGGTTAGGTTTTCTACGTGGAGCTACCTTTACCCCATTAGCTTAGGCTTTTCATGAGAGTGTATGTGGCCTCATATAATTTGATATCATGATAAGATTTGGTTTAGCCCACCCTAGACTTGAGTATTAACAATTGAATAGGGATGCTCGTTCTGTAGGTTCACTACATAGGACAGACGAAAGTTCAATGTCCCACATCAACCAACATTAGTTGGACCTTATATGTACAACTACCTCTACCTCATTGGATTAGACTTAAGAGTATGTATCATAAAAAGAAAGAAAAATGTTAAAAAAATAAAAATAAAAATTATTAAGAAAAATTATATTCTCATGTTTGATTTCATATTTGATTTTATCATTAAAAATATGTAAGAAAATTTAATATAATTAGAAATCTATATATTTTCAAATTATTCAACCTTTATATATAAGAGTTAATTTTTTTTAAATAACATATAAAAATATCGCATGAACTTTAAATTTATTCATTATTTTTCATCATTTTTTTTCCTTTTTACTTTTTTTCTTTATTTTATTTTCTTTGTAGTTTTTCTCAAATTTTTTTATAGCCAAAGAAATTCTCAAAATTTAGATGCTAAACACCCTTAAAATTTTTTAGACAATGTCCAAATTCTTATTATCAAGCTTTGTCTCTTTACTATAAAATTCAAAGAATAAATCACCTATGATCCTATAAAAATTATAACAATATAGTGGACGGGCACGACCCCTAGTCTAGGCTGGGTCGAGCCAGTTGGAAACCAGCGCGGCAGGCTAGACAGGCCCATGAACTGAGTTAAGGCCCTCTTCCATTAGGTTGGGTTTGAGCCCAAATTTAAAGGACCAGTCCTGGAAGCCCAAAAGGCTGAGATAATACCATGATTGAGTATGCATCCGTCATGGCTAAAACTTGACTAGTTACAACAATTAACCTTAGGTCATGTTTGGTTAACCGGATATAGTATAAAATAAGATAAAATATGGATATTATATCATATTTCATGATTGGTCGGTGATAAGATAGATATCATTACTTATACCATGCAAAGGTCAAACACATAAACATCCCTCTAAGACCATTTAGGTAGTCTCGCATATTCAAGGATTGATTTTAATATCATTTATAATAATTTGCTCTTTCTTATGTAGATATTATCCACTTTGAACAGAATAGGTATTTACGATATTATTTACTTTGAGCACAATCAATATTCATGATTTTAAAATACATTTATATGATTAAAAGAAGTTTATATTACATTGACCAAGCCAGTAGATGGGCGAGTTCCCTAAAAAATCTCATAGATATAAATAAGGTTTTCGAATAATAAAAAATAAAATAGAAACCCCATAAATTTAATTTTGAGTTTTAAAAGTTCAATTTAATTTTTTTCATGCATTCAACATTTTATTTATTTTTCTTTCTTGCATTAAATGTAAATTTTAATTTTATTATAACTTTTCTAATAATGTTAATTTTTTTTTGGTAATTTTGTATTTGACATTTTATTAAATAATTTTTTTAAAAAAAATTTAGGTTCTCTTTAATTTTGAGTTTGATTTTTTTTTTTTCTAAATTTTGGTAATTAATTAAATAATATCTAATTTAGAAATAAATTAAATAATTATATTAGATTGTGTGCTATTTAATTATTCACATTGTAGGAATGTATATTTAGCTTTAAATTTTTATTTTGCTAATAGTGTCATTCTAATGTTATCTTATCATAGAAAATTTTAAGAAAAAAATCTCATTGTTTTTAATTGATTTTATACTTAGATTTTGTTAATAACATTTTTTTAAAAATAGTTTTCTATTCTTTGGGAGAAAAAAAAACATATTTCACATAAAAAATATAAATAAAATGTTTGAAAAAACATCTTTTAGTTGCACCATTAAACATTTGTTTTAGATTCGATATCTGATTTGTAGCTTATCCATACAAAAATTATTGTCCCTATTGCAGCTCCAACAAACCCTAAAAATGTAACAAAATTATGATGCCCACTGACTTTCCACGTGTCAGACTTGAAAGCCCTTTTCCTCGTATTGGAAACAAAAATTGAACCGAGGAAAAGAAAAAAATAAATAAATAAATAAAACTCGGTGGTCTCAGTTGACAAACTCAGAGATAGGTAGGAGATTTAATGAGTCAACCGTGAACCCAAAAGCGGCTTTTCATCCACCAGAAATATTCCCCAATAATGGTAGTGGTGGAACCCATTACGCGTCAAAAGCACTTTACAGTTGTGGGGTTCATCCGCAATTTCACCGTTTGCTCGTGACCCATCGTCGTTTACAGCAGGGTCCGTTACCGTTCTCTTCACTGAGGCCTTGACAATCACATTTCTACGTTGAAAATGAAATTATTCTTCACACAATTCTTCTTCTTATTATTATTAATATCATTATTATCATTATTATCATTATTATCATTATTCTTATTAATAGTAAACCTTAATTATTTTTATTATTAAAAAGTTCCTCAAATCCAAAATCCAAAAACATGCTATTCTTCTTTTTATTATTTTTCAATCCCTTAAGCCACATATAATCATATACTTATTTAATCATTTAATTTTTTTAAATTTCATTGTTTAGATTTATTCATCTAAAAAAATTTTGAATTTCTCTATTTTCATCAATGAAACAACATTCATAATTTCAATTTTTTATATCTTAAAATAAATTAAATAAACTAATTATAATCTAAATTAAAATTTTCTAAAAATATCTAACACAGTCAAAACTAACTAATGAATATAATATATTAATCTAGGGTTAGAATCTTACTTGAAAAAAAATAATTGAACTTCAAACTATAGACTTCCAAATCTTTAACCTTACGTTCTTCAATTCTTTGATTTTTTGTTAATAAAGTTTTCTAAATAAAGAAGATAAACTGAAAATCTAATTGATACGATTTTTAATTGTAAAATGACTCGTTTATTTTTAATGAGTTTAATTAATTAATAATTTACTATTTTGTCTCTAAAGTTTATTTTGGATGTTACACTATTTATGAGGGAAATTGAATAGCTCTATTTCTAGAGTCACCAATAATAGTCCTCACATGGGGCCTTCATAAATGTTTTCCTCATTATTGGGTAGAAAAGTAATCATGGATACTAAAGGAAAGGGTGGTTCCTACACCAAACCGTGTGAATGTCCTTTTCCCAAACCGGAGGAAATTAAGGAGAAGCAAATAATGTGGGACCAAGGGGAAAAAATGGACAAACTTCAACGACCTTGACCTTGGCTTCCAATAATTGGAGTCACTCAAGGCAACTATTCAAAAGTGTAGAAATCTAATGTATTTCTCTCTCAAGTAGAAGTATTGACAAAGATATTTATCAACTCATCGAGATGCTTAATTTCTTTGTCCAATTTTATTTGTTCGTGTGCTTTTGTCACCACTCTGGTTTTAAATTCTCTTCCAATAAGATTTCTAAAAGATCTCTTTGATTAGGATTTTGTGCAAAGACTTAGACTTTGGTTTCTGTTAAGAAAGCAAAAACTATATATCTGACTTGTCTAAAAGTTTTTAATCGAAAAGGAAATCAATGAAAGACTACATGTCGAGCAAGCACACTTAATATCTTGTGTTATAGATGCCCTTTGAAATAAGTTTAGAAAAAGGTTAGACCCAAAAACTTTTGGGAATAAAAAAACATGATAGTAGGATCCTAATTAGGTTATGTTTGTTTCCTATAACTATGAAAAAAAATGTGAGGGAAAAAAATTTTAAAAAAAATTAGAAAGGAAAAAAATTTGAAGTTGATAACTTATTTTTATAAGTCAATTTAAATCCATTTCACTTCTTTAAATTTATTAAATAATTTGAAAATGCATAAATTTCTAATTATTTTTAATTACATTTTTTTATTTGGCTTTTTTTTTTTTTTTTTTAATAAAACTCTATGTAAGGTAATAATTTTCTTTAGTTAAAAAAATATGTCCTTCAAACTATTTGTTTGACAAGATTAGAGATAGGGATGACAATTTGTGTGATATCAAGACTAAAACATTCTACTAAATAGGTTGACTCAATCATAATAATGATATTAATAAAGTAAAAAACATAAACCTAAATACAATGTAATTATTAAACAAATAACATGTTTTGTAATTTATTTAACTCATTTAAATCAAATTTTTAATTGAGTTAAGTTTTGTATAAATTTATATAATTAATCTTACAAGTTAATATAGTTATAATTTAATTAACTATTTGTTCAAAAATAAATTTAAAATGAATCAAATATTAATTAAACGGTTAGAATTATAATTAGGTTAATTGGTATGATTATTAAATATAAAGGTTAACTTGAGTCAAATTCGTGTTATGTATGTTGATTTAAAAATAACCTATTAGTAAAATATATTACACAAGTTGATACGGATTTGATATAAATAGAATTATATTCAACCAAAACCCACAAAAAAATGCGTTGGATTGGAATCGTGTTGATATTTATGTACTAAGTCAATACTTTAATTTACCTTTATTTATTTTTAAATAAAGGTACACTTTTAAAGGCTCGTTTCTTGGGCAATTTTTATTTATAAAATATTTAGCAACGATGAGCTTGAAATTTTGTTAATTACCTTTTTCACTCTTCTCATTTGTTAATTTCATTTATGTCCCATTTGATTCATAATAATAATAATAATGAAAAGTGTTTGTGATTGTTTCAGAAGATCGAAATGAAATAAAAGATATAGTAGAGCTAGGACAGTATGAGTCTAGCTAATGCTAGATGCAAAGGTGCATAATAGATCAATATGAACATCATGAGTTGTCCCATAATAAAACCGGTTAATATTGTTGATATCTTCTTCTCGGTTCCTTCTTTTTCGTGCTTATCCTAATTGTTGGTTCAGTTTAATTATACATGGCAAAAAGGAGCATTGGAATGGTTTTAACTCTTGAATATTCAAACAATAAAAATAAAAAGGGAAAAAAAATAATGTTGAGACAGTTATGAATTTTATCCAAAATTCAATTATTTCAACTACATCAAATGATTTTTCAAATTGGTCAAGACTTTCCAGCTTGTGGTCATTTCTCTATAGTATTAGTTGTTACTTAAGTGTGAAACTATATTTCTTATTCTTCTTATTTGTTAATTTCATTCACGTTTCACTTGATTTAAAGTATTAGAGGCATTCGATAAAATTTTAAACTATGACTTTGTGTTTAGTCAAGATTTTAAGAAATGCCAAATTTTAAAATTTAAAACACTTCCCAAACAAAGTCTTATGTACTATGTTGTAATAATGAGTTCACAAAATTTGACCAGATCAATGTTTGAATTGGTTTACCAAATCAATGAGATATGCCATTTTTTGTGAATTAGGAACAACACCGGACATGGTTGTTGACAGAAAACACTGGGGATTAATTCAGCAGCAGCCTCTACCACAGCTCCAAGTGAAGAAGGGAAGTCTTAACTACCTAATAGTAATCAAAAGAAGAAGAATTGCAATTACATGGTCAACAACAATTCACATGGTATCTACCATCTTCATCTTGTACCCAACATTGTTGTGTTGTTATCAAACATGTGCAGCAAGAGATACCATAAGGCAGAATGATCCGATCAGTGATGGTGATGGAGAAACTCTCTTGTCTGTTGGTAAGACATTTGAATTGGGGTTCTTCACCCCTAATGGGAGTCTAGTCACCAAAGATATGTTGGTATATGGTATTACAGGTTGGAGACGAAAACCGTTGTGTGGGTAGCCAATAGAAACGACCCACTGCCTGATTCCACTGGAGTTTTGTCCATTCAAGATGGTAACCTCGTGTTGAATTCGAATGGAAGAGGGAGACCTTTCTGGTCAACCCCTCTCCAGAAATCGTCATCTACAGAAAAGGTAGCTAGCGCAGCTCATAGATTCCGGGAACCTGGTTCTGAAGAATGATCAGCTACCAACAAGTCTGTGGCAAAGCTTTGGAAACGCAACTGATACTTTTCTTCCAGGTATGAAGATGGATGGCAACTTGGTGTTGACTTCATGGAAAAGCAGCAGTGACCCGGGTTCGGGGAACTTCACTTTCAGGAAAGATCAAGTAGCACAGAACCTGTACATCATCCAGAATGGGCCTAATACATACTGGAAGAGTGGGATATCAGATGATTTCATTACATCCGGTTGGGACCATAAGATGTATTCTGAATTATCCAAAATGTTATCAAATTCCAGCATTAATAGTAGCCAACCAACAACCTCTTTTTATTATAGGAGGTTGGTGATGAAATTTTCCGGCCAGATAGAGTATCTACAGATCCGTAATCAGACGGGCTCTTGGTATTCGCTTTTGAAGGAACCAAAAGACAGATGCGATGGGAATAATCCCTGTGGAAGTTTTGGCAGCTGCAGTACTAGAAATAGGATTTTGTGCAGGTGTTTGCCAGGATTCCAACCAAATTTTCCAGCAAAGTGGAATGGTGGAGATTTTTCGGGGGACTGTAGAAGAATTTCACCCCTGTGCAGCAAGAATGACACTTTTTTGAGGCTAGAGATGATGAGAGTGAAAAAATCAGACACACAGTTCAACAGTACTACAAATGAAAAAGAATGCGAAAATCACTGCAACAGAGACTGTAACAACTGCCAGGCTTATGCCTATGTTGAAGTCGAGACTCGTGCAGACACCGCCATCAGTATGATTTCGGAGGAAAATCTTAATGACATTCAGGAGGCGTATTTGGATGGCGGCCATGATCTCTATGTGCGTGTGGCAGTTTCTGATATAGGTGAACTTCTCTTTCAGTGTGTTGTAAATGCAACACTCAAGTATATATGCAGGATTTGTCAAGCATATCCTTGGTAGAATTGGTGAATGCATTGCAGGCACAAGAGCAAAGGAGAATGATAAGAAAAGAAGAATCGATGGAGGGTGCTCTTCAAGCAAAGGCATAAAATTCAAGATGAGGCAAAAACAAGAAAAACAACAATAAGAAGAAGATCAACAAGACTGACAACAACAACAAAAACAAGGATGGAACCTATCCACCTTGCCTACACTGCAAAAAGACAAATCACCCACAAAGGAAGTGTTGGTGGAGGCCTGATGTCAAGTGCAAGAAATATGGTTAGATTGGACACATGGAGTGGATTTGCAAGTCACGACAACATGAAGAGGCAAAAGCTTATGTTGATACCTCGCGCTCCTAGTGTTCCACGTAGTTGCCAAATGGATGGATCCGCGACCTCAACCAAAATAGGTTCTTGATTCAGTCGTTATACCTGCAAAAGGCATCCGGACAGGGTGTCCGGACGCACCCTCCGATGGTTTTGTTAGCCATGGTTAGAGAGGGAGATATAAATCAGTTGGCCTTTTTCTAGGTATCAGGCGATTACCTTCCTCTTCGTGTGAAGGTTTATATATAGTGCCAGGAGTATTGTTCCTCTCATTAATGGTGGGGAGATATTTCATGTTGTCATGATGATATTTAGATGGCAGCAGGGTCATCACCACCCTACGGGCGGCTGTCAGAAACCGTGGTAGGTGATGCGGCTATCAGAGATCGTAGGAAGTGATCATCTAGAACGATCGTGGGAAGTGACTTGTTGTCACCTCAACCCGTCCTTTCACTCTGCAGGTGATGGGACGTGGGCCATGGTTGGTTGTTGTGATAGCGTGTAAGACTCGCTTTACTTTAGTCAATGATCCGGACAATCATATCCGGATAGTCCATGTTGGTTATCCGGATGTATTGTGGAGCGGACGCATTAATGGAAGCCGTCCGAATGTCTATGCTTTGTAAGCGTCGTTTGCCCTTCCTTGAGGCAGTCCAGATAAAAAGTGCGCCATGTGTGCTTTATAGGAAGATCCGGATGAGGATGACCCGGATGACAATGCGTGCCATGTGTCACTGTAAGATGCGTGCCACGTGTCACTGTAAGATGCGTGCCACGTGTTCTCGGAGGGAGGGGTCCCTACAGCTTCTACTAAGCAACATCAAGAAGAGCAACTTTTTGTTGCAACATGCTTCACAACAAGTAACAACTCTAGCAATTCTTGGTTGATTGATAGTGGCTGCACAAACCACATGACCAATGACCAAGAGCTCTTTAAGGAGCTTGATAAAACTATTATCTCCAAGGTAAAAATTGGAAATGGTGAATTTATTTCAGTTAAGGGTAAAGGAAGGAACTGTGGCTATAGAAAGCTTAATAGGTTTGAAGTATATTACTAATGTTTTATATGTGCCTGACATTGATCAAAACCTGCTTAGTGTTGGATAGCTAACTGAAAAAGGTTTCAAAGTCATATTTGAAGACAAATGGTGCTTGATCAAAGACGCGAAAGGTAGAGATGTATTCAAAGTGAAAATGAGAGCAAAAAGCTTTGCTCTAAATCTAATGGAGGATGAGCAAATAGCATTTTCAAGCATTGAACGCAATGCAAAATTATGGCACAGAAGGCTCGGGCATTTCCACCATGTTGGACTTCTATATATGCAGAAACATAATTTGGTGAAAGGTGTGCCATTGCTGCAAGACAAGCTAGCTGATTGTGTGGCTTGTCAATATGGAAAGCAAACTAGAAAACCCTTCCCTCAAACAACATGGAGAGCAATGCACAAGCTGCAACTGGTACACACAGATGTTGGAGGACCTCAGAAAACACCATCTTTAAATGGTAGTAAGTACTACATTGCATTTATTGATTATTATACCAGATTTTGTTGGATTTATTTCCTCAAATCCAACTATGGGGTTCCTAATGTATTTTGGAAATATAAAGCATGGGTGGAGAATCAAAGCAGTTGCAGGATGCAGAAGATAAGGTCAGATAATGGGAAAGAATACACAAATGAAATTTTTGATAAGTTCTATGAAGAAGCCGGTATTGAGCACCAACTCACAACACTTTACACTCCACAACAAAATGGAGTAAGTGAGAGAAAAAATCGAAGTATTATGGAGATGACAAGGTGTATGCTACATGAGAAGGAGTTGCCAAAGAAATTGTGGGCAGAGGCTGCAAACACTGCAGTTTTTTGCTGAATAGGCTGCCAACTAGAGTTTTGCAAAAAAAAAAAAACTCCATTTGAAGCCTGGTTTGGTTATAAACCAGATTTGCAGAATCTAAGAACTTTGGTTGTCTTTGTTTTTCTTATGTGCCACAGGTGAAAAGAGACAAACTTGATAAGAAGGCAGAACCAGGAGTTTTCATTGGATATAGCAACTCTTCCAAGGCTTACAGAATTTTCCAACCACAAAATGGAAAAATTCTTGTAAGTAGAGATGTCAAGTTCATAGAGGATAGACAATGGAATTGGGAGGAGTCAATAAAGATGCAACTACCAGAGGTTCCTCAATACTTTGATGAAAACATAGATGATGTCCTAGTTAGAGGTACAAGGTCCTTATCTGATGTTTATGAAAGAAGTAATGTTGTTGTTTTTTAGCCTGCAGAATTTGAAGAGGCAGAGAAGGATGACAAGTGGACTGAAGCAATGAAAGAGGAGCTTAGAATGATTGAAAAGAATGACACCTGGGAGTTGGTGGACATACCTCAACACAGAAAGGTCATTGGAGTCAAATGGGTTTATAGAACCAAACTTAATACAGATGGTTCTATAAATAAATACAAAGCTAGATTAGTTATGAAGGGGTATAGTCAAGTGTTTGGAGTGGATTTCTCATAAACTTTTGCTCCAGTAGCACGCTTGGATACAATCAGAATGTTGCTTGCTTTGACAGCACAAAATGGATGGATGACTTACCAGTTGGATGTAAAATCTGCTTTTTTAAATGGTTATTTTCAAGAGGAAATTTATGTAGAGCAGCCCGAGGGATTCCAAGTCAATGGACAAGAGGAGAAGGTTTACTTGTTGAAAAAGGCCTTATATGGTCTTAAACAGGCTCCTAGGGCCTGGTACAGCAGGATTGATGAACATCTTCAAAGTCTTGGATTTGTTAAAAGTCCAAGTGAAGCTACATTATATATAAAAGGAACAGATGCTAACTTAATTGTAGTTTCTGTTTATGTTGATGATCTGTTTGTAACAGGTAGCAATGAGAAACTGGTAAAAGAGTTTAAAGCTGAAATGCTCAAAGTATTTGAGATGACAGACCTTGGCTTGATGTCCTACTTTCTAGGTATGGAGGTGAAGCAAGATCATGATGGAGTCTTCATAAGCCAAAAGAAGTATGCAAAGGAAATACTTAACAAATTTCACATGGAAGATTGCAAAAGGACCAACACACCAATGAATCAGAAGGAGAAATTTAGCAAAGATGATGGAGCAGAAAAAGTGGATGAAAGCCAATACAGGAGCCTGATTGGTTGCTTGATGTATCTTACAGCCACCAAACCAGACATAATGTTTTCATTAAGCTTGCTTTCAAGATTCATGCATTGTGCTAGTGAAGTGCATTTTCAAGCTACCAAAAGGATTGTAAGATATATCAAGGGCACAACAAATTATGGCATTAAATATTCTTACTATCAGAATTTTAAACTTCATGGTTATTCTGATAGTGATTGGGCAGGTTCTATTGATGACATGAGAAGTACAACAGGATTTTGTTTCAGCTTTGGATTTGGAATTTTTTCATGGTCCTTAAAGAAGCAAGATGTGATAGCTCAAAGTATAGCAGATGCAGAATATATAGCAGCCAATGCTACTGTAAATCAAGCAATTTGGATCAGAAAAATACTTGCAGATCTACACATGAAGCAAAATGAGCCAACACAGATTCATGTAGATAACCAAGCTGCAATTGCAATTTCAAATGATTATGTTTTTCATGGCAAGACTAAGCATTTCAAGATCAAGTTGTATCACTTAAGAGAAGAACAAAAGGATGGTGAAGTTAAACTGCTTTATTGCAAGATTGAGGATCAAATTGCAGATGTGTTAACCAAGGCTCTACCAAAAGCATAAGAAAAAAAAAAGTCACGACAAAGAGAAAAACCTAGTTAGTAAGTGTGAACTGTTGACTTAATGGCCTTAAAGATTCTTTATCATAAGCTAGGGAGACTAACGGTGTCTATAAGGTTCCAACTTAGTTGCCTGCTCACATTTTTATGTGCTAATAACCAACCGTTACTAGAAGAAGCAATCCTAGCTAGGTATCTGTTGGTACATACCTTCTTGGTCTGTAGCTTGGAACCTCTACTTGTATTAGCCCCCAGTTGGAATATGTTCTTCCTAAGAACAATTTGTAAACAAAACTGGTATGAATTCTGTGTGATAGTGACTCAAGTAATGATCATAGCCATGTGAGTTTTGTATAGGGTCTTCTTATAAACAGAATTTGCTAGTTGTAATCAAGACCATCCTTTTGAGTAAAGTCACTCAAAGAAATGACCCTATATATGTATATCATGCCTTCTATTACCAGTGATTTACCGTTGGAATTAGGAATAAATTGAAGCATGATATCTATTGAGTAATTGATGGTAAGGAAAGTAGGGATTTATTAGCTATAACATCTTAAAATGAAACCAATAATTAGTTTTGTTGGTGGTAGCGATTACATTAGCTGAATATACATGGTGGGATGCTTTTGATTGATCTACATATACTATTTCAGATATAGAGGTTGAAATATTGGATTATTATATAGTGACATATTACGTTGGAATACTTTTGATTGATCTACAAATACTATTTCACATCCAGAGGTTAAAATATTATGGAAGTGGAAAATTAGATGTATGCATGAGAATTGAAAAGAAAACAAATTGAAAAAATCTAAAGACCTTGAAGAAGAGACAAAGATTCTAATGCTTCTTCCACTGTTATATAGTAGGGCTGCTGCTTCTTCTACCAAACCAGAAACACATGCTCCAAGAATGAGATCATTGGTAGCCTAGGAGGAAATAAATATGCAAATTGGGGAGAAGCGACTCTTGAACACATGACCTCCCGTCAAACCAAGCTCTACTCAATTACCAATTTTTCTAAAAGGTTAACTTGTAGAATTTGAGTTCACAATATATACCATGCTCTTTAACAACATCATTTTCATTTGTATTATATAATTTCATTAAAATTGAATTTTATGGAGTATTTATTCTTATGCTTCAATGTAATTTTTTTTCCTAATGAGTGTCAATAGGAAGCTCCTCTGTTTTTTTGGTCCTCTCTACATTATCATTAATTGCATAGCATAAAATTGTCAAACCTCATCGCTTGTATTTGGACTTCAAGGGCTTAATTAGATAGTGGAGATGACTCAATGATTACCTAGTTCTAAACCAAATGCTCATGTGAGGCTAGCTCTCATAATTAAAAAGCAAGGGAACATTGTCCACTTTATTTGCAATTGAAGTATACATTTTTCTATTTCACATCTTGATTTAGATGAGTAAGAAACAAAATGATGTTTGACTATCCATAGATGAAGCGGAATATGTAATTGGTAGTTCTTGTGCCTAACTTCTTTGAATCAAGCAATTGTAAAGTGATTATGAAATAGATCAAGGAATCATGATTGTACTGGATGATAATAGTAGTGCAAGTAGCAACTTCAATTCCCTTGTTCTTCACTCTAGGACAAAACACATAGACACTAGACATCACTTCATTTTATGTGGTACTAATTCTTTAAGACATATTAAATAGACATAAGCTTGCATTTGAACTTTGAGGATCATTACTAAGCTTTTATGGAATCACAAGGCCCTTCTTCAAGCTTTTCAAGTCACTTAAAAGACATGTTATTAGCTTATATGAGCAAATCAAAATTGTAAAGAACACATAATCATGTTCATTAATCATCCAAAGATATGTTTATAACTTAAAAGCTTTTAAGATCATCATTAATCAAATTAACTATTTTGCAAGAGGATAAGCAAATCATTCATAGACTAATTAATATGAATCTATATTTAAATTAATATTGGGAGAGTGTGACATGGGAGTGTCCCAACACATAGACTTTGAAAATAAGTTGAAAGAGTTGCAAATTCTTACTCTAGTAGCATGAGCGGGAATTCTGAAACTAGAGACAACTTTGAAAATTTACTGGGGACAAATGGTCCTAAATTAATATGTCAACCATATGTCAATGGAAAGTTTATTGTCTTAGCTGTCATATGCTCTTGGAATCACTACATTTGAAGCAAATTGGCTAGCTAGTTCAGAGGGATATTCAACACATTTTAAAGATAAATTGTTTTAGCAGATTTTGATTTTCTTTTTATACTTTGTATCTCTTAAAGTTAACTTCATATCCCTTATTGTTTTCTTTAGGGTGGTATTTTATGTATCCCTTTGTGTTTGTGATTTGGGTGATGAGTTGTTTATACCTTGTGAACTGTTATGATTTTGTTTTCCCATCAAATCCAACATCAAAGTGTTTGTATGTACACTCTTGATTCATTATGATAAACATTGTTTACATTGTAGGGACAATATATCGGTGTATCTATTCTTGCATATGTTTTCTGATTTTGTGCTCAAAATATTAAAATGGAATTTAGGGGGAAAAATGAAGGGAATGATAGCCTTCTTTGGGAACCATCTCTAAGTTGGAAAAAATAACTATTTACCCCCTCTAACTATAATCCATAACCAAGATTCATCTATAATATGTGTCTCAAAATTTTCTATCACATTGTTACCAATAAATTATATAATCGTTAGGAAGGGGTTGTTTTTTATAGGATAAATGAATTCTCTTTATTTCTATATACAATCACCAATAATAGTTCTCATATGGGGTCCTCATGAATCTTTTTCTAATTATTGGGAAGAAAAACTATCATGGATGCTAAAAGAAAGGTTGGTTCCCACATGAAGCTGTGTTAATGTTTTTTCCTCTAATGAGGTAAAAAAGAGCAAATACCATGGGACCACAAGAGAGAATGTACAAACTTCGATGACCTTGACTTTGGCTTCTAATAATTGGACTCAATCAAGGAAACTACTTAAAGCATAGAAGTCTAATGCATTATTCTTCAAAGTTGAAGGATTGACAAAGATATACATCCACTCATTGAGAAGCTTCGTCTCTCGGTCCATTTTAAATTGTTGACATGCTTTTGGCACAACCCTTTTTAAAATTCTCTACCAAATCAATCAAGAATAGACAAGATTTGTAAAAGAGATATTCTATCCTTTAGTGAGGAAAAAAGAAATTATGAAAGAGAATGGACAAACTTCGATGACCTTGACCTTGGCTTCTAGTAATTGGACTTAATCAAGGCAACTACTCAAAGTGTAGAAATCTAATGCATTATTCTTCTAAGTTGAATCATTGATATATATCTTGGTCTAATTTTATTTGTTCATATGCTTTTTGCACAACCGTGGTTTTAATTCTCTATCAATCAAATATAGAATGGATGAGATTTCTAAAAGATCCTCTCTTGGATAGGATTTTGTGCAAAAATTCACAAATTTGGTTCCTAGTAAAATTAGATTTGGAAAGAGTAAAAAAAAAAAAAAAAAGAAATATTAATTCATAACTTTCCAAAAAATAGGAGTTAGATTTTGAAAGTATTTTGACATCCTTAGTACACCCCTAAGATAATGTACCTCAAATCTAGAAAATTATTCCCAAGAAAAAAAGGTTAAGTTTTTTCTAAAGTCCAAAGTTTCCAAGAAACTTTAAGACTATATTTGGTTCTCAAAAAATATAAGGCAAAATATGGAAAAAAAAAAATAAAGAGGAAAAATAGAAGAAAGGAAAAAACAAAAGAAAATAAAAAAATAAATTCGAAGTTAATAAATTATTTCATATGTTTTTTCTAATTTATTTTACTTTCCTTCATTATATAAAGATTAAATGAATTCAAAAGTATGAACCTGCTTTATATATATATACATATGTGTGTGTATATGTGATGATGTATTTTTAGGGTTATGCTATAGACGCTCGTAACTCTCTCCTCTTATACCAATTTTTGATATAGTGGATCTTCTTCTCATCCGTCCGTGGTTTTTCTCGTTTAGGATTTTTCACACAAATCTATATGTTCATATTTTGTTTTTCTTATTTCCTATATTCACTATTCTGTAACAATTGACAACTTGCCTTTGAGCAATTAGTGAAGTTAATTCATTGAGAAAATTTATCACTTCCTTGAACCCCTTTTGTCCTTTGATTCTTAATTTTCCTGGGTTTGTTTTAGTAATTCTCTCCTTTGCTTTACCTTTGGCACAAAAATGTTTGAAGTGGATAATTCATTGCATGGAAATTAGAAGACATGAGAAGGAAAAAAGCTTAAAACAAAAATCAGGGTATGTTTAGTAGTTATTTTAGATTTTTTTTATTTAAACAGAAAATTGTTTTGTAAATTAGAAAACACGTTTGATAGACATTTGATGAAAAATGATTTTTTTTTTGCCAAATTTGTTATGCAGATGAATTATATTTTAGAATCATTTTGAGGTGTTTGTAATTTTTTTCATTTTTATGGAGTTCTTTGGATAAAAATTCATAAAATAAAGAATATTTTTTAAACTTTCGCTTTGTACGTACGAGAATAAACAAAGAAAACTAGTTCTTATATTTGAGTTAGTCGAAACATTTGAGAACTGTTTCTTAGCATTGTTATGAAAAACTGTTTCTACAAGCATTGCCAAATAAACTTCTAATTTTTCTTGTTTGTCCCATTACGAAGCTCCTCCAAATTGGAGAAAGTACAGAAAAATTTATTGGTTGATGCCATATGCTTTATTGCTTAGAAGAGATAAAACTATACATACAAAGAAACAAATTGGTGTAGAAGGAGGAGGGTGATGCATACAAAACGTCAATACTTGGAAGACACCAGGAAGCATATTAAAGTTGCCATCTTAAAGACTCAAGTTGCCACAAAAGTCCAGAGATGAAAGCTATGCATCAAAAAGGGAAATCAAGATAAGAATACTGATATGAATTTTCTCCACTCAAGAGTCAAAAGGAAAAGTCTCCATTAAAAATGAGAGTGCAATACAACAGTAGCAAACCCTTCATGGTTCTTTGACTGACAACAATGGAGGGCAAAATGATAAGAAGAAAATTTGTGGTTCATGTCTCTGCAACTCTTCATGGTTCTTTGACTAACAACAATAGAGGGCAAAATGATAAGAAGAAAATTCATGGTTCCTGTCTCTACAACTCACATGCTATCAACCATCTTTTTCTTATGTTCTGTCCTATATTGCTCTGCTAGAGATACCATCACACTAGAGGATTGGCTTAGAAATGATGGAGGAACTCTTGTTTCTGTAGGCAAAACTTTTGAACTTGGCTTCTTTAATTCGGATGGAAGGTTCAACAATGGCAAATACATTGGCATATGGTATTACTTGTTGAAACCACAAAGAGTTGTATGGGTGGCCAACCGAGACAGCCCCCTTCCCCTTTCTGATCCCCTCTCTGGAGTTTTTGCCATTAAAGACGATGGTAAGCTCAAATTATTGGATGAAAATGGGAAAGTTCATTGGTCTTCTAATACTGAGACATCTTTATCTACAGGCATGGTGATGAAGCTCATGGACTCCGGGAACCTTGTTTTAAGTGACAACAGATCAGGGGAGATTCTTTGGGAGAGCTTCCATAATCTTACTGATACTTTTCTTCCTAGCATGTGGATGGATGATGAAAAGGTGAATCTCAATAATGGACTACACCTAGAGGGGGAGGGGGTGAATACACTACAAGGAAAAAGATATATGGTGGCATTTATAATGAGTCACTATAAACATAAGGTGTCACTACAACATAGCGTCACCTTATCCACTGACACCATAGAGGGTACCAATTGGTGATGTATTTGGAAGCGACACCAATGTAGATAAATGGTGACACATTCAGAAGCAGCACCATATATTTTTAGTAATGCTTAATTTGATATAGAGTTGTGTGAGATATATAAGGTGTCATATTAAATGCATCACCTTTGAGTTATGGTGCCACGTTAAATGCATCACCTTTGAGTTATGGTGTCACATCATTGTAAATGATTATGGAATATATGGTTGTTTTTTATTGATTAGCCTATAGATTTTTGTAATGCTTATTAATAAATAAGATCAACTTGTAATACATTAAATCATCCAATAATATTTGTATATCAAATGTTCACAAAATGATAGTACATCAAACCCACCAAAACTAAAAAGGAAAAGTGAATGCACATTAAAACATGACATAGAAATGTTAAGCATCCCAACATTCATGTATACCTACAATTCATATGCATAAAACTGGCTAACCATAAAATGACACAAGTGTTGCATCCAAAAACCCAAAATTCTCAATACCAAATAAAGTAACGTTTATGTCCTATAATATATGGCATAAAAGTTACATCTAAAAACCCAAAATCTTGTTGTCTCTTTCTCCTTTCTTTTTATTCTTCATACTGTCCTTCCAAGAGTGTATACTTGCATTTCATAGTTTAATGAGTTTTAGAGTTTTTATTAAAAATAAAAATTAATTAATGTTATAAAAAATAAACAAATCTAACTACTAATGTTTTCTTTTTTCTTTTTTCCATTTTGATATAAAAATAATTTGTAAAGAATAAGTAATGTTATACAATACCAATGGAAAATTCATATAACAACTAAGGGACTCACCATGCATGATCACGATACATCAACATGATTCTTGATTAGTTATAATATAAAAGTAGTCAATTCTCCTCTAATTTCATCACATTCTACTTAAGAATATGTTTTTTTTTTTATCATCAAACTATAATCAAATGATAATAACATTAATATCACAATAATTGGAAGTATGAAACTATGTGCAATTCATTAAATGAGTAAAACCTTTAATGCAATAACTATAGAATCAACAATTATCTCTTTAATGAATCTCATAACAAAGTAGTCACATTTGAATTCAAATAAAAACAATTCAAGAAAATAAAAAATAAATCAAAACTACCAAATCAAAATATAAATCTAAAATTTAGAAAATACTAATCTTCCACTTAAAATATGCACTTTTTAAATTTATTTTTTATAATTCATTATGTTTTTAAAAATCATTTTTAACATTATATATATATATATATATATATATATATTTCTTGGAAGGATTTTCTTAATTTCAATATTTTTTTAATGTTCATTTTATGAAATAACAATGTCCATTAAATTTCATCTCAATTACATAAAATAAAATTTTAGTAACAAAATATCAAAATGTTTTCAACTACTAATATGATAGGACATGATATTATAACAAGCATGAAAATTGTGTATATAAGACAAAAAACCTAATTCATTATTAAAAAATATTAAGAGAAAAAATAGTATGAGAAAGAATTAAAGAGCTTTTCATAAAAATTATTGATTTTTCAGTCAAAACTCCAATTGATATTTCTTTTTTCTAATTAAAATAATTAATAAAAAATTTGGATATGAAATTGTGTTCAAATAATAAAAAATTAAAAACATCAAAGGAAAATATATTCAATATTTTAATTTTTTTTACTTTTAATATTCTTTAGATCAATAAATTATCAAACATCTTTTTCAGAAAAAAGAAAAATGAAGAAAATGAAGAGTTTTATGGAAAGAATTGGAAAAAAATTTGTAATAAAAGGATTTTATAGAAATTTCCTAACCTTGAAAGGAAAATTTCATCATCAATTTCAAATTGCTCCAAAGTTTGGTCAATGCATATAAAAACAATAAGAAAAGAAAGCAAAAATAATCCTTTTGCGAGAGATGACAATATTGAGAATAATTTTCTCAAAAATTATTTTCCAAATATGACCAACCAATATCTTCATCACAACATACTATAATATTCTTAGAAAATAAACAAACAGTCCAATTAAAGGAAATTTCATAGAAAATCAAAAGATAAAACATCTTCTTCTTCTTCTTTCAAAAAAAAAAAAAAAAAAAGAGTTTTATGGAAGTAATTGAAAAAATTTATGTAGTAAAAGGATTTTATAGAAATTTTCTAACCTTAAAACGGAAATTATAAATTTTGGTCGACGCATATAAAAAAAGGTAAAGACAAAAAAACAAAAAACACATTTTAAGAATAGAAACAATATGAATAGAACAAGATAAGATATTAACCATAATACCATGTAAAAGAATAAAAAAATTAAAATATAAGATTTGATCATTCTTATAATTATAAAAATTTTCATTCCTATTTAAATTTTAAAAAACAATTCTTTTACATTAATAAAAAAAATTAATTTTTCATTGTTAATTCCAACATTCCAAACCAACTCCAACATGATATGGAAACTATTTCATTTTTCCTTTTGTGGGAGATAACAATATTAAGATAACTTTCTAAAAATTATTTTTCAAATATCACCAACACATATCGTCATCACAATATACTATAATATTCCTAGAAAACAAACAGAAAGTCGCATCAAAGGAAATTTCTTGTAAGATCAAAAGAAAATTTCATACTGTAAAATGTTTATCCCTCATTCTTGAGTATGAAATAAATTAAAAAAAATCATTCATTTATCTTATTTTCATTCATTTTGAGGTTTATAGGTTTAACAATGAAATAGAAGATATGGTGGAATGTTAAACTTAATTTTTACTTTCTTACAACTTAATAAAAAAACACTATTTACATAATCCACATCACAGATATACCAAATCAATGAATATAAATCAATTGTGCTAATAAAGATTTTGACATTAATGAAAAAAAATGAAAATGATAGATCTAAGAGATTTTGGATTACTTGAGAATCCATGAAGTAAAGAAGAGCAGTTGTGTGTTAACTATGGGTGTGAGAAGAGGTAGAAGAAAATTATGGTTAGGGTTATATAATGAGATTTTTTGGATTGTGGGTATGTGGAAATAATGAGTTTTTTATATACTATTATTATTCTCGGGCTCATTAAGTTATAGTATTTTAAAATTTTTATTTTATATAGTGTTACTTTTCAAAAACTGACACTATAAACTTAAAATTAATATCATTTATCTTTATTGAAAATTTTTATATGAGGTGTCACCTTTATGGATTTTAAGTCATATGGTGTCATTATTTTAAAAGTGACACCATAAATACTGACACCATAAATTATTTTTGGAACTTAGTAAGTATTGCATATTGTGTATAGAAAAAAGCAAGTAGTTGCATGATCGCATCCCCAATTAACAGAGTAGTGCTTTTAACTGGTTCAATGCAATGGCTATATGTCTCCAGAGTATGCATTGGATGGGTTTTTCTCAGAGAAGTCTGATGTCTTTAGCTTTGGTGTTATGGTGCTTGAGATCATCAATGGGAAGAGGAACACTGGATTTTATCAGTCTGACCAAACACTGAGCCTTCTGGGTCAAGTGAGGTCTTTGAATCTCTCATTTGCATTGATCTTTTAGTCGTTCTCAACAATATACCATACCATACTTAACTTTCTATTCTCAAACTGTCCCAGGCATGGAAGCTATTGAAAGAAGACAAGGTGTTGGAGCTGATGGACCAGACACTAAGCGAAACATGCAACACAAAAGAATTTTTGAGGTGTGTGAATGCTGGGTTGTTGTGTGTGCAAGAAGACCCAAGTGACCGTCCCACCATGGCAGTTGCAGTTGTAATGCTCAGCAGTGACACTGCCACACTCCCAGTATCTTACTAAATTTGCCTTCTGGGTAGGTGAGAGAAGTTCAATTCAGTTCCTTCTTTGTGTCAGGTGTCAATCCTGCAGAGCCTACAAAGCCTGCTGATCAGAAGTCATCGTCGTCATTTCCAGTGGTTGTGGTAGGCATAACAATTGCTGTCGTTCTAGTTGCAGTTTTAGGCATCATTGGTTATATTGCTTATTTGCGCAAAAGAACCATCACCAAAAGGAAAGGTAATCTTTGTGCCATATGCACTAGCATATAACTTCTGGTCTTTTCTTTTCGACTTGTGCTTGGCTGAATTGAGAATATTTCAGGGTCTTCTATACAATATTTTCTGTTTTTTTTTTTAGTTCAGAGAACAGAGCAAATCAAGTGCTTCACTTATATGATAGTGAGAGTCGTGTGAAACACTTAATAGACTCAGAGCAATTCAAAGAAGAGGATAAGAAAGGCATTGATGTACCGTTTTTCGACTTAGAAGACATACTGGCTGCTACAGAAAACTTTTCAGATGCAAATAAGCTTGGACAAGGGGGTTTTGAGCCAGTTTACAAGGTAATTGTTCTTAACTTCCATATTCCTCTCATTTTCAACTGATTTCTCATCATATATGATGTTACAAAATAATGAGAATATGCAATAAGAAATAAAACAGGATAAAAACACATAGATTTGTGTGGAAAACCCTAAATAGGAAAGACCATGAGGAGAAGAAATTTTACTATATCAAAAATTAGTACAAGAGGAAAGAGATACTAACGACTATAGCAAAAATATAATGATCATAACCCTGAAAACTATACATCATTGCATGCATATATATACATGAAAGAGTAATAGGTCCGATCCCTCTGTTACTACCATAGACCCAAAAAAATTTCATAATTTTAGTTTTACTACCTATGTCGCATCTCGAGCTTCTGGAGTTGAACCAAACAGAATTCAAGTCACCAAGTTCTAACATATGCCCAATGCATATGCACTGTGGCTTCCAGGGCAAGTTTCTAGAGGGGCGAGAAATTGCGGTTAAGAGACTCTCTAGAGCTTCAGGACAAGGCTTACAGGAATTTAAGAATGAGGTTGTGTTAATTGCCAAACTTCAGCATCGGAATCTGGTTAGACTTTTGGGCTATTGTGTTGAAGGTGATGAGAAGATTTTACTCTATGAATATATGGCCAACAAAAGCTTAGATTCCTTCATATTTGGTTTGTCTCTAAACCTGCCTTAAAGCCCTTTTCTTTTTCATGTAACATATACATTCTTGTATACATATCTGAAGTAATGCTTTCCAATGGGAACCTTGCAAGATTGAACCCTATGCATGTTACTGAACTGGGAGAAGCGGTTTGACATCATTATGGGAATTGCTCGAGGGCTGCTGTATCTTCACCAAGATTCAAGATTGAAGATTATTCATAGGGACTTAAAAACAAGCAACATTCTACTTGATGATGAGATGAATCCCAAAATTTCAGACTTTGGCTTGGCAAAGATTTTTGACAGTAAGCAAGTAGAGGCAAACACGAACAGAGTAGTTGGAACTTAGTAAGTATTGTATATTTTGTATCGAAAAAGGCAAGCGGTTGTATGATTGCGTTTCCCAATTAGCTGAGTGCTGCTTTTAACTGGTTCAATGCAGTGGCTATGTCTCCGGAGTATGCATTGGATGGATATTTCTCAGAGAAGTCTGATGTCTTTTGCTTTGGTGTTATGGTACTTGAGATCATCAGTGGGAAGAGGAACACTGGATTTTATCAGTCTGACCGAACTCTGAGTCTTCTAGGTCATGTAAGAGCTTTGAATCTTTCATTTGTACTGATCTTTTAGTCATTCTCTGTTCATCTGACCTACAACTTTTTGAACTGTTCTAGGCATGGAAGCTATGGAAAGAAGACAAGGTTTTGGAGTTGATGGACCAGACACTAAGTGAAACATGCAACACAAACGAATTTTCGAGGTGTGTAAATGTTGGGCTGTTGTGTGTGCAAGAAGACCCAAGTGACCGTCCCACCATGGCCATTGCAGTTCTTCTGCTCAGCAGTGATGCTGCAACAGTGCCCGTTCCTAAAGAACCAGCTTTTGTTGTAAAGAGGAACCTTTCTAGTACAGCTTCTTCTTCTAGCAAGGCTGAAGCCTCCTGGAAGAATGAGCTTGTAGCCTCCATAGGAGAAGGGCGATAGCTAAGAGGAGATCCAATGAATCCTTTACCGTTTATTTAGTTTACTAAGTTTTATCCATCTGATGTTCTGTTTTGTTTCTCCTATCCATCAGCTGTATTTGTGTATAGAACTTTTTTCAATATCATGTTTGAACTGGGCTCTGCATATGGTGCAAACTAAATGACAATATAAATGTTGGGCTCTTCAGTGTTCAAGAGACCCAAGTGATGTCCCACCATGTCCAACAAAGTTCTCATGTTCAGCAGTGAGATAAACTACACTTCCAAGTTCCACAATGTTGGAGTTGGGTTTGGGTGTCCAAGTGGACTGACCCGACCTGACTCAAATAAATGAGAAAATGGGGAAGTAGTTTTAGGGAGTTTTAAAACTACATAGAAACTATCACTATTAAAAATAAATAATTTTTTTATTTTTTATTCTCTATGTGAGAAGTCTCTTCTCTCTTCCTGAAAAATCAGAGAAAGAATATGGTTTTCCTACTCTCTCGGAGACGAAAATGAAGAATGCATTTTCTAACTTCATTGCTAGTATTTGGGCCACTGTGCTTAATCATATGGTGGAGATGACTCAATAGGTACCCAATGCTATGCCATGTGCAGTGTGCACATGTGAGGCTAGCTCTACTTTTTCTCATGTGCTAGAAAGCAAAGAGGGAATCAAGTTAAAAAAAGGCCGCCCATTTTGATTTATTTACAGAAACCTGCTCAATCCTGATCTATATTATATTAAATCCCAAATTGAGAGGGAAAAAAAGCAAACCCAATGGGTCCAACAAAAAAAGATGAAATACACATTTTATATCCTTGATTTTGCTGGCAACTTGCCTTTGAGCAAATCAGTGAAGTTCACTGAGAAAAGTTATCACCTTGCTCCAATCCCTTTTGTCCTTTGATTCTTAATTCTCCTGTGTTTGAGTAATTCTCTCCTTCGGTTTTACCCTTTGGCACAAAAATATTTGAAGTGGATTGTTCATTGGATGACAACTAGACGGAGACATAAGGAAAAAAACCTTAGAAGAAAAATTAGGTTATATTTGGTATCTGTTCTTGAAAATATATATATTAATCTTTTAGAATAAAAAATTATTTTCTAACTTAGAAAATATGTTTCAAAAAATTATGATAGAAAACACAATTTTTTTTTATTGGGAATTTGTTTTGAAAATGAATTATTTTTTAGAAAGATTTTAAGGTATTTTAGTTTTGTTTTTTTTTTTAGAATTCATTGAGTGACAATTGAAAAAATAGAGAATAGCACTTTAAAAACTTTTATATCGTACATGCATAAACAAAGAAAATTAGTTTTTATATTTGAATTCTTAATAAAATTTTGCCTCAAAAACATTTAAGTTATCTCAAATACCCTTTTTAAAAACATTGTGAAAACAGACTCTTGATTGTTTATCCCATTATGAAGCTCCTCCAAGTCGAAGAAAGTATAGAAAAATTTATCAGTTGATGCTCATACTTGATTTCTTAAAAGAGATAAACTATACATACAAAGAAAAAAGTGGAGTGGAATGAGAAACATGTTGGGATAAAGAGAAAAGATGAAAGGTGTGCGTTGGAAAGGAGACATGGTCCACCTTATTTTTATTCATTGTCTCATTAAAATGAAGAAAGAAAAAGCTTTGCATTCTACACTCCAATGATTAATCATTCGATTAGGTATATGTTTTTGTTTTTGTTTTTGAGAAAATTCTACAGTACTGAATCAGTATAATACCGATTAGATACGTGTTTTTGTTTTTATTTAATGACATGCAATTCACACATTTCATTTTATTACTGGAGTGAAATGAGGGTAGGTAGGTCCAAAATAAATAGTGGGTACAAAAGGACAACCGTTATTTAGTTTGCGGGAGGAAGACAAAGATGACAGACAGTATTGATGTGACTTTACTCCACTCAGGGTCAAGAGGAAAAGTCTCCACTAAAAACTATAGATTTGAGGACACAGCTCTAAAAAGAGGCAAAATGATAAGGAAGAAAATTCATGGTTCCTGTCTCTGCAACTCACATGCTATCTACCATCTTTTTCGTCTTGTGTTCTGTCCTGTATTGCTCTGCTAGAGATACCATCACACCGGAGGACTGGCTTAGTAATGATGGAGAAACTGTTGTTTCTGCAGGCAAAACTTTTGAACTTGGCTTCTTTAATCCAGGTGGAAGCTCCAAGATTGGAAGATTCGTGGGCATATGGTATTACAGGTCGAAACCACAAAGAGTTGTATGGGTGGCCAACCGAAAGAACCCCCTTCCCCTTTCTGACACCCCCTCTGGAGTTTTTGCCATTAAAGAAGATGGTCAGCTCAAGGTATTGGATGCAAATGGGACAGTTCACTGGCATTCTGATATTGAAACATCTTTATCTACAGGGAGGGTGGTGAAGCTCATGGACTCTGGGAACCTTGTTTTGAGCTACAACAGATCGGGGAAGATTCTTTGGGAGAGCTTCCATAATCCTACAGATACTTTTCTTCCGGGGATGAAGATGGATGAAACCTTAACATTGACTTCATGGCTGAGTTCTGTTGACCCGGCACCTGGAAACTATACTTTCAAGATAGATCAAGACAATAAGGATCATTATAACATATGGGAAAGTTCAATTGTCCCATATTGGAGCAGTGAGGACTCGAAAGGAACGCCTGATGAAATTCCAGATGCAATACTCAGCTTGTTATCCAACCTCAGCAAGAATGGTAAGCCAACCAGCTATATAAAATTCTTCAATGGAACCCTTGAAATACTGTCCCGCAGGTATAAGAATACCACGCGGTTGGTGATGAATTCTTCAGGGGAAATCCAGTACTATCTGAATCCGAATACATCATCTCCAGACTGGTGGGCACCTCGAGATCGATGCAGTGTGTCAAAAGCTTGTGGGAAATTCGGTAGTTGTAACACTAAAAATCCTTTGATGTGCAAATGTTTACCTGGGTTCAAACCCGCCTCGCCGGATAAGTGGAAAACTGAAGACTTTTCAAGTGGGTGTACCAGAAAGTCTCCCATATGCGAGGAGAATTCTAGTAAAGACATGTTCCTGAGCTTAAAGATGATGAAAGTGAGAAAGCCAGACTCTCAGATTGACGCAGATCCAAATGATAGTGATCCTTGCAGAAAGGCTTGCCTTGAAAAATGCCAATGTCAAGCTTATGCTGAAACTTATATCAAACAAGAAAGAGGTGATACTGATGCCCTAAAATGCTTGATTTGGACGGAAGACCTTACTGATCTTCAGGAGGAGTATGCCTTTGATGCCCACAACCTCTCCGTTCGTGTGGCCATTTCAGATATAAGTATGTCCCTTTCAATTTTTATTTTATTTTTTCTTTGAAAAAACAAGCATTAATCCATTTGTAACTGAAATGCCCACATGGTATTCTACTGTCTTTGCAGAACCAACAGTAAGGAATTGTGAAACTTGTGGTTCAAGCATGATTCCTTATCCTCTAAGCACTGGATCAAAGTGTGGTGATCCCATGTACTTCAATTTTGAGTGTAACAGTACCACAGGCCAGGTTCAGTTCAAGGTACCTGGTGGTGCCTACCGAGTAACTAGCATTAACCCAGAGACATTAAGATTTGTAATCCAACTGAAAGAAGCAGATTGCAGTTCTCGAAGTTTAATTCCGCCACTAGACCCACCTTTTCGCATAACTGATGCGTGCAAAGAGGTTGGAACTGACCATTTTGGCTCTGAGATGTCATTGAAAAATAGTATTGAAGTAGAGATCAGTTGGGATCCACCATCGGAGCCGGCGTGTACCTCATCAGCAGATTGCAAAGACTGGCCAAATTCAATCTGCGGAACGCGAGATGGAATGAGTAGGTGCTTTTGCAATGAAAACTTCAAATGGAATAGCTCAAGTTTAAATTGTACACAAGGTGAGGATTCTGTTCACCAAGTATCTTACTAAATTTGCCTTCTGGGTAGGTGAGAGAAGTTCAATTCAGTTCCTTCTTTGTTTCAGGTGTCAAACCTGCTGATCAGAAGTCATCGTGGTCATCTCCAGTGGTTGTGGTAGGCATAACAATTGCTGTTGTTCTAGTTGCGGTTTTAGGCATCATTGGTTATATTGCTTATTTGCGCAAAAGAACCATCACCAAAAGGAAAGGTAATCTTTGTGCCATATGCACTAGCCTATAACTTCTGGTCTTTTCTTTTCGACTTGTGCTTGGCTGAATTGAGAATATTTCAGGGTCTTGTATACAATATTTTCTGTTTTTTTTGAGTTCAGAGAACAGAGCAAATCAAGTGCTTCACTTATATGATAGTGAGAGTCGTGTGAAACACTTAATAGACTCGGAGCAATTCAAAGAAGAGGATAAGAAAGGCATTGATGTACCGTTTTTCGACTTAGAAGACATACTGGCTGCTACAAATAACTTTTCAGATGCAAATAAGCTTGGACAAGGGGGTTTTGGGCCAGTTTACAAGGTAATTGTTCTTAATTTCCATGTTCCTCTCATTTTCAACTGGTTTATCATCATCTATGCTGTTACAAAATAATGAGAATATGCAATAAGAAATAAAACAGGATAAGAACACATAAATTTGTATGGAAAACCCTAGATAGGAAAGACCACGAGGAGAAGAAATTTTATTATATAAAAAATTAGTACAAGAGGAAAGAGATACGGACCCCTATAGCAAAAACATAATCATCATAACCCTGAAAACTATACATCATCGCATGCATATATATATATATATATGTATGTATATATATGTATGTATATACATGAAAGAGTAATAGGTCCGATCCCTCTGTTACTACCACAAACCCAAAAAAAAATTCATAATTTTAGCTTTACTACCTATATCACATCGCGAGCTTCTGGAGTCGAACCAAATAGAATTCAAGTCACCAAGTTCTAACATATGCCCAATGCATATGCACTGTGGCTTCCAGGGCAAGTTTCCAGAGGGGCAAGAAATTGCAGTTAAGAGACTCTCTAGAGCTTCAGGACAAGGCCTACAGGAATTTAAGAATGAGGTTGTTTTAATTGCCAAACTTCAGCATCGGAATCTGGTTAGACTTTTGGGCTATTGTGTTGAAGGTGATGAGAAGATTTTACTCTATGAATATATGGCCAACAAAAGCTTAGATTCCTTCATATTTGGTTTGTCTCTAAACCTGCCTTAAAGCCCTTTTCTTTTTCATGTAACATATACATTCTTGTATACATATCTGAAGTAATGCTTTCCAATGGGAACCTTGCAAGATCGAACCCTATGCATGTTACTGAACTGGGAGAAGCGGTTTGACATCATTATGGGAATTGCTAGAGGGCTGCTGTATCTTCACCAAGATTCAAGATTGAAGATTATTCATAGGGACTTGAAAACAAGCAACATTCTACTTGATGATGAGATGAATCCCAAAATTTCAGACTTTGGCTTGGCGAGGATTTTTGACAGTAAGCAAGTAGAGGCAAGCACAAACAGAGTAGTTGGAACTTAGTAAGTATTGCATATTGTGTACAGAAAAAAGCAAGCAGTTGCATGATCGCATCCCCAATTAACAGAGTAGTGCTTTTAACTGGTTCAATGCAGTGGCTATATGTCTCCAGAGTATGCATTGGATGGGTTTTTCTCAGAGAAGTCTGATGTCTTTAGCTTTGGTGTTATGGTGCTTGAGATCATCAGTGGGAAGAGGAACACTGGCTTTTATCAGTCTGACCAAACACTGAGCCTTCTGGGTCAAGTGAGGGCTTTGAATCTCTCATTTGCCTTGATCTTTTAGTCGTTCTCAATGATATACCATACCATACTTAACTTTCTATTCTCAAACTGTCCCAGGCATGGAAGCTATTGAAAGAAGACAAGGTGTTGGAGCTGATGGACCAGACACTATGCGAAACATGCAACACAAAAGAATTTTTGAGGTGTGTGAATGTTGGGCTGTTGTGTGTGCAAGAAGACCCAAGTGACCGTCCCACCATGGCAGTTGCAGTTGTAATGCTCAGCAGTGACATTGCAACAATGCCGGTTCCTAAACAACCGGCTTTTGTCCTAAAAAGAGACCTTTCTAGGACAGCTTCTTCTTCTAGCAAACCTGAAGTATCCTGGAACAGTGAAATCCTAGCCACCATAGAAGAAGGTCGATAGTCCAGGAGGAGTTCCCATTTGATGCTCTGTTTTGGACGTCTCTATGGGATCCTGTACATGGTGAAGGCTGCTAATAAATTGTCCAATTCCCAGGATTTTGTTGTTATATCTGTTTATCTGCTCTGTTTCTGACTGAACTATATTAACAAATTGCAGCATAAATGCACTGATTTTTCAGTACAATTGGGAGGACTTCTTTCTGAGCCCACAACATATATTGGAAGATATTGGAAACTATATTTATACTCCAAATCTTAAAAGCCCTTTCAGTTATGTTTTTCAATGGAATCCTTGCAAGATAAAAAACTATAATGCCAGATTGAACAGAATAACATAAATAAAGCAAACTAAGTTACCCGGGTTTTAATGCGGTTTGATCAAATCATATCTACAACCATATATGAGAAAGAACCAGTCAACTATATAAGAGAATTTTATGGAGGAAAGAGAAAGAACCAATCATATTGTACTACATGAACATGTGATGCTAACTCTGCACCTTCTCCTATTTGTGTTTATTTGCAAGCATCACATGTGCTGCTAACATAGATAGGTTTGTGACGTGTGAAGGAGCTATAATACAAAAATAAATAAATATCTATTTTTTCCCTTAATTTTCAATGAATGGTCAATTCTTCCATGCCATACCAATGAGGTAACATAGAATATTCCTATAAATTAAATAAAAAAAACCCCTTGTTGATTTTTAAATAAATGAAGATAATATTGATTTTGAAAAATTAAGATTTTTTTTTATCTATATATTTCATATTAGTGAATCAAAACTTATTTTCTCATTAAATTATGGTATCAAAAATTATTTTTGGATGCCATGCCAACAAATTAATATAAATGGGATTGTGACATATGTAAAGGAGCTATAGCACAAAAATAAATAAACATCTATTTTTCCCCCTTAATTTTCATTGAATGGTCAATTCATCCATGTCATACCCATGACGTAATATAGAATTTTCCTAAAAGATAAGAAAAAGGGTTGTTGATTTTGAAATAAATGAAGATAATATTGATTTAAAAAAATTAAAGTATTTTTTTCATAAATTTTCGTACTAATGAGTCAAAACCTATTTTTTCCATCAAATTATGGTATTGAAAAGTATTTTTGGATGTCATGCCTACAAATTAAGGCAAATGGGATTGTGACATGTGTAAAGGAGATATAATACAAAAGTAAATAAACATCTATTTTTTTTCCTCTCAATTTTCAGTGAAGGATAGATTCTTCCATGCCATACCAATGAGATAACAGAATCTAACTAAAAGTAAAAAAAAAAGCCCTTGTTGATTTTTCTATAAAAACCTGTTCCATCAGGATCTACATCAGATTATGATTTCCCAAAAAAGCACAAAAGCAAACAAAAATGGATAAAAAGATGGCAATGTGCCTAACCTACCTATGGGAAATAAAATAGGAAATAGAGGAAGGAAGACTCAAATTGCAGTAGTTGACTGAGAAAAATCATCCACTTGCTGGAACCCTTTTTGGGCTTTGATTTTTAATTCTCCTAATTTTTTCTTGAAGTGAATCTTTCCTTAGTTTTGACCCTTTGGGCACAAAAATATTTGAAGTGGACTGCCATTAGGGCTAAAGGGCAAAAGAAAAAATGTTCAGAAGAAAAATGGATTGTCTTGTTTATTTAAAATAAAAAACATAAAAATTATAACAAAAATATAAAAAAATTACCCATTTGGAACTTCTCCAAGTTGGAGAAAGGGTACTAAAATTTATTGGTTGATGCTCATATTTTTCATTTTTCTTTGTTTTAAAAAATGAACATCATCATGATCATAGCTAGTCACATGTATTCATAGGGGGGGCGGGGGAACAAACAAAATGTTATCCTTCTTTTAGGCTTTGGAAGAGAGCGGGAAGCATAGTAGCTAGCCAGAAGGAAAAGAGATGAAAGCAATGTATCAACAAGAAAGGAGACTGAGTCCACTTTATTTCCAATTAAACAATAGGTTTTTCTAATCAAGATCTTGACAATTTTTTTTTTTTTTTCATTTGGGAACTTAAAGCTAAAAATTGAAGAAAGAAAAAACTTAGACACCAGTCAATAATTTGTATATTTAATAATTTAATTCAATGAATAAAAATGTTAAGACTGGTTTGAGAGACAAGAATTAAAAGAATAGGATGCATGCTACACTCCAAAGTCTCTGGTGATTACTCATTATTCGATTAGGAGTACTTTTTTTTTTTTAAATTACATTTCTCCGTAGATAGATTGAGGGAAGAAAATTCATATGACAACACTTGTCACAATCAAGTTAAGAAGAAGCACTGTAAGAGGAGAATTCATCATTGAAAATTGACTTTGAACGTAGAGTAATATTAGACTATATTTGGTTTCTAGAAAATTGAATTATTGAGTAGTATATTTTTTTTTTCCTAAAATTTTCATGCTTTTATCTAATGAAAATGGAAAAGAAAATCTTTTAAATTTTCTCTCATCATTTCCTTACTATTTTTCTTTTTCTATTACATCCAAATGTAAGAAAATTATTTTCTTTGTCATTCTTTTTAGGTACCAAACATAATATCTTAATAAAACATGAAAGTTAAGAAAAAAAAATGTTATTTATATCATTATTTTAATCGGTGTAAATGTGATGATTGGGGAAAAGTGGGTTATAACTCACTAGTTTGAAAAAAATATAGAAAAAAGAACCCTAAATTTTATAAATCAATTTTATCTTCTTCCATTTAAAAATATTTTAAAATACATACACTTTTTTAAGTCATATAATTATTTTTTGAAATAACCTTTTACTTGCACTTACTATATCAATAATTCCAATTAACAAGTACATACATAAATATTTAATTGAAAAAAACTAATTCTTCTTTTAGTTTTGTTTTTGTTCTGTTAACTGTGAGACTTGATTTAAGATTTTTTTTCTCTCTCTAGAAACAAACATCTTAGGAACAATAAAATAAGAAATTTAAATTTTTAAAAATACAATTAAAACTAAAATACTTAAAAATTAAAGGCAATTAAAACCAAAATATTTAAAAATTTAAAATAAAATAAAATAAAATATTGACTTCCATTGTATTTTTTTTTTATATCTAGATTTTTAACTAGTGTACGTGAAGTGAAAGTCAATATTTTATTTTTATATTTTTAACTTTTAGGTTTTTTTTTTTTTAAAGTTTCTTATTTTATTGTTGATGTAAATCAACAAAAATTTTATTCAATTTTATTTTTTTAAAAAAAGGTAAGAAGATGAAGGGATTTATATAATATAAAATATAAAATTATTATTAGCTAGAGAATTAGCAAAAAATTTATTTATCACTTGAGGAATATTGATTTGTACCTTATATTATATAATAAAAATTTATAATATATTTGTTTGTAATGTACTTTTATTAACTTAAAATGATAAATATTTTTTGATAATTTTATTTAATATTATCAAGTAAAGTGTTATTTTAGAAAATAATTATCTTATTTATGTAAAAGTGTATATATTTTAAAATATTTTTAAATTAATAAAGATAAAACTTATATTAAAATTTGAGGTTTTTTTTTCTATATATCTTTAAATTAGTGAGGAAAAACTCACTTTTCCCTTTTTCAAAATCTCATATGAGAATTTGTAATACTTATAAGAGTGATGCATTTAGTACGTAAAGCCAAGAAGTCTAGTAGGTTGTGCTAATCCCTAATAAGAAATATGTAGGGTTTTGACTATCCATAAACCCTATGGGTCATGATGAGAACAATGTGTCTATATAAATGATCGAATATAATATTTCATATCATTTGAATAAGAAATTTTTAGTACTTTAAGGGTGGCCCATTTGTTGTTAGGGTTTAAAGTTGCGAGGATTAATGGGTTTAAAGAAAATAAGGTTACATGAGTTGGGTTAAGTGATATTAAAACTAATTCCTAATTGAAAACATGAGGATGACCACCCATTAGCTATTTGGAATATGTAAACAATGTTATAAGTAGGAATATAAAAGCTAATGGACTCAAAAGTAGACAATATATGTAGAGGTCTTCATCAAATATATTACACAATATGTGTAGAGATCTTTACCGATATTATTTATAGTCAAAATATTTTATTAAGGTGCATCAGCTTTATAATTAAAATAAAACATAAGCTATCACTTCATATAAACAATTCAATAAGAGTAAATCATCAAAAACTAAAGAAAGCAAAATTTATTATTTAATTAAATGTCACAAATTTAAAAAATATTTTTTTTTTAAATATTAAGATTAAAACTATAGATAACCCACCATTAAATTAAAGCTTATAAACCATCAAATACAAAATTTTAAAAAGTCAATTTCATTGAAGGGTTTATTATAAAACAAAAAAGCTCATATAATTTGAATTAATGCAAAATAAATTGGAACAATGGTTCCACTAAAAAAAAGATAAAGATAGGATAAAAAGGGAAGAAATAGGTATTAACATAAAATATATTTTTAAATTTTAATTAAATCTTAATATATCATTAATACTCAAAGGTAAGTATTATTTTTTATTAATAATGTTTAATTATCATTATTGTTTTTTTAATTAAAAAAAGAATTAAAACTAAATTTATATTTTTAGGGAGGGCAGAATTTCCATTTCACTTTTAATTTTTTGGATTTTTTTTTAATTTAATTCTGCATTGCTTTTTTTTCCTTTCTTTCTTTTCCCATAATAAGATGTCAACCTAGATACAATGGAGGTTTTTTTTTTTTTTTTAATAATCTTTATTTATTTATTTATGATAATATTGAGAGTGCGTTACAGCAGCAGCAACCCCACACTCAACTCTGCCACCAAACTTTTCATACTCTTACCATTAAAAAAAATGGTGGGCAACAGGACTAGATGAAAATTAATGGTTTCAGTCTCTGCAACTCATATGCTGTCTGCAATCTTTTTCTTCTTGGGTTCTATCCTGCAAAGGACTAGATGAAAATTAATGGTTTCAGTCTCTGCAATTCAATGCGACATGCAATCTTTTTCTTCTTGTGTTCTATCCTGTGCTGCTCTGCTAGAGATACCATCACACCAGACAATTTGCTTATTGATGATGGTAGAGGAACTCTTGTTTCAGCCAATCAAACTTTTGAATTGGGCTTCTTTATTCCCAAGGGAGGGTTCAACAATGGAAAATACATTGGCATATGGTACTACGGGTTGAAGGAGAGAACAGTTGTATGGGTAGCCAATAGAGACAACCCCCTTCCTGACGACAGTGTTGGAGCTCTTGCCATTGCAGATGACGGTAACCTCAAGCTAGTGAATGAAAGTGGAGCAGCTTACTGGTTTACTAATCTTGGAAGCTCATCTTCCATGGGTAGGGTGGCCAAGGTCATGGATTCTGGGAACTTTGTTTTAAGGGACAACAGATCTGGGAAGATTCTTTGGGAGAGTTTCAAGAACCCAACTGATACTTTTCTTCCTGGGATGATTATGGAGGGAAACTTAACATTGACTTCATGGGTAAGCCCCGTTGACCCTGCACCTGGAAGCTATACTTTCAAGCAAGATGATGATAAAGATCAGTATATCATATTTGAAGATTCAATTGTTAAATATTGGAGAAGTGAGGAATCAGAAGGAATGAGTTCTGCAGCAGCCGAGCTCTTATCCAATTTTAGCAAGACCCGAAAACCAACTGGGTCTGAATTTGTCCGCAGTTCTTATACACGGTTGGTGATGAATTTCACCGGGGAAATAAGATATCTAGTTTGGGATAATTATACGGAGGAGTGGTCTGCATTCTGGTGGGCGCCGCAAGACCGATGCAGTGTGTTGAATGCTTGTGGGAATTTCGGTTCTTGCAATGTTAACAATGCATTTATGTGCAAATGTTTGCCTGGATTCGAGCCTAACTCGCTGGAGAGATGGACTAATGGAGATTTTTCAGGTGGGTGTTCTAAAAAGACAACCCTCTGTGGGGACACATTCTTGATCTTGAAGATGATTAAAGTAAGAAAGTATGACATTGAGTTTTCGGATAAGGATGAAAGTGAATGCAGAAGAGAGTGCCTTAAGACCTGTCGCTGTCAAGCTTATGCTGGAGTTGGAACGATACGAAGGGGCCGTGCTAGCACCCCTCCCAAGTGCTGGTTTGGTCTGAAGATCTCGGTAGTCTTCAGGAGTATAACACAGATGGCTATAATCTTTCTCTCCGTGTCGCCAAATCAGATATAGGTATCCTCTCTGCTTGCCCCCTTCTACTTCTGAATTTAATTGATTGTTAATGAGGAAAATCTTGAAATTCATTCTAATTCTGCAGAATCAACAGTAAGAAATTGTGAAACTTGTGGCACAAACTTGATCCCCTATCCACTAAGCACTGGACCAAACTGTGGTGATCCCATGTACTTCAGTTTCAGATGTGACAAGGCCACAGACCAAGTCTGGTTCGCCTTACCTAATGGCAGCTACCGAGTAACCAGCATCACTCCAGAGAGATCGAAGTTTCTCATCCAAGTGAATGATATTGATAACTGCGAAGCACGAAATTCACAAGACACGAAGATACTGCAGCTCAATCCACCTTTCAGGATAACTAGCTGGTGCAATGCTGACACAGGAAATTCTAGCTCCAGCATGCCTATGAAAGGTCAGTATGAAATTGAAATAAGTTGGGATCCACCACCAGAGCCGGTTTGTAACTCAGCAACAGACTGCAAGGACTGGCCAAATTCGAGTTGCAGAACGCAAAATAGAACGAGAAGGTGTTTTTGTAATCAAAACTTCAAATGGAACAGCTCCAGTTTAAATTGTACACAAGGTGAGGATGCTTTTCAGCAAGCATATTGCTAAATTGCATTGAAAGACACAGTGATTAGTAATGGCAGATGCGCTGCCTTCTCCATGAATGAGAGTGGTCTTTCTTTGTTTCAGATGGTGGCAATCTTGCGGAGGCTCCAACACCTGCAAACCAGAAGTCATCATCATCATCCTCGGCTCTGGTAGTTGTGGTAGGCATAGTAACTGCTGTTGTAGTAGTTGGACTTCTATGCATCATTGGTTGTATTGCTTATTTTCGAAAAAGAACCATCTCCAAAGGGCAAGGTAATCTTTGTGCTATTTGCGCCACCGTTTAAGTTCTGGTCTTTTTTTGTTTCGTGTTGATTGGCAGAATTGATAATATTTTTAGGGGACTTCTTCATAATGTAGTCTTGTTTCTGAATTCAGAAAACAGAACAAATCCAGGGCTTCACTTGTATCATAGCGAGAGCCGTGTGAAAGACTTAATAGACTCTGAGCAATTCAAAGAAGATGATAAGAAAGGCATTGACGTACCATTTTTCGACTTAGAAGACATACTGGCTGCTACAGATCACTTTTCAGATGCAAATAAGCTTGGACAGGGGGGCTTTGGGCCAGTTTACAAAGTAATAGTCCTTAATTTCCACATTAGTCTCATTTCAAGGTTTCTGGTTTGTCTGTCTAATACCATGCGCTATGGCATCTAGGGAAAGTTTCCTGAAGGGCGAGAAATTGCAGTAAAGAGACTCTCAAGAGCTTCGGGACAAGGCTTACAGGAATTTAAGAACGAGGTTGTGTTAATTGCCAAACTTCAGCATCGAAATTTGGTTAGACTTTTGGGCTATTGTATTGAAGGAGATGAGAAGATTTTACTCTATGAATACATGCCCAACAAAAGCTTAGACTCCTTCATATTTGGTTTGCCTCTAACCTGCCTAAAAGTTCCTTTTTTTTTCTCCCATATTACAACGTGTACATGCTGAAGTCGTGCTTTCCAATGGGAACATTGCAAGATCAAACTCTATGCCTGTTACTGAACTGGGAGAAGCGATTTGATATCATTTTGGGAATTGCTCGAGGGCTACTTTATCTTCACCAAGATTCAAGATTGAAGATTATCCATAGAGACTTGAAAACAAGCAACATTCTACTTGATGACGAGATGAATCCCAAAATTTCAGACTTTGGCTTGGCAAGGATTTTTGAGAGTAAGCAAGTAGAAGCAAGCACAAACAGAGTAGTTGGAACTTAGTAAGTACTGCATATTGTGTATGGTAAAATGCAAGTAGTTGCATGATTGCATCCCCAATTAACTGAGTAGTGTTTTTAACTGGTTCAATGCAGTGGCTATATGTCTCCAGAGTATGCATTGGATGGGTTTTTCTCAGAAAAGTCTGATGTCTTTAGCTTTGGTGTTGTGGTACTTGAGATCATCAGCGGGAAGAGGAACACCAGATCTTATCAGTCTGACCGGAATCTGAGCCTTCTAGCCCATGTAAGTGCTTTGAATTTCTCATTTGCATTGATCCTTTGGACATTCTATATATATGCCATGAAACCCTTGTACGTCCAAACTTTCCCAGGCATGGAAGCTGTGGAAGGAAGACAGGGTGTTGGAGTTGATGGACCAGACACTAAGTGAAACATGTAAAACAAATGAATTTCTGAGGTGCGTGAATGTTGGGCTGTTGTGTGTGCAAGAAGACCCAAGTGACCGTCCCACCATGGCAGTTGCAGTTGTAATGCTCAGCAGTGACACTGCCACACTCCCAGTTCCTAAACAACCAGCTTTTGTCGTAAGGAGAGACCTTTCCAGCTCAGCTTCTTCTTCAAGCAAACCAGAAGCATCCTTGAATAGTGAGTTCCTAGCCACCATAGAAGAAGGTCGATAGGCGAGAAGGATCTCCCATGAACCCTTACGTTTTAGGCCATGTTCGGTACTTGACTGTAGGGAATGAAAATCAATGTTCTTATTCCTCTTAGAATAGGAGTGAATTTGGTGCTTCAGTTCTTATATTTGTATGCATCTAGCAATATAAATTTGAAATGAGTATTTGTTGTTATTTCAATATTTAAAAATAATAGAAATGAAAATGAAAAAATAAATAAATTAACCACGATATCCTTCCACATACTTCTGTTGAAATCAACATGGAATCCTATTTACGAGACAAGTTTCACTTCTGTTAAAATCATATTTAATTTCATCCCATCTCGTTAAAATAATCAAAACATGAAAATAGATGAGAAAATGAATTATAATACATCGCTTATACATTTTAATGTAATTCTTTTTTGTTATCAGTATCCATCCAATGTCCTGTATATTGGAAAAATTGAATAGCTCTATTCCTACAGTCACCAATAATAGTTTTCACATGGGGCCTTGATGAATGTTTTCCTTATTATTGGAAAGAAAAATAATCATGGATAGCAAAGGAAAGGGTGGTTCCTACACCAAACCGTGTGGATGTCCTTTTCCCAAACCACGAGGAAAGGGGGAAGCAAATACTGTGGGACCAAGGAATCACTCAAGGCAACTATTTAGAAGTGTAGAAATCTAACGTATTTCTCGCTCAAGTAGAAACATTGACAATGATGTTTATCCACTCATTCAATTCTTTGTCCAATTTTATTTGTTCATGAGCTTGTGGCACAACCCTGGTTTAAAAGTCTCTACCAGTCAATCCAGAGTGGATAAGAAATCTAAAAGATCTCTCTTGGATAGGATTTTGTGCAAAGACTTAGGAATTTGGTTGCTGTTAAGATAATTTTCTGTAATTTATGTGGGTTAGATAAGATTTTGGACTAGTTTTAGGGTGTTTCTTTGGTTTTGTGGATACCAATTTCATGACAATTGAATCAATTTTTCTAATAGTTTTCAATCTGAAAAGGAAATCAATGAAGACTCAAGTGTTTCCATGTCATATAACTATATTTTTTTCATTGTAACTATTCTATAAGCTTAGGTGATCAGGTGGGTTGATCCAACTTTTAAGCTGAATCTCAAATGTCATGCATGGGTGAATTCAAAAACTAATTTGACCAAAGATAAAAATATCAGTAATCACAAATATATCGATACTCCTTAAAATAATTTTGTCAGAATAATATTTTTTTCATCAAATATCGTTTTTATAACCTCCAATACTATATCAGTAATATATTTTGATATTTTCTTCCATGGTCCTGACCCCTCTGACACAGAGAAATGTGGATGGCTAGATCATGCTCATGGCCGACATTTTGTACTCCTATCCAATGGATTCTCACTAGATTCCAAGCCCCATACACACTTGTCACTAAGTTGTACCTAACTTCCGCACAACAGACACAACTAATACATTATTATACAACTTTGGGAAATCAAATTTGGTGTTTGCACCATCATCAGCATAGGGGGTTTTGTATAATATAATGCTTTCATTCAATTTAGCCTAAGATATGGACCCTTATAGTCAGTTGTTGGATGCTCTAAGCTTAGCTAATGGCAAGATGCAACATCTTTTCTTTACGTAGACTACGAGTGTCAAAAGTGTAATATATTTCGTTAACATGACTCAAATTCAATTTATTTTTTGTGGGTTTAAGGATTAAATTTATGTTAATATGTATAACTCATTTAATAAATAAGTTATTTTTAAATAAATTAGTCAAACACAATTTTGATCCTAATTGACCAACTTGATAATCATACTGATTAATATGATTAACCCTAACTCATTTAACTTATATTTGATTTATTTAAAAATTGATTTTAAATAAATAAATTAATTGAATTATAAACATATTAGATTAAGAAATTAATCGTGTAGATTTGTATAAGACCTAATTCTGTATGATTATTAGATTAATTAAATGAATTATACGACTTATTGTTTATTAAATAATTAGATGAATTTATGTTTTTCTAATACGATTATTATCTGTATCGTACTTGGGTTTGATCTATTTAATAAAGATCATGATTAAGAACCATGATGAATTATCATCCTATGGTGTTGGCCACTATGGGGATCCATTTTTAAATGCTATGATAGGCTTCCCTCAATTGAAAAACCCAAAACCCATATGCCATGTTAGAACTCATGAGAATTTGCCTCTAAAGTTTGTTATTGTTTCAAATTCTTGCTCCATAATTTTCTGTTTTCAGTTAGTAGAAGTAGTGCCAATAAAATGTGAAAGTAGCTGAGATTTTTTTGCAATTTCTGTCTGGTTGTAAGCCTATAAATAGGCATTCTCATTTGTGAAATAGATGTGTGCCTTCCTTCAATTCTTAACTCTCAAATTATTTATTTTTTCTCTGCAAATTCTAGTTATTTTACAGATTCTGACAGTGGTATCAGAGCCTTGTTCCTACGAGTTGTGAGGCAAAGTTTCTTTGAGTGTTTTGAGTGCTAAACACAGTGAGGTTGAGTGATTTATTTTTTTCAGGCAGTTGTGGTGCAAACATGTCTACTTCCAGCAGTACTTCCTCTGTTATTCCAGTGTTTAATGGTGAACACTATCACATTTGGGTTGTCAAGATGAGGTTTTGCTTAAGGTCTCAAGGTTTGTGGAATGTTGTGATGTTTGAAGCTGATCCACCACCATTGGGAGCAAATCCTACAGTTGCTCAGATGAAAGCATATGAGGAGGAAAAACTTAAGAAAGACAAAGCCATCACCTGCCTACATTCAGGACTTGTAGACCACATCTTCACCAAAATCATGGACTTGGAAACACCTAAACTGGTATGAGACAAACTCCAAGGTGAATTTGATGGTAGTGACAGTAAAAAATGTCAGGCTCCTCACATTGAAGAGAGAGTTTGAATTGATGAAGATGAAAGACAATGAATCTGTGAAAGATTATTCTAGCAAGTTAATGGATGTTGTAAACCAAATGAGGCTTCTTGGTGAGGCATTTACAGATCAAAAGGTGGTAGAAAAGATCATGGTTTCAGTGCCTTAAAAGTTTGAAGCCAAGATCTCTACAATTGAAGAGTCTTGTGACTTGCAAAGTCTCACAATTGCAGAATTAACCAGCAAGCTTCATGCGCAGGAGCAAAGGGTCTTAATGAAAGGTGTTGAAGCTACTGAAGGTGCTTTTTGAGCAAATCATAAGGGAAAGAGTTCTGGAAACCTAAAAGGAAAGAAGTTCTTCAAGAACAACAAAGGGAAAGCTGAAGGATCTTCAAGAAAATGAAACTTTTCGCCTTGCTCTCATTGCAGCAGAACCAACCATGTTGAGAAAGATTGTTGGTACAAAGGTAAATCCCTTTTTAATTGTAATTTCTGTAATAAATGTGGCCACAGTGAGAAGTATTGTAGAGCCAAGAAAAAACAATCTCAACAGCAAACACAACAACATGCAAATGTGATTGAAGAAGACAAAAAAGATGATAAGCATTTATTTATGGCATCACAAGTACTCAGTTCTCATGAACTGAATACTTGGCTCATTGACAATGGCTGCACCAGTCACATGACCAAACATCTATCAATTTTTACCTCCATTGATAAATCAATTCAAGCAACAGTCAAGTTGGGAAATGGTGAAGTTGTGCAGGCCAAAGGAAAATGGACAATTGCTATCAACACCAAGAGAGGTACAAAAATTGTCACTAATGTTCTTTACATTCCAAAACTAGATCAAAATCTTCTTAGTGTTACACAAATGCTAAGAAATGGATATGCAGTCTCTTTTAAAGAAAATTTTTGTTTTATCACTGATGTACATGGAACAGAGATAGGAAAAATTAAAATGAATGGAAATAACTTTTATTTGAAGCTTGATTTAGTTGAAGGTCATGTCTTTAGTGCCAAGATTGATGAGAGTGTTGTTTGGCACAAAAGATATGGTCATTTCAACTTGAAGTCATTGAAGTTCATGCAAGAAGTATGGTTGAAGACATGCCTGAAATCACAGTTAATGATCAAACTTGTGAAAGTTGTGAGCTAGGGAAGCAGCATCGCAAATCATTTCCTCAAAATATGTCCAAGAGAGCTACTCACAAGATGGAATTAGTTCATTCAGATATTTGTGGACCAATGAGCATAGCCTCATTGAGCAACAATGTTTATTTTGCACTATTTATTGATGATTTCAATAGAATGACTTGGGTTTATTTTCTAAAAACCAAATCACAAGTGCTCTCTGTGTTCAAAAGCTTCAAGAAAATGGTTGAAACTCAAAGTGGCCAAAAGGTTAAGGTGCTCAGAACTGATAATGGAGGTGAATATACCTCAAAAGAGTTCAATGTTTTTTGTCTAGAAGTTGGAATTGTACACCAACTGACAGCTCCATACTCACCGCAGTAGAATGGAGTCTCTGAGAGGAAGAACAGAACGGTAATGGAGATGGCGAGGTGCATGCTACTCGAGAAGAAGCTACCAAAGCTTCTATGGGCTGAAGTAGTTAGCACCTCAGTATATTTGCTTAACAGACTACCGACTAAGTCTGTTAAGAGCAAAACACCAATATAGGCATGGTCTAGTGTAAAACCATCTGTCAAGCACCTAAAAGTGTTTAGTTCATTGTGTTACCTTCATGTGCCATCTATCAAGAGAGGTAAGCTTGATGAAAGAGCTGAGAAGGGTGTTTTTGTTGGGTATGCAGCAGAATCAAAAGGTTACAGAATTTATAGCTTGAGTAGAATGAAAATTGTGATAAGTAGAGATGTGCACTTTGATGAAAATTCCTACTAGAATTGGGACTTGAAGAAAGTCCATAAATGTGATCAAACCACTCCATCTATTCTTGAACCAGCAGAAGATCCACTTGATGTTGAAGCAACTTTAGACATACCAGTGCTTAAGGTAAGGCCATTATCTAATGTGTATGAGAGGTGCAATCTTGTACATGTTGAGCATACATGTTACATAGAAGTTGCAAGATTTCTAGAATGGATTGAGGTTATGAAAGCTGAAATTGATGTTATTGAAAGAAATGGAACTTGGAAGTTGACAGAATTACTTGAAGCTAAGAAGACAATTGGTGTAAAATGGGTTTTCAGAACCAAATTGAATTCAGATGGTTTAATCTTCAAGCACAAGGCTAGATTGGTTGTGAAGGGTTTTGCTCAAGTTGCTGGAGTGGACTATGGTGATACATTTGCACCAATAGCCAGACATGACACTATAAGGCTGTTACTTGCACTTGCTGGTCAAATGGGATGAAAAGTGTACCATTTAGATGTCAAGTCAGCTTTTCTAAATGACATACTTCTTGAAGAAATTTATGTTCAACAACCAGAAGGCTTTGAGGTTACTAGGCATGAACACAAAGTGTACAAGTTGCAAAAGGCTCTTTATGGTTTGGAACAAGCACCAAGGGCCTGGTATAGCAGAATTGACTCTCACCTGATCCAACTTAGATTTAGGAGGAGTGAAAATGAAGCTACTTTGTATTTGAAACAAAATGAGAATGGTTTGCAATTGGTAGTGTCACTTTATGTTGATGCCATGCTAGTGACTGGAAGTAATGTACGATTGCTGGCTGAGTTCAAAATGGAAATGCAAGATGTATTTGAGATGTCTGACCTTGGCATCATGAACTACTTCCTTGGAATGGCACAAAATGAGAAAATTTCAAAGAATGATGGTGAGAAACTTAAGGAACCCTCTGCATATAGAAGCTTGGTAGGCAACCTACTATACTTGACAGCAACCAGACCTGACTTGATGTTTCTAGCTGGTTTACTTTCAAGATTCATGAGTTCACCTAGCAATGTTCACATGGGAGTTGCAAAAAGGGTGCTGAAGTATGTTAGAGGTACAACAAATCTTGGCATTTGGTATTTAAAGACAGGAGGAGTTAAGCTAGATGGCTATGCTGATAGTGATTGGGCAGGAAGTGTTGATGACATGAAGAACGTTTCAGGTTATGTATTTACAATCGGTTCAGGTGTCATTTGCTGGAATTCAAGAAAACAAGAAGTAGTGGCACAATCAACTGCAGAAGCTGAGTATATCTCCTTAGCAGCTGTTGCAAATCAAGGGATATGGTTAAGGAAATTGCTTGCTGATCTAGGCTAGGAATAAAGCTCACCAACAGAGCTTTACTGTGACAGCAAGTCAGCCATTGCCATTGCTCAAAATTCTGTCTAATATGGCAAGACCAAACACATAAATGTAAAATTTCATTCTATAAGGGAAGCTAAAAAGAATTCACTTGTCAAGTTGCATTATTGCTCAACTGATGTGCAACTTGCTGACATAATGACTAAGGCACTTCCTAAATCAAGGCTGGAGTTTCTAAGGTTGAAGCTTGGCATGTCCAAGGCAAATCTCAAGGAGGAGTGTTAGAACTCATGAGAGTTTGCCTCTGAAGTTTGAAAAAGTCTTAGTTAGACTTAGTCTTTGTTATTGTTTCATATCAGATTCTTACTCCATAATTTTCTATTTTCAGTTAATAGAAGTAATGCCAATAAAATTTGAAAGTAGCTAAGATTTTTTTTGCAATTTTCGTTTGGTTGTAAGCCTATAAATAGGCATTCTCATTTGTGAAATAGATGTGTGCCTTCCTTCAATTCGTAACTCTCAAATTATTTATTTTTTCTCTGCAAGTTCTAGTTCTTTTACAGATTCTGACAAGAAACTCATTGCTGATAGCCAAACAAATAGGTCCCATTTCCTGGAAAATGTGAAAAACAGAACGCAAGAGAGAAAATTCAGAATACCGTTTATGAAACCGCAGATTTCAACTTCAAGACTAGAAGCCGTTGAAAACAAGTAAAAATGGACAAATGCTCTAAACGTGGTCTTGGACTTTGGGTCACTTTATTTGCTGCATGGTTGGCTTCCATTTCCAAGATTTCACCACTCCACCGGCCTTCAATTGCGGGTGAAAAAAAATTAAATATACATTTTAATTAATTTATTTAAATTTAATTATTTACACCAAGGTTTAGATTAAAAATTTGAAAATGTTACTACATATACAAGATGATTGGTACATTACTAATATTTTGTTTGTCCATGAATAGTAAGTTGGGCGATGGACGTATTTTAAGTCAGACGTCACCTGTGAGCAACCCACCAAAATTAGTAGGCAGGCCATGGAGGTCGAGAACTGCCCCCATTAATTAATAGATGTCCTGAACTCCTAGTGGACTCATGTTAAAATCAAATTTTCAACATGCAATCACAAAAAAAAAAAAACAAAATGACTTAAGAGTAAGGGGATGTTTGTCTAAGGCAATTGGGAATAAATGGACAGCCATGCACCTATGTTACAGGCGACCTTGTCTTGAATGTGAATTCAATAAATATGTTGAATTATTTTTCAAAAAAAAAAAAAATTTATTAACATATCTTGATGTCATATTTATTTTGACACTCGTGAATTTATTAAATCGATTATTGAGTACATATTTAGAATATGTTTAATACTGTTTCTAAAAGGTATTTTTGGTTTTTCTAACACTTGAAAAATTTTCTTTTTCAAGTATTAAAAAGACTAAAAACATTTCTTAAAATCACTATCAAATACTTACTCTTAATTATTTTCACCAAAAATTAAATCTAAGAATATGAAAAAGCATTATCCTTTGTTTAATATTACTAATTAACCCATATCAAAACTTCAATTATAAATTATCACATCTATCCTAAAAACTATACTGTATCACATCTTTAATCACCTAAGGTAAACTATGCTCCAATATTGTGAAATAACCCAATTCAATATATATATATATAATTTCTATGTAAATTATAAAATAGTTTTTATATAAATAATATGAACTTATCTTATATCTTTAAAAATTACTTTTAAATGTTAAGATGGTGAATTTGTTTTATATAATATCTTAAAATTTTCTAAATTGAATGTTATTAATTTTTTACGATAATTTTTACATTTTATGTAGAAATTATTATCATTTTTTGTTTTTTTTTTTTAAAAAGAAAAAGAAAAAAAAAGAAGCACTTAGGAATCAGATTAGAAATTTTTAGTTTCTAGCTAACAATTTTACAACTATGATCAATTTGACATGCATATTTATCCACCACATTATGTAGCATTGTGTGTTAAACCTATATATATATATATATATATATATGTGATACTCACCTATATATGATTGAGAATTCATCCCATGATGTGTATTAGAATCATGAAGTTTAATGATGTTTAGATGTATTTTTATATTTGTCTTCCCAAAAAGCCTCTTGATGTAGATTTTCACTAGCTGAAACATTTCCATCTCATTTCTTGATGATAACTATTAAAGATTCGTGACTCGAATTTTATTTTGTCAGACTTGAAAATTTCGCAATACAATATATATGGTGAAAAAAAAACTATGAGATTTTTTTTAGGGTCTAACAGGGGGATTGGGCCTATCACCACTGATCCGATGGGGGTGTGGGGGCTTGTCCCGGAGTATGGACCTGCGGTAAAAATGGTTTTAGACAATTAAAAAGTTAATCTAAGGGGCCAATGTTTTAGGCACCACATATAGAAGGTCAACCTAGAGAAGTAGCACGCTATCCCACAGTGAATTTGTGGCACCAAAACTAAAGAGATTCTCAGATTAACAAAAATAGTAGGAAAAAGACAAGAAAATTCAGGGTTTCAGTCTCTGCAATTCACAATGTTATCTACCATTTTTTTCTTATTGTGTTATTTTCTGTGTTGCTCTACTAGAGACACCATGTAACGCCCAAGCATTTTCTTTTAAGGGTAATTTAGGAAATTGTTATTAATAATTAAATTAGTTAATTAATTAATTTAATAAAAAAAAGAAGAGGGGTAAAAGAGTAATTTTACGAATAAATACCCTAGGTATAAATTAGAAATTTTATTCTTTCCCTTCTTTTCTGAATAGAGTTCCTGTTCGCAGAATTCCAGAGAACGTAAGGTTGGAGTCAGATTTCAGGGTTGAAGAACAGATCTCTATAGGTAAGATTCTAACCCCTAGTTTAATATTTTAGATTCATTGATTAATTTCAAACACATTAGATATATTTTTTTGGAAAACCCCAAATCTAGATTAGGGTTAGATTATTTTTTAATTCGTTTTAATATCAAATAGTGAAAATTTAATATTTTGATTTTAGCATTGGAATTTGGGAGATCTTAAGTTTTATTAGAAAAAAAAAATTCCTTGGAATATTTCGATTTTAGGTTAGGGTTAATTAAAAAAAAAAAAAGAAAAAAAAAGAGGGAGAACGCGTGTGCACAGCACTGGAAGGAAGGAAGGAAGAAAAAAAAAAATATATGGGGGGTGTACGTGTACTGTGCTACTGGAAGCAAGGAGGAAAAAAAAAAAAATAGGCATGTGCCAAATGGAAGGAAGCCTTTTATATATATATATATATATATATATATAATGAATGATGATGCAATGGAAAAAAAAAAAAAAAAACTTGCTTTTTGGTTTGGTGGTTTGGTGTACTCGAGACATCTAGTGGCTTTTGAATTGGTTAATTAAAATAATAATATTTAGTTTTTAGATTAATGAATAAGATAATAGTAATAATAGATTTAGCAAAATATATATATATATATATATAGAGAATTTTATAATGACATAAAATTGTAATTTAATTAAATTAGTAATGTGTTATTAGAAACAAATTGAGAATTTATTAGTTTTATTTAAATAAGGAATAGATTAGTTAAATTATAAATAAATAGTAATAATTGTTTCTCTTATGTTATATTAGGTGAAGAGTAGATTATATTTTTTTTCAGAATCATTCTTCTCCCAAGCTTTCAAGGACTTCTTTTGAGGTAAGGGAAGTTAATGTAATATTTATAAAATAAAATTATTTTATATGTTATTTTGAATTGTGGAAAATAAAATGATATTTTGTTACCATGCATGGATCAAATTGTTTTGCACTAAATGTTATGTTGGAATATTTTGTTTTATTTATGACACAAAATATGGAGATATTATGTTGTGTAAATTTGAATACTTGAACAAAAAACATCACTCTGGTTTATTTGGCCCTTGTCAACGGGATATAATAGTTGACTATTCGGCCCTGTCAATGGGATATAATAGTTGACCTTTACATTTCATGGTGGGAATGTAATTGATTTGGACCCCAACCTCTAGGGGTTTGTTTAGAGGTTACTAGTACTAGTAGTGTTTGGTTCCGTCCACCAGGAACAATTTGAGGCTAGCCACCCATTTGAAAAGTCCCACCTAACTGGGCATTTGATATTTGATAACCAGAGTAATGAAAAATTGAATGGATTTGATTAAGTCTGATGGGAAAGTGTTTGAATTTGATATGAAATTGGTTGGTTGAATTTTGAATATATTGGCATTTTTGAAACTCTGATATTTGATGAAAAAAAAAAAAATTGATATCTCCTATTTGAAATGAAAATATTTGATCCATGAACTGCATTAATATTCCTTATTGGGCTGTGAGCTCATTCCCAATCGTTGAAAATTTTTCAGGTACTCTTAGTTCGGGTGAGGAGTGATGGCTAGGCTGAGGAATGGTCATCATTAGGATTTGACTTAGGATTTTATGTTGGATTTTGTTTAACTATTAGTTATGTTATTTTGGATCATTTGGTATTTGGAAGTTATTTGGAAATTGAATTTTGAGGATTTTAGACTTTGTTTCCGCTACTCTGAGCAGGTATTTGGTAATTGGTAACATCCAGTTACAATATGACTGTTTGGGTCAGATTATACTTTAAGCCTTCGGGTTTGAGGTGTGAAATGACCGTCACGCCCTTGGAGTGGGTCTTGGGGCGTGACACACCATCACACTAGACACTTGGCTTACTAATGGAGAAACTCTTGTCTCTTCCGGTGAAACTTTTGAACTAGGCTTCTTTCATCCAAATGGAAGCTCCAAGAATAGAAGATTCATGGGCATATGGCATCACATGTCTAAACCACCAAGAGTTGTGTGGGTAGCCAACCGAGAGAACCCCTTTTCTGGTACCTCCATTGGAGTTTTTGCCATTAAAAAAGATGGTAAGCTGAAGGTGTTGGCCGAAATTAATGAAGCAGTTCACTGGTCTATTGATATTGAAACACCTTCATCTAAAGACAGGATAGTGAAGCTTATGGACTATGGGAACCTTGTTTTGAGTGGCAATAGATCCGAAGAGATTATTTGAGAGAGCTTCCGTAATCCCACCGATATTTTTCTTCCTGGTATGAAGATGAATGAAAGCTTAATATTGACCTCATGGTTAAGCCCCGTTGACGCCACACTTGGAAACTATACCTTCAAGCTAGATCAAGAAAAAGAGTACCAGTATATCATATCTCAAATTTTATATGTACATTGGTACAGTGAGGACTGGGATGGAACGTTTGATGAGATGCCTGAAGCAACACGCAGCTTGTTGTCCAAAATCTCCTAGAGGAACGTGTATAAAGGGCATAGCTCTATCCCCAACTCATCAGTTGAAAAACAGTTGGTAATGAGTTCTTTAGGGGAAATTCAATACTATGCGAATTGGAATACATCGTCTCCAGTCTGGTGGGCACCGAAAGACCGATGCAGTGTGTCAATTGCTTGTGGGAAATTTGGAAGTTGTAGCACTAAGAATGCTTTGATGTGAAAATGTTTGCCTGGGTTCAAACCAATCTCGCCGAATAGTTGGAAAATTGGAGAGTTCTCAAGTGGGTGTACCAGAAAGTCACCCAAATACAAGAAGAATTCCATTGAAGACATGTTCTTGCGCTTAAAAATGATGAAAGCCAAAAAACCGTAGTCTTCTATTTTAGTAGATACGAATGATAATCAATATTGCAAAAAGGCTTGCCTTAGTGACTGCCAATGTCAAGCTTATTGTCACAAGCTGATTCAAATGAGCCTCCCCATGGGCTTACATAGAGCTAGGAAGCTTATGGAGACTCCTAGAGTGGGAAGAGTGTGGAAGGTTGTGGAGAAGCTTGGAGGAATCCACACAATTCTACACTATGGTGGAAGGCATGAGAGGAGTCCAAGGCTTTCTAGAGAATTCCAGAAGTCTCTTGTATATCGTTGTACATAGGCTTGTACCTAGAATGATGTAGGACTTTCTAGAATATACTTGAGTTGTAAGGAACCCTCTAAGGTTGCAGAGAGTTCCATTGGTGCCTATAAATAGGTGAGGGCCTCATTTGGCCAAGGCACCAAGCAAGTGAGCTTCCAAGCATTTGTAAAGGCTTCCATGAGTTAATAAGAGCTTCCATTCTTTAAAGAGTTGCCTACTAAGCTTTTTAAGCTTTCGAGTCGTGAACATCTTAGCCTAGCAAGCTAAGCATTGGGAGCAAGGTTGACTTAGCAAGATCAAGCGTCTTGACTTGCCTAAGTGCTGCACGAGCTTAGTGAACGACTAAGTCTGTGACAAGTGGTATTAGAGCGCGGTTACGAAGTGGGCATAGCAAAGGAAGCATGTCGGGCTCTAACGTGGAGGAGACTAGCGAGCAAACCCGTGGAAGGGAGATGGAGCATACTGCACGGGGCCGAGGCAGGAAGGATAAGTCTCGTGATGCCTTAGCCAACATGGAGGCAAGGCTAGCTAAGGTGGAGCTAGCCATGACGGACACCCGGGAAGGGGTGGACTTGATCGAGCAAGGCATGGAGAAAGGCTTAGAGGATCTAAGGGAGCAGATCCAAGACCTTCGCGAGGGGGTGCTAGGCTCACAAGTTCAACTGTGTCACACAAGGAGTTCATGTCCTTCCAAGACAAGGTCATGATCATGTTCGCTAGTGTGGAATCAAGGATGGAGGCCTTGGCTGCGCTCATGGAGACCCGAGACCAAGAGATTCATCAAGAGCTAGCCATCTACAAGACTGCGATATCAACATGAGTCATGGCCACTCATGAGGCACCAAGGGTGGAGGTGCCCAAGCCACACTCGTTCAATGGAAAGAGGGATGCTAAGGAGCTAGATAACTTCTTGTGGCACATGGAGCGTTACTTTGAGGCCATTGCATTGACGGATGAAGCCACTAAGGTATGCACCACGACCCTTTACCTCACCGATAATGCTACTCTATGGTGGCGTCGACAGTTTTCCGACATAGAGAAAGAGACGTGCACCATAGACACATGGGATGCCTTTAAGAGAGAAATCAAAAGGCAATTCTATCCCGAAGATGTGGCTTACCTAGCAAGGAAGAGTATGAAGCGTCTCAAGCACACAGGCTCGATCCGTGAGTATGTCAAGGAGTTCTTTACGTTTATGCTTGAGATACCTAACATGGCTGAGGAGGAGCTACTATTTAACTTTATGGACAACTTGCAAAGTTGGGCCGAGCAAGAGTTGAGGAGACATGGTGTCTAAGACCTAGCCATGACCATGGCGGTAGCAGAGTCCTTGGTAGATTATAGAAGGGGAGACTCCTCCAAGCCAAAACCACCATCCAAGGGTAACCAGGCCAAAGGTGGGGGAAACAATGGATCACAATGCCACACTTCTAAGGAAGGATCAAGCAAAGACCCTAGTGGCAAGGATGGTAAAGGCAAAGATAAGTGGAAGGAGTTCATGCCTAGGACCAATTGCTTCCTGTGCGATGGTACACACTGGGCACGAGACTGCCCTAAAAGGAAAGCTCTAAATGCTATGATTGAGGAAAATGAGCAGGAAGGCGATGCTAAAGTGGGATCGTTGCAACTCCTAAATGCCCTTAAGGCCAAGCCGATGCCTAAGACGCCTCAAAGCAAAGGGCTAATGTATGTAGAGGCCCTTGTGAATGGGAAGGCCACCAAGGCCTTGGTGAACACTGGTGCCACTCATAACTTTGTCTCGGAGGATGAGGCAAAGAGACTAAAGCTCCAAGCATCCAAGGAAGGAGGATGACTCAAGGCAGTTAATTCAGCTGCCAAGCCCGTCACATGGAGTAGCTTGCAGGGTGGCTATGCACATCGGCTCATGGGAAGGAAGGGTCGATTTCATAGTGGCACCCATGGATAACTTCAAGATGGTGCTAGGAATGGACTTCCTACAGAAGGTCAAGGTCGTGCCACTACCTTTCCTATGCTCAATGGCTATCTTAGAGGAGGAGAAGCCATGCATGGTCCCTACGGTCACTGAAGGTACGCTTAAGACCCCTATGCTATCAGCTATGCAAGTTAGGAAGGGGTTAAAGAGGAAAGAGGTGACCTACCTCGCCACCCTGAAGGAAGAAAGAGACGATGGGTCGGGAGAACCCATGCCTAAGGAAATCGAGGGGGTCCTTGATGAGTTCAAGGACGTGATGTCGCCCGAGTTGCCTAAGAGACTTCCTCATAGGAGAGAGGAAGATCACAGGATTGAGTTGGAGTCGGGAGCTAAGCCCCCTACTATGGTACATATAGAATGACACCACCGGAGTTGGAGGAACTAAGGAGACAACTTAAGGAGTTACTAGATGCGGGGTTCATCCAACCATCCAAGGCTTCCTATGGCGCGCCGGTTCTATTTCAGAAGAAGCATGATGGGTCCCTACGAATGTGCATAGACTATCGGGCACTCAACAAGGTGACGGTAAAGAACAAGTATCCTATCCCGCTCATTGCTGACTTATTCGATCAACTTGGAAGGGTAAGGTACTTCACGAAGCTAGACCTAAGGTCGGGCTACTACCAAGTAAGGATTGCGGAGGGGGACGAGCCAAAGACCACATGTGTGATCAGGTATGGCTCATACGAATTCTTAGTGATGCCTTTCGGACTCACCAATGCCCCAGCAACGTTCTGCACCCTCATGAACAAGATCTTCCACCCATGCTTAGACAAGTGATTCGTGCCCAATTGGTGTCTCAGCTGATTCGTGTCCAGCTGGTGCTCCTTGATTGGGGGAGTAATCAACAAAATTTATAACCTATTACACCATATACTAGGGTAGCAAAGAAAAAACTACTATAATATAGCGGCTTTAGGATCGTTCACTGGGAAGGATTAGCAAGCTATCAATGATACCAATTCAAAGTGAATTGGTCTTGTTTCATTTCAAGGTTAGCTAAAAAAATAAAACACAACCTTTTGATTGGTAAAGATTTAGATTTAAACTAACTAACAGAATAAGTAGTGAGAATAACTTAGGAAGAAAAACATTCCTTGGAGAGTTAGGTTCACTGGGGTGGTTCCTCATGCAAAAGACATAGCTCCGGTCAGATGGTTCATTTCCTCGCATTAGAGATTCAACATATAGTCAATTCTCTAACCGGTGTTGTACAGATACATCCTTTAATTAGATTTCAACTTTAATTCTCTCATTGATGCAACTTGCAATGGTTTAAGCCTCTCACTAAGCCTTAACCATTCAAGGTGATCTTTAACCTTAGACTTCCCTTCTCTAGCTCGCAAGAGATAACTAATGGATGTCTCCTTGGAGTCCAAAAGCTTACCAAGTGTTGGCAATTCCAGAAAATCCTACCTTAAAGTCACCTCCCAGAGGCTCGCAAGGGGTAAACTAGTGCATCTCCATGGATGGAGATCACTTGCCTTACCAAGTGTTGGCCCAGGTGACTCTAAGGTGTTTTAAGTTAACTAAAAACATAGAAATCACTAAAAGACTTTACTTCCTCTTAATTGATGGTTGAAACCACAAAGCTTTGCATTCTTGCATTTGGAACCTTCCCCGGCAACCTTAGCTCCAAGGAACTAGAGGTTTAGTTACTCATTCTCTGGGGAAAATTCCTCAGAGAGTGCATAACTTAGTAAGAAATAAATAATACAAAGTGAGAAGGTAAGACAAAACAAAGGACCTGAACTTTACTTGCTTTCCCAAAACTTTACAAAAGGGTCCCTTTTTGAGAACAGGCTCCCGAGAAGTATTTATATGAACATAATATAAAACTAATTATTACATGGATATTTTCTCTTTTTACTAACTTAAAAGCTAAGGAATCTTGTAATTGGTGGCTTACAAGAAGTATTTTGGGATTTAGACAACAAAAATCTGATGTAAAATATCTCCCAATGTCGGTAGCAAATATCGGGATGCTCCAGGGACCATTTCGCAAGAGAAAATGGTGTCTGCGAGATTTCGCAGACACTCAAGAAGGGCTGCGAAATCACTTCGCAGCAAAAAGCTATTCTCGCAGGGCTGCGAAGTTGGCTTCCACCTTGATGTTCTCAGCTTCCAGTTTGCGGCATATATCGGGCAACTTCAGAAGGAAATACACCCTACTGTACAAAAAGGCTGCGAAATCACTTCGCAACAAAAGGGTGATTTCGCAACACTTTGGAAAATGCTTCCTTCAGCTTGGAGTGATTGGCTTGCAATGGCTGCAACTTCTTCGTTTCAACTCCGAATTGCGTACCGTTTGAAGCATTGGATTGTTGACTTCCTGAGCTTTGAAATGGTATATAGCATGCATCAATTGGACTTCAAAAAGTGCTCCAAAAGTGGCTGCTACTACTATCATCAAGAATATGCTTCATGGCAGATTCTCTTAACTTTTTCTCCTTGCATTCCTGATTTACTCTTGGCAAATGACTTCCAAGCTTTGCCCAAGATTCCTCATAAATCTCCTCAATCTTGAATTGCTTTGGTGATCAAATTACTAACAAAAAACACCAAAACTTACACAAAATGATTAAAATTGCTTTCAAGGGTCCTTAACATGCCAATTGAGTTAAAATGCCAAAATTACTACTCAAAAGTGTTTAAAAGGATTAATTATAAGCTATCAAATAGCACTTTTTGAGTAGTAATCAACAAGTTCGTGGTGGTATACTTGGATGACATAGTCATCTACAGTAACACCCTAAAGAAGCACGTAAAGCACTTGAGGAAGGTCTTTAAGATCTTAAGGCAGAACGAGCTATACGTGAAGAAGGAAAAATGCTCCTTTGTTAAAAAAGAAGTGAGCTTCCTAGGGCATCGCATCAAGGATGGCAAGCTGAAGATGGATGATAGCAAGGTGAAAGCCATCCAGGAATGGGATCCACCAACCAAGGTACCTTAGCTCAGATATTTCCTTGGTTTAGTTAATTACTATCGGCGATTCATCAAAGGTTATTTAGCAAGGGCCGCTCCTTTCACTGATCTCCTTAAGAAGAATAAGGCATGAGAATGGGACGAAAGGTGCCAACAAGCCTTTAAAGATCTTAAGAAGGCTGTGACTGAGGAGTCGGTGTTAGCACTACCCGACCACACCAAGGTTTTTGAGATACACACAGATGCCTCACACTTCACTATTGGGGGAGTCCTTATGCAAGAAAGACACCCGATCGCATTTGAGAGTCGCAAGCTAAACGACACAGAGATGCGCTATACGGTGCAAGAAAAAGAGATGACCGCCATCGTCCACTGCTTGCGCACCTGGAGGCACTATCTTCTAGGGTCTCACTTCATAGTGAAGATCGATAACGTTGCCACTAGCTACTTCCAAACACAGAAGAAGTTGAGTCCTAAGCAAGCTAGGTGGCAAGACTTCCTGGCTGAGTTCGACTATACGTTGGAGTATAAGCCAGGGAGTGCTAATCATGTGGCTGACGCCCTAAGCAGTAAAACGGAGCTAGCATCCATGACGAGTCAGCCCCAAGGAGACATAATGGATCTTCTAAGGGAGGGACTGCAACATGATCCAGTGGCTAAGAGCCTCATCGTCCTAGCTCATGAAGGGAAGACTAAGCGGTTCTGGGTGGAGAACGACCTACTCTACACTAAGGGGAGACGACTCTATGTGCCTAAATGGGGGAACATAAGACGGAATCTGATAAATGAGTGCCATGACACCAAGTGGGCTGGGTACCCTGGGCAACGACGCACGAGGGCACTACTCGAGTCGGCTTATTATTGGACTCAAATACGGGATGAGGTAGAGGCCTATGTGAGGACTTGTCTTGTGTGCCAACAAGACAAGGTGGAACAATAACAACCTAGAGGCCTGTTGAAGCCACTACCTATAGCAGAGCGCCCATGTGACAACGTCACCATGGACTTCATCATCGGGCTACCCAAGTCGGAGGACAACGGTTCTATCATAGTGGTAGTGGACAGGTTCTCTAACTATGCAACCTTCATAGCAGCCCCGACTGACCGCACTGCGGAAGAGACGACGAGGCTATTCCTAAAGCACGTAGTCAAGTATTGGGGGTTGCCTAAAGTGATTGCAATCCGCGTTTTACTAGGAAGTTTTGGATGAAGCTCTTCAAGCTTATGGGTTCGGAGCTTCACTTCTCCACAAGCTTTCACCCACAGACGGATGGGCAGACTGAGAGGGTGAACGCTTTATTGGAGCTATACTTAAGGCACTTCATGAGTGCCAACCAGAAGGATTGGGCTAAGTTGCTAGACATAGCCCAATTCTCGTATAACCTGCAAAGGAGTGAGGCAACCAATAAGAGCCCATTCGAGTTGGCCACAAGGCAGCAACCGTTAACTCCTCACACTCTAACGATAGGCTATACGGGGAGAAGTCCAGCAGCTTTCAAGTTCGCGAAAGGGTGGCACGAGCAAGCTGACATATCACGCTCATACTTGGACAAGGCCGCTAAGAAAATGAAGAAGTGGGCTGACAAGAAGCGACGACACACGGAGTACAAAGTCGGAGACATGGTGCTTTCAAGCTCATTTCTCAACAATTCAAATCCCTAAGGTTAGTGCATAAGGGCCTTATGAGGAGGTATGAAGGACCCTTCCCCGTACTTGGGAATGTCGACAAGGTGTCCTATAGAGTTAAGCTACCGCCAAGGTTGAAGATTCATCATGTCTTCCACGTAAACTACTTGAAACCCTATCACGAAGACAAAGATGATCCAAGCCGAGGGTTGTCTAAGAGGGCACCTACAACGGTCGTGATCTCCTATGATAAGGAGATAGAACACTTTCTCGTAGATCGGGTCATCAGGAGACGAGGTGTACCTCCTGGTACGGAATACTTAGTGAAATGGAAAGGACTACCAAAAAGTGAGGCTAGCTGGGAGCCAACAGATGCACTATGGCAGTTATAGGAGCAAATTGAGCAATTCCGGGCAGAAGGCGCGACAAGAACGTCTGCGGCTTAGGTGGAGGAGAGTGTCACAAGCTGATTCAAATGAGCCTCCCCATGGGCTTATATAGAGCCAGGAAGCTTCTGGAGACTCCTAGAGTGGGAAGAGTGTGGAAGGTTGTGGAGAAGCCTGGAGGAATCCACACAATTCTACACTATGGTGGAAGGCATGAGAGGAGTCCAGGGCTTTCTAGAGAATTCCAGAAGTCTCTTGTATATCCTTGTACATAGGCTTGTACCTAGAATGATGTAGGACATTCTAGAATATACTTAAGTTGTAAGGAACCCTCCAAGGTTCCAGAGAGTTCCATTGGTGCCTATAAATAGGTGAAGGCCTCATTTGGCCAAGGTACCAAGCAAGTGAGCTTCCAAGCACTTGTAAAGGCTTCCATGAGTTAATAAGAGCTTCCTTTAAAGAGTTGCTTACTAAGCTTCTTAAGCTTTCGAGTCGTGAGTGTCTTAGCCTAGCAAGCTAAGCATTGGGAGCAAGGCTGACTTAGCAAGATCAAGCGTCTTGACTTGCCTAAGTGCCACAAGAGCTTAGTGAACGACTAAGTCCGTGACATTATGCTCAAACTAAATAACATAAAGGGGCAATAACCCAGAATGCTTGATTTGGACAGACGACCTTAGTGGTCTTCAGGAGGAGTATGACTCTGATGCTGACAATCTCTTTGTTCGTGTATCTATTTCAGATATAGGTATGTCCCTTTCCAATTTCTTTTTCTCCTTTTCTTGAGAAGAAGTACCTCATGTTTTAGTTTATTGATCAACACAAGCATAAATCCATTTATAGACATTAGGAAGAAACTGTAATCGGAAGAAATACCCTTTAACAAGGGATTCTACATTTTATTTGCAGAATCAACAATAAGAAATTGTCAAGCTTGTGGCTCAATCATGATTCCTTATCCTCTAAGCACTGGATCAAAGTGTGGTGATCCCATGTACTTTAATTTTGAATGCAACATTACCACGGGCCAGGTTCAGTTCAAGGTACTTGGTGGCACCTATCGGGTAACTAGCATTAATCTAGAGACATTAACATTTGTAATCTAACTTAAAGAATTAGATTGCAGTTCTCGAAGTCTTATCAACAAAATTCCACCACTAAACCTGCCTTTTCACATGACCAATGTCTGCACAGTGGTCAAAATCGACAATTTTGGCTCTGAGAAGTCATTGGAAAATAGCATTGAGATAGAGATCAGTTGGGATCCACCATTGGAGCTAGTGTGTACCTCATCAGCAGACTGCAAGGATTGGCCTAATTCAAATTGCAGAACACAAAATGGAACCACTAAGTGCTTTTGCAGTGAAAAATTTAAGTGAAATGGATCAAGTTTAGATTTTACACAAGGTGAGCTACAGACCTAGTATATTTCTAAATTTGCTTTCTAGGTATGTGAGAAGTTGAACTCAATACTTTCTTTTTGCTTGGTTTTGGTCATTTAAACTTATTTTCCAATGAAAGACATAGAGGTTAGTAATGATAGATGCATTGCCTTTTCCATGAATGAGAGTGGTTCTTCTTTGTTTTAGACCTTGGCAATAAGATGTCGTCATTATCATCTCCGGTAGTTGTGGTAGGCATAACAATTGTTGTTGTTCTAGTTGCGCTTTTAAGCACCATTGGTTATATTGCTTATTTGCGCAAAAGAAACATCACCAAAAGGAAAGGTAATCTTTGTGCCATAAGCTCTACCATGGATCTTCCGCTATTTTCTTTTCAAATTGTACCTGGCAAAATTGAGAAAATTGCAGAGGTTTTCTATATAATATTTTCTTTTTTTTTTAATTCAGGAAACAGGGCAAATCCTGTGCTGCACTTGTATGATAGTGAAAGTCGTGTGAAACACTTAATAGACTTGAAGGAATTCAAAGATGAGGATAAGAAAGGCATTGATGTACCATTTTTCGACTTAAAAGACATCCTGGCTGCTACGGATAACTTTTTAGATTCGCATAAGCTTGGACAAGGGGGCTTTGGGCCGGTTTACAAGGTAATATAACTTATTTCAAACAATGCTCATATTTTCAACTGATTTCTGATTATCAATGTCTAATGCATATGCATTGTGGCTTCTAGGGCAAATTTCCAGATGGGAAAGAAGCAGCTGTGAAGAGACTCTCAAGTGCTTCAAGGCAAAGCCTAGTGGAATTTAAGAATGAGGTTGTGTTGATTGCCAAACTTCAGCATCGAAATCTGGTTAGACTTCTGGGCTATTGTATTGAAGGAGATGAGAAGATTTTACTTTATGAATATATGCCCAACAAAAGCTTAGACTCTTTCATATTTGGTTTGCCTCTAAACCTACGTCAAGTCCCTACTTTTGTTGTATCATTGCATACGTGCCATGAACTGATAGACAGGATCTAACTGAATGAACCATGCCACTAAAATTTTTCTTTCTAATGGCAACTGGGCAAGATCGAATGCTATGCGTGTTACTAAACTGGGAGAGTCGCTTCGACATCATTTTGGGAATTGCTCGAGGGCTAATTTATCTTCACCAAGATTCAAGGTTGAAGATCATTCACAGGGACTTGAAGACGAGCAACATTCTATTAGATGGGGATATGAATCCCAAAATTTCAGACTTCAGCTTGGCCAGGATCTTTGAGAGCAAGCAAACAGAGGCAAACACAAACAAAGTAGTGGGCACTTAGTAAGTATTGTATGCATGGGGAAAGATATTTGCCTTGGCATATACCTAATCAACTGATTACTTTTTAACATTCCATGTAATGCAGTGGCTATATGTCTCCAGAATATGTGCTAGATGGGTTTTTCTTAGTAAAATCTGATGTTTTTTGCTTTGGTGTTATTGTACTTGAGATCATCAGTGGGAAGAGGAACACAGGATTTTATCAATCTGACCAAGCTATGAGCCTTTTAGGTTATGTAAGTGGCTTGAATATCTCATGATGATTTATCTTTTAGTCATTCTTTGTTAAATTATCAATTCAACCCAAAGCTTAAACTATCATGTGATGGTGGGCCAATACCTTATCTGTAGGTTTTGATAGAAACAAAGGGTAGAAACTCTCAAGAAGCAACAAAACGTTGAGGAATCTGAAGTTATATTTTATTAAGCTGCAAAGCACTTATTTATACAGCTAGCTTAAAACAGAAAAACATAAAAATAGCAACAAACTTGCTACCTATAGATACTTCCTAAAGAATAGAAACAAACCAACAAATACTTCCTAAGGAATAGGTAAATTTTCCACATGACTAACTTATTTTGACTACTTCCACTTCATTCTACTCAGCTCCATGTCAGCAGCTCCTAGGACATGTCATTCAACACTCCTCCTTGTCTCTGGAGCTGCAGACTCCAAGTCTTTGCCTCAAGAACTCATATCTAGCTTTGAGAAGTAGTTTGGTTAAGATATCAACATTTTGACTTTCTGTTTTGTAGTAGACCAACTGTATTTCTCCCTCTTTCTGTACCTCTCTTAGTAAATAGAGTTTTAGCTTGAAATGTTTTGTTTTGCCATGGAACACCGGATTATTTGCAATTGAAATTGCAGCTTGGTTGTCTACGAGTATTTGTGTGCTTTTCTTTTGCTCCATAAACAAGTCAGCCATCAATTTCCTGATCCAGAAAGCCTGATTCATAGCAGCAGCAGTAGCTACATATTCTGCTTCTGCTGTGGATTGGGCTATGACTTCTTGCTTTTTGGAACACCATGCAAAAATAGCAGAACCAAAGCTGAAACAATAACCTAAAGTACTTCTCATGTCATCAACACAACCTGCCCAATCACTATCTGAATAACCATGAAGAGTAAAGTTTTTAACTTGACAAAACCTCAAACCATAGTCAATTGTACCCTTGACATATCTAACAATTCTTTTTGCTGCTTGAAAGTGAATTTCACTAGCACAATGCATGTACCTTGAGAGTAAACTTACTGCATTCATAATATCTGGTCTAGTTGCTGTTAGGTACATCAAGCGCCCAATAATGGTCTTGTAAAGCCTTTCATCAGCTTTTGCAGCTCCATCTTTTTTGCAAAACTTCTCATTTTGATTCATTGGAGTTGCACTTGGATTGCACTCTTCCATCTTGAACTTTTTCAGGATTTCCTTGGCATATTTTTGTTGACATATGAAGATCTCATTCTATTTTTGTTGTACCTCCATGCCAAGAAAGAATGTCATCCTTCCAAGATCAGTCATCTCAAAAACATCATTCATTTCCTTTTTGAAATTAACAATTTGCTCCATACTGCTTCCTGTCACAAGTAGATCATCAATGTATAAGGATACCACAAGTGTTTCATCACAAACCTTCCTGAAGTATAGAGTAAATTCACTTAGGCTTTTTGTAAAGCCTAAGCCTAACAAATGTGAATCAATCCTACTGTACCAGTCCCTTGGTGCTTGTTTTAAACCATACAAGGCCTTTTTCAGCAAATATACTTTCTCCTCCATTCCTTGAACAATAAAACCTTCAGGCTGCTCCACAAAAATTTCTTCCTCCAAGTATCCATTCAAGAAGGCTGATTTGACATCCATCTGATGTATATTCCAGCCTTTTTGAGCAGCAAGAGCCAACAACATTCTTATAGTGTCCAATCTAGCAACTGGGGCAAAAGTCTAAGAGAAATCCACCCCAAACATCTGAGCATATCCTTTGACAACTAGTCTTGCCTTATGTTTGTTTATAGAACCATCGGAATTGAGTTTGGTTCTATAAACCCACTTGACTCCAATTGCCCTTTTGTGTGTCGGTTTGTCCATCAAAATCATTTTAAGCTCCTCCTTCATTGTAGCCATCCATTTTTTATCAGTTGTAGCTTCTTCATACCCTGCAGGCTCTATTATAGCAACATTGCACCTCTGATAGATGTTAGAGAGTGATTTGGTTCCCCTGATAGGTTCATCATCAATATTGTCATGCTCCTCCTGAAACTCAAGGTCCTTTTGGAACTCAAGATTCTCTTTAAACTCAAGCTTCTTATCATTCTCCCAACTCCAACTTTCTGATTCAAAGAATTTGACATCTTTGCTAACTATCACTTTGTTATTTTCTGGAAGGTAGATTCTATAGGCCTTTGATATTGAGCTATAGCCTATAAAGATCCCAACTTCAGCTTTTTTATCCAATTTGTCTCTCTTAACATGTGGAATATAAGAGAAACAAAGACAACTAAATGTTTTTAAATTTTGTAGCCTTGGTTTATAGCCATACCATGCTTCAAATGGAGTATTTTGTTGCAAAGCTTTTGTTGGCAGTCTATTCAGCAGAAAGATTGATGTATGTGCAGCCTCAGCCCAGAATTTCTTTGGCAGCCATTTGTCATGCAGCAAACACCTTGTCATTTCCATAAGTGTTCTATTTTTCCTCTCAACGACTCCATTCTGTTGAGGGGTATAAGGTGTTGTAAGCTGGTGCTCAATGCCTGCATCTTCACAAAATTTGTTAAATTTCTCCGAGGTGTATTCAGTTCCATTATCAGACCTGATCACTTGCATTTTACATTTACTTTGATTTTCATCCCAAGCTTTAAACTTCCAAAAGATGTTAGCAACTTCATATTTAAATTTCATGAAATAAATTCAGCACATTCTTGTGTGATCATCAATGAAAGCAATATAGAACTTACTGCCATTTAGTGATGGTGTTATTTGAGGTCCTTCCACATCAGTGTGTACTAACTGCAATTTCTGAGTAGCTCTCTAGGCCTTGTTTTGTGGGAAAGGAAGTCTTGTTTGTTTCCCGTATTGATAAGCTACACAAGTAGGAGGCTTCACCTCTAATTCAGGCAAGCCTTTTCCAAGATCCTTCTTCTTCATAAAGAGCAGGGCGGTATGATGAAAGTGCCCCAAACGCCTATGCCAAAGCATTGTATTGTTTTTTCTTTGTGAATTTCAACTTGCTCTTCTTGCATCAAATCCAAGGCAAAGCTTTTGTCTTTCATTTGGATTATAAATACCTCTCTGCCTTGTCCATTAGCAATCATGCAATGATTGTCCTCAAACAACACCTTATAGCCTTTTTCCAACAGCTGACCAACACTCAGCAAATTTTGATTAATCTCAGGAACATATAAGACATTAGAGATTAATTTCAAACCTGTGTGGCCTTCAATTGCCATGGTGCCTTTGCCTTTTACTGCAAGATATGCTCCATTTCCAACTCTAACTTTGGAAGTAACAGTTTTGTCAAGTTCCTTAAAGAGCCCTTGATCATAAGTCATATGGTTTGTACAACCACTGTCTATAAGCCAAGTTTCTAGGGAGCTGCTAGTGAAAAAGCATGATACCACAAACAGTTGCTCATCTTGAAGTTCTTCCACAGCAGCCTTGACTTCTCCTAGCTGCTGTTGAGATTTGCATATTCTTTCCACATGCCCTAGCTGACCACACTTGTGACATTTTACATCCAACCTCCACCAACACTTTTTTTGTGGATGATTGGATTTTTTACAGTAAGGACATGGTGGAAACTTTTGAGTGTTGTTGCTGCTGTTATTGTTGCTTTGCATTTCTTTCTTGTACTGAGATATGGCCTGAAATGCACCCTCCACATATTCTTCTTGTCTCATAAGCCTCCTTTGTTCTTGAGCCTGTAATGCATTCAACAGCTCTGCCAAGGTGATACTTGACACATCTTTTGAGTTTTCTAGAGATGATATTGTAGTCTCAAACTTTTCAGGAACTGTTATAAAATTTTTTTGAACTATTCTAGAATCAGAAAAGTCAGTACCAAGAAGTCTTACTTTGTTAACAATACTAAGAAGTCTGTCTAAGTAATCCTTGATTGTTTCTGATTCTTTCATCCTTTGCATCTCAAACTCTCTAATCAGGTTCAGCACTTGCATACCTTTGACTCATTCATTTCCTTCATATTCCTTCTTCAGGAAGTTCCATATTTCATTTTTCGTCTTCAATGCCATGATTCTGGTGAAAATTGTAGATGAGACAGCTACAAATAGACTAGCTTTTGCCTTTGATTTCCTTTGCCTCCTCTCATTGTGTAGTTTTATCTGAGCCATAGTTGGATTGTCGGACAGGGGAGGAACTTCATATTCCTCACTAACAGCTTCCCACAGATCACTAGCATCAAGGTAGGCTTCCATACAGACAACCCACAGTTGATAATTTATTCCATCAAACACTGGAGGTGCCAATGCATTCAGTGAAGCTTCTGAGGTCATTCTGGATATTGTTTTGGATAGGGTAGATGGTGGTGTATAGGCTCACTCACCTCACAGGTTACTCAAGAACAACATGGATATTGTTTTGGATAGGGTAGATGGTGGTGTATAGGCTCACTCACCTCACAGGTTACTCAATAACAACAACTCTGATACCAATTTGTAGGTTTTGATAAAAACAAAGGGTAGAAACTCTCAAGAAGCAACATAATGTTGAGGAATCTGAAGTTATATTTTATTAAGCTTCAAAGCACTTATTTATACAGCTAGCTTAAAACAGAAAAACATAAAAATAGCAACAAACATGCTACCTATAGATACTTCCTAAAGAATAAAAACAAACCAACAAATACTTCCTAAGGAATAGGTAAATCTTCCACATGACTAACTTATTTTAACTACTTCCACTTCATTCTACTTAGCTCCATGTCAGCAGCTCCTAGGACATGTCATTCAACATTATCTCACAAGTGGCCTTCTTTAGATTTGCATGTAAGCTTAGTAAATAAAGAAAATAAACAAACAATGAGGTTTGAATTGATGACCTCCCCTAGAAAAAAAATCTTTATATTATATATCAAATTGATATGATTGCCCAACCTATCATTTTACTTTAGCAAATCTAATTTTAATATCAAGAGAATTGTTCCAAGCATGGAGATTGTGGAAAGAAGACAAGGTGTATGATTTGATGGACCAGACACTAAGTGAAACATGCAACACTAATGAATTCTTGAGGTGTGTAAATGTTGGGTTGTTGTGTGTACAAGAAGACCCAAGTGATCGCCCCACCTTGCCCAATGCATTTCTCATGCTCAATAGTGAGATAGCCACACTTCCAATACCCTAGCAACCAGCCTTTGTTGTGAGAAGAGGGCCGCCCAGCTTAGCTCCTTCCTCTTCCACCAATCCGAAAACATGCTCCAACAATGAGATAACTGTCAGCTTAGAAGAAGGTAGATAGTTAGGGAGAATCAGCCATAAGTTCAGTCTTGTTTGTTGGTGTTATCAACTTCATATATGTTGCATCAGAATTGGATTTCTTAGGACATAATCACAGGTGTGTTTTAGTGTAAATTGATTTCATGAATATCTATTCGATTGTTCTCTACACCAATTGTAAATCACTAACTTCCCATCTTATTTTCTATATTTTTGCCTTAAGGCCGCAAGACGAAGTAGACCTAAAACTGTTTGATTCTTTGGTAGTACTGTTGCTCATTTTTCTTGTGTATTTATTTATAATCATATTGTGTGGAAGGAAATTTCTAATTCAAGAATCATCATCCAATTGATACATGCATTGTGAAATCATTGAATCAAGAGTTGATTTTAAAAAATAAAAATAAAATAAAAAATAAAAAAGTAATGACTACTTGACCAATGACCAAAAGAAATAGAAACAAATCTTGCAAGTTTGACAATTCTTTTACCCATAATGCCTTTTCCACTGTTCTCTTCTTCAATCTTAAAAGAACCCAATGCAATTTCAATCTTTTCATCAGTGCTCTAGTTTGGTTTTGATCTACCATTATCAGTGATGATAAAAGAAAAAGCTCACTTGGAGGATATGATTATGACTTTCAAGATACAACCTCTCTTTATTATAGGAGGTTGGTGATGAAATTTTTCGGCAAAATACAACATTTACAGTTCCGTAATGAGACGGCCTCTTGGTATTCGCTTTTCCAGAAACCAAAAGATAGGTGCAGTGGGAATAATCCCAGTGAGAGTTTTGCCAGTTGAAATAGTAGAAATCGGATTTTGTGCAAGTGTTTGCCAGGATTCCAACCAAATTTTCCAAGAAAGTGGTATGGTGGAGATTTTTTGGGGATGTAGATGAATTTCACCCATGAGCAGACTTCTGGAGTTCAACCAGGACTTGCCATTTTTGGTGACAAGCGGCTGCATAGTAGGGAAGGGCAAAGTACTTCTAGTTTGTATCCATTTTCTGATGTCGGATGGTTAAGCGAAATGCAGATTGGATGGAGATCTCCTGCATTAACCAAACCAAACACATGAAAATAAAGAAAGATAAGAGATTTTTAACATGGCTCTGTTAAAAATGGGACAAACTCATCATGTGGGATAGTCGGGTGATTCTAGAATAGAACAGATCTGACTTTGGCATCGACGACTCAACCATCCGTCATTTGGATATTTGAAGCATTTACTACCTAGTTTATTTTCTGATTTCTCTATCTCAGATTTTCAATGTGAAACTTGTATTTTGGCCAAAAGTCACCGGATAATTTATCATTTACATAAGAATAAGAGTGATGTACCTTTTAGCTTAATTCATTCTGATGTGTGGGGACCATCCCTAAAATCTACTCTATCGGGTTATCGCTGATTTGTTCTCTTTGTTGATGATTGCACTTGAATGATGTGGCTCTACCTACTGACAAACAAAGATGAGGTTTTTACTGTCTTCTACTCTTTTCACACAATGACTCAAACCCAATTTTCTGCCAAACTCAGAGTTTTTCCCTTTGATAATGGCACTGAATACATGAATCGACAATTCCAGAAGTACTTCCACCAACATGGGTTGATACATCAAACCTCGTGTCCTCATACTCCAGAGCAAAACGGTGTAGTAGAACGTAAGAATCGCCATATTCTCGAGACCACACGTGTCCTCCTATTAAGTGCGCATGTACCTAGTCCTTACTGGCCTAATGCGGTTACAATTATTGTGCATCTCATTAATCGAATGACATTCCAAATTCTGGATTTCAAAACACCTCTATAGGCCTTAGCCTCGAGTATATCAGTACTTTCGACTACGACGCTTCTTCCCCGAACCTTTGGATGCGTTGTCTATGTTCATCTTCACTGCAACCAGCGCACTAAACTCGATCCTTGTGCTTGTCGTTGTCTCTTTCTAGGCTATGCCACCAATAAAAAAGGTTACTGGTGCTATGATCCAACAAACATGCGGCTCTATGTTACTATGGATGTCACATTCCTCGAGTCTGAGATGTTCTATCATCCATCCAATTCTTCTCTTAAGGGGAAGACACACGATGAAGAGTTGAATTGGTTCAAAGACATCCCAGACATCCCACTGATTACAGAGCCACCAATTACCATGGATATGGAATAGCTACAGAGCCACCAATGCTGACTACTGAGACACCAACTCCAATTCCTGAGACACCCCCTCATTCTAAAGTACCTCATGACCCAACTTCTGAGAATATTCCTGAAGAGGTTCCTAAGGTAAGTTTTCCTCTTGCCACAAAACATTTAACTGACGATGGTTATTAGTTACCTCCCAAGCACAATCATGGCAAACTACCAAAATGCTATTCTCCAAATATTGAGACACACAAATCAAAGTACCCAATTGCCAATTACGTCTCAACAAAGAAGCTCTCAGAACCCTTAAAGAGCTTTTCTAATGCATTATCAGCGCATCACATTCAAACAAGCATAGAGGAGGCTCTACAAGACCCTAGGTGGGTCCAACCAATAAAGGAAGAAATGGAAGCATTGTTGAAAAACAAGACGTGGATTCTTGTCTCTTTACTAGAATGCCACAAGATAGTGGGGTGCAAATGGGTATTCTCCATCAAATACAAGGTGGATGGGTCAATTGAGTGCTAAAAAGTGAGGCTTGTAGCGAAATAATATACGTAGACTTATGGAGTTGACTATATGGAGACCTTTTCACTTGTAGCCAAGTTGAACACTATAAGAGTCCTTCTATTTATTGTAGTGAATCTTGATTGGTCGCTACTCCAATTTGATGTAAAGAATGTGTTCCTCCATAGTGACCTCGAAGAAGAAATTTATATGGATATCCCCATGGGTACATTGAAACGTCTGGCAAGACAGTGTGTAAACTGTGGCCCACCCTGTACGGCTTGAAATAGTCTCCACAAGCTTGGTTTGGACGCCTCAACCTAGCAATGAGAAAGTATGGGTTTCAACAAAGCAATTATGACCACACTCTATTTCTAAAGCGTCGACAAGGCAAGGTAACAACACTAATAGTGTATGTAGATGATATGATCATCACATGTAATGATACCGAGGAAGTTGCGAAACTTAAAAAACAGTTGGCAGCAAAGTTTGAAATAAAGAGTTTGGGTTGGTTGAAATATTTTCTAGGAATTCGGGTGGCTCAATCTAAACGAGGTATCTTTCTTTCCCAACGAAAGTATACTCTCGATCTATTATCAAAAGTTGGATTGCTAGACTGTAAACTGACAGTTGTTCCAATACAATAGAATCATAGGCTTGGAGAATACCCTGACCAGATTCCCACTGATAAAGGCAAATATCAGAGATTGGTTGGAAAACTAATTTATCTTTCACATACCCGACCTGATATTGTCTATGCGGTCAGTGTAGTGAATCAGTTCATGCATTGCCCTAGTGAAGATCATATGAATGTAGTGACTCAAATTTTAAGATACCTTAAGGGAACCCTAGGGAAGAGAATTATGTTCTCAAAGAATGGGTACCTGGAAATTATAGGGTATATCGACGTTGATTGGGCAAGAAATATCTCCAATAGGAAATCCACATCAGGTTACCTCACATTTGTTGGAGAAACTTGAAAACATGTCGAAGTAAAAAAACCATAAAGTAGTAGCTGATTACTACTCAAAAAGTGCTATTTTGTAGCTTGTAATTAACTCTTTTAAACACTCTTGAGTAGTAATTATTACCTTTTAACTCAATTGACATGTTAAGGACCCTTGCAATCGTTTCTAAGCAAATTGTGTTAAGTTTTGGTGTTTTTGATAGCTTTTAGCTACACCAAAGCAATCCAAGAATGAGGGAGAGCTGTATATAGTTCATGGCAAAGCTTTTGGAAGCTCAAATTCATGAAGAACCAAGCTTTGGAGCTCCATAGCCCTTTGCCAAATTCGTTCAAAGTATGCAAGGAAAGAACAACGGAGAGAGGAAAAATAGAGTGAAGAAAATAGAGGACAGCAGCTTCAGTCTTCTTTCACACTTTTGGAGCACTTCCCGAAGTCCATTTTCTACATGCTATATACCATTTCAAAGCTCAGGAAGTCAAGAATCCAACGCTTCAAACAGTGTACGAATTGGAGCTGAAATGAGGAAGATATGGCTTTCACAAGACAAATACACCCAGTTGAAGGACAAATTCGCATCTTGCGAATTTGGAACTCCAACGTGCGAAATTAAAGCCTACCTTGCGAAATGGAAATGGAATACAGCCGCACAGTCACAGAGAAACCCAACTTGCGAAAGTGATTTTGCAACTTGCGAACTTGGAGCTCAACGTGCGAAAATGGATTCCAAGTTGCGAAATCAACTTGCGAGATTTTCGCAAGTCACCATGCAACGTGCGAAATCTACATGCGAACTGGGATATTTGTGCACCAACTCTTTTAGATCTTTTCTTAAGATATTTTTGTATAAATTTCCATTCTTCTCCTTGTAATCCACCAACCATAAGATTTCTTAGCTAGGAAGGTTGGAAAAACTTCTCTATATATATTCCCTTGCATCCATTGTAAAAGATATAGATATATAAGTATATAGAATATACAGAGCTTTGCTTTGTTTTTCCTTCTCTTTCATTTTCATTTTCTTTTTCTTTCTAGCCAACCAAACTCTGAGGATTTTTCCTCAGAGGATGAGAGGCTAGGCTCTTCGTCTCTTGGAGTGAGGAAAGCCGGGTAAGTTTCCACATGCATAAATTGGAAGTTTTGTTGTTTTAGTTTTTAATGAAGAGAAAGTGTGACCTGTTAATGGTTTTTATCTTTTTAGTTAACTTAAAACGCCTTCAATTCACCTGAGCTAACACTTGGTAAGGCAAGTGATCTCCGTCCATAGAGATGCACTAGTTTATCTCTTGCGAGCTTTTGGTAGGTGGTTTGAAGGTAGGATTTTCTAGAATAGCCAATATTTGGTAAGCTTTCGAATTCCATGGATTCTTATTGCTTGCAATCTTGCTCCATGGAGGTCTAATTGTTATCTCTTGTTCGCTTTTGACGGGTAATCCAAGGTTAAAGATCACCTTGAATGGAAAGTGCTTGGTGAGAGGTATGAGCCATTGCAAGGTGCATCAGTGAGAGAAATTTAGTGTTTGAACCCATTAATGGGAAGCATCTGTACCACACCGGTTAGAGAATTAACTATATGTTAATTCTCTAATGCGAGGAAAAGAAGCAAGTGACCGGAACTCCCTTTTTGTATGAGGAATCTGAGCCTAGTGATCTAAAACTCCAAGAAACACTTTTCTTTGTAAGTAAAATCAGTTACTTTATGTTAGGTTAGCTTAATACCATCCGTTTTCATTCAAACTTATGTCTTCTTTTAAAGCTAACAAAGAAAAGAAAAAGTACCAATTCAATTTTTGAACTAATATCAATTGCGATGTAAAAACCCATCTCTGTGGACGATCCTAGAGCCACTATACTATGCTAGCTAAATGCTACCCCAGTATATGGTGAAATAGGTTTATAAATTTTGTTGATTACTCCCGTCTGAGGATTGAGATCAAAGCACATCAATTGAGTTGAATCAATTGGAACACCAATCGGGCACGAATCAGTAGCACTATTTAGTGCAGAGGCGGAGTTTCGAGGAATGGCTAAGGGGTTGTGTGAGTTACTCTGGCTGAGAAGATTATTGATAGAAATTGGCTATTCTCCTTGTTGCGAGATGAACTTGCTTTGTGATAACAAGACAGCCATTGATATTGCTTATAACCTAGTCCAACATGATTGAACTAAGCATGTGGAAGTAGACCGACATTTTATCAAGAAAAACTTAGAAGTTAATATAATCTGATTCCCATTTTTCAAATCAGAAGACCAACTAGCAGACATCCTCACTAAGATGGTATGCAGTTGGGCATCAATGACATCTATGCACCAACTTGAGGGAGAGTGTGGACATGAGTTGTATAATCCCTACGTTACAGGCATAACTAAAGGGAGCAGATTACTACTCTATAAGGTCAACTTTCCTTAGACATTTCTAGACAAATTTAGATCATATATGGGTTATAAGCATTTAAAGAAAGCAATTGTGTATACAGATTCCATTATACAAATTATTCCCTTTCTTGTCAACAATATCTACCTTCTTGTTGTATTCTCTTTATATTGCTCTTATAGAGAAAGAGCAAAAAAAATAAAAAATAAAATGAATAGGGTTTCTAGGAATCATTTCTAGTATTTCTAATACTAGAAAATAACTCTTTTAATAAAAATTTCCAAGTGCTAAAAATATTAGAAATGATTCCTAAAATCAATACCTAACAAATTCTTGATCTACTAATAATTAAATATTTGAATAGGGTTGTTTACCTTGTTAGAAACTCAAACAATGTTAAGTAGGAAGCACAAAAGTCTAATGTCCCATTTCAATTGATTACTAATGTTGGTTAGGTTTTCTACGTGGAGCTACCTTTACCCCATTAGCTTAGGCTTTTCATGAGAGTGTATGTGGCCTCATATAATTTGATATCATGATAAGATTTGGTTTAGCCCACCCTAGACTTGAGTATTAACAATTGAATAGGGATGCTCGTTCTGTAGGTTCACTACATAGGACAGACGAAAGTTCAATGTCCCACATCAACCAACATTAGTTGGACCTTATATGTACAACTACCTCTACCTCATTGGATTAGACTTAAGAGTATGTATCATAAAAAGAAAGAAAAATGTTAAAAAAATAAAAATAAAAATTATTAAGAAAAATTATATTCTCATGTTTGATTTCATATTTGATTTTATCATTAAAAATATGTAAGAAAATTTAATATAATTAGAAATCTATATATTTTCAAATTATTCAACCTTTATATATAAGAGTTAATTTTTTTTAAATAACATATAAAAATATCGCATGAACTTTAAATTTATTCATTATTTTTCATCATTTTTTTTCCTTTTTACTTTTTTTCTTTATTTTATTTTCTTTGTAGTTTTTCTCAAATTTTTTTATAGCCAAAGAAATTCTCAAAATTTAGATGCTAAACACCCTTAAAATTTTTTAGACAATGTCCAAATTCTTATTATCAAGCTTTGTCTCTTTACTATAAAATTCAAAGAATAAATCACCTATGATCCTATAAAAATTATAACAATATAGTGGACGGGCACGACCCCTAGTCTAGGCTGGGTCGAGCCAGTTGGAAACCAGCGCGGCAGGCTAGACAGGCCCATGAACTGAGTTAAGGCCCTCTTCCATTAGGTTGGGTTTGAGCCCAAATTTAAAGGACCAGTCCTGGAAGCCCAAAAGGCTGAGATAATACCATGATTGAGTATGCATCCGTCATGGCTAAAACTTGACTAGTTACAACAATTAACCTTAGGTCATGTTTGGTTAACCGGATATAGTATAAAATAAGATAAAATATGGATATTATATCATATTTCATGATTGGTCGGTGATAAGATAGATCTCATTACTTATACCATGCAAAGGTCAAACACATAAACATCCCTCTAAGACCATTTAGGTAGTCTCGCATATTCAAGGATTGATTTTAATATCATTTATAATAATTTGCTCTTTCTTATGTAGATATTATCCACTTTGAACAGAATAGGTATTTACGATATTATTTACTTTGAGCACAATCAATATTCATGATTTTAAAATACATTTATATGATTAAAAGAAGTTTATATTACATTGACCAAGCCAGTAGATGGGCGAGTTCCCTAAAAAATCTCATAGATATAAATAAGGTTTTCGAATAATAAAAAATAAAATAGAAACCCCATAAATTTAATTTTGAGTTTTAAAAGTTCAATTTAATTTTTTTCATGCATTCAACATTTTATTTATTTTTTTTTCTTGCATTAAATGTAAATTTTAATTTTATTATAACTTTTCTAATAATGTTAATTTTTTTTTGGTAATTTTGTATTTGACATTTTATTAAATAATTTTTTTTAAAAAAATTTAGGTTCTCTTTAATTTTGAGTTTGATTTTTTTTTTTCTAAATTTTGGTAATTAATTAAATAATATCTAATTTAGAAATAAATTAAATAATTATATTAGATTGTGTGCTATTTAATTATTCACATTGTAGGAATGTATATTTAGCTTTAAATTTTTATTTTGCTAATAGTGTCATTCTAATGTTATCTTATCATAGAAAATTTTAAGAAAAAAATCTCATTGTTTTTAATTGATTTTATACTTAGATTTTGTTAATAACATTTTTTTAAAAATAGTTTTCTATTCTTTGGGAGAAAAAAAAACATATTTCACATAAAAAATATAAATAAAATGTTTGAAAAAACATCTTTTAGTTGCACCATTAAACATTTGTTTTAGATTCGATATCTGATTTGTAGCTTATCCATACAAAAATTATTGTCCCTATTGCAGCTCCAACAAACCCTAAAAATGTAACAAAATTATGAAGCCCACTGACTTTCCACGTGTCAGACTTGAAAGCCCTTTTCCTCGTATTGGAAACAAAAATTGAACCGAGGAAAAGAAAAAAATAAATAAATAAATAAAACTCGGTGGTCTCAGTTGACAAACTCAGAGATAGGTAGGAGATTTAATGAGTCAACCGTGAACCCAAAAGCGGCTTTTCATCCACCAGAAAGATTCCCCAATAATGGTAGTGGTGGAACCCATTACGCGTCAAAAGCACTTTACAGTTATGGGGTTCATCCGCAATTTCACCATTTGCTCGTGACCCATCGTCGTTTACAGCAGGGTCCGTTACCGTTCTCTTCACTGAGGCCTTGACAATCACATTTCTACGTTGAAAATGAAATTATTCTTCACACAATTCTTCTTCTTATTATTATTAATATCATTATTATCATTATTCTTATTAATCATAAACCTTAATTATTTTTATTATTAAAAAGTTCCTCAAATCCAAAATCCAAAAACATGCTATTCTTCTTTTTATTATTTTTCAATCCCTTAAGCCACATATAATCATATACTTATTTAATCATTTAATTTTTTTAAATTTCATTGTTTAGATTTATTCATCTAAAAAAATTTTGAATTTCTCTATTTTCATCAATGAAACAACATTCATAATTTCAATTTTTTATATCTTAAAATAAATTAAATAAACTAATTATAATCTAAATTAAAATTTTCTAAAAATATCTAACACAGTCAAAACTAACTAATGAATATAATATATTAATCTAGAGTTAGAATCTTACTTGAAAAAAAATAATTGAACTTCAAACTATAGACTTCCAAATCTTTAACCTTACGTTCTTCAATTCTTTGATTTTTTGTTAATAAAGTTTTCTAAATAAAGAAGATAAACTGAAAATCTAATTGATACGATTTTTAATTGTAAAATGACTCGTTTATTTTTAATGAGTTTAATTAATTAATAATTTACTATTTTGTCTCTAAAGTTTATTTTGGATGTTACACTATTTATGAGGGAAATTGAATAGCTCTATTTCTAGAGTCACCAATAATAGTCCTCACATGGGGCCTTCATAAATGTTTTCCTCATTATTGGGTAGAAAAGTAATCATGGATACTAAAGGAAAGGGTGGTTCCTACACCAAACCGTGTGAATGTCCTTTTCCCAAACCGGAGGAAATTAAGGAGAAGCAAATAATGTGGGACCAAGGGGAAAAAATGGACAAACTTCAACGACCTTGACCTTGGCTTCCAATAATTGGAGTCACTCAAGGCAACTATTCAAAAGTGTAGAAATCTAATGTATTTCTCTCTCAAGTAGAAGTATTGACAAAGATATTTATCAACTCATCGAGATGCTTAATTTCTTTGTCCAGTTTTATTTGTTCGTGTGCTTTTGTCACCACTCTGGTTTTAAATTCTCTTCCAATAAGATTTCTAAAAGATCTCTTTGATTAGGATTTTGTGCAAAGACTTAGGTGGTGTTTGTTTTTTTGGCTTTTTGCTGAAAACCATTTAGTTTTAGAATTTAGGTTGTTTGTTTTTTTACTTTTTCATTACTTATTATAAACTTTTTACTAAATAGAAAAAGCCAAAATATGTGGCTTTTTCTAAATAGAAAAAATAACACAATGATTTTTTTTACTTTTTAATACTTAATAAAAATAAAATACTACAAAAACAAACAACCTAATATTTAATACTATTAAGTATTAAGGTTCTATTTAGAATTAAGTAAAAAAACAAATACCACCTTAGACTTTGGTTTCTGTTAAGAAAGCAAAAACTATATATCTGACTTGTCTAAAAGTTTTTAATCGAAAAGGAAATCAATGAAAGACTACATGTCGAGCAAGCACACTTAATATCTTGTGTTATAGATGCCCTTTGAAATAAGTTTAGAAAAAGGTTAGACCCAAAAACTTTTGGGAATAAAAAAACATGATAGTAGGATCCTAATTAGGTTATGTTTGGTTTCCTATAACTATGAAAAAAAATGTGAGGGAAAAAAATTTAAAAAAAAATTAGAAAGAAAAAAAAATTGAAGTTGATAACTTATTTTTATAAGTCAATTTAAATCCATTTCACTTCTTTAAATTTATTAAATAATTTGAAAATGCATAAATTTCTAATTATTTTTAATTACATTTTTTTATTTGGCTTTTTTTTTTTTTTTTTTTAATAAAACTCTATGTAAGGTAATAATTTTCTTTAGTTAAAAAAATATGTCCTTCAAACTATTTGTTTGACAAGATTAGAGATAGGGATGACAATTTGTGTGATATCAAGACTAAAACATTCTACTAAATAGGTTGACTCAATCATAATAATGATATTAATAAAGTAAAAAGCATAAACCTAAATACAATGTAATTATTAAACAAATAACATGTTTTGTAATTTATTTAACTCATTTAAATCAAATTTTTAATTGAGTTAAGTTTTGTATAAATTTATATAATTAATCTTACAAGTTAATATAGTTATAATTTAATTAACTATTTGTTCAAAAATAAATTTAAAATGAATCAAATATTAATTAAACGGTTAGAATTATAATTAGGTTAATTGGTATGATTATTAAATATAAAGGTTAACTTGAGTCAAATTCGTGTTATGTATGTTGATTTAAAAATAACCTATTAGTAAAATATATTACACAAGTTGATACGGATTTGATATAAATAGAATTATATTCAACCAAAACCCACAAAAAAATGCGTTGGATTGGAATCGTGTTGATATTTATGTACTAAGTCAATACTTTAATTTACCTTTATTTATTTTTAAATAAAGGTACACTTTTAAAGGCTCGTTTCTTGGGCAATTTTAATTTATAAAATATTTAGCAACGATGAGCTTGAAATTTTGTTAATTACCTTTTTCACTCTTCTCATTTGTTAATTTCATTTATGTCCCATTTGATTCATAATAATAATAATAATGAAAAGTGTTTGTGATTGTTTCAGAAGATCGAAATGAAATAAAAGATATAGTAGAGCTAGGACAGTATGAGTCTAGCTAATGCTAGATGCAAAGGCGCATAATAGATCAATATGAACATCATGAGTTGTCCCATAATAAAACCGATTAATATTGTTGATATCTTCTTCTCGGTTCCTTCTTTTTCGTGCTTATCCTAATTGTTGGTTCAGTTTAATTATACATGGCAAAAAGGAGCATTGGAATGGTTTTAACTCTTGAATATTCAAACAATAAAAATAAAAAGGGAAAAAAAATAATGTTGAGACAGTTATGAATTTTATCCAAAATTCAATTATTTCAACTACATCAAATGATTTTTCAAATTGGTCAAGACTTTCCAACTTGTGGTCATTTCTCTATAGTATTAGTTGTTACTTAAGTGTGAAACTATATTTCTTATTCTTCTTATTTGTTAATTTCATTCACGTTTCACTTGATTTAAAGTATTAGAGGCATTCGATAAAATTTTAAACTATGACTTTGTGTTTAGTCAAGATTTTAAGAAATGCCAAATTTTAAAATTTAAAACACTTCCCAAACAAAGTCTTATGTACTATGTTGTAATAATGAGTTCACAAAATTTGACCAGATCAATGTTTGAATTGGTTTACCAAATCAATGAGATATGCCATTTTTTGTGAATTAGGAACAACACCGGACATGGTTGTTGACAGAAAACACTGGGGATTAATTCAGCAGCAGCCTCTACCACAGCTCCAAGTGAAGAAGGGAAGTCTTAACTACCTAATAGTAATCAAAAGAAGAAGAATTGCAATTACATGGTCAACAACAATTCACATGGTATCTACCATCTTCATCTTGTACCCAACATTGTTGTGTTGTTATCAAACATGTGCAGCAAGAGATACCATAAGGCAGAATGATCCGATCAGTGATGGTGATGGAGAAACTCTCTTGTCTGCTGGTAAGACATTTGAATTGGGGTTCTTCACCCCTAATGGGAGTCTAGTCACCAAAGATATGTTGGTATATGGTATTACAGGTTGGAGACGAAAACCGTTGTGTGGGTAGCCAATAGAAACGACCCACTGCCTGATTCCACTGGAGATTTGTCCATTCAAGATGGTAACCTCGTGTTGAATTCGAATGGAAGAGGGAGACCTTTCTGGTCAACCCCTCTCCAGAAATCGTCATCTACAGAAAAGGTAGCTAGCGCAGCTCATAGATTCCGGGAACCTGGTTCTGAAGAATGATCAGCTGCCAACAAGTCTGTGGCAAAGCTTTGGAAACGCAACTGATACTTTCTTCCAGGTATGAAGATGGATGGCAACTTGGTGTTGACTTCATGGAAAAGCAGCAGTGACCCGGGTTCGGGGAACTTCACTTTCAGGAAAGATCAAGTAGCACAGAACCTGTACATCATCCAGAATGGGCCTAATACATACTGGAAGAGTGGGATATCAGATGATTTCATTACATCCGGTTGGGACCATAAGATGTATTCTGAATTATCCAAAATGTTATCAAATTCCAGCATTAATAGTAGCCAACCAACAACCTCTTTTTATTATAGGAGGTTGGTGATGAAATTTTCCGGCCAGATAGAGTATCTACAGATCCGTAATCAGACGGGCTCTTGGTATTCGCTTTTGAAGGAACCAAAAGACAGATGCGATGGGAATAATCCCTGTGGAAGTTTTGGCAGCTGCAGTACTAGAAATAGGATTTTGTGCAGGTGTTTGCCAGGATTCCAACCAAATTTTCCAGCAAAGTGGAATGGTGGAGATTTTTCGGGGGGCTGTAGAAGAATTTCACCCCTGTGCAGCAAGAATGACACTTTTTTGAGGCTAGAGATGATGAGAGTGAAAAAATCAGACACACAGTTCAACAGTACTACAAATGAAAAAGAATGCGAAAATCACTGCAACAGAGACTGTAACAACTGCCAGGCTTATGCCTATGTTGAAGCCGAGACTCGTGCAGACACCGCCATCAGTATGATTTGGGAGGAAAATCTTAATGACATTCAGGAGGCGTATTTGGATGGCGGCCATGATCTCTATGTGCGTGTGGCAGTTTCTGATATAGGTGAACTTCTCTTTCAGTGTGTTGTAAATGCAACACTCAAGTATATATGCAGGATTTGTCAAGCATATCCTTGGTAGAATTGGTGAATGCATTGCAGGCACAAGAGCAAAGGAGAATGATAAGAAAAGAAGAATCGATGGAGGGTGCTCTTCAAGCAAAGGCATAAAATTCAAGATGAGGCAAAAACAAGAAAAACAACAATAAGAAGAAGATCAACAAGACTGACAACAACAACAAAAACAAGGATGGAACCTATCCACCTTGCCTACACTGCAAAAAGACAAATCACCCACAAAGGAAGTGTTGGTGGAGGCCTGATGTCAAGTGCAAGAAATATGGTTAGATTGGACACATGGAGTGGATTTGCAAGTCACGACAACATGAAGAGGCAAAAACTTATGTTGATACCTCGCGCTCCTGGTGTTCCACGTAGTTGCCAAATGGATGGATGCGCGACCTCAACCAAAATAGGTTCTTGATTCAGTCGTTATACCTGCAAAAGGCATCCGGACAGGGTGTCCGGACGCACCCTCCGATGATTTTGTTAGCCATGGTTAGAGAGGGAGATATAAATCAGTTGGCCTTTTTCTAGGTATCAGGCGATTACCTTCCTCTTCGTGTGAAGGTTTATATATAGTGCCAGGAGTACTGTTCCTCTCATTAATGGTGGGGAGATATTTCATGTTGTCATGATGATATTTAGATGGAAGCAGGGTCATCACCACCCTACGGGCGGCTGTCAGAAACCGTGGTAGGTGATGCGGCTATCAGAGATTGTAGAAAGTGATCATGTAGAACGATCGTGGGAAGTGACTTGTTGTCACCTCAACCCGTCCTTTCACTCTGCAGGTGATGGGACGTGGGCCATGGTTGGTTGTTGTGATAGCGTGTATGATTACTACTCAAAACATGCTATTTTGTAGCTTGTAATTAGCTCTTTTAAACACCCTTGAGTAGTAATTATTACCTTTTAACCCAATTAACATGTTAAGGACCCTTGCAATCGTTTCTAACAATTGTGTTAAGTTTTGGTGCTTTTTGATAGCTTTATGCTCACCAAAGCAATTTAAGAATGAGGGAGAGCTATTTATAGTTCATGGCAAAGCTTTTGAAAGCTTAAATTTATGAAGAAATCAAGCTATGGAGCCTCATAATCCTTTGCCTTATTCGTTCAAAGTATACAAGGAAGAAACAATGGAGAAGAGGAAAACAGGGGATGAAAATAGGGGACACAGCTGCAGTCTTTCATCGCACTTTTGGAGCACTTTTCGAAGTCCATTTTTTACATTCTATATACCATTTCAAAGCTCCAAAAGTCAAGAATCCAACGGTTCAAACCATGTATGATTTGGAGCTGAAATGAGAAAGATATGGCCTTTGGAAGACAACTGCATCAAGCTGAGGGACAATTTCGCACACCACTGTGCAAGGTGCGAATTCCTCAGTCCACTGTGCGAGAATTTCGCACACCTCAAACCAAGGTGCGAAATTGGAACTCCAGCGTGCGAAAATTGGATATTTTTGCCGACTCTTTTTCTTCTGATATTTTTGTGTCTAAATTTCCATTTTCTCCTTGTATTCAACCACTCATGTAATTCCTTAGCTAGGAAGTATCCAAGGAAGGGTAAAATTACCTTCCTATATAAATTCTCTTGTAATCACTGAAAATCGGCTTCGGAGCTTTCTCCAGGAGACCAACTAATGTAAATTTGATACTTAGTGAAATACAGAGATCTCTTTTGTTTTCTTTTTCTCTCTTCTATTTTCTATTTTCTTGTAAGCCAAACACCCTCTGAGGATGTTTTCCCAGAGGATGAGAGGCTAAACATTTAGTTTCTTGGAGTAAAGGAAGCTAGGTGAAAAGTCCAGATTAAAACATGGAAAGTTTTCGTGCATTAAATTCAGGTAGTTGGAGTCCATAAATGGTTTATAAAGCCAAGGTTTTGCCTTAAATTCCTTTGAATCACTTTGACTGGCCAATACATGGTAAGTTTAAGGTCTCTGTGGATGCTTATTACTAGATCCATATCAGTCCATTAGTTATCATGTACGAGCCATTGGAAAGTGATTCAAGGTGATAGCCCATAGTGTCTTAAGCCATTAATGGACCTTGACTACCATCTCTAGTGACTTTTTATGGATTAAAACTTCATTGTCAAACCTATACCGGTTCAGGAAATAACTATAGGTTAAATCCCCAATGTGAGGAGAAAAATCCGAAATTTTCCACTTTGCATCTGGCACTTGAACCTAGCAACCTTCAGCTCCGGGAGACTTTCTTTCTTACACTTTTTACTTAGTTCTATGTGAGTTTAGTTTAAATCATCACTTTCAAAACAATTTTATTTTCTTTTAAATTTCAAGTTTGTGCTAAAGGAAATCATCAGAATCAATTTCTAATTTAGAGTCTGTCATTGATAGAGTGAAAACCCATCCCTGAGTTCGACCCTAGAACTACTATACTATAGTAGCTTTGCTACACCAGTATAAGGTCATAGGTTTTATAAATGTTTTTGATTAAAAGACCCGGCTGGGCATCGAATCAGTATAAGATTTGCTTTACTTTAGTTAATGATCCGGACAATCATATCCGGATAGTCCATGTTGGTTATCCGGATGTATTGTGGAGCAGACGCATTAATGGAAGTCGTCCGGATGTCTATGCTTTGTAAGCGTCGTTTGCCCTTCCTTGAGGCAGTCCGGATAAAAAGTGCGCCATGTGTGCTTTATAGGAAGATCCGGATGAGGATGACCCGGATGACAATGCGTGCCATGTGTCACTGTAAGATGCGTGCCACGTGTCACTGTAAGATGCGTGCCACGTGTTCTCAGAGGGAGGAGTCCCTACAGCTTCTACTAAGCAACATCAAGAAGAGCAACTTTTTGTTGCAACATGCTTCACAACAAGTAACAACTCTAGCAATTCTTGGTTGATTGATAGTGGCTGCACAAACCACATGACCAATGACCAAGAGCTCTTTAAGGAGCTTGATAAAACTATTATCTCCAAGCTAAAAATTGGAAATGGTGAATTTATTTCAGTTAAGGGTAAAGGAAGGAACTGTGGCTATAGAAAGCTTAATAGGTTTGAAGTATATTACTAATGTTTTATATGTGCCTGACATTGATCAAAACCTGCTTAGTGTTGGATAGCTAACTGAAAAAGGTTTCAAAGTCATATTTGAAGACAAATGGTGCTTGATCAAAGACGCGAAAGGTAGAGATGTATTCAAAGTGAAAATGAGAGCAAAAAGCTTTGCTCTAAATCTAATGGAGGATGAGCAAATAGCATTTCAAGCATTGAACGCAATGCAAAATTATGGCACAGAAGGCTCGGGCATTTCCACCATGTTGGACTTCTATATATGCAGAAACATAATTTGGTGAAAGGTGTGCCATTGCTACAAGACAAGCTAGCTGATTGTGTGGCTTGCCAATATGGAAAGCAAACTAGAAAACCCTTCCCTCAAACAACATGGAGAGCAATGCACAAGCTGCAACTGGTACATACAGATGTTGGAGGACCTCAGAAAACACCATCTTTAAATGGTAATAAGTACTACATTGCATTTATTGATTATTATACCAGATTTTGTTGGATTTATTTCCTCAAATCCAAATATGGGGTTCCTAATGTATTTTGGAAATATAAAGCATGGGTGGAGAATCAAAGCAGTTGCAGGATGCAGAAGATAAGGTCAGATAATGGGAAAGAATACACAAATGAAATTTTTGATAAGTTCTATGAAGAAGCCGGTATTGAGCACCAACTCACAACACTTTACACTCCACAACAAAATGGAGTAAGTGAGAGAAAAAATCGAAGTATTATGGAGATGACAAGGTGTATGCTACATGAGAAGGAGTTGCCAAAGAAATTGTGGGCAGAGGCTGCAAACACTGCAGTTTTTTGCTGAATAGGCTGCCAACTAGAGTTTTGCAAAAAAAAAAACTCCATTTGAAGCCTGGTTTGGTTATAAACCAGATTTGCAGAATCCAAGAACTTTTGGTTGTCTTTGTTTTTCTTATGTGCCACAGGTGAAAAGAGACAAACTTGATAAGAAGGCAGAACCAGGAGTTTTCATTAGATATAGCAACTCTTCCAAGGCTTACAGAATTTTCCAACCACAAAATGGAAAAATTCTTGTAAGTAGAGATGTCAAGTTCATAGAGGATAGACAATGGAATTGGGAGGAGTCAATAAAGATGCAACTACCAGAGGTTCCGCAATACTTTGATGAAAACATAGATGATGCCCTAGTTAGAGGTACAAGGTCCTTATCTGATGTTTATGAAAGAAGTAATGTTGTTGTTTTTGAGCCTGCAGAATTTGAAGAGGCAGAGAAGGATGACAAGTGGACTGAAGCAATGAAAGAGGAGCTTAGAATGATTGAAAAGAATGACACCTGGGAGTTGGTGGACATACCTCAACACAGAAAGGTCATTGGAGTCAAATGGGTTTATAGAACCAAACTTAATACAGATGGTTCTATAAATAAATACAAAGCTAGATTAGTTATGAAGGGGTATAGTCAAGTGTTTGGAGTGGATTTCTCATAAACTTTTGCTCCAGTAGCACGCTTGGATACAATCAGAATGTTGCTTGCTTTGACAGCACAAAATGGATGGATGACTTACCAGTTGGATGTAAAATCTGCTTTTTTAAATGGTTATTTTCAAGAGGAAATTTATGTAGAGCAGCCCGAGGGATTCCAAGTCAAGGGACAAGAGGAGAAGGTCTACTTGTTGAAAAAGGCCTTATATGGTCTTAAACAGGCTCCTAGGGCCTGGTACAGCAGGATTGATGAACATCTTCAAAGTCTTGGATTTGTTAAAAGTCCAAGTGAAGCTACATTATATATAAAAGGAACAGATGCTAACTTAATTGTAGTTTCTGTTTATGTTGATGATCTGTTTGTAACAGGTAGCAATGAGAAACTGGTAAAAGAGTTTAAAGCTGAAATGCTCAAAGTATTTGAGATGACAGACCTTGGCTTGATGTCCTACTTTCTAGGTATGGAGGTGAAGCAAGATCATGATGGAGTCTTCATAAGCCAAAAGAAGTATGCAAAGGAAATACTTAACAAATTTCACATGGAAGATTGCAAAAGGACCAACACACCAATGAATCAGAAGGAGAAATTTAGCAAAGATGATGGAGCAGAAAAAGTGGATGAAAGCCAATACAGGAGCCTGATTGGTTGCTTGATGTATCTTACAGCCACCAAACCAGACATAATGTTTTCATTAAGCTTGCTTTCAAGATTCATGCATTGTGCTAGTGAAGTGCATTTTAAGGCTACCAAATGGATTGTAAGATATATCAAGGGCACAACAAATTATGGCATTAAATATTCTTACTATCAGAATTTTAAACTTCATGGTTATTCTGATAGTGATTGGGCAGGTTCTATTGATGACATGAGAAGTACAACAGGATTTTGTTTCAGCTTTGGATTTGGAATTTTTTCATGGTCCTTAAAGAAGCAAGATGTGATAGCTCAAAGTATAGCAGATGCAGAATATATAGCAGCCAATGCTACTGTAAATCAAGCAATTTGGATCAGAAAAATACTTGCAGATCTACACATGAAGCAAAATGAGCCAACACAGATTCATGTAGATAACCAAGCTGCAATTGCAATTTCAAATGATTATGTTTTTCATGGCAAGACTAAGCATTTCAAGATCAAGTTGTATCACTTAAGAGAAGAACAAAAGGATGGTGAAGTTAAACTGCTTTATTGCAAGATTGAGGATCAAATTGCAGATGTGTTAACCAAGGCTCTACCAAAAGCATAAGAAAAAAAAAAAGTCACGACAAAGAGAAAAACCTAGTTAGTAAGTGTGAACTGTTGACTTAATGGCCTTAAAGATTCTTTATCATAAGCTAGGGAGACTAACGGTGTCTATAAGGTTCCAACTTAGTTGCCTGCTCACATTTTTATGTGTTAATAACCAACCGTTACTAGAAGAAGCAATCCTAGCTAGGTATCTGTTGGTACATACCTTCTTGGTCTGTAGCTTGGAACCTCTACTTGTATTAGCCCCCAGTTGGAATATGTTCTTCCTAAGAACAATTTGTAAACAAAACTGGTATGAATTCTGTGTGATAGTGACTCAAGTAATGATCATAGCCATGTGAGTTTTGTATAGGGTCTTCTTATAAACAGAATTTGCTAGTTGTAATCAAGACCATCCTTTTGAGTAAAGTCACTCAAAGAAATGACCCTATATATGTATATCATGCCTTCTATTACCAGTGATTTACCGTTGGAATTAAGAATAAATTGAAGCATGATATCTATTGAGTAATTGATGGTAAGGAAAGTAGGGATTTATTAGCTATAACATCTTAAAATGAAACCAATAATTAGTTTTGTTGGTGGTAACGATTACATTAGCTGAATATACATGGTGGGATGCTTTTGATTGATCTACATATACTATTTCAGATATAGAGGTTGAAATATTGGATTATTATATAGTGACATATTACGTTGGAATACTTTTGATTGATCTACAAATACTATTTCACATCCAGAGGTTGAAATATTATGGAAGTGGAAAATTAGATGTATGCATGAGAATTGAAAAGAAAACAAATTGAAAAAATCTAAAGACCTTGAAGAAGGGACAAAGATTCCAATGCTTCTTCCACTGTTCTATAGTAGGGCTGCTGCTTCTTCTACCAAACCAGAAACACATGCTCCAAGAATGAGATCATTGGTAGCCTAGGAGGAAATAAATATGCAAATTGGGGAGAAGCGACTCTTGAACACATGACCTCCCGTCAAACCAAGCTCTACTCAATTACCAATTTTTCTAAAAGGTTAACTTGTAGAATTTGAGTTCACAATATATACCATGCTCTTTAACAACATCATTTTCATTTGTATTATATAATTTCATTAAAATTGAATTTTATGGAGTATTTATTCTTATGCTTCAATGTAATTTTTTTTCCTAATGAGTGTCAATAGGAAGCTCTTCTGTTTTTTTGGTCCTCTCTACATTATCATTAATTGCATAGCATAAAATTGTCAAACCTCATCGCTTGTATTTGGACTTCAAGGGCTTAATTAGATAGTGGAGATGACTCAATGATTACCTAGTTCTAAACCAAATGCTCATGTGAGGCTAGCTCTCATAATTAAAAAGCAAGGGAACATTGTCCACTTTATTTGCAATTGAAGTATACATTTTTTTATTTCACATCTTGATTTAGATGAGTAAGAAACAAAATGATGTTTGACTATCCATAGATGAAGTGGAATATGTAATTGGTAGTTCTTGTGCCTAACTTCTTTGAATCAAGCAATTGTAAAGTGATTATGAAATAGATCAAGGAATCATGATTGTACTGGATGATAATAGTAGTGCAAGTAGCAACTTCAATTCCCTTGTTCTTCACTCTAGGACAAAACACATAGACACTAGACATCACTTCATTTTATGTGGTACTAATTCTTTAAGACATATTAAATAGACATAAGCTTGCATTTGAACTTTGAGGATCATTACTAAGCTTTTATGGAATCACAAGGCCCTTCTTCAAGCTTTTCAAGTCACTTAAAAGACATGTTATTAGCTTATATGAGCAAATCAAAATTGTAAAGAACACATAATCATGTTCATTAATCATCCAAAGATATGTTTATAACTTAAAAGCTTTTAAGATCATCATTAATCAAATTAACTATTTTGCAAGAGGATAAGCAAATCATTCATAGACTAATTAATATGAATCTATATTTAAATTAATATTGGGAGAGTGTGACATGGGAGTGTCCCAACACATAGACTTTGAAAATAAGTTGAAAGAGTTGCAAATTCTTACTCTAGTAGCATGAGCGGGAATTCTGAAACTAGAGACAACTTTGAAAATTTACTGGGGACAAATGGTCCTAAATTAATATGTCAACCATATGTCAATGGAAAGTTTATTGTCTTAGCTGTCATATGCTCTTGGAATCACTACATTTGAAGCAAATTGGCTAGCTAGTTCAGAGGGATATTCAACACGTTTTAAAGATAAATTGTTTTAGCAGATTTTGATTTTCTTTTTATACTTTGTATCTCTTAAAGTTAACTTCATATCCCTTATTGTTTTCTTTAGGGTGGTATTTTATGTATCCCTTTGTGTTTGTGATTTGGGTGATGAGTTGTTTATACCTTGTGAACTGTTATGATTTTGTTTTCCCATCAAATCCAACATCAAAGTGTTTGTATGTACACTCTTGATTCATTATGATAAACATTGTTTACATTGTAGGGACAATATATCGGTGTATCTATTCTTGCATATGTTTTCTGATTTTGTGCTCAAAATATTAAAACGGAATTTAGGGGGAAAAATGAAGGGAATGATAGCCTTCTTTGGGAACCATCTCTAAGTTGGAAAAAATAACTATTTACCCCCTCTAACTATAATCCATAACCAAGATTCATCTATAATATGTGTCTCAAAATTTTCTATCACATTGTTACCAATAAATTATATAATCGTTAGGAAGGGGTTGTTTTTTATAGGATAAATGAATTCTCTTTATTTCTATATACAATCACCAATAATAGTTCTCATATGGGGTCCTCATGAATCTTTTTCTAATTATTGGGAAGAAAAACTATCATGGATGCTAAAAGAAAGGTTGGTTCCCACATGAAGCTGTGTTAATGTTTTTTCCTCTAATGAGGTAAAAAAGAGCAAATACCATGGGACCACAAGAGAGAATGTACAAACTTCGATGACCTTGACTTTGGCTTCTAATAATTGGACTCAATCAAGGAAACTACTTAAAGCATAGAAGTCTAATGCATTATTCTTCAAAGTTGAAGGATTGACAAAGATATACATCCACTCATTGAGAAGTTTCGTCTCTCGGTCCATTTTAAATTGTTGACATGCTTTTGGCACAACCCTTTTTTAAATTCTCTACCAAATCAATCAAGAATAGACAAGATTTGTAAAAGAGATATTCTCTCCTTTAGTGAGGAAAAAAGAAATTATGAAAGAGAATGGACAAACTTCGATGACCTTGACCTTGGCTTCTAGTAATTGGACTTAATCAAGGCAACTACTCAAAGTGTAGAAATCTAATGCATTATTCTTCTAAGTTGAATCATTGATATATATATATATATATATATATATATATATATAGATATAGATATATAGATATATATCTTGGTCTAATTTTATTTGTTCATATGCTTTTTGCACAACCGTGGTTTTAATTCTCTACCAATTAAATATAGAATGGATGAGATTTCTAAAAGATCCTCTCTTGGATAGGATTTTGTGCAAAAATTCACAAATTTGGTTCCTAGTAAAATTAGATTTGGAAAGAGTAAAAAAAAAAAAAAAAAATAGAAATATTAATTCATAACTTTCCAAAAAATAGGAGTTAGATTTTGAAAGTATTTTGGCATGCTTAGTACACCCCTAAGATAATGTACCTCAAATCTAGAAAATTATTCCCAAGAAAAAAAGGTTAAGTTTTTTCTAAAGTCCAAAGTTTCCAAGAAACTTTAAGACTATATTTGGTTCTCAAAAAATATAAGGCAAAATATGGAAAAAAAAAAATAGAGAGGAAAAATAGAAGAAAGGAAAAAACAAAAGAAAATAAAAAAATAAATTCGAAGTTAATAAATTATTTCATATGTTTTTTCTAATTTATTTTACTTTCCTTCATTATATAAAGATTAAATGAATTCAAAAGTATGAACCTGCTTTATATATATATACATATGTGTGTGTATATGTGATGATGTATTTTTAGGGTTATGCTATAGACGCTCGTAACTCTCTCCTCTTATACCAATTTTTGATATAGTGGATCTTCTTCTCATCCGTCCGTGGTTTTTCTCGTTTAGGATTTTTCACACAAATCTATATGTTCATATTTTGTTTTTCTTATTTCCTATATTCACTATTCTGTAACAATTGACAACTTGCCTTTGAGCAATTAGTGAAGTTAATTCATTGAGAAAATTTATCACTTCCTTGAACCCCTTTTGTCCTTTGATTCTTAATTTTCCTGGGTTTGTTTTAGTAATTCTCTCCTTTGCTTTACCTTTGGCACAAAAATGTTTGAAGTGGATAATTCATTGCATGGCAATTAGAAGACATGAGAAGGAAAAAAGCTTAAAACAAAAATCAGGGTATGTTTAGTAGTTATTTTAGATTTTTTTATTTAAACAGAAAATTTTTTTGTTAATTAGAAAACACGTTTGATAGACATTTGATGAAAAATGATTTTTTTTTTTGCCAAATTTGTTATGCAGATGAATTATATTTTAGAATCATTTTGAGGTGTTTGTAATTTTTTTCATTTTTATGGAGTTCTTTGGATAAAAATTTATAAAATAAAGAATATTTTTTAAACTTTCGCTTTGTACGTAAGAGAATAAACAAAGAAAACTAGTTCTTATATTTGAGTTAGTCGAAACATTTGAGAACTGTTTCTTAGCATTGTTATGAAAAACTGTTTCTACAAGCATTGCCAAATAAACTTCTAATTTTTCTTGTTTGTCCCATTACGAAGCTCCTCCAAATTGGAGAAAGTACAGAAAAATTTATTGGTTGATGCCATATGCTTTATTGCTTAGAAGAGATAAAACTATACATACAAAGAAACAAATTGGTGTAGAAGGAGGAGGGTGATGCATACAAAACGTCAATACTTGGAAGACACCAGGAAGCATATTAAAGTTGCCATCTTAAAGACTCAAGTTGCCACAAAAGTCCAGAGATGAAAGCTATGCATCAAAAAGGGAAATCAAGATAAGAATACTGATATGAATTTTCTCCACTCAAGAGTTAAAAGGAAAAGTCTCCATTAAAAATGAGAGTGCAATACAACAGTAGCAAACCCTTCATGGTTCTTTGACTGACAACAATAGAGGGCAAAATGATAAGAAGAAAATTCGTGGTTCATGTCTCTGCAACTCTTCATGGTTCTTTGACTAACAACAATAGAGGGCAAAATGATAAGAAGAAAATTCATGGTTCCTGTCTCTACAACTCACATGCTATCAACCATCTTTTTCTTATGTTCTGTCCTATATTGCTCTGCTAGAGATACCATCACACCAGAGGATTGGCTTAGAAATGATGGAGGAACTCTTGTTTCTGTAGGCAAAACTTTTGAACTTGGCTTCTTTAATTCGGATGGAAGGTTCAACAATGGAAAATACATTGGCATATGGTATTACTTGTTGAAACCACAAAGAGTTGTATGGGTGGCCAACCGAGACAGCCCCCTTCCCCTTTTTGATCCCCCCTTTGGAGTTTTTGCCATTAAAGACGATGGTAAGCTCAAATTATTGGATGAAAATGGGAAAGTTCATTGGTCTTCTAATACTGAGACATCTTTATCTACAGGCATGGTGATGAAGCTCATGGACTCCGGGAACCTTGTTTTAAGTGACAACAGATCAGGGGAGATTCTTTGGGAGAGCTTCCATAATCTTACTGATACTTTTCTTCCTGGCATGTGGATGGATGATGAAAAGGTGAATCTCAATAATGGACTACACCTAGAGGGGGAGGGGGTGAATACACTACAAGGAAAAAGATATATGGTGACATTTATAATGAGTCACTATAAACATAAGGTGTCACTACAACATAGTGTCACCTTATCCACTGACACCATAGAGGGTACCAATTGGTGATGTATTTGGAAGCGACACCAATGTAGATAAATGGTGACACATTCAGAAGCGGCACCATATATTTTTAGTAATGCTTAATTTGATATAGAGTTGTGTGAGATATATAAGGTGTCATATTAAATGCATCACCTTTGAGTTATGGTGTCACGTTAAATGCATCACCTTTGAGTTATGGTGTCACATCATTGTAAATGATTATGGAATATATGGTTGTTTTTTATTGATTAGCCTATAGATTTTTGTAATGCTTATTAATAAATAAGATCAACCTGTAATACATTAAATCATCCAATAATATTTGTATATCAAATGTTCACAAAATGATAGTACATCAAACCCACCAAAACTAAAAAGGAAAAGTGAATGCACATTAAAACATGACATAGAAATGTTAAGCATCCCAACATTCATGTATACCTACAATTCATATGCATAAAACTGGCTAACCATAAAATGACACAAGTGTTGCATCCAAAAACCCAAAATTCTCAATACCAAATAAAGTAACGTTTATGTCCTATAATATATGACATAAAAGTTACATCTAAAAACCCAAAATCTTGTTGTCTCTTTCTCCTTTCTTTTTATTCTTCATACTGTCCTTCCAAGAGTGTATACTTGCATTTCATAGTTTAATGAGTTTTAGAGTTTTTATTAAAAATAAAAATTAATTAATGTTATAAAAAATAAACAAATCTAACTACTAATGTTTTCTTTTTTTCTTTTTTCCATTTTGATATAAATATAATTTGTAAAGAATAAGTAATGTTATACAATACCAATGGAAAATTCATACAACAACTAAGGGACTCACCATGCATGATCACGATACATCAACATGATTCTTGATTAGTTATAATATAAAAGTAGTCAATTCTCCTCTAATTTCATCACATTCTACTTAAGAATATGTTTTTTTTTTATCATCAAACTAAAATCAAATGATAATAACATTAATATCACAATAATTGGAAGTATGAAACTATGTGCAATTCATTAAATGAGTAAAACCTTTAATGCAATAACTATAGAATCAACAATTATCTCTTTAATGAATCTCATAACAAAGTAGTCACATTTGAATTCAAATAAAAACAATTCAAGAAAATAAAAAATAAATCAAAACTACCAAATCAAAATATAAATCTAAAATTTAGAAAATACTAATCTTCCACTTAAAATATGCACTTTTTAAATTTATTTTTTATAATTCATTATGTTTTTAAAAATCATTTTTAACATTATATATATATATATATATATATATATATATATTTCTTGGAAGGATTTTCTTAATTTCAATATTTTTTTAATGTTCATTTTATGAAATAACAATGTCCATTAAATTTCATCTCAATTACATAAAATAAAATTTTAGTAACAAAATATCAAAATGTTTTCAACTACTAATATGATAGGACATGATATTATAACAAGCATGAAAATTGTGTATATAAGACAAAAAACCTAATTCATTATTAAAAAATATTAAGAGAAAAAATAGTATGAGAAAGAATTAAAGAGCTTTTCATAAAAATTATTGATTTTTCAGTCAAAACTCCAATTGATATTTCTTTTTTCTAATTAAAATAATTAATAAAAAATTTGGATATGAAATTGTGTTCAAATAATAAAAAATTAAAAACATCAAAGGAAAATATATTCAATATTTTTATTTTTTTTACTTTTAATATTCTTTAGATCAATAAATTATCAAACATCTTTTTCAGAAAAAAGAAAAATGAAGAAAATGAAGAGTTTTATGGAAAGAATTGGAAAAAAATTTGTAATAAAAGGATTTTATAGAAATTTCCTAACCTTGAAAGGAAAATTTCATCATCAATTTCAAATTGCTCCAAAGTTTGGTCAATGCATATAAAAACAATAAGAAAAGAAAGCAAAAATAATCCTTTTGCGAGATATGACAATATTGAGAATAATTTTCTCAAAAATTATTTTCCAAATATGACCAACCAATATCTTCATCACAACATACTATAATATTCTTAGAAAATAAACAAACAGTCCAATTAAAGGAAATTTCATAGAAAATCAAAAGATAAAACATCTTCTTCTTCTTCTTTCCAAAAAAAAAAAAAAAAAAGAGTTTTATGGAAGTAATTGAAAAAATTTATGTAGTAAAAGGATTTTATAGAAATTTTCTAACCTTAAAACGGAAATTATAAATTTTGGTCGACGCATATAAAAAAAGGTAAAGACAAAAAAACAAAAAACACATTTTAAGAATAGAAACAATATGAATAGAACAAGATAAGATATTAACCATAATACCATGTAAAAGAATAAAAAAATTAAAATATAAGATTTGATCATTCTTATAATTATAAAAATTTTCATTCCTATTTAAATTTTAAAAAACAATTCTTTTACATTAATAAAAAAAAATTAATTTTTCATTGTTAATTCCAACATTCCAAACCAACTCCAACATGATATGGAAACTATTTCATTTTTCCTTTTGTGGGAGATAACAATATTAAGAATAACTTTCTAAAAATTATTTTTCAAATATCACCAACACATATCGTCATCACAATATACTATAATATTCCTAGAAAACAAACAGAAAGTCGCATCAAAGGAAATTTCTTGTAAGATCAAAAGAAAATTTCATACTGTAAAATGTTTATCCCTCATTCTTGAGTATGAAATAAATTAAAAAAAATCATTCATTTATCTTATTTTCATTCATTTTGAGGTTTATAGGTTTAACAATGAAATAGAAGATATGGTGTAATGTTAAACTTAATTTTTACTTTCTTACAACTTAATAAAAAAACACTATTTACATAATCCACATCACAGATATACCAAATCAATGAATATAAATCAATTGTGCTAATAAAGATTTTGACATTAATGAAAAAAAATGAAAATGATAGATCTAAGAGATTTTGGATTACTTGAGAATCCATGAAGTAAAGAAGAGCAGTTGTGTGTTAACTATGGGTGTGAGAAGAGGTAGAAGAAAATTATGGTTAGGGTTATATAATGAGATTTTTGGATTGTGGGTATGTGGAAATAATGAGTTTTTTATATACTATTATTATTCTCGGGCTCATTAAGTTATAGTATTTTAAAATTTTTATTTTATATAGTGTTACTTTTCAAAAACTGACACTATAAACTTAAAATTAATATCATTTATCTTCATTGAAAATTTTTATATGAGGTGTCACCTTTATGGATTTTAAGTCATATGGGTCATTATTTTAAAAGTGACACCATAAATTATTTTTGGAACTTAGTAAGTATTGCATATTGTGTATAGAAAAAAGCAAGTAGTTGCATGATCGCATCCCCAATTAACAGAGTAGTGCTTTTAACTGGTTCAATGCAATGGCTATATGTCTCCAGAGTATGCATTGGATGGGTTTTTCTCAGAGAAGTCTGATGTCTTTAGCTTTGGTGTTATGGTGCTTGAGATCATCAATGGGAAGAGGAACACTGGATTTTATCAGTCTGACCAAACACTGAGCCTTCTGGGTCAAGTGAGGTCTTTGAATCTCTCATTTGCATTGATCTTTTAGTCGTTCTCAACAATATACCATACCATACTTAACTTTCTATTCTCAAACTGTCCCAGGCATGGAAGCTATTGAAAGAAGACAAGGTGTTGGAGCTGATGGACCAGACACTAAGCGAAACATGCAACACAAAAGAATTTTTGAGGTGTGTGAATGCTGGGTTGTTGTGTGTGCAAGAAGACCCAAGTGACCGTCCCACCATGGCAGTTGCAGTTGTAATGCTCAGCAGTGACACTGCCACATTCCCAGTATCTTACTAAATTTGCCTTCTGGGTAGGTGAGAGAAGTTCAATTCAGTTCCTTCTTTGTGTCAGGTGTCAATCCTGCAGAGCCTACAAAGCCTGCTGATCAGAAGTCATCGTCGTCATTTCCAGTGGTTGTGGTAGGCATAACAATTGCTGTCGTTCTAGTTGCAGTTTTAGGCATCATTGGTTATATTGCTTATTTGCGCAAAAGAACCATCACCAAAAGGAAAGGTAATCTTTGTGCCATATGCACTAGCATATAACTTCTGGTCTTTTCTTTTCGACTTGTGCTTGGCTGAATTGAGAATATTTCAGGGTCTTCTATACAATATTTTCTGTTTTTTTTTTTAGTTCAGAGAACAGAGCAAATCAAGTGCTTCACTTATATGATAGTGAGAGTCGTGTGAAACACTTAATAGACTCAGAGCAATTCAAAGAAGAGGATAAGAAAGGCATTGATGTACCGTTTTTCGACTTAGAAGACATACTGGCTGCTACAGAAAACTTTTCAGATGCAAATAAGCTTGGACAAGGGGGTTTTGAGCCAGTTTACAAGGTAATTGTTCTTAACTTCCATATTCCTCTCATTTTCAACTGATTTCTCATCATATATGATGTTACAAAATAATGAGAATATGCAATAAGAAATAAAACAGGATAAAAACACATAGATTTGTGTGGAAAACCCTAAATAGGAAAGACCACGAGGAGAAGAAATTTTACTATGTCAAAAATTAGTACAAGAGGAAAGAGATACTAACGACTATAGCAAAAATATAATGATCATAACCCTGAAAACTATACATCATTGCATGCATATATATACATGAAAGAGTAATAGGTCCGATCCCTCTGTTACTACCACAGACCCAAAAAAATTTCATAATTTTAGTTTTACTACCTATGTCGCATCTCGAGCTTCTGGAGTCGAACCAAACAGAATTCAAGTCACCAAGTTCTAACATATGCCCAATGCATATGCACTGTGGCTTCCAGGGCAAGTTTCTAGAGGGGCGAGAAATTGCGGTTAAGAGACTCTCTAGAGCTTCAGGACAAGGCTTACAGGAATTTAAGAATGAGGTTGTGTTAATTGCCAAACTTCAGCATCGGAATCTGGTTAGACTTTTGGGCTATTGTGTTGAAGGTGATGAGAAGATTTTACTCTATGAATATATGCCCAACAAAAGCTTAGATTCCTTCATATTTGGTTTGTCTCTAAACCTGCCTTAAAGCCCTTTTCTTTTTCATGTAACATATTCATTCTTGTATACATATCTGAAGTAATGCTTTCCAATGGGAACCTTGCAAGATTGAACCCTATGCATGTTACTGAACTGGGAGAAGCGGTTTGACATCATTATGGGAATTGCTCGAGGGCTGCTGTATCTTCACCAAGATTCAAGATTGAAGATTATTCATAGGGACTTAAAAACAAGCAACATTCTACTTGATGATGAGATGAATCCCAAAATTTCAGACTTTGGCTTGGCAAAGATTTTTGACAGTAAGCAAGTAGAGGCAAACACGAACAGAGTAGTTGGAACTTAGTAAGTATTGTATATTTTGTATCGAAAAAGGCAAGCGGTTGTATGATTGCGTTTCCCAATTAGCTGAGTGCTGCTTTTAACTGGTTCAATGCAGTGGCTATGTCTCCGGAGTATGCATTGGATGGTTATTTCTCAGAGAAGTCTGATGTCTTTAGCTTTGGTGTTATGGTACTTGAGATCATCAGTGGGAAGAGGAACACTGGATTTTATCAGTCTGACCGAACTCTGAGTCTTCTAGGTCATGTAAGAGCTTTGAATCTTTCATTTGTACTGATCTTTTAGTCATTCTCTGTTCATCTGACCTACAACTTTTTGAACTGTTCTAGGCATGGAAGCTATGGAAAGAAGACAAGGTTTTGGAGTTGATGGACCAGACACTAAGTGAAACATGCAACACAAACGAATTTTCGAGGTGTGTAAATGTTGGGCTGTTGTGTGTGCAAGAAGACCCAAGTGACCGTCCCACCATGGCCATTGCAGTTCTTCTGCTCAGCAGTGATGCTGCAACAGTGCCCGTTCCTAAAGAACCAGCTTTTGTTGTAAAGAGGAACCTTTCTAGTACAGCTTCTTCTTCTAGCAAGGCTGAAGCCTCCTGGAAGAATGAGCTTGTAGCCTCCATAGGAGAAGGGCGATAGCTAAGAGGAGATCCAATGAATCCTTTACCGTTTATTTAGTTTACTAAGTTTTATCCATCTGATGTTCTGTTTTGTTTCTCCTATCCATCAGCTGTATTTGTGTATAGAACTTTTTTCAATATCATGTTTGAACTGGGCTCTGCATATGGTGCAAACTAAATGACAATATAAATGTTGGGCTCTTCAGTGTTCAAGAGACCCAAGTGATGTCCCACCATGTCCAACAAAGTTCTCATGTTCAGCAGTGAGATAAACTACACTTCCAAGTTCCACAATGTTGGAGTTGGGTTTGGGTGTCCAAGTGGACTGACCCGACCTGACTCAAATAAATGAGAAAATGGGGAAATAGTTTTAGGGAGTTTTAAAACTACATAGAAACTATCACTATTAAAAATAAATAATTTTTTTATTTTTTATTCTCTATGTGAGAAGTCTCTTCTCTCTTCCTGAAAAATCAGAGAAAGAATATGGTTTTCCTACTCTCTCGGAGACGAAAATGAAGAATGCATTTTCTAACTTCATTGCTAGTATTTGGGCCACTGTGCTTAATCATATGGTGGAGATGACTCAATAGGTACCCAATGCTATGCCATGTGCAGTGTGTGCACATGTGAGGCTAGCTCTACTTTTTCTCATGTGCTAGAAAGCAAAGAGGGAATCAAGTTAAAAAAAGGCCGCCCATTTTGATTTATTTACAGAAACCTGCTCAATCCTGATCTATATTATATTAAATCCCAAATTGAGAGGGAAAAAAAGCAAACCCAATGGGTCCAACAAAAAAAGATGAAATACACATTTTATATCCTTGATTTTGCTGGCAACTTGCCTTTGAGCAAATCAGTGAAGTTCACTGAGAAAAGTTATCACCTTGCTCCAATCCCTTTTGTCCTTTGATTCTTAATTCTCCTGTGTTTGAGTAATTCTCTCCTTCGGTTTTACCCTTTGGCACAAAAATATTTGAAGTGGATTGTTCATTGGATGACAACTAGACGGAGACATAAGGAAAAAAACCTTAGAAGAAAAATTAGGTTATATTTGGTATCTGTTCTTGAAAATATATATATTAATCTTTTAGAATAAAAAATTATTTTCTAACTTAGAAAATATGTTTCAAAAAATTATGATAGAAAACACAATTTTTTTTTTATTGGGAATTTGTTTTGAAAATGAATTATTTTTTAGAAATATTTTAAGGTATTTTAGTTTTGTTTTTTTTTTTTAGAATTCATTGAGTGACAATTGAAAAAATAGAGAATAGCACTTTAAAAACTTTTATATCGTACATGCATAAACAAAGAAAATTAGTTTTTATATTTGAATTCTTAATAAAATTTTGCCTCAAAAACATTTAAGTTATCTCAAATACCCTTTTTAAAAACATTGTGAAAACAGACTCTTGATTGTTTATCCCATTATGAAGCTCCTCCAAGTCGAAGAAAGTATAGAAAAATTTATCAGTTGATGCTCATACTTGATTTCTTAAAAGAGATAAACTATACATACAAAGAAAAAAGTGGAGTGGAATGAGAAACATGTTGGGATAAAGAGAAAAGATGAAAGGTGTGCGTTGGAAAGGAGACATGGTCCACCTTATTTTTATTCATTGTCTCATTAAAATGAAGAAAGAAAAAGCTTTGCATTCTACACTCCAATGATTAATCATTCGATTAGGTATATGTTTTTGTTTTTGTTTTTGAGAAAATTCTACAGTACTGAATCAGTATAATACCGATTAGATACGTGTTTTTGTTTTTATTTAATGACATGCAATTCACACATTTCATTTTATTACTGGAGTGAAATGAGGGTAGGTAGGTCCAAAATAAATAGTGGGTACAAAAGGACAACCGTTATTTAGTTTGCGGGAGGAAGACAAAGATGACAGACAGTATTGATGTGACTTTACTCCACTCAGGGTCAAGAGGAAAAGTCTCCACTAAAAACTATAGATTTGAGGACACAGCTCTAAAAAGAGGCAAAATGATAAGGAAGAAAATTCATGGTTCCTGTCTCTGCAACTCACATGCTATCTACCATCTTTTTCGTCTTGTGTTCTGTCCTGTATTGCTCTGCTAGAGATACCATCACACCGGAGGACTGGCTTAGTAATGATGGAGAAACTGTTGTTTCTGCAGGCAAAACTTTTGAACTTGGCTTCTTTAATCCAGGTGGAAGCTCCAAGATTGGAAGATTCGTGGGCATATGGTATTACAGGTCGAAACCACAAAGAGTTGTATGGGTGGCCAACCGAAAGAACCCCCTTCCCCTTTCTGACACCCCCTCTGGAGTTTTTGCCATTAAAGAAGATGGTCAGCTCAAGGTATTGGATGCAAATGGGACAGTTCACTGGCATTCTGATATTGAAACATCTTTATCTACAGGGAGGGTGGTGAAGCTCATGGACTCTGGGAACCTTGTTTTGAGCTACAACAGATCGGGGAAGATTCTTTGGGAGAGCTTCCATAATCCTACAGATACTTTTCTTCCGGGGATGAAGATGGATGAAACCTTAACATTGACTTCATGGCTGAGTTCTGTTGACCCGGCACCTGGAAACTATACTTTCAAGATAGATCAAGACAATAAGGATCATTATAACATATGGGAAAGTTCAATTGTCCCATATTGGAGCAGTGAGGACTCGAAAGGAACGCCTGATGAAATTCCAGATGCAATACTCAGCTTGTTATCCAACCTCAGCAAGAATGGTAAGCCAACCAGCTATATAAAATTCTTCAATGGAACCCTTGAAATACTGTCCCGCAGGTATAAGAATACCACGCGGTTGGTGATGAATTCTTCAGGGGAAATCCAGTACTATCTGAATCCGAATACATCATCTCCAGACTGGTGGGCACCTCGAGATCGATGCAGTGTGTCAAAAGCTTGTGGGAAATTCGGTAGTTGTAACACTAAAAATCCTTTGATGTGCAAATGTTTACCTGGGTTCAAACCCGCCTCGCCGGATAAGTGGAAAACTGAAGACTTTTCAAGTGGGTGTACCAGAAAGTCTCCCATATGCGAGGAGAATTCTAGTAAAGACATGTTCCTGAGCTTAAAGATGATGAAAGTGAGAAAGCCAGACTCTCAGATTGACGCAGATCCAAATGATAGTGATCCTTGCAGAAAGGCTTGCCTTGAAAAATGCCAATGTCAAGCTTATGCTGAAACTTATATCAAACAAGAAAGAGGTGATACTGATGCCCTAAAATGCTTGATTTGGACGGAAGACCTTACTGATCTTCAGGAGGAGTATGCCTTTGATGCCCACAACCTCTCCGTTCGTGTGGCCATTTCAGATATAAGTATGTCCCTTTCAATTTTTATTTTATTTTTTCTTTGAAAAAACAAGCATTAATCCATTTGTAACTGAAATGCCCACATGGTATTCTACTGTCTTTGCAGAACCAACAGTAAGGAATTGTGAAACTTGTGGTTCAAGCATGATTCCTTATCCTCTAAGCACTGGATCAAAGTGTGGTGATCCCATGTACTTCAATTTTGAGTGTAACAGTACCACAGGCCAGGTTCAGTTCAAGGTACCTGGTGGTGCCTACCGAGTAACTAGCATTAACCCAGAGACATTAAGATTTGTAATCCAACTGAAAGAAGCAGATTGCAGTTCTCGAAGTTTAATTCCGCCACTAGACCCACCTTTTCGCATAACTGATGCGTGCAAAGAGGTTGGAACTGACCATTTTGGCTCTGAGATGTCATTGAAAAATAGTATTGAAGTAGAGATCAGTTGGGATCCACCATCGGAGCCGGCGTGTACCTCATCAGCAGATTGCAAAGACTGGCCAAATTCAATCTGCGGAACGCGAGATGGAATGAGTAGGTGCTTTTGCAATGAAAACTTCAAATGGAATAGCTCAAGTTTAAATTGTACACAAGGTGAGGATTCTGTTCACCAAGTATCTTACTAAATTTGCCTTCTGGGTAGGTGAGAGAAGTTCAATTCAGTTCCTTCTTTGTTTCAGGTGTCAAACCTGCTGATCAGAAGTCATCGTGGTCATCTCCAGTGGTTGTGGTAGGCATAACAATTGCTGTTGTTCTAGTTGCGGTTTTAGGCATCATTGGTTATATTGCTTATTTGCGCAAAAGAACCATCACCAAAAGGAAAGGTAATCTTTGTGCCATATGCACTAGCCTATAACTTCTGGTCTTTTCTTTTCGACTTGTGCTTGGCTGAATTGAGAATATTTCAGGGTCTTGTATACAATATTTTCTGTTTTTTTTGAGTTCAGAGAACAGAGCAAATCAAGTGCTTCACTTATATGATAGTGAGAGTCGTGTGAAACACTTAATAGACTCGGAGCAATTCAAAGAAGAGGATAAGAAAGGCATTGATGTACCGTTTTTCGACTTAGAAGACATACTGGCTGCTACAAATAACTTTTCAGATGCAAATAAGCTTGGACAAGGGGGTTTTGGGCCAGTTTACAAGGTAATTGTTCTTAATTTCCATGTTCCTCTCATTTTCAACTGGTTTATCATCATCTATGCTGTTACAAAATAATGAGAATATGCAATAAGAAATAAAACAGGATAAGAACACATAAATTTGTATGGAAAACCCTAGATAGGAAAGACCACGAGGAGAAGAAATTTTATTATATAAAAAATTAGTACAAGAGGAAAGAGATACGGACCCCTATAGCAAAAACATAATCATCATAACCCTGAAAACTATACATCATCGCATGCATATATATATATATATATGTATGTATATATATGTATGTATATACATGAAAGAGTAATAGGTCCGATCCCTCTGTTACTACCACAAACCCAAAAAAAAATTCATAATTTTAGCTTTACTACCTATATCACATCGCGAGCTTCTGGAGTCGAACCAAATAGAATTCAAGTCACCAAGTTCTAACATATGCCCAATGCATATGCACTGTGGCTTCCAGGGCAAGTTTCCAGAGGGGCAAGAAATTGCAGTTAAGAGACTCTCTAGAGCTTCAGGACAAGGCCTACAGGAATTTAAGAATGAGGTTGTTTTAATTGCCAAACTTCAGCATCGGAATCTGGTTAGACTTTTGGGCTATTGTGTTGAAGGTGATGAGAAGATTTTACTCTATGAATATATGCCCAACAAAAGCTTAGATTCCTTCATATTTGGTTTGTCTCTAAACCTGCCTTAAAGCCCTTTTCTTTTTCATGTAACATATACATTCTTGTATACATATCTGAAGTAATGCTTTCCAATGGGAACCTTGCAAGATCGAACCCTATGCATGTTACTGAACTGGGAGAAGCGGTTTGACATCATTATGGGAATTGCTAGAGGGCTGCTGTATCTTCACCAAGATTCAAGATTGAAGATTATTCATAGGGACTTGAAAACAAGCAACATTCTACTTGATGATGAGATGAATCCCAAAATTTCAGACTTTGGCTTGGCGAGGATTTTTGACAGTAAGCAAGTAGAGGCAAGCACAAACAGAGTAGTTGGAACTTAGTAAGTATTGCATATTGTGTACAGAAAAAAGCAAGCAGTTGCATGATCGTATCCCCAATTAACAGAGTAGTGCTTTTAACTGGTTCAATGCAGTGGCTATATGTCTCCAGAGTATGCATTGGATGGGTTTTTCTCAGAGAAGTCTGATGTCTTTAGCTTTGGTGTTATGGTGCTTGAGATCATCAGTGGGAAGAGGAACACTGGCTTTTATCAGTCTGACCAAACACTGAGCCTTCTGGGTCAAGTGAGGGCTTTGAATCTCTCATTTGCCTTGATCTTTTAGTCGTTCTCAATGATATACCATACCATACTTAACTTTCTATTCTCAAACTTCCCAGGCATGGAAGCTATTGAAAGAAGACAAGGTGTTGGAGCTGATGGACCAGACACTATGCGAAACATGCAACACAAAAGAATTTTTGAGGTGTGTGAATGTTGGGCTGTTGTGTGTGCAAGAAGACCCAAGTGACCGTCCCACCATGGCAGTTGCAGTTGTAATGCTCAGCAGTGACATTGCAACAATGCCGGTTCCTAAACAACCGGCTTTTGTCCTAAAAAGAGACCTTTCTAGGACAGCTTCTTCTTCTAGCAAACCTGAAGCATCCTGGAACAGTGAAATCCTAGCCACCATAGAAGAAGGTCGATAGTCCAGGAGGAGTTCCCATTTGATGCTCTGTTTTGGACGTCTCTATGGGATCCTGTACATGGTGAAGGCTGCTAATAAATTGTCCAATTCCCAGGATTTTGTTGTTATATCTGTTTATCTGCTCTGTTTCTGACTGAACTATATTAACAAATTGCAGCATAAATGCACTGATTTTTCAGTACAATTGGGAGGACTTCTTTCTGAGCCCACAACATATATTGGAAGATATTGGAAACTATATTTATACTCCAAATCTTAAAAGCCCTTTCAGTTATGTTTTTCAATGGAATCCTTGCAAGATAAAAAACTATAATGCCAGATTGAACAGAATAACATAAATAAAGCAAACTAAGTTACCCGGGTTTTAATGCGGTTTGATCAAATCATATCTACAACCATATATGAGAAAGAACCAGTCAACTATATAAGAGAATTTTATGGAGGAAAGAGAAAGAACCAATCATATTGTAATACATGAACATGTGATGCTAACTCTGCACCTTCTCCTATTTGTGTTTATTTGCAAGCATCACATGTGCTGCTAACATAGATAGGTTTGTGACATGTGTGAAGGAGCTATAATACAAAAATAAATAAATATCTATTTTTTCCCTTAATTTTCAATGAATGGTCAATTCTTCCATGCCATACCAATGAGGTAACATAGAATATTCCTATAAATTAAATAAAAAAAACCCCTTGTTGATTTTTAAATAAATGAAGATAATATTGATTTTGAAAAATTAAGATTTTTTTTTATCTATATATTTCATATTAGTGAATCAAAACTTATTTTCTCATTAAATTATGGTATCGAAAATTATTTTCGGATGCCATGCCAACAAATTAATATAAATGAGATTGTGACATATGTAAAGGAGCTATAGCACAAAAATAAATAAACATCTATTTTTTCCCCTTAATTTTCATTGAATGGTCAATTCATCCATGTCATACCCATGACGTAATATAGAATTTTCCTAAAAGATAAGAAAAAGGGTTGTTGATTTTGAAATAAATGAAGATAATACTGATTTAAAAAAATTAAAGTATTTTTTTCATAAATTTTCGTACTAATGAGTCAAAACCTATTTTTTCCATCAAATTATGGTACTGAAAAGTATTTTTGGATGTCATGCCTACAAATTAAGGCAAATGGGATTGTGACATGTGTAAAGGAGCTATAATACAAAAATAAATAAACATCTATTTTTTTTCCTCTCAATTTTTCAGTGAAGGATAGATTCTTCCATGCCATACCAATGAGATAACAGAATCTAACTTAAAGTAAAAAAAAAAGCCCTTGTTGATTTTTCTATAGAAACCTGTTCCATCAAGATCTACATCAGATTATGATTTCCCAAAAAAGCACAAAAGCAAACAGAAATGGATAAAAAGATGTCAATGTGCCTAACCTTACTATGGGAAATAAAATAGGAAGTAGAGGAAGGAAGACCCAAATTGCAGTAGTTGACTGAGAAAAATCATCCACTTGCTGGAACCCTTTTTGGGCTTTGATTTTTAATTCTCCTAATTTTTTCTTGAAGTGAATCTTTCCTTAGTTTTGACCCTTTGGGCACAAAAATATTTGAAGTGGACTGCCATTAGGGCTAAAGGGCAAAAGAAAAAATGTTCAGAAGAAAAATGGATTGTCTTGTTTATTTAAAATAAAAAACATAAAAATTATAACAAAAATATAAAAAAATTACCCATTTGGAACTTCTCCAAGTTGGAGAAAGGGTACTAAAATTTATTGGTTGATGCTCATATTTTTCATTTTTCTTTGTTTTAAAAAATGAACATCATCATGATCATAGCTAGTCACATGTATTCATAGGGGGGGCGGGGGAACAAACAAAATGTTATCCTTCTTTTAGGCTTTGGAAGAGAGCGGGAAGCATAGTAGCTAGCCAGAAGGAAAAGAGATGAAAGCAATGTATCAACAAGAAAGGAGACTGAGTCCACTTTATTTCCAATTAAACAATAGGTTTTTCTAATCAAGATCTTGACAATTTTTTTTTTTTTTTCATTTGGGAACTTAAAGCTAGAAATTGAAGAAAGAAAAAACTTAGACACCAGTCAATAATTTGTATATTTAATAATTTAATTCAATGAATAAAAATATTAAGACTGGTTTGAGAGACAAGAATTAAAAGAATAGGATGCATGCTACACTCCAAAGTCTCTAGTGATTACTCATTATTCCATTAGGAGTACTTTTTTTTTTTTTAAATTACATTTCTCAGTAGGTAGATTGAGGGAAGAAAATTCATATGACAACACTTGTCACAATCGAGTTAAGAAGAATCACTGTAAGAGGAGAATTCATCGTTGAAAATTGACTTTGAACGTAGAGCAATATTAGACCATATTTGGTTTCTAGAAAATTGAATTATTGAGTAGTATATTTTTTTTTTCCTAAATTTTTCATGCTTTTATCTAATGAAAATGGAAAAGAAAATCTTTTAAATTTTCTCTCATCATTTCCTTACTATTTTTCTTTTTCTATTACATCCAAATGTGATAAAATTATTTTCTGTCATTCTTTTTAGGTACCAAACATAATATCTTAATAAAACATGAAAGTTAAGAAAAAAAAATGTTATTTATATCATTATTTTAATTGGTGTAAATGTGATGATTTGGGAAAAGTGGGTTATAACTCACTAGTTTGAAAAAAATATAGAAAAAAGAACCCTAAATTTTATAAATCAATTTTATCTTCTTTCATTTAAAAATATTTTAAAATACATACACTTTTTTAAGTCATATAATTATTTTTTGAAATAACCTTTTACTTGCACTTACTATATCAATAATTCCAATTAACAAGTACATACATAAATATTTAATTGAAAAAAACTAATTTTTCTTTTAGTTTTGTTTTTGTTCTGTTAACTGTGAGACTTGATTTAAGATTTTTTTTCTCTCTCTAGAAACAAACATCCTTAGGAACAATAAAATAAGAATTTTAAATTTTTAAAAATACAATTAAAACTAAAATACTTAAAAATTAAAGGCAATTAAAACCAAAATATTTAAAAATTTAAAATAAAATAAAATAAAATATTGACTTCCATTGTATTTTTTTTTTATATCTAGATTTTTAACCAATGTACGCGAAGTGAAAGTCAATATTTTATTTTTATATTTTTAACTTTTAGGTTTTTTTTTTAAAGTTTCTTATTTTATTGTTGATGTAAATCAACAAAAATTTTATTCAATTTTTTTTTTTTTAAAAAGGTAAGAAGATGAAGGGATTTATATAATATAAAATATAAAATTATTATTACCTAGAGAATTAGCAAAAAATTTATTTATCACTTGAGGAATATTGATTTGTACCTTATATTATATAATAAAAATTTATAATATATTTGTTTGTAATGTACTTTTATTAACTTAAAATGATAAATATTTTTTGATAATTTTATTTAATATTATCAAGTAAAGTGCTATTTTAGAAAATAATTATCTGATTTATGTAAAAGTGTATATATTTTAAAATATTTTTAAATTGATAAAGGTAAAACTTATTTATAAAATTTGAGGTTTTTTTTTCTATATATCTTTAAATTAGTGAGGAAAAACCCACTTTTCCCTTTTTCAAATTCTCATACGAGAATTTGTAATACTTATAAGAGTGATGCATTTAGTATACGTAAAATCAAGAAGTCTAGTAGGTTGTGCTAATCCCTAATAAAAAATATGTAGAGTTTTGACTATCCATAAACCCTATGGGTCATGATGAGAACAATGTGTCTATATAAATGATCGAATATAATATTTCATATCATTTGAATAAGAAATTTTTAGTACTTAAGGGGTGACCCATTTGTTGTTAGGGTAAGTTGCGAGGATTAATGGGTTTAAAGAAAATAAGGTTACATGAGTTGGGTTAAGTGATATTAAAACTAATTCCTAATTGAAAACATGAGGATGACCACCCATTAGCTATTTGGAATATGTAAACAATGTTATAAGTAGGAATAGAAAAGCTAATGGACTCAAAAGTAGACAATATATGTAGAGGTCTTCATCAAATATATTACACAATATGTGTAGAGATCTTTACCGATATTATTTATAGTCAAAATATTTTATTAAGGTGCATCAGCTTTATAATTAAAATAAAACATAAGCTATCACTTCATATAAACAATTCAATAAGAGTAAATCATCAAAAACTAAAGAAAGCAAAATTTATTATTTAATTAAATGTCACAAATTTTAAAAATTTAAAAATTTAAAATATTAAGATTAAAACTATAGATAACCCACCGTTAAATTAAAGCTTATAAACCATCAAATACAAAATTTTAAAAAGTCAATTTCATTGAAGGGTTTATTATAAAACAAAAAAGCTCATATAATTTGAATTAATGCAAAATAAATTGGAACAATGGTTCCACTAAAAAAAAAGATAAAGATAGGATAAAAAGGGAAGAAATAGGTATTAACATAAAATATATTTTTAAATTTTAATTAAATCTTAATATATCATTAATACTCAAAGGTAAGTATTATTTTTTATTAATAATGTTTAATTATCATTATTGTTTTTTTTATTAAAAAAAGAATTAAAACTAAATTTATATTTTTTAGGGAGGGCAGAATTTCCATTTCACTTTTAATTTTTTGGATTTTTTATAATTTAATTCTGCAGTGCTTTTTTTCCTTTCTTTTCCCATAATAAGATGTCAACCTAGATACAATGGAGGTTTTTTTTTTTTTAATAATCTTTATTTATTTATTTATGATAATATTGAGAGTGCGTTACAGCAGCAGCAACCCCACACTCAACAGTGCCACCAAACTTTTCATACTCTTACCATTAAAAAAAATGGTGGGCAACAGGACTAGATGAAAATTAATGGTTTCAGTCTCTGCAACTCATATGCTGTCTGCAATCTTTTTCTTCTTGGGTTCTATCCTGCAAAGGACTAGATGAAAATTAATGGTTTCAGTCTCTGCAACTCAATGCGACATGCAATCTTTTTCTTCTTGTGTTCTATCCTGTGCTGCTCTGCTAGAGATACCATCACACCAGACAATTTGCTTATTGATGATGGTAGAGGAACTCTTGTTTCAGCCAATCAAACTTTTGAATTGGGCTTCTTTATTCCCAAGGGAGGGTTCAACAATGGAAAATACATTGGCATATGGTACTACGGGTTGAAGGAGAGAACAGTTGTATGGGTAGCCAATAGAGACAACCCCCTTCCTGAAGACAGTGTTGGAGCTCTTGCCATTGCAGATGACGGTAACCTCAAGCTAGTGAATGAAAGTGGAGCAGCTTACTGGTTTACTAATCTTGGAAGCTCATCTTCCATGGGTAGGGTGGCCAAGGTCATGGATTCTGGGAACTTTGTTTTAAGGGACAACAGATCTGGGAAGATTCTTTGGGAGAGTTTCAAGAACCCAACTGATACTTTTCTTCCTGGGATGATTATGGAGGGAAACTTAACATTGACTTCATGGGTAAGCCCCGTTGACCCTGCACCTGGAAGCTATACTTTCAAGCAAGATGATGATAAAGATCAGTATATCATATTTGAAGATTCAATTGTTAAATATTGGAGAAGTGAGGAATCAGAAGGAATGAGTTCTGCAGCAGCCGAGCTCTTATCCAATTTTGGCAAGACCCGAAAACCAACTGGGTCTCAATTTGTCCGCAGTTCTTATACACGGTTGGTGATGAATTTCACCGGGGAAATAAGATATCTAGTTTGGGATAATTATACGGAGGAGTGGTCTGCATTCTGGTGGGCGCCGCAAGACCGATGCAGTGTGTTGAATGCTTGTGGGAATTTCGGTTCTTGCAATGTTAACAATGCATTTATGTGCAAATGTTTGCCTGGATTCGAGCCTAACTCGCTGGAGAGATGGACTAACGGAGATTTTTCAGGTGGGTGTTCTAAAAAGACAACCCTCTGTGGGGACACATTCTTGATCTTGAAGATGATTAAAGTAAGAAAGTATGACATTGAGTTTTCGGGTAAGGATGAAAGTGAATGCCGAAGAGAGTGCCTTAAGACCTGTCGCTGTCAAGCTTATGCTGGAGTTGGAACGATACGAAGGGGCCGTGCTAGCACCCCTCCCAAGTGCTGGATTTGGTCTGAAGATCTCGGTAGTCTTCAGGAGTATAACACAGATGGCTATAATCTTTCTCTCCGTGTCGCCAAATCAGATATAGGTATCCTCTCTGCTTGCCCCCTTCTACTTCTGAATTTAATTGATTGTTAATGAGGAAAAGCATGAAATTCATTCTAATTCTGCAGAATCAACAGTAAGAAATTGTGAAACTTGTGGCACAAACTTGATCCCCTATCCACTAAGCACTGGACCAAACTGTGGTGATCCCATGTACTTCAGTTTCAGATGTGACAAGGCCACAGACCAAGTCTGGTTCGCCTTACCTAATGGCAGCTACCGAGTAACCAGCATCACTCCAGAGAGATCGAAGTTTCTCATCCAAGTGAATGATATTGATAACTGCGAAGCACGAAATTCACAAGACACGAAGATACTGCAGCTCAATCCACCTTTCAGGATAGCTAGCTGGTGCAATGCTGACACAGGAAATTCTAGCTCCAGCATGCCTATGAAAGGTCAGTATGAAATTGAAATAAGTTGGGATCCACCACCAGAGCCGGTTTGTAACTCAGCAACAGACTGCAAGGACTGGCCAAATTCGAGTTGCAGAACGCAAAATAGAACGAGAAGGTGTTTTTGTAATCAAAACTTCAAATGGAACAGCTCCAGTTTAAATTGTACACAAGGTGAGGATGATTTTCAGCAAGCATATTGCTAAATTGCATTGAAAGACACAGTGATTAGTAATGGCAGATGCGCTGCCTTCTCCATGAATGAGAGTGGTCTTTCTTTGTTTCAGATGGTGGCAATCTTGCGGAGGCTCCAACACCTGCAAACCAGAAGTCATCATCATCATCCTCTGCTCTGGTGGTTGTGGTAGGCATAGTAACTGCTGTTGTAGTAGTTGCACTTCTATGCATCATTGGTTGTATTGCTTATTTTCGAAAAAGAACCATCTCCAAAGGGCAAGGTAATCTTTGTGCTATTTGTGCCCCCGTTTAACTTCTGGTCTTTTTTTGTTTCATGTTGATTGGCAGAATTGATAATATTTTTAGGGGACTTATTCATAATGTAGTCTTGTTTCTGAATTCAGAAAACAGAACAAATCCAGGGCTTCACTTGTATCATAGCGAGAGCCGTGTGAAAGACTTAATAGACTCTGAGCAATTCAAAGAAGATGATAAGAAAGGCATTGACATACCATTTTTCGACTTAGAAGACATACTGGCTGCTACAGATCACTTTTCAGATGCAAATAAGCTTGGACAGGGGGGCTTTGGGCCAGTTTACAAAGTAATAGTCCTTAATTTCCACATTAGTCTCATTTCAAGGTTTCTGGTTTGTCTGTCTAATACCATGCGCTATGGCATCTAGGGAAAGTTTCCTGAAGGGCGAGAAATTGCAGTAAAGAGACTCTCAAGAGCTTCGGGACAAGGCTTACAGGAATTTAAGAACGAGGTTGTGTTAATTGCCAAACTTCAGCATCGAAATTTGGTTAGACTTTTGGGCTATTGTATTGAAGGAGATGAGAAGATTTTACTCTATGAATACATGCCCAACAAAAGCTTAGACTCCTTCATATTTGGTTTGCCTCTAACCTGCCTAAAAGTTCCTTTTTTTTTTCTCCCATATTACAACGTATACATGTCTGAAGTCGTGCTTTCCAATGGGAACATTGCAAGATCAAACTCTATGCCTGTTACTGAACTGGGAGAAGCGATTTGATATCATTTTGGGAATTGCTCGAGGGCTACTTTATCTTCACCAAGATTCAAGATTGAAGATTATCCATAGAGACTTGAAAACAAGCAACATTCTACTTGATGACGAGATGAATCCCAAAATTTCAGACTTTGGCTTGGCAAGGATTTTTGAGAGTAAGCAAGTAGAAGCAAGCACAAACAGAGTAGTTGGAACTTAGTAAGTACTGCACATTGTGTATGGTAAAAAGCAAGTAGTTGCATGATTGCATCCCCAATTAACTGAGTAGTGTTTTTAAATGGTTCAATGCAGTGGCTATATGTCTCCAGAGTATGCATTGGATGGGTTTTTCTCAGAAAAGTCTGATGTCTTTAGCTTTGGTGTTGTGGTACTTGAGATCATCAGTGGGAAGAGGAACACCAGATCTTATCAGTCTGACCTGAATCTGAGCCTTCTAGCCCATGTAAGTGCTTTGAATTTCTCATTTGCATTGATCCTTTGGACATTCTATATATATGCCATGAAACCCTTGTACGTCCAAACTTTCCCAGGCATGGAAGCTGTGGAAGGAAGACAGGGTGTTGGAGTTGATGGACCAGACACTAAGTCAAACATGCAACACAAATGAATTTCTGAGGTGCGTGAATGTTGGGCTGTTGTGTGTGCAAGAAGACCCAAGTGACCGTCCCACCATGGCAGTTGCAGTTGTAATGCTCAGCAGTGACACTGCCACACTCCCAGTTCCTAAACAACCAGCTTTTGTCGTAAGGAGAGACCTTTCCAGCTCAGCTTCGTCTTCAAGCAAACCAGAAGCATCCTTGAATAGTGAAATCCTAGCCACCATAGAAGAAGGTCGATAGGCGAGGAGGATCTCCCATGAACCCTTACGTTTTAGGCCATGTTCGGTACTTGATAGTGGGGAATGAAAATCAATGTTCTTATTCCTCTTATAATAGGAGTGAATTTGTGCTTCAATTCCTATATTTGTATGCACCTAGCAATATAAATTTGGAATAAGAATTTTGTTTTTATTTCAATATTTAATAATAATAGAAATGAAAATAAATAAATAAATAAATTAACCACAATATCCTTCCACATACTTCTATTGAAATAAATAGGAAATTCTATTTACAAGACAAATTTCATTTTAATATAATTCTTTTTGTTATCAGTATCCATCCGATGTTCTGTTTATGGGAAAAATTGAATAGCTCTATTCCTACAGTCATCAATAATAGTTCTCACATGGGGCCTTGATGAATGTTTTCCTTATTATTGGGAAGAAAAATAATCATGGATAGCAAAAGAAAGGGTGGTTCCTACACCAAACCGTGTGAATGTCTTTTTCCCAAACCATGAGGAAAGGGGGAAGCAAATACTGTGGGACCAAGGGAAAGAATGGGCAAACTTTGACGACCTTGACCTTGGCTTCCAATAATTGGAGTCACTCAAGGCAACTATTCAAAAGTGTGGAAATCTAATGTATTTCTCGATCAAGTAGAAGCATTGACAATGATGTTTATCAACTCATCGAGAGGCTTCATTTCTTGGTCCAGTTTTATTTGTTCGTGTGCTTTTGACACCACTCTCGTTTTAAATTCTCTTCCAATAAGATTTCTAAAAGATCTCTTTGGATAGGATTTTGTGCAAAGACTTAGGATGACTTTGGTTTCTGTGAAGATAATTTTCTGTAATTTATGTGGGTTAGATAAGATTTTGAACTAGTTTTAGGGTGTTTCTTTGGTTTTGTGAATATCAATTTGATGACAATTGGAAAGGCAAAAACTATCTGACTTGTCTATAAGTTTTAAATCGAAAAGAAAATCAATGAAGACTACATGTTGAGCAAGCACACTTAATATCTTGTGTTATAGACGCCCTTTTTGAATGTGAGTCCAATAAATATGGAATAAGTTTAGAAAAAGGTTAAACCCAAAAAATTTTGGGAATAAAAATACATGATAGTAGGATCTTAATTAGGTTATGTTTGGTTTCCTAAAACTATGAAAAAAAATGTGAGGGAAAAAAATAAAGAAGAAAATTAGAAAGAAAAAAAATAAATTAAAGTTGATAACTTATTTTTGTAAGTTAATTTAAAACCATTTCACTTATTTAAATTTATGAAATAATTTGAAAATCATAAATTTCTAATTATTTTTAATTATATATTTTTTTATTTGGCTATTTTTTTTTTTTTAATAAAACTCTATGTAAGGTAATAATTTTCTTTAGTCAAAAAAATGTCCTTCAAACTATTTGTTTGACAAGGTTAGAGATAGAGATGACAATTTGTGTGATATCAAGACTAAAACATTCTACTAATTAAATAGGTTAACTCAATCATAATAATAATAATAATCAAGTAAAAAGCATAAACCTAATTAAATACAATGTAATTATTAAACAGATAACATGTTTTATAATTTATTTAATAATCAAATTGAGTTAAATTTTGTATAAGTCTATATAATTAATCTTACAACTTAATATAGTTATAATTTAATTAACTATTTGTTCAAAAATAAATTTAAAATGAATAAAATATTAATTAAATAGTTTAAAGTTATAATTAGGTTAATTGGTATGATTATTAAATATAAAGGTTAACTTGAGCCAAATTCGTATTCTTGTAGGTTGATTTAAAAATAACCTATTAGTATAACATATTACACAAGTTGATACAAATGTGATATAAATAGAATTATATTCAACCAAAACCCACAAAAAAAAGTGTTGGATTGGATTCGTGTTGATATTTATGTACTAAGTCAGTACTTTAATTTACCTTTATTTATTTTTAAATAAAGGTACACTTTTAAAGACTCATTTCTTTGGCAATTTTTATTTAAAAAATATTTAGCAACAATGACCTTGAAATTTTGTTAATTACCTTTTTCATTCTTCTCATTTGTTAATTTCATTTATATCCCATTTGATTCATAATAATAATAATAAAAAAGGGTGTTTGTGATTGTTTCAAAAGATTGAAATGAAATAAAAGATATAGTAGAGCTAGGACAGCATGAGTCTACCTAATGGTATATGCAGAGGCACATAATAGATCAATATGAACATCATGAGTTGTCCCATAATAAAACCGGTTAATATTGTTGATACCTTCTTCTCGGTTCCTTCTTTTTCATGTTTATCCTAATTGTTGGTTAAGTTTAATTATATACATGGCAAAAAGGAGCATTGGAATGGTTTTAGCTCCAAAATATTCAAACAATAAAAATAAAAAGGGAAAAAAATAATGTTGGGACAATTATGAATTTTATCCAAAATTCGGTTATTTCAACTACATCAAATGATTTTTCAAATTGGTCAAGACTCTCCAGCTTGTGGTCACTTCTCTATATATCAGTTGTTACTCAAGTGTGAAACTATATTTCCTATTCTTCTTATTTGTTAATTTCATTCATGTTTCACTTGATTTAAAGTATTAGAGGCATTCAATAAAATTTTAAACTATGATTGTGTGTTTAGTTAGGATTTTAAGAAATGCCAAATTTTAAAATTTAAAACACTTCTCAAACAAAGTCATGTACTATGTTGTAATAATGAGTTAACAAAATTTAACCAGATCAATGTTTGAATTGGTTGACCCAATCAATGAGATAGGCCATTTTTTTTGTGAATTAGGAACAACACCAGACATGGTTGTTGATAGAAAACATTGGGGATTAATTCAGCAGCAGCCTCTACCACAGCTCCAAGTGAAGAAGGGAAGTCTTAACTACCTAATGGTAATCAATAGAAGAAGAATTGCAATTACATGGTCAACAACAATTCACATGGTATCTACCATCTTCATCTTGTACCCAATATTGTTGTGTTGTTATCAAACATGTGCAGCAAGAGATACCATAAGGCAGAATGATCCGATCAGTGATGGTGATGGAGAAACTCTCTTGTCTGCTGGTAAGACATTTGAATTGGGGTTCTTCACCCCTAATGGGAGCTCTAGTCACCAAAGATATGTTGGTATATGGTATTACAGGTTGGAGCCGAAAACCGTTGTGTGGGTAGCCAATAGAAACGACCCACTGCCTGATTCCACTGGAGTTTTGTCCATTCAAGATGGTAACCTCGTGTTGAATTCGAATGGAAGAGGGAGACCTTTCTGGTCAACCCCTCTCCAGAAATCGTCATCTACAGAAAAGGTAGCGCAGCTCATAGATTCCGGGAACCTGGTTCTGAAGAATGATCAGCTGCAAACAAGTCTGTGGCAAAGCTTTGGAAACGCAACTGATACTTTTCTTCCAGGTATGAAGATGGATGGCAACTTGGTGTTGACTTCATGGAAAAGCAGCAGTGACCCGGGTTCGGGGAACTTCACTTTCAGGAAAGATCAAGTAGCACAGAACCTGTACATCATCCAGAATGGGCCTAATACATACTGGAAGAGTGGGATATCAGATGATTTCATTACATCCGGTTGGGACCATAAGATGTATTCTGAATTATCCAAAATGTTATCAAATTCCAGCATTAATAGTAGCCAACCAACAACCTCTTTTTATTATAGGAGGTTGGTGATGAAATTTTCCGGCCAGATAGAGTATCTACAGTTCCGTAATCAGACGGGCTCTTGGTATTCGCTTTTGAAGGAACCAAAAAACAGTTGCGATGGGAATAATCCCTGTGGGAGTTTTGCCAGCTGCAGTACTAGAAATAGGATTTTGTGCAGGTGTTTGCCAGGATTCCAACCAAATTTTCCAGCAAAGTGGAATGGTGGAGATTTTTCGGGGGGCTGTAGAAGAATTTCACCCCTGTGCAGCAAGAATGACACTTTTTTGAGGCTAGAGATGATGAGAGTGAAAAAATCAGACACACAGTTCAACACTACAAATGAAAAAGAATGCGAAAATTACTGCAACAGAGACTGTAACAACTGCCAGGCTTATGCCTATGTTGAAGCCGAGACTCGTGCAGACACTGCCATCTGTATGATTTGGGAGGAAAATCTTAATGACATTCAGGAGGCGTATTTGGATGGCGGCCATGATCTCTATGTGCGTGTGGCAGTTTCTGATATAGGTAAACTTCTCTTTCAGTGTGTTGTAAATGCAACACTCAAGTATATATGCATGCATTCATTTTCATTTTACTTCACTTTTGCCAAAGGAGTACCCATATGGGAAACCGGAGGGTAGACATATTTTGATATTTTTGTAGTCTATTATGTTAGATTGTAAAGCTTGAATCAATTTTGTTATGTTTCACAAGGGATGTTAGAGATGTTGGGTTCCCTATTGAGTTTGCAGGAATTGTGTTGTCCAGTTAGTTCTTAGGGGTTTAAGGGAGCACTGCCTCTAAATTTTTTATTTATTTATTATGTAACGAGTTTGACCCTAATGTAATTTAAAATTTAGGATTTTGTTTCAGAGAGGAAAAATTAAAGTATCGGCTACAAGTGAGAGGGGACTGAGAGTCATCACCATTGTAACCATTCTTTTTTATTTGATTAGTGAATTCTTGAGTGCTGGTAGGATTTGTGAAGGCAGAGATCACATTGACAACCATGTTAAAAATCTGTTTTCTTTTCCTTATATTTGCTGTGTGATTTGGTTAACGTACTTCTCATGCAGAACCGATGGGAAGAAATTGTAAGATTTGTGGAACTAATATTATCCCATATCCGCTAAGCACCGGAACTGACTGCGGTGATCCCAAGTACTTGAGTTTCTACTGTGAAAACTCCACAGGCCAAGTTATTTTTATGAGACCGAATAACACATATTACCAAGTCACTAGCATCAGGCCAGAAGCAAAAGAATTTTCCATTCAACTTGGTGAAGATAATTGTATAGCAAGTAGCGATGCCATGAAGAAACTTCTGGAGTTCAACCAGGACTCACCATTTTTGGTGAAAAGTGGGTGCACGGCAGAGAAGAGTACTTCTAGTTTGTATCCATTTTCTGATGCTGAATGGTTACGCGAAATACAGATTGAGTGGAGACCTCCATTGGAACCAATCTGTAATTCTACTGAAGACTGCAAGTACTGGGCTCATTCAAATTGCAATACAACAGGAGATGGACAGAAAAGGTGTCATTGCAAAATAAACTATCAGTGGGATCCCACAAATGTCAGTTGCTTTCCAGTAGGTTAGAATACTATCAATACAACTCAGTTCCTCCTTGAATTATAAGAATGCTCTCTGGAAATATCTTGTCTTATTATAAAACCGGTATATTGCATACTGATTATCAAATTACATACCGTAGTTCCTCATCCGATTGGCTATTTCGCTTTATTTTAGAAGCAGGTCCTTCACAGAGAAAGCAGCAGCCATATGTGATCTTCATTGGGAGTGTTGTAGCTGTGATTGTTATCTCATGCTTCACTGTCTTTATATATTATTTGAGGAGAAGAAGGGTGTCAGAGATGCAAGGTAACTAGTATGCAGAGTCGGATAAATTTGTACTATTACATGTGATGTTCTGTATAACTTAGGATTCAATTGAAATTTGTAATTGTTCTTGAATTTCAGAACACAGGGGAAGTATTCAAGGAAATCCAGTGCTTCATCTGTATCACAGTGAGAGACGCGTCAAAGACTTGATTGGCTGGGGCCAGTTCACAGAAGATGACAGGGAAGGCATAGATGTACCATTTTTTGATCTGGGAAGTATACTAGCTGCTACAAATAATTTGTCAGATGCAAATAAGCTAGGGCAAGGAGGTTTTGGCCCAGTATACAAGGTAATAATCCTTTCTTATATTTTCATTTCAACAAGTTCAGGCTAATGGGTGAACTACACCAATGAAAATCTACTCAGGGGAGCTTTCCAGGAGGACAAGACATTGCTGTGAAGAGGCTCTCAAGTGTTTCAGGACAAGGACTAGAAGAGTTCAAGAATGAGGTTGTGCTGATTGCCAAACTTCAGCATCGAAATCTTGTCAGACTTTTGGGCTATTGTGTTGAAGAAGATGAAAAGATATTACTCTACGAGTATATGCCAAATAAAAGCTTAGACTCCTTCATATTTGGTCGGCTTCTAAACCTGAATCCTTCATATATAAATAGGCAGAACTGAACGGTCTCTAAAATTGTGTTTTTTTTAATGGAAAATGATGATCTTACCAGACCGAACGCTTCGCTTCTTATTGAACTGGGAGAAACGCTTCGACATCATTTTGGGGATAGCTCGTGGGCTTCTTTATCTTCACCAAGATTCTAGGCTGAGGATCATTCACAGAGACCTGAAAACAAGCAACATTCTGCTGGATGAGGAGATGAATCCCAAAATTTCGGACTTTGGCTTGGCAAGGATTTTTGGGGGCAAACAAACTGAAGCAAGCACAAACAGAGTAGTTGGAACTTAGTAAGATAGCATAATTTCAAGCCCCCGTCTGTGTTTCAAAAAGAAGTTGCATGCCTAATAAACTAACTATTGTAACGGTTGGTGAAATGCAGTGGCTATATGTCTCCAGAGTATGCACTAGATGGCTTCTTTTCCATTAAATCCGATGTTTTCAGCTTCGGTGTTGTTGTACTCGAGATCATCAGCGGGAAAAGGAACACTGGATTTTATCAGTCTCAACAAGCTTTAAGCCTTCTGGGTTATGTAAGCACTTCAAATTTCTCAAACCAATCAATACTTTTTGGTCCCTCCCTGCCTCATACTACTGATTTTCTATGGTGGGTTAGGCATGGAGATTGTGGCAAGAGAACAAGGCATTGGACTTGATGGATCAGTCACTGCATGAAACATGTGATGTCGCTGAATTTTTGAGATGTGTAAATGTTGGGCTCCTCTGTGTTCAAGAAGACCCGAGCGATCGTCCTGTCATGTCGAATGTAGTTTTCTTGCTTGGCAGTGAAACTGCAACTCTTCCAACTCCTAAACAACCAGCTTTTACTGTGAGAAGAGGGGTTTTCAGCACAGCTTCTTCATCTAGTAAACCAGAGACATGTACCAATGAGTTAACAGTCAGTGTAGACGGCAGATAAAGGAGGAGGTAATCTCCACAACTACTCTCGGTACTCTCTATTTATCAATGTTGAGAATATTCTTGTTCTACAGAGCGAATTTTACTGGAAGGTATTACTTCTTCGCCATTAAATGTGAACTTTTTGTGATGATAAATTAGGCGGTCCGGCAATTTCATTAGGGATGGCAGAGAAACTTTGGCATGCTTATGAAATATTTGATATAGGCCTCTTTACTCTAGTGGGAGCACTAACAATGGGAAATATCTAGGGGTGCAAATTTGGCCCATCGGCCGGCAACACTGCCTGAACCTGCTTGGCTGAAAGGGTTTCCCAAGCCTCAGTGACCCCTTCGTTGTTTTGGGGTTCAAACATTAATTGCAGAAAATCAGTACAAGACATGTTACAAATGATATAGATGCAACCACAATTTAAAGATAAATAATAATAATAATATATCAAAATACTATAAGCAAATATCTTACCAAAATATTCAACTCATAACAAAGCTTGTATCATACCAAATATTAAACAATGAAGTAAGCCCAAAACTCATAGCCCAGCAACACACTAAATAGAACAAGGCAAATAGCCCAAAATAAAACCTAGGACCAATGGCCCATGCTCCTTAGACCTCACTTAATACTAGAAAACACTTATGGGATGTTTTCAACCGTAACTTCAATGTTGCTTCCAGGTCAATGTGCTCTTGCTCACCAGCTACAATAACAACAGCAGCAGTTACTGAAGGGCTTGGTCTCATAACCAAAGGAGCATAAGAAAAAACAAAAAGTCATGACAAAGAGAAAAACCTAGTTAGTAAGTGTGAACTGTTTGACTTAATGGCCTTAAAGATTCTTTATCATATGCTAGGGAGACTAACGGTGTCTATAAGGTTCCAACTTAGCTGCCTGCTCACATTTTTATATACTGATAACCAACCGTTACTGGAAGAATCAATCCTAGCTAGGTATCTGTTGGTGCATACCTTCTTGGTCTGTAGCTTGGAACCTCTACTTGTATTCTCCCCCAGTTGGAATATGTTCTTCCTAAGAACAATTTGTAAACGAAACTGATATGAATTCTGTGTGATAGTGACTCACCGACAGTAATGATCATAGCCATGTGAGTTTTGTATAGGGTCTTCTTATAAGCAGAATTTGCTAGTTGTAATCAAGACCATCCTTTTGAGTAAAGTCACTCAAAGAAATGACCCTATATATGTATTTTATGCCTTCTATTACCAGTGATTTACTGTTGGAATTAGGAATAAATTGAAGCATGATTTCTATTGAGTAATTGATGGTAAGGAAAGTAGGGATTTATTAGCTATAACATTCTTAAAATGAAGCCAATAATTAGTTTTGTTGGTGGTAGCGATTACATTGGCTGAATATACATGGTGGGGTGCTTTTGATTGATCTGCATATACTATTTCAGCTATAGAGGTTGAAATATTGGATTATTTTATAGTGACATATTACGTTGGAATACTATTGATTGATCTACAAATACTATTTCACATCCAGAGGTTGAAATATTATGGAAGTGGAAAATTAGATGTATGCATGAGAATTGAAAAGAAAACAAATTGAAAAAATCTAAAGACCTTGAAGAAGGGACAAAGGTTCCAATGCTTCTTCCACTGTTCTATAGTAGGGCTGCTGCTTCTTCTACCAAAGCAGGAACACATGCTCCAAGAATGAGATCATTGGCAGCCTAGGAGGAAATAAATATGCAAATTGGGGAGAAGCGACTCTTGAACACATGACATCCCGTCAAACCAAGCTCTACTCAATTACCAATTTTTCGAAAAGTTTAACTTGTAGAATTTGAGTTCACAATATATACCATGCTCTTTAACAACATCCTTTTCATTTGGATTTGAACTTTGAGGATCATTACTAAGCTTTTATGAAATCACAAGGCCCTTCTTCAAGCTTTTCAAGTCACTTAAAAGACATGTTATTAGCTTATATGAGCAAATCAAAATTGTAAAGAACACATAATCATGTTCATTAATCATCCAAAGATATGTTTATAACTTAAAAGCTTTTAAGATCATCATTAATCAAATTAACTATTTTGCAAGAGGATAAACAAATCATTCATAGACTAATTAATATGAATCTATATTTAAATTAATATTGGGAGACTGTGACATGGGAGGGTCCCAACACGTAGACTTTGAAAATAAGTTGAAAGAGTTGCAAATTCTTACTCTAGTAGCATGAGTGAGAATTTTGAAACTAGAGACAACTTTGAAAATTTACTGGGAACAAATGGTGCTAAATTAATGTCAGCCATATGTCAATGGAAAGTTTATTGTCTTAGCTGTCATATCCATTTGGAATCATTGGATTTGGAGTAAATTGGCTAGTTGGTTCAGAGGGATATTCAACACGTTTTGAAGACAAATTGTCTTAACAGATTTTGATTTCCTTTTTATACTCTGTATCTCTTAGAGTTAATTTCATATCCCTTATTGTTTTCCTTAGGGTGGTATTTTATGTATCCCTTTGTGTTTGTGATTTGGGTGGTGAGTTGTTTATACCTTGTGAACTGTTGTGATTTTGTTTTCCCATCAAATCCAACATCAAAGTGTTTGTGTGTACACTCTTGATTCATAATGATGGACATTGTTTATATTATAGGGACAATATATCGGTGTATCTATTCTTGCATATGTTTTCTGATTTTATGCTCAAAATATTAAAACGAAATTTAGGGGAAAAATTGAAGGGAATGACAGCCTTCTTTGGGAACCATCTCTAAGTTGGAAAAAAAAAACCTATTTACCCCCTCTAACTATAATCCATAACCAAGATTCATCTATAACATGTGTCTCAAAATTTTCTGTAATTTGGTTGTTGTTAAAGATAATTTTCTGTAATTTATGTGGGTTAGATAAGATTTTGGACTAGTTTTAGGGTGTTTCTTTAGTTTTGTGGATACCAATTTCATGACAATTGAAGAATAAAAAACAATCAATTTGTCTAATAGTTTTCAATCTGAAAAGGAAATCAATGAAGACTCAAGTTTTTCCATGTCATATATCTATATTTTTTCATTGTAACTATTCTATAAGGTTAGGTGCTCAGGTGGGTTGATCCAACTTTTAAGCTGAATTTCAAATGTCATACATGGGTGAATCCAAAAACTAGTACTGACCCTTCTGACACCGAGAAATGTGGATGGCTAGATCATGCTCATGGCCGACATTCCATACTCCTATCCAATGGATTCTCACTAGATTCCACGCCCCATACATGCTTGTCACTAAGCTGTATCTTACTTCCACACAACAGACAACAAATACATTATTATACAGCTTTGGGAAGTCAAATTTGGCGTTTGCAGCATCATTATCATAGGGGGTTTTGTATGATATAATGGTTTCATTCAATTTAGCCTAAGATATGGACCCTTATAGTCACTTGTTGGATGCTCTAAGCTTAGCTAAGGGCAAGATACAACATCTTTTCTTTACATAGACTACGAGTGTCAAAAATTTAATATAATTCATTAACACGACTGGAATTCAATTTATTTTTTATGGGTTTAAAGGTTAAATTTATGTCAATATGTTTAACTCATTTAATAAATAAGTTATTTTCAAGTAAATTTGTAAAACACAATTTTGATCCTAATTGAACAACTTGATAATGGTACTGATTAATATGACTAACTCTAACTCATTTAACTTATATTTGATTTATTTAAAATTTGATTTTAAATAAATTAATTAATTGAATTATAAACATATTAGATTAAGAAATTAATCATGTAGATTTGTATAAAATTTAATTCTGTATGATTATTGATTAATTAAATGAATTTACGACTTATTGTCTATTAAATAATTAGATGAATCTATGTTTTTCTAACCTGATTATTATATCGTATTTGGGTTTGATCTATTTAATAAAGATTATGAATAAGAACCATGATGAACTATAATCCAATGGTGTTGGCCACTGTGGGGATCCATTTTTAAATGCTATGATAGGCTTCCCTCAACTGAAAAACCCAAAACCCATATGCCATGTTAGAAACTCATTGCTGATAGCCAAACAAACAGGTCTCATTTCCTGGAAAATGTGAAAAACAGAAAGCAAGAGAGAAAAATTCAGAATACCGTTTATGAAACCGCGGATTTTAACTTCAAGACTAGAAGCCGTTGAAAACAAGTAAAAAGGGTCAAATGCTCTAAACGTGGTCTTGGACTTTGGGTCACTTTATTTGCTGCATGGTTGGCGTCCATTTCCAAGATTTCACCACTCCACCGGCCTCCAACTGCAGGTGAAAAAAAATAATAATTAATTTAAATATATATTTTAATTAATTTATTTAAATTTAATCATTTACATCAAGGTTTAGATTAAAATTTTGAAAATGTTACTACATATATAAGATGATTGGCACATTACTAATATTTTATTTGTCCATGAATGGTAAGTTGGGTGATGGACTTGTTTTAAGTCAGACGTCACCAGTGAGCAACCCACCAAAATTAGTAGGCAGGCCATGAAGAGGTTAAGAACTGCCCCCATTAATTAATAGCTGTCCTGAACTCCTAGTGGACTCGTGTTAAAATCAAATTTTCAACATGCAATCACAAAAAATAAAAAAAAACAAAAAAAAAACAAACAAACAAACAAAATGACTCAAGAGTAAGGGGATGTTTGTCGGGCTTTTTAACTTATACGGTTATTTTAAAAAAATAATTCTTGAAAAATGATAATTTTGAAAAAAAATTCTTAAAATATGATAGTTATAAAAATATTTTTTCAAATACACGGCACTTTTTATCACTTTAAAAAGTGTTTCCTGAAAAAACACCTTCTATTATCAACCATACATGTTAAAAAAAAAATTAAATTTACACTAAAAATGTATCTTCAAAAGACACTTTTCCACAATTTTTTTATTAGTCATACACGTTAAAAAAAAATTGAATTTATACTAAAGAAATATTTTTTCCATAATACCATAAAATCAAATTTATGCTAAAGGTATCTCTTGAAGAGACATCTTCGATAATTTTCATATTAGTCACACAATGAAAAAAAAATACATTTTTAATATAAATTCAATTATTTCAATGAATGACTGATACAAGAATTATTTAAGGTGTCTCTTCAAGAACCACCTTTAATATAAATTTAATTTTGTAAAATTATAGAAAGTGTGTCTTAAGAATACATCTTTAGTATAAATTCAATTTTTTACTATGCAATTGATATGAAAATTGTGAAAAGTGTCTCTTTAAAAGACACTTTTAATATAAATTTGATTTTGTAAAATTATAGAAAGTGTGTCTTAAGAATGCATCTTTAGTATAAATTCAATTTTTTTACTATGCAACTGATATGAAAATTGTGAAAAGTGTCTCTTTAAAAGACACTTTTAATATAAATTTGATTTTGTAGAATTGTAAAAGGTGTCTCTTGAAAAGACACTTTTAATGTAAATTCAAATTTTTTTTAATATGTGTTATTAATATAAAAATTATGACAAATTTTTTTTAATATGTGTTATTAATATAAAAATTATGAAAGGTGTCGCTTCAATGTAAATTCATTTTTTTAACGTGTATCATTGATATAAAAATGATAAAAGGTATCTTTTCAAGAGATATCTTTCAAAATGGCAATAAGTGCCGTAGATTTGAAAATATTTTTCACTATATTATATTTTAAAAAATTAATTTTAAATTCACTGTACAATTATAAAAAATCCGATGTTTGTCTAAGGCAATTAGGAATAAATGGACAGCCATGCACCTGTGTCACAGGTGACCTTTTCTTGAATGTGAATTCAATAAATATGTTGAATTATTTTATTTTTTTAATTATTAACCTATCTTGATGTCATATTTCTTTTGATCACATATTTAAAGTGTGTTTGGTACTGACTCTAGAAAGAGTTTTCCTTGAAAATTTTTAATTTTTAAGTATTAAAAAAATTAAAAATACTTCAATTATAAATTATCACAACTATCCTAAAAAAACTATACCTTTTCACATCCTTAATCACCTCAGGTAAACTATGCTCCAATAGTGTGAAATAACCCAATTCAAAATATATATATATAATAGCAATTTCTATGTAAATTATAAAATAGTTTCTATATAAATAATATGAACTTATTTTATATCTTTAAAAATTACTTTTAAATGTTAAGATGATAAATTTGTTTCACATAATATCTTAAAATTTTCTAAGCTGAACGTTATTAATTTTTTAAGATAATTTTTACATTTTATGTAGAAATTATTATCATTTTTTGTTTTTAAAAACAAAAAACAAGAAGCACTTAGGAATCGGATTTTTTAGTTTCTAGCTAACAATTTTTCCACTATGATCAATTTGACATGCATATTTATCCACCTCATTATGTTAGCATTGTGTGTTAAACCTATATATATGTGATACTCACCTATATATGATTGAGAATTCATCCCATGATGCATAGTAGAATCATGAAGGTTAATGATGCTTAGATGTATTTTACATTTGTCCTCCCAAAAAGCCTCTTGATGTAGATTTTCACTAGCTTAAGCATTTCCATCTCAAAAGGTATTGAGCATATGTCAACAAAAGGTATGTTGGCGGATCCATTAACAAAAGGCTTACCCATAGTTGTGTTTCATGAACATGTATCTCAAACGGGGTTGTTAGGAGCCTAGGTTGCATTAAGTTAGTGGAAACCGTTTTTGGTATTGTAATATTATGCTATTGTTGAAAGGATTGTTACTATTGTATATTTCCCTGTGAATCAAGTAATGAAACATATATGATTGCTTTTGATTATTTGTTTTGATGAAATTCTATGGGACATTGATTCATGATTATGTATACGTTGTGATGTTTGATTATGTAGTCCAAGTGGGAGAATTGTTGAAATTTTTATATGTGGACTTACATAATCAATGTGATAATGTCATAAATTAATGTTATTTTATTTTTTATATTGTGGTCCATAATAGGGCTAAACACATATTGTTACTTGATTTTTCATGGGTTCACCCTAATTCACTTGATTGACCCATTAAGTCAAGTGATCCAAATAATATGTGTAATGTGTGGTATATATGAATATATTTATTTGTATATATACATAAGTGCAAATGAAGGTTTCTGTTTTTCTTAAGGGCTGAAAAAGGGCACACACTGCATGCACTCTTAAGAGAACACACGGACTGGATCTTGGGTGTAGAAAAGGAAGAGCTCATTAAATCCGGATTTTCACACCATCACAAACTAAGCATATTCTTGGACACCAGTGGAGCACGGAAATGGCTTTCCATGGGATTAATCAAGGTAAACATTTCATTAATTCCCATTTTACTGTATGTTTTAATGTCTACATGTGATCCTATGTGGTTTAAAGTTTTCATCACCCCTTACCCTCCCTAAACCCTAAAACCAATTTTTGTATCAAGAAACCTCCTTTGATTTCGGAAATGGTGGAACCAAAATTTTCAATTATTTATGAAGATTTTTTAGCATCTTCATGTATCCATCTGATGTTCTATTTTGGTTCGTCTCTCTATAATCAGTTGTATGTGTATCTCGAAATTTTCAATCTCGCTGTTTGTATTGCACCTCCTATACGATAGTGAGGATATGTTTTTTATAGGACAAATTGAGTGGCTTTATTTCAATAGTCACCAATAATGGTTCTCACATGAGGTCTTCTTGAATGTTTTCCAGATTATTGGGAAGAAAAATTATAGTGCGCGCATACTAAAGGAAAGGTCAGTTCCCACACCAAACCGTGTTAATGTTCTTTCCCCAGTGAGGAAAAGACAAGCAAATACTATGGGACCACGAGAAGGAATGGACAGACCTCAAAGGACTTAATCAAACCAACTATAACAAAATGTAGAAAACAAATGCATTACCCTTTCAAGTTGAAGCAGTGACACAGACTATCCGCTCACTGAGAAGCTTCAATTTAGACCCCTCAGTTTGGTTCCTGCTACGATGGTTTTCTCTAATTTATGTGGGTTAGATTGAGATTTAGAGTAATTCACGGTGTCATTTTTGGTTTGAGAGTAAATACCAAATTGATGACAATTGAAAAGCAAAAACTATCTCTTGGACCAGATTTTACCATATCAGATGAGATACTCTGAGGAGCATAATATGCATATTGAGTCCAAATCTTATAAACTTAAATTTATAGGAAAATTGGTAGTTCAACATGGTATCAGAACAAAATTGAACTTTAATGGAACTTTCAATTTATGATCTTCTTGAAGAGAGTTTACGGAAAAAAAAAACATTGTACGTGTTTGATCATAGAATTCTTTTTCGTCATGCCTGATCATGGGATTTCACAGTGGCTGATCGCATTGGTTTTTCCTTTTTTTATCCTGATCGGTGGCTATTTGTTTGGTCGTATCTAACATTGAAAAATTATGTTGAAATAGAAATCAGTTGGGATCCACCTCTGGAACCAGCGTGCACCTCATCAGCGGACTTCAAGGATTGACCAAATGGGACGGCTCCAGTTTAAATTGTACACAAGGTGGGGGCTGAGGATGCTATTCACGACGTATATTCCTAATTTTTCTTTCTGAGCGTGTGAGAAGTTAAACACAGTGCCTTCTTTTTGTCTGGGTTTGGTCATTTAAGCTTCTTTTTCATTGAAAGACATAGTGCTTAAAAATGACAGATGCTTTGCCTTATCCATGAATGAGGGTGTTCCTTCTTTGTTTCAGAACATGGCAATCAGAAGCCGTCTCATATGTAGATGTTCTCAAATTTTCATACAGATTAGTCTTTATACTCTCAAACCCTTAAACTTCGAGCCTTCTGGGTCAGGTAAATGTTCTCAAATTTTCATACAGATTAGTCTTTTAGTCATTCTGTGCATCATTCCATTCTGTTTTGCAATTATTTGAGATTGTGGAAAGAAGACAAGGCAGTGGGATTTGATGGATCAGAAACTAAATGAAAATATAAATGTTGGGACCTTCAGTGTTCAGGGGGACCCAAGTGATGTCCCACCAGGTCCAATAAAGTTCTCATGCTCAGCAGTGAGATAAACTACACTTCCACAACAACCAGCCTTTGTTGGGGGGAGGGGCCCCTCCTAGCCGGGCTGCTGCTTGCCTGCTTCTTCTGCCAAACCAGAAACATGCTCCCAAAATATGATCACCATCAGCTTCGAAGGATGTCGATCATGGGGGAGCATTTCTCACCAGTGTCAATTGCAAGTACTTTTGGTTTTTGCTTATATCATAAAATAGTCTAACTTCATTGCTTGTATTTGGGCCACTGTGCTTTAATCATATGATGGAGATGACTCAATAGTTACCCAATTCTATGCCATGTGCACATGTGAGGCTAGCTCTACTTTTTTCTCATGTACTTGAAAGCAAAGAAGGAATCAAGTTAAAGAAGGCCCATTTTGATTTATTTACAGAAACCTGCTCAATCCTGATCTATATTATATTAAATCCCAAATTGAGGGGGAAGAAAAGCAAACCCAATGGGTCCAACAAAAAAAGATGTACATATATATTTTATATCCTTGATTTTGCTGGCAACTTGTCTTTGAGCAAATCAGTGAAGTTCACTGAGAAAAGTTATCACTTTGCTCCAATCCCTTTTGTCCTTTTGATTCTTAATTCCTGTGTTTGTCTGAGTCCTTTGGTTTTACCCTTTGGCCAAAAAATATTTGAAGTGGATTGTTCATTGCATGACAATTAGGAGACCTACATGAAGATAAGGAAAAAAACCTTAGAAGAAAAATTAGGTTATATTTTGTAGCTGTTTTTGAAAATAATTTTTTGTTTTTTTAAAACAAAAAATTGTTTTCTACCTTAGAAAAGATGTTTTAAAAAAAATATGATAGAAAACACAATCTTTTTTTTTTTCTTTTTTCTTTTTTCTTTTTTGGGAATTTGCTTTGAGAATGAATTATTTTTTAGAATGATTTTCAGGTGTTTAGTTTATTTTTTTGTTTTTTTTTAGAATTCATTGAGTAATAATTGAAAATTTGGAGAATATTTTAAAAACTTTTATACTATACATGAATAAACAAAGAAAATTAGTTTTTATATTTGAATATATTTATTTGAATTTTCTTGAAAACCCTTTTAAAAGCAGAGTGAAAACACTCTTGATTTCTCTTGTTTATCCCATTACGAAGCTCCTCCAAGTTGAAGAAAGTGTAGAAAAATGGATTAATTGATTAAAAATGATGAAAAGATCCTAAATTTGTAAAATTAGTCTCTCCTATTTTTTAATATAAAGAGTAACTCATTTTTTATATAAATACTCTTCAATATTTTCATTATTTACATGTATATTTTATAAGAAAATGTTATTTTTATGATAAAAAAAATGAGGTTATTCCTATCCAAAATAGGTATTTTTTTGGAACAAAAAAAAATGGGAGGTTAAATTTATAATTTCATATTTCTTTTATTTCTTTTAATTGATTATTCCTAAAAAAAAATTTATTGGTTGATGCTTATACTTTATTTCTCAAAAGAGAAAAACTTTACATACAAAGAAAAAAAAAAGTGGGTGAAATGAGGAACATGATGATACAAACATCAAGACTTTGGAAGGCACCAGAAAGCATATTATAGTTGCCATAAAGAGAAAACATGAGAAGCGTGCATCGAAAAGGAAACATAGTCCACCTTTATTTTCAATCATTTTCTCATTTGGGAACTTAAATCTAGAAAATGAATAAAGAAAAAACTTTGCATGCTGCACCCCAATTATTAATCATTCAATTAGGTATATGTTTTTATTTTTCTTCTCATTATGTGGACTGAGGGAGCAAGACTAAGATGGCAATACTGATGTGACTTTGCTCCACTCAAGATTCAAGAGGAAGAGTATCCATTAAAAACTACAGATTTCAAGGCACAGCACTAAGAAGAGAAGAAATGATAAGAAGAAAATTCATGGTTCCTGTCTCTGCAACTCACATTCTATCTACCATCTTTTTCTTCTTGTGTTCTGTCCTGCATTGCTCTGCTAGAGATACCATCACACCGGAGGATTGGCTTAGTAATGATGGAGGAACTCTTGTTTCTGCAGGCAAAACTTTTGAACTTGGCTTCTTTAATCCAGATGGAAGCTCCAAGATTGGAAGATTCGTGGGCATATGGGATTACAGGTCGAAACCACGAAGAGTTGTATGGGTGGCCAACCGAAAGAAACCCCTTCCCCTTTCTGATACCCCCTCTGGAGTTTTTTCCATTAAAGAAGATGGTAAGCTCAAGGTATTGGCCGAAATTAATGGAGCAGTTCATTGGTCTACTGATATTGAAACATCTTCATCTAAAGACAGGATGGTGAAGCTCATGGACTCTGGGAACCTTGTATTGAGTGACAACAGATCCGGAGAGATTCTTTGGGAGAGCTTCCGTAATCCCACCGATACTTTTCTTCCTAGTATGAAGATGGATGAAAGCTTAATATTGACCTCATGGTTAAGCCCCGTTGACCCTGCGCCTGGAAACTATACCTTCAAGCTAGATCAAGAAAAAGAGAACCAGTATATCATATCTCAAAATTTATATGTCCAACGTTGGCGCAGTGAGGACTGGGATAGAACGTTTGATGGGATGCCTGAAGCAATACGCAGCTTCTTGTCCAATATCTCCAGGAATGACGCCTATACAAGGCATAGATCTATCCCCAACTCATCAGTTGAAAAACAGTTGGTAATGAGTTCTTCAGGGGAAATTCAGTACTATGCAAATTGGAATACATCGTCTCCAGTCTGGTGGGCACCGCAAGACCGATGCAGTGTGTCAAATGCTTGTGGGAAATTCGGAAGTTGTAGCACTAAGAATGCTTTGATGTGCAAATGTTTGCCTGGGTTTAAACCAGTCTCGCCGGATAGTTGGAAAACTGGAGAGTTCTCAAGTGGGTGTACCAGAAAGTCACCCAAATGCAAGAAGAATTCCAGTGAAGACATGTTCCTGAGTTTAAAGATAATGAAAGGGAAAAATCCATACTCTTCTATTTTAGCAGATACGAATGATGGTCAATATTGCAGAAAGGCTTGCCTTAGTGACTGCCAATGTCAAGCATATGCTCAAACTAAAATAACACAAAGGGGCAGTAACCCAGAATGCTTGATTTGGACAGATGAACTTAGTGGTCTTCAGGAGGAGTATGCCTCTGATGCTGACAACCTCTTTGTTCGTGTATCTATTTCAGACATAGGTATGTGTCCCTTTCCAATTTCTTTTGCCCCTTTTCTTGAGAAGAAGTACCTCATGTTTTAGTTTACTGATCAACACAAGCATAAATCCATTTATAGACATTAGGAAGAAACTGTAATCGGAAGAAATACCCTTTAACAAGGGATTTTACATTTTATTTGCAGAATCAACAGTAAGAAATTGTCAAACTTGTGGCTCAAACATGATTCCTTATCCTCTAAGCACTGGATCAAAGTGTGGTGATCCCATGTACTTCAATTTTGAATGTAACATTACCACAGGCCAGGTTCAGCTCAAGGTATCTGGTGGCACCTACCGGGTAACTAGCATTAATCCAGAGACATTAACATTTGTAATCCAACTGAAAGAATCAGATTGCAGTTCTCGAAGTCTTATCGACAAAATTCCACCACTGAACCCGCCTTTTCACATGACCAATGTCTGCACAGTGGTCAAAATCGACAATTTTGGCTCTGAGAAGTCATTGGAAAATAGCATTGAGATAGAGATCAGTTGGGATCCACCATTGGAGCCGGTGTGTACCTCATCAGCAGACTGCAAGGATTGGCCTAATTCAAATTGCAGGACACAAAATGGAACCACTAAGTGCTTTTGCAATGAAAAATTTAAGTGGAATGGATCAAGTTTAGATTGTACACAAGGTGAGCTACAGACCTAGTATATTTCTAAATTTGCTTTCTGGGTGTGTGAGAAGTTGAACTCAGTACTTTCTTTTTGCTTGGTTTTGGTCATTTAAACTTCTTTTCCAATGAAAGACACAGAGGTTAGTAATGACAGATGCATGCCTTTTCCATGAATGAGAGTGGTTCTTCTTTGTTTCAGACCTTGGCAATAAGATGTCGTCATCATCATCTCCGGTAGTTGTGGTAGGCATAACAATTGTTGTTGTTGTAGTTGCGCTTTTAAGCACCATTGGTTATATTGCTTATTTGCACAAAAGAAACATCACCAAAAGGAAAGGTAATCTTTGCGCCATAAGCTCTACCATGGATCTTCCGCTATTTTCTTTTCAAATTGTACCCGGCAGAATTGAGAAAATTGCAGAGGTTTTCTATACAATATTTTCCTTTTTTTGAATTCAGGAAACAGGGCAAATCCTGTGCTGCACTTGTATGATAGTGAAAGCCGTGTGAAACACTTAATAGACTTGAAGCAATTCAAAGATGAGGATAAGGAAGGCATTGATGTACCATTTTTCGACTTAAAAGACATCCTGGCTGCTACGGATAACTTTTCAGATTCGCATAAGCTTGGACAAGGGGGCTTTGGGCCGGTTTACAAGGTAATATAACTTATTTCAAACAATACTCATATTTTCAACTGGTTTCTGATTATCAATGTCTAATGCATATGCATTGTGGCTTCTAGGGCAAATTTCCAGATGGGAAGGAAGTAGTTGTGAAGAGACTCTCAAGTGCTTCAAGGCAAGGCCTAGTGGAATTTAAGAATGAGGTTGTGTTGATTGCCAAACTTCAGCATCGAAATCTGGTTAGACTTCTGGGCTATTGTATTGAAGGAGAAGAGAAAATTTTACTTTATGAATATATGCCCAACAAAAGCTTAGACTCCTTCATATTTGGTTTGCCTCTAAACCTACGTCAAGTCCCTACTTTTGTTGTATCATTGCATACGTGCTATGAACTGATAGACAGAATCTAACTGAATGAACCATGCCACTGAAATTTTTCTTTCTAATGGCAACTTGGCAAGATCGAATGCTATGCGTGTTACTGAACTGGGAGAGTCGCTTCGACATCATTTTGGGAATTGCTCGAGGGCTAATTTATCTTCACCAAGATTCTAGGTTGAAGATCATTCACAGGGACTTGAAGACAAGCAACATTCTACTAGATGGGGATATGAATCCCAAAATTTCAGACTTCGGATTGGCCAGGATCTTTGAGAGCAAGCAAACAGAGGCAAACACAAACAGAGTAGTGGGCACTTTGTAAGTATGGTATGCATGGGTGTGGACCCCGCATTTCGATTGCTTGACGCTCGAATGCGTTTCCCACTCGAATGGCGAGCTCGATTTTTATTTGAAAAATGATTTATTTTATTGATTATTTGAAAATGACTTGGAGTCGCCACTTATTTTTGTTTTATTTTTAAAGGGTAAACAAAATAAGAAAGAAAAACCCTAAGTATGACTCCTTATTTTGGAAAAGGCGGTCTGTGAAAAACCGGACTGGGTTCGGGGGTCAGGTTACTTATCGGGAAGGTACGGTAAAGACCGTAGCACCCCTCTAAGTCCCTAAAGTCGGGTCTCTACTAATAAAATGAAGCTGACGTGGCAATCAATGGGAAAAATAATGGATACTCAAATCAATCTTGCACTTTTAAAAAACAGAATAGGTATAGAGAGTGCGTACCTGGGCCACGAGCCGTAACGCGCTATTAGAAACAGGGTTAGTGAACAAACACAGAAGGATAATGCGTATATCAAGGAACAGAGTAAATCAATCACATATAGCTAATGAATCAATCAATCAGTAAATCAATCATGAAATCACATATGTAGGGCCCCCACCAAAGCCCGTTTATTTTGCACGAATCAATTCCATAAATCTCATCACTTGAGAATCACGGAATTTTATTCTTGCTTATTTTAAAACATTTTAAAAACAAAGAAAAATGCAAAAGTGGCTTGCCGGAAGGAAAATGGCAACCAAATTTTATTGAAAATGGGATTTTGGTATCCAGAAATTCTAAGGATGGAAAAATTTGATGATTTGAAATTATTTTGAAACAACTTGAAATGGAGAAATCATTTGGAAACAAATATGGGTTGGAGAAATTATTTACAAAATTGGGTTTTGGGAAAATTATGCTTTTAAAATCAAATGAGAAAAAAATGGAGCAATGACAAGTGGTCAAAAATTGCATGCCAAAGGTGGCCATGCAGCTAAGAAGCTTGAGGAGTGGGTCCAGGGTATGAGTACCTCGGGGTTGAAGACTGATGCCACTGTCAGATACCAATTCAAGATCATGGGGGAAGGACCTATCCCGAGCTTCTCGGAATATCAAATAATTGTCAATGGTCCTTGACTTGGGCTTTAATAAAAGACTTTCCAATTCCTTGTTTGACTTAGTGCCTCTTGTCTCAATATGCTGGCAAATGGGGGGTGTCATCTCTGCACAACTTTTAGTTTCCAAATTCTCCAAGCCCCAGGAACTTAACGTACACGTCCTAATTGAATTTCCTTGCAATAGAGTCCAATTCCGTCCATATATGCACAAGCTTCCTCTTCAATTACCTTTTCCAGAAACTTACCCGCAATCTCGAGACGCTGAATGAGTGACCAGCTCGCATCAATTGGTACATCAAAATACCCTGTCACCTTCAGATTGCTGAGGCTGAAACTTTGAGGAATCTGAGAGAGGTGTAGCAGCCATGGATGAGAATATCTGTGACTAAGACCAACTCGGTCAACGAAGGAAACCCACAATTCTTTATATGGATCCCCTTAATATGCTTGATTGTTAGCGGTCTTTCCCAAACATTCATGATCAAATTTAGTAATATTCAAAGGAACCCGTTTCCCTTCAGTCATCTCCTTCTTTACATCATCTGATTCAATAGTCGATTCACCTGGACTGCCACAAACAACCTTTTCAGTCTCGGGTTCATGTTTCCATCTTCCCGTGATCCCATTCCCTCATCATATGGGTTTAGAATGTTTGACTTAGTAGTATTTGTTGCTTCCTGTGAATCCATTGCTTCTTGCTTCTCCGAGGTCAATTCTTTTCCATCTCAAAATCGTCATCTTCCTCTTCTGCCCAAAGCCTTCTTCCTGTTCCAAATCTTCAAGCCGGTACTACTATTCTCTTTCCCCAAATTCTGGGTTCCTTTAGCCGAAGCTGACTGTATCATCTCCATGAAGCCCCGGTTCTTTTGCCCAAATGGCTTCATACCTTTGTGGATACCCTGATTCTCTCTAGGCACATAAGACACTTTATTTCCACCCTCACTACCCTCGACTGCATCGTTGCCTTCAGATTCCTGGGGCGATATAAGGGTTGCTTGCAACTTAGTAGTGACTGTACGCTCAAAACCTTGACAAATTTCAAATGGATACCTCTAGCATGACATGATAGCAACCCCTTCATCATCCTCTTTTTAGCGTGTGAACCCAAAAACCATGCCGACTAGGGAGAGGAAGGTCGGGTTTTCTATCGGAAGAAATCAGAGGTGATACTGCCACTAATGCTTGAAGATGAAACTCGGAATCTTTACTCAGATGGGTTTAAGATGAAGAAGTGGTAGAGACTACCGTGGTGACGTCCCCTTCAATAGCATTCCGCTGAAACCATGCTCAGAATTTCGAAATGGTGCCGTTTAAAAGTGGCGGAATGGGTAGCCATGAAAGATGGAGAGGCAAGCATGGTGATGGTGATGGGTGTGGTTGGTGGGTTTAGGGAATGGGTGTGGAGATAATGGAAAATGGGTAGATAGGGTGGTGGTGCGAGAATATGGGTATGATGTAATGAAAGGTGAGGAAAAAGATGGGTGAGTATAAGCATGGGTATGAAGTTAATTTCCACTTCTGAACGTGGTCCGTGTCATGTAGGAGTGAGGGTTAACCAGTGGGCATGATGAGGTTAGGTAGGTGTTGAAGGATGCAGGCATAGGGTTAATGGTATGGGTGATGAAGTACGTAAACTGGAAAAGTAATGGGATGAGGGTGACCAAGTGAAAAACTTCCATGCAGGTGGGAAATGATAGAGATAAGATGAGGGTGAATCAGATGGATGGTGGGGGTATTTGCATGATGGGAACAAAATATGGGTATGGTGGAATGAATTTGATGACAATGGGTATGAAAAATTGGAGAGAGGAAAGGTGGTGAGATGGATTGGGTAAGTTAGAAGGATGTGTATGAAGATACGTATGAGACAATGGGTATGAAGAGTATGGGTGATTTTAGATATAGTGAACATGAGACGAAATGGATGTGGTGAGCATGGAGTGGACAGCTGGAAGAATGGAACAGAATCAGCCACAGTTAAAGGCGTCATAGCCTCACAGAGCACCCAGTTTTCATGACCTGACATGGCTCCAATCAGACTCTTTCCCTCAGCATCATGCGTGTGCGCATGGCCATCATATATACACAGCCTGCTAGTGCCGCACCTGCAGCTAGACCGCAGCTGGACCATGCAAATTCCGGTGTGCTTGGCAAGGATCTTCGTGTCATGGATCATAAAGCTGTAGATCAGTGGTTGCTGACCCATCATTTGAACTTTGCCGACCATGAACACTGCCAGAAACTTACGGAGACAACTCCTGATGAAAAACAAGGCATGAATTGCGCTGAACCAACCAAAGAACAATACACCTCAAGTGATATATATTGTTACATGGATTCCCAGCAGCAACCCCCCCTGAAAACTCCAGCACTGCCGTTGTGAACACTGTCTAACAAAACGTCAATACTCTTGACTTCACCAATGTCTTCATGCGCGGCAGCCAAGGCATTGCTGAATCCTCCAGTGAAGATAATGCTCAGACTCTTTTCAGACACCTCTGGTTTTCTCCTCTAGGAACGAGCTTGCAACTCCTCTGAGACCCTCCCCCAGGAAAGAGACTTCTCCTCCAAGCAAACATCTCCCCCTCTCCAGCAGCTTCTTCCTCCTTTCTTCTTGGCTTTCGTTCCGATTCTCTCTCTAAAAAAACCATGTGGTAATAAAACCAGTCATCATCCCACATCTCGTCCTTTCGTTGGCATCTATGAGCTTCCTTTAACACAAGCTTACTCGTCTTTGCTCTTTCATAAATCTCACCTCACGCAAGGTATTGGTGGAACAGTTACGAAGAAACAGAGCATCTCTTGGAGCAACAACAAATAGTGAAAGAAAAGAAAGAAAGAAAAATAGAAGAGAATGATAATCATGAAAGATAGAGAACTCATGTAGTATCATCTCAAGATCAATCTATGAGCTCAAAACAGGTGGGATGAAGAAGAAGATTAAATCAATTCATACATGGTAGCTTCAAATGAAACTCAAGACGATGAGATATTAGCAGGGAAAGTATGTCTAAACAGTGAATGAGGGTTAAACACACAGGAAAACCATGAAAAACAATGTTAAGCACATAGAAAAACCCTAAAAAAACGATGTAATAGGAAAAATATGAACTGAAAATCCACCATGCCCGCACCTGGGAGAGCTCCTGTCTAGCAGAAAATGAGCAAGCAGATTCCTCTCTTCTTCTGTTATGCTCCTCTCTTTCCCTCTCGTTCAGTCACCCTTCTCCTCTAAGTTCAACTATCCTTCTCTCAAGCTCTCCTCCCCCTCTCACCTTTCTCTCCTCTGATTTTTATCTCAAAAAATCTCTCATGGCCAAAACCAGCTTTTCCTTTGAAACCTGTGGAAGTCTTTCTCTAGCAAAGATCAGCAGGACTCCAAGTTTTGCTTCAGAAAATGTCTCTCTCTCGACAGCTTCCCCTCCGTAGCAGCCTAAACTCCAGGAATCTCTCACTCTCTTCTCCTTTCCCTCACCCACAGCTCTGGGATCCCCCCTCAGGAAAAAAAATCCTCCTCAATGACCAGAAAAACCCTCTTTCTCTGGTTCTCGCCCTCACCCAGAAAGATGAATCCATCCCCTTCTCTCAATGCCGCTCATCCCCTAAAAATCTCCTCCTCTGCCTTTTCCCCGGATTTGCCCTTCTAACCATATCTGCAGCAACCAAAATATCTCCAACGGCCTGCTCAGAGAGCTCCTGCCAGCAGCCCAGGTCCTTCTCTCCACTCTGCCAGACCCTCTCTCATACGCTCCTCCCAGCTTGCACTAACAGCCAGCCGATTTTCTCAGAATCACCTTTACAGGTGTCAACCCCTGATTGCTCCTCCAAGTCCACTATTTGATCCTATATTGACTAATCCGGGAGTGACACATGGCCAGAATGAGCTGCATGAAATAGCACCCAAATGGGGGGTCTACAAATATGCCCCTCTTCGGTAGAGTTCACGAGTGTAAAGAACATGAACACTGGAGTGAAAAGTAAGTGTGAATAGTGAGTGCAATGAAGTGAACTCTACCGAAGAACCAAGGAGACCCCCATAGGGACACCAGCAAAACACGAATTCGCTCAGGCTGACAGACTAACACAAAGGCTCTAATCCTAAAAAAAAGAAAGATGTCACAAAATGCCTCTGCGGCCACACTAAGGATCCAGGCTCCCTCTAAAACGTCTCCAAAAATGACTCGAAGATCAATGTCAAAGGTGAGTAACGGTCGAACCACCTTGGAGTACGAACAAGAATGAATGCGTCTAAAGGAGACTGCCCTATGTGGACTACACGATGAATAGGCGATAAGCACAGGGTAACGAGGTGAGGAGAGTGAGAATAAGCACAAATCCATGAAGGTGAGACATGCAATGCCAGAAAATATGAACGCTAGGAGCTGTGACTCTGCATGACAAGATTGACTCTAAACGCTAAACTAGAAAATAAGAAAATAAAGCTCTGCAAGCCAAACCAAAAAAGCTAACTCTAAACACTAAACTAGAAAATAAGAAAATAAAACTCTGCAAGCCAAACCAAAAAAACTAACCCTAAACACTAAACTAGAAAATAAGAAAATAAAGCTCTGCAAGCCAAACCAAAAAAAACTAACCCTAAACACTAAACTAGAAGGCCCATAGGTGAAGACCTACAGTGGTGATACAATAAAAATGCCCATAGATGCCAATCTATGGTGGTGATAACTGAAAGCCCAAGGATGAAAATCCATGGTGGTGATAATCTCGAAACAAAGGCTCATGGATGAAAATCCATGATGGTGAATCTGAAATGCCCATAGATGTCTAATCTATGGTGGTGATAACTAAAACAAATGCTCATGGATGAAAATCCATGATGGTGAATCTGAAATGCCCATAGATGTCTGATCTATGGTGGTGAAATCTGAAATGCCCAAGGATGAAAATCCATGGTGGTGATATAATCTCAAAAGCCCAAGGATGAAAATCCATGGTGGTGATAACTGAATGAAGGGGGATGCCCTAAACAAGATGACAATAGGGGGATGCCCTATACAAGATGACAGAAGGGGGATGCCCTAAACAAGATGACAGTAGGGGGACGCCCTAGGTGATAACTCATAAAGATCGACAAATGCGCCTGACAATCATGAAATCAGCACGAGACATGGCAAACCCAAAGAGAGGGGAATATCCTAAGTCAAGCGCTAAAGGGGTATGCCCTAGTATGACAACTCACAAAGATCAAGAAATAGATCGAGCAGTGAGAAAGTACACAAAAGACCTGATGAACTCAAGGATGGGGGGTATGCCCCAGTGTGACGACCCATAAAGATCAAGAAGTAGATCGAGTAGTGAGAGAATCTGCACAAGATCCGATGAACTCAAGGATGGGGGTATGCCCCAGTGTAAGATAGTAGTCAACATGGGACACAGAATGTCACCGAACAAGATACTCTGGGATATGCTCATGATGATGCAATGAAAATGATATACATAGCCTCAATGAACCAATGCTAAAACAAGACCAAACATCACCAAAACTATGCTGACAAAGCAAAACTAAAATAATGGATCAAACAAACGCTGACCAAAACTCTAGGTCTGAAATGCAAGCAAATCAAGACATGGCATGTCAACTATCAATATGAGTACATCATCACAACTGTATCAACAATATAACAGGCCCTACCATCATGGGAGATGTTGAACCTAATGTCCAAAGGCATGTGAAAACTCAACAGAAAACCCGAGACTGGTCTACATCCTCCTCTGATCACGAAAGAAATGGATAAGGTCATGCAAGACGATGGAATCTGTGGGCTCAAAAGATGTAAGGCTCCGATAAGATGGGTGTAGGTATAACGGTGTCCAATGTAGGATGGATGGGTCTGTAACAAAGGAAAGTGAATACTTAAGTCAAACTAGGTATGCTGAGAAGGCTGAGCCCAGGGTGCCAACAACTCTATGATCCATCGAAAGCAGCAATCATAAACACGAAATGGAGCCTCAATGTCAAAATCAGCAAGGTGGGTATGCCCCAGTATGAATGCATCATCTCAAAATGGGTAAGCTCTCAGTACAAGATAATCTCTGGAAGGTAAGTGTCTGGTACAAACTGTCATCTCACAGAATCATCATCGATGAGTGGGCTATGCCCCAGTGTAGGCATCTCCAAATCAAACATCAATGAGAGGAGTACAACCAATATACATCATCTGATCAAAATGAACCTCTGATCCTCAAAGTCATAGTGGTAATGTGAAGAGAATATCTGATCTCCTCTAAAGAAAGAGCATGTCTCGATGTGCACTGGTATCTCTAAGATCAACCGCCAATGAAAGGGGTATGCCCCAGTATAGGGCAAACCCTGAAATGACTAAACTCTACTGCATGCACTCATCAGTGCCCGTGTCCTGATCCAATCATCTAAAAAAATGTCAACAATGATGAGAAGGCTATGCTCTCGTGATCACATCAAAGAAATCAACCAATCATATCCCGTACTCCAATGTGAAATGAATCTAATCGCCTCCAAGGAACAACTATGCCAAAAAAACCATCATCGATCGAAAGGGGTATGCCCCTGTGTAAAGTACACCAGATGAAATGCGTCAATCATGTCTCATGCTCTAATGTGAAAAAGGACATCTGATATCCTCCAAGGAATGGACATGGCTCAAAAATCCGTCATCGACTGAGAAGAGTATGCCTCGACATAATGGTCATCCGATAGAAAAACTCTCTGAGATGGCTATGCCCCAGTGTAGGGTCATACCATAACTCCCGGTCTGTCACAATCAGAATGTTCTCGAATCAATCTCAAGTATCGCTCACATAAGAGCTATCAAACATAATGTGTGATGTCATGGCCTCAGGGTGGTCTTAAGACACGGGACGTAACGTAGGCTAGGGTGATAGGGTGATAGAAATGAAGGGAAACTAGGCCCAAATACCCAATGATCAAAACCCATGCCCTCATGTATAAAATGCAACATATATAGAAAATATCGTGAGCCATGGACCTGAAGATGCCTACTGTGAACATGGTAACAATGATGATGTAATGAAAAAAAAACCGAACTGATGACGAGATATATAATGATGGTGCGAAGAGAGCACCAAACCCGAAAATGAGGTCACTGTAAGAACGGAATAAGGGGTGAAATAAAAATGATGAATCAGAAATGAAAACGAGGATGATGATGAAGCATAAAATACGAGAACAAGTGATGATCCGCTCAAATCAAATATGAAAGGAGGTCATGTCAATAACGAACACAATGATGGAATGGACAATGACCCAGAGCTCCTAAGAGAAGGCCACTCATCTCGCTCTCAAAACATACAACAAAATGAACACGAAGAATGAAAGGTCTCGGGGAGCTCACATACGAACTCCCATCAATAGACATATCCAACAAAGCGACCCTCGAACACTAATATACACATACTCAATGATAGAGAATAATACACACATGAACCTCTTTTTTTTTTTTTCTTTTTTTTCAATTTTCAATTTTTTTTTCAATTTTTTTTCAATTTTTTTTTTTTTTTTTTTTTTTTTTTTTTACATATATACAAATATACATGCTCTGAATGCAAACCAAGAAAGATCTAAAGACGGGATAAAAAATGAATAAACATGCCCTCAAATATCAATATATCACAAACTCTCTCTAATGATGTGACCCTCTCAAGCCAAGGATCCCTGGATCAACGTCCGTAGGATAGATAGTGGAAAATGACATGACTACCCTCCATGTAATGAACTGAGGATGATCACCACTTGGGGTGAGAGAAGATGAAGTGGAACAAATGATAGATATAATAAAGAAGAGGATGAAGAACCAACAAGATGTGACGAAATGCAATGACGCAATGATAGGAAAAGATAACGAGAAAGATGTGCCCCTCGGTCCAAGGCTCATGAAACTTCTAAACAATGCATGCATATACTAAAGGGACCCTATCCCGGTGTAGAAGGTGAGCAAGGCTATAAGAAATAAAAGGCTATGATGCTCATGCGAGGCTCAAAGGGCTAGCAATGGTCTAGACGTCAATAAAGGTAATAGGGTATGAGCTAACCGAAATGAAGGCCACCCATCCTGCGACCACGGTCTCAAGCATCGTGCTATCAAGCCCTCAAATGATCAATACTAAATATCGAGGTCCATCTGACATAACCACATCAATCCTCTAGAATCATGCATCAAACCGTACTCCGAATGCTCCATAATAATCTCAAAGATGATCCTCTCAAAGCAAAGTAAACGGTGATCTCATCAAGCAAGACTGCCCATCATAAGCCAACTCTCATCATACAAGATCAATCTCTATACTCATGACAAAATAAGTGACAGTCTCATCAAGCAACCAACCAATCCACATATCGTAAACCACCCAAAAATCATAAGCCAACCCTCGCCATGCGAAATCAACCCTGGCTCAAACTCCTCACACTCTACCTGGTCGAATCAGAGAGTGGATGTGCAAAACTAGAAAAGCCGAGGATGGAAAGGTCATATAATGGTCTCAAAGGGTGATGCTGTGCAAAACTCACAATGGATGGATGTAGGTCAAAACAAGAGTCAAGGTGCGGGAAGTGAGCAAGGTATGACTCTGATCATAAGAAGATGTGTCACAGTCTCGAACTTCCTAAGTCAAATCTCTGATCCTAGGCTAATAGGCTCAATATCCCCCATGATAGGTCAAGCCTCAAAATCACAATGTGCAAGTGAAAAGACACCTCAAGTCGAAAGTACAACACATCATATCACAAAACACAAACACATGTCCATAAAGGAAAATGCATCCAATAGGATAATCCGATGAGTACATCATGTAAAAGAAAGACAACAAAGACAATACTCAAGAAACGAGTTATAGTCTCTAAAAGACAAAAGCAAAACATGACTAAACAAACAAAAAAAAAACAGTGACTGGTCCTATCATCACATCTCTGGTCACAGAAGGAACAAAATCTGAGTGCCACCACACCAAGGTAAGCCAATCATGAGTCAATCGCCCAAATCAATAAGATCAGGGACTGTTGGTGAAGGGGCGTCTGCATGCATGGCCTGAGCTGGGGTAGAAATAAGAGACATATCAGACTGAGGATGCCCAAACGTCCCAGAATCAACAATGTCCTGTATGGCATGTCGTAGAGCAGTGCAACGATCAGTGTGATGTCCTACTGACTGGTGGTACGCACAATATAAATCAAGACGAAACTGTGGGGGCACAGGATCTGGAAGTGCCCTAGGAGCCAGAGGAGCCAAAAATCCCATGGCCTGGAACATCTCAAAAACTCTGCTCAGGGGTGCGCTCAAATCTGAAAAGTGTCTCCGACATCGTCGATGGGGAGGAAATCGATCTTGAGGAACTGTGACGACCGGAGGGCCCCGAAACTGGGGCGGAGGTCGTGTCGGCGTAGCCAGTGAAATGGATGAGGAATGCTGCTGGAACACTAAATGTGAGCGAGACCGTGGATGTGAGGCACCCAAAGTAGCAGGTGTCGATGAAGTCAAGTGTGGAAATGAAGGCATCGCTACTCCTGGAGCTCCTCTCGATGACGATGGATGCCCTGACAAAATGAGCTCAATCCTCTCAACCCTCCGCGTCAAATCCACCATCATCTCATAAAGAGCAGTAAGAGTAATGGGTGTGATCTCGTCCGACATGGTGAACCTCAACTGAAGAAGTCTAATCTCAATGTGCCATGTATCATAATCATCATACCATCAATCTCTGCTCGGGGACCAGTCACGACACTAAAACTGTCCAAGACTCTAAAACAAACACATGCAAACGACAAAACAAAGCAACACAAGATGCTAACACAAGATAACAACACATAAAATGCATGATACGAAACAATGATAATAATAAAAAAAAGACAAAAACATATACCCAAGAAAACAACAATATCACTAAGTGAAATAAGAGTACATCATGCAAAATAATAGGACAACAAAGGTCTACTCTCGAAGCACGAGGTGCGAACTCAAAACACTAACTATAAAACAAGACTCAAATACAAAATAAAAGAGAACAAAAACTCAAACGACCAACTAACAATGTAGTCCCAAAACACACCAACAAGGTATGCAATATCAAAGTGTCTGGTGAATATCAGTGCCCTGGGTGTCCAAAACGTGATGGTATAAGCCCGAAGGAGGAGGAACCGTATGCATGGAATAAACTGGAAAGGAATCAGCAGTCATATCTGGACCAAGATCAGTATCTGCGGTCTATATGGGGAAGCTAACAGCACCACTGTCAATAAGATCCTGTATGGTATGACGTAGAGAAGCACAATAATCAGTACGGTGGCCCGCCATCTGGTGAAATGCACAAAACTCATGAGCATGAAAACGCGGAGGCAAGGTACTCGGGAGTGGCCTAGGGGCCAATGGTACTAAAACACCAGTAGATCGGAGTCGCTCAAAAGCTCTATCCAAAGGCATCCCCCAAATCAGAATAAGTCCTCTGATGTCGCCGATGGGGAAGAGACTGCTCATGTCGTGGGATGCCAGTCTGTGGACGCTGAAGCTGAAATGAAGGTCGCACCATGACAGCATGAGGATGCGTAGAAGGGTACAACTGAACTGGATGAGGATGACGATGCTGTAAAGGTGGGAAATCACTCCTGGGTATCTGCAATGATCTCGCATAGGAATGATAACCAGGTCGTCGATGCTGAAAGTCCGCAGAACATATGTCTCCATAGCCCTCAGATGATCCACCAACTCTCTTTCCCTCAGTATCTGGGGAAGGAATAATATCTGACCATAATCCTCTAGATATGCCATCATCTACATCGAATAAAGCCTGAACCAATGATCTGAAATCCTGGAATGGGACCCCTTTCAGATGTCGAGCAAACCTAGGATGCAAGCTCCTCAAAAACATGCTCATCTGATATCTCTCGGTAGGTCGCTCAATCATCTCTGCAGCCTTCTCCCTCCAGCGAGAGATAAAAGAAGAAACAGACTCATCTGATCCCTGTGTAAGAAACTCAAGCTCTCTACGTGTAACGCTCGTATCACCACTGAAGGAATACTGTCTCAGAAACTCCTGTGCTAAGTCCTCCCAAGTTCTCCGACGAGATGACTCTAATGAAGCGTACCATCTCTGTGTCACGCCGCTCAATGACAATGGGAACAAAGTGAGCAACTGTGCCTCATCTAGACCAAGAGCTCTCATAACTGTGCTATAAAGTCTGAGATGAATACGAGGACATCCAACACCCGTATATCTCTCTATATCAGGCATCCTGAAACTGACTGGCAAAGTGGCCACTGGCACATCGTCAGGATCATCCCATGAAATCATCTCATCAAGATCTCTCATCCGTCTAATCCTCCGCTCGAGTCTGTCCATACGAGAATGAGGATCCTCAATAACGGTAACTGGTGTGACCATGGGTGGAATGACAGCAGCATGATCATGTGAAACAGTAGGCAACGTCTGTGTAGCTGGCATCTGAACAGGTAGAACAGGTGGTGTCACTAAATCAGATAGTGTGTCCTCGAGCACTACATGCCTACTCTGCTGAGTATCCATCCTCTAACTCAAACTGGCCAATGCCCCCCGAATCGAAACCACAGAAGCAATAAGCTAACCAATCGAAACTGACTGTGAATCCGTCTATAGCAGCTCAGCAATACGAATCAACCTCCCACTCAACCCAGGGCACTGAACCAAGACTGGGACTACAAATAGACTCCTACAAAAGAATCGAACAAAACGACTCAAACACGACCCATGCAACGACACGAGATGTAACGAACAATGACCAATGCATGATACAACACAACTCAACACATGATAGGGTGCGATACACAATCATATGGTGACAATCAAAATTTGGATATACGATAGAATCTCTAGAGTCACATGAGTGTCCAGTGTGAGACAACTACAAATATGACTAAAGAATTTCTATCGACGATCCAAAAAAATGATCGAGGTGTGAAGAAAGTGAATGGGGTGTGAAGAACACTATCACGAGATCGATACTCAATATAGACCAAAATATCCTTAATTCAACCCTCAACTCGAGCTCCATAAAAAAAAAAAAAAAAAAAAAAATGATAAGGTGATCAAGGCGAATCTCTCGAAAAATGTGTGAATATGAAAATGTGCCTTTCACCTTTCTGTAATGAAAATATGAGCATCGAGTCGAAAATCGAACCAAGGATCAAACAAATGATGAGGTACTGAGCTCGTGATAGGTGTATAGTGTAAAAAGATGATCAATGAACATATCCCAAAATATCGAGTGAGTGACAACAAAGTGGAGGGGTGTGCCGAGCCAAGAAATGAGAACGAAAAGCCCTAGGGAGAAGACATGCTAAACTCGTCGAGTGAAAAGCACAAACTAAGGCGATAAGACGAAAGGTGACCCAACCGTACTCAAACTCATACCGATCTTCGAGCACTCTCAACTGGAGACTAAAAAGAGGGAATACTGGATCCAAACTGTAACCACAGAGGCTCTTAAAGCCCTCAGATGCACCCACGTGTAGGGAGGGAGTCCTAATCAAATGATCTACGGCTCAACCTACAAGGTGAAGGTGGCTCTAAATGGATATGGGTGGAATTTAAAGATCCCTAGCAGAAGCGATCATACCCTCCGGCGGTACGCAACCCTCTGCACGCCTCCGAAGAGACGGGGTGCTTCCATGCAAGGTGGTCATCACCTCCACACATGCACTACCTCGCATCCCAGGGGGCTTCCTATGGTGAAATCTCTCAAATTCTCAACGCTCAATAGCCAACTAGAGTGCACAGTGATGGTGTGGGTGCATCCGAAAACCCTATGAATCTAGAGCAGAAGATGAAACACACTGGCCACACAAATATCCATGAAACCTAGCTCCGGGCTATATAGGTCTTCAATGATTGGACTCCAATCAGCATCGATATGTCGGTCTCCTCCAGAATGCTCCCGTGCATCGATATAGCCCATCGCTAGACCCTACTCCTAATCTCTGGCTCGGTCAGAGAGCAAACACACAGAAGGTCTCACACTTGCAATAGTGAGAACCGGGATGAAAGGAATGACCGAAACCAAGAGAGTTGGAGGTAAGGGGATATATGTGCGGCCCACACGGACAAGCAACATGCAATCACACAAATGAAGGGTAGTCATGCATCATACAGTCAATCAGAGTACAGGATATATCACTCATGCACGCATACAAGCTATGAGAATCAGGATGAATAGTGATAAGAATACCATGCTCAAAGACAATCAAGATGATATATAAGCCAGAGAATCGACATGTCAAATCAAACCAACAAAGAATCCGTTCATGCAAGGTGATCAGAATAATCATGGCAAATATCAGAATCACTATGCCAAGCGAAATAAGATAGGCAATCAATATAATCAGCATGTCAATATCTCAAACGAATATGGCAATGAAGCACAAAGAAAATAGCTATCTCGGAATCCTCTATCAATACGAATCAATCATCATAATCATCATGTCAAATATCTCAAACAAATATATCAATGAAGCACAAAGAAAATCACTATGTCAGAATCTCCAATCAAGATAATCGACCAATACAATCAATCATGTCAATGTCCCAAGTGAAAACTCGGGAACCCTCAATGTGCAATCAAGAAGTGAGTATCCACTAATCGACTCATCAAAAGCCACATTTGCTTCATCCTAAGTTCAAGCTTGACCCTCTAATGATCCCCAGTGGAGTCGCCATTTTGTGGACCCCGCATTTCGATTGCTTGACGCTCGAATGCGTTTCCCACTCGAATGGCGAGCTCGATTTTTATTTGAAAAATGATTTATTTTATTGATTATTTGAAAATGACTTGGAGTCGCCACTTATTTTTGTTTTATTTTTAAAGGGTAAACAAAATAAGAAAGAAAAACCCTAAGTATGACTCCTTATTTTGGAAAAGGCGGTCTGTGAAAAACCGGACTGGGTTCGGGGGTCAGGTTACTTATCGGGAAGGTACGGTAAAGACCGTAGCACCCCTCTAAGTCCCTAAAGTCGGGTCTCTACTAATAAAATGAAGCTGACGTGGCAATCAATGGGAAAAATAATGGATACTCAAATCAATCTTGCACTTTTAAAAAACAGAATAGGTATAGAGAGTGCGTACCTGGGCCACGAGCCGTAACGCGCTATTAGAAACAGGGTTAGTGAACAAACACAGAAGGATAATGCGTATATCAAGGAACAGAGTAAATCAATCACATATAGCTAATGAATCAATCAATCAGTAAATCAATCATGAAATCACATATGTAGGGCCCCCACCAAAGCCCGTTTATTTTGCACGAATCAATTCCATAAATCTCATCACTTGAGAATCACGGAATTTTATTCTTGCTTATTTTAAAACATTTTAAAAACAAAGAAAAATGCAAAAGTGGCTTGCCGGAAGGAAAATGGCAACCAAATTTTATTGAAAATGGGATTTTGGTATCCAGAAATTCTAAGGATGGAAAAATTTGATGATTTGAAATTATTTTGAAACAACTTGAAATGGAGAAATCATTTGGAAACAAATATGGGTTGGAGAAATTATTTACAAAATTGGGTTTTGGGAAAATTATGCTTTTAAAATCAAATGAGAAAAAAATGGAGCAATGACAAGTGGTCAAAAATTGCATGCCAAAGGTGGCCATGCAGCTAAGAAGCTTGAGGAGTGGGTCCAGGGTATGAGTACCTCGGGGTTGAAGACTGATGCCACTGTCAGATACCAATTCAAGATCATGGGGGAAGGACCTATCCCGAGCTTCTCGGAATATCAAATAATTGTCAATGGTCCTTGACTTGGGCTTTAATAAAAGACTTTCCAATTCCTTGTTTGACTTAGTGCCTCTTGTCTCAATATGCTGGCAAATGGGGGGTGTCATCTCTGCACAACTTTTAGTTTCCAAATTCTCCAAGCCCCAGGAACTTAACGTACACGTCCTAATTGAATTTCCTTGCAATAGAGTCCAATTCCGTCCATATATGCACAAGCTTCCTCTTCAATTACCTTTTCCAGAAACTTACCCGCAATCTCGAGACGCTGAATGAGTGACCAGCTCGCATCAATTGGTACATCAAAATACCCTGTCACCTTCAGATTGCTGAGGCTGAAACTTTGAGGAATCTGAGAGAGGTGTAGCAGCCATGGATGAGAATATCTGTGACTAAGACCAACTCGGTCAACGAAGGAAACCCACAATTCTTTATATGGATCCCCTTAATATGCTTGATTGTCAGCGGTCTTTCCCAAACATTCATGATCAAATTTAGTAATATTCAAAGGAACCCGTTTCCCTTCAGTCATCTCCTTCTTTACATCATCTGATTCAATAGTCGATTCACCTGGACTGCCACAAACAACCTTTTCAGTCTCGGGTTCATGTTTCCATCTTCCCGTGATCCCATTCCCTCATCATATGGGTTTAGAATGTTTGACTTAGTAGTATTTGTTGCTTCCTGTGAATCCATTGCTTCTTGCTTCTCCGAGGTCAATTCTTTTCCATCTCAAAATCGTCATCTTCCTCTTCTGCCCAAAGCCTTCTTCCTGTTCCAAATCTTCAAGCCGGTACTACTATTCTCTTTCCCCAAATTCTGGGTTCCTTTAGCCGAAGCTGACTGTATCATCTCCATGAAGCCCCGGTTCTTTTGCCCAAATGGCTTCATACCTTTGTGGATACCCTGATTCTCTCTAGGCACATAAGACACTTTATTTCCACCCTCACTACCCTCGACTGCATCGTTGCCTTCAGATTCCTGGGGCGATATAAGGGTTGCTTGCAACTTAGTAGTGACTGTACGCTCAAAACCTTGACAAATTTCAAATGGATACCTCTAGCATGACATGATAGCAACCCCTTCATCATCCTCTTTTTAGCGTGTGAACCCAAAAACCATGCCGACTAGGGAGAGGAAGGTCGGGTTTTCTATCGGAAGAAATCAGAGGTGATACTGCCACTAATGCTTGAAGATGAAACTCGGAATCTTTACTCAGATGGGTTTAAGATGAAGAAGTGGTAGAGACTACCGTGGTGACGTCCCCTTCAATAGCATTCCGCTGAAACCATGCTCAGAATTTCGAAATGGTGCCGTTTAAAAGTGGCGGAATGGGTAGCCATGAAAGATGGAGAGGCAAGCATGGTGATGGTGATGGGTGTGGTTGGTGGGTTTAGGGAATGGGTGTGGAGATAATGGAAAATGGGTAGATAGGGTGGTGGTGCGAGAATATGGGTATGATGTAATGAAAGGTGAGGAAAAAGATGGGTGAGTATAAGCATGGGTATGAAGTTAATTTCCACTTCTGAACGTGGTCCGTGTCATGTAGGAGTGAGGGTTAACCAGTGGGCATGATGAGGTTAGGTAGGTGTTGAAGGATGCAGGCATAGGGTTAATGGTATGGGTGATGAAGTACGTAAACTGGAAAAGTAATGGGATGAGGGTGACCAAGTGAAAAACTTCCATGCAGGTGGGAAATGATAGAGATAAGATGAGGGTGAATCAGATGGATGGTGGGGGTATTTGCATGATGGGAACAAAATATGGGTATGGTGGAATGAATTTGATGACAATGGGTATGAAAAATTGGAGAGAGGAAAGGTGGTGAGATGGATTGGGTAAGTTAGAAGGATGTGTATGAAGATACGTATGAGACAATGGGTATGAAGAGTATGGGTGATTTTAGATATAGTGAACATGAGACGAAATGGATGTGGTGAGCATGGAGTGGACAGCTGGAAGAATGGAACAGAATCAGCCACAGTTAAAGGCGTCATAGCCTCACAGAGCACCCAGTTTTCATGACCTGACATGGCTCCAATCAGACTCTTTCCCTCAGCATCATGCGTGTGCGCATGGCCATCATATATACACAGCCTGCTAGTGCCGCACCTGCAGCTAGACCGCAGCTGGACCATGCAAATTCCGGTGTGCTTGGCAAGGATCTTCGTGTCATGGATCATAAAGCTGTAGATCAGTGGTTGCTGACCCATCATTTGAACTTTGCCGACCATGAACACTGCCAGAAACTTACGGAGACAACTCCTGATGAAAAACAAGGCATGAATTGCGCTGAACCAACCAAAGAACAATACACCTCAAGTGATATATATTGTTACATGGATTCCCAGCAGCAACCCCCCCTGAAAACTCCAGCACTGCCGTTGTGAACACTGTCTAACAAAACGTCAATACTCTTGACTTCACCAATGTCTTCATGCGCGGCAGCCAAGGCATTGCTGAATCCTCCAGTGAAGATAATGCTCAGACTCTTTTCAGACACCTCTGGTTTTCTCCTCTAGGAACGAGCTTGCAACTCCTCTGAGACCCTCCCCCAGGAAAGAGACTTCTCCTCCAAGCAAACATCTCCCCCTCTCCAGCAGCTTCTTCCTCCTTTCTTCTTGGCTTTCGTTCCGATTCTCTCTCTAAAAAAACCATGTGGTAATAAAACCAGTCATCATCCCACATCTCGTCCTTTCGTTGGCATCTATGAGCTTCCTTTAACACAAGCTTACTCGTCTTTGCTCTTTCATAAATCTCACCTCACGCAAGGTATTGGTGGAACAGTTACGAAGAAACAGAGCATCTCTTGGAGCAACAACAAATAGTGAAAGAAAAGAAAGAAAGAAAAATAGAAGAGAATGATAATCATGAAAGATAGAGAACTCATGTAGTATCATCTCAAGATCAATCTATGAGCTCAAAACAGGTGGGATGAAGAAGAAGATTAAATCAATTCATACATGGTAGCTTCAAATGAAACTCAAGACGATGAGATATTAGCAGGGAAAGTATGTCTAAACAGTGAATGAGGGTTAAACACACAGGAAAACCATGAAAAACAATGTTAAGCACATAGAAAAACCCTAAAAAAACGATGTAATAGGAAAAATATGAACTGAAAATCCACCATGCCCGCACCTGGGAGAGCTCCTGTCTAGCAGAAAATGAGCAAGCAGATTCCTCTCTTCTTCTGTTATGCTCCTCTCTTTCCCTCTCGTTCAGTCACCCTTCTCCTCTAAGTTCAACTATCCTTCTCTCAAGCTCTCCTCCCCCTCTCACCTTTCTCTCCTCTGATTTTTATCTCAAAAAATCTCTCATGGCCAAAACCAGCTTTTCCTTTGAAACCTGTGGAAGTCTTTCTCTAGCAAAGATCAGCAGGACTCCAAGTTTTGCTTCAGAAAATGTCTCTCTCTCGACAGCTTCCCCTCCGTAGCAGCCTAAACTCCAGGAATCTCTCACTCTCTTCTCCTTTCCCTCACCCACAGCTCTGGGATCCCCCCTCAGGAAAAAAAATCCTCCTCAATGACCAGAAAAACCCTCTTTCTCTGGTTCTCGCCCTCACCCAGAAAGATGAATCCATCCCCTTCTCTCAATGCCGCTCATCCCCTAAAAATCTCCTCCTCTGCCTTTTCCCCGGATTTGCCCTTCTAACCATATCTGCAGCAACCAAAATATCTCCAACGGCCTGCTCAGAGAGCTCCTGCCAGCAGCCCAGGTCCTTCTCTCCACTCTGCCAGACCCTCTCTCATACGCTCCTCCCAGCTTGCACTAACAGCCAGCCGATTTTCTCAGAATCACCTTTACAGGTGTCAACCCCTGATTGCTCCTCCAAGTCCACTATTTGATCCTATATTGACTAATCCGGGAGTGACACATGGCCAGAATGAGCTGCATGAAATAGCACCCAAATGGGGGGTCTACAATGGGGAAAGATACTTGCCTTGGCATATACCTAATCAACTGATTACTTTTTAACATTCCATGCAATGCAGTGGCTATATGTCTCCAGAATATGCGCTAGATGGGTTTTTCTCAGTAAAATCTGATGCCTTTAGTTTTGGTGTCGTTGTACTTGAGATCATCAGTGGGAAGAGGAACACAGGATTTTATCAATCTGACCAAGCTATGAGCCTTTTAGGTTATGTAAGTGGCTTGAATATCTCATGATGATTTATCTTTTAGTCATTCTTTGTTAAATTATCAATTCAACCCAAAGCTTAAACTATCATGTGATGGTGGGCCAATACCTTATCTCACAAGTGGCCTTCTTTAGATTTGTATGTAAGCTTAGTAAATAAAGAAAATAAACAAACAATGAGGTTTGAATTCATGACCTCCCCTAGAAAAAAATTCTTTATATTATATATCAAATTGATATGATTGCCTAACCTATCATTTTTACTTCAGTAAATCTAATTTTGATATCAAGAGAATTGTTCCAGGCATGGAGATTGTGGAAAGAAGACAAGGTGTATGATCTGATGGACCAGACACTAAGTGAAACATGCAACATTAATGAATTCTTGAGGTGTGTAAATGTTGGGTTGTTGTGTGTACAAGAAGACCCAAGTGATCGCCCCACCATGCCCAATGCATTTCTCATGCTCAGCAGTGAGATAGCCACACTTCCAGTACCCCAGCAACCAGCCTTTGTTGTGAGAAGAGGGCCGCCCAGCTTAGCTCCTTCCTCTTCCACCAATCCGAAAACAAGCTCCAACAATGAGATAACTGACAGCTTAGAAGAAGGTAGATAGTTAGGGAGAATCAACCATAAGTCCAGTCTTGTCTGTTGGTGTTATCAACTTCATATATGCTGCATCAGAATTGGATTTCTTAGGACATAATCACAGGTGTGTTTTAGTGTAAATTGATTTCCTGAATATCTATTCGATTGTTCTCTACACCAATTGTAAATCACTGACTTCCCATCTTATTTTCTATATTTTTGCCTTAAGCCCGCAAGGTGAAGTAGACCCAAAACTGTCTTATTCTTTGGTAGTACTGCTGCTCATTTTTCTTGTGTATTTATTTATAATCACTGTGTGGAAGGAAAGTTCTTATTCAAGAATCATCATCCAATTGACACATGCATCGTGAAATCATTGAATCAAGAGTTGATTTTAAAAAATAAAAATAAAATAAAAAACTAATGACTACTTGACCAATGACCAAAAGAAATAGAAACAAATCTTGCAAGTTTGACAATTCTTTCACCCATAGTGCCTTCTCCATTGTTCTCTTCTTCAATCTTAGAAGAACCCCAATGCAATTTCAATCTTTTCATCAGTGCTCTAGTTTGGTTTTGATCTACCACTATCAGTGATGATAGAAGAAAAAGCTCACTTGGAGGATATGATTATCACTTTCAAGATACAGCCTCTCTTGATTATAGGAGGCTGGCGATGAAATTTTCCTGGGAGATACAGCATCTACAGTTCCGTAATGAGACGGCCTCTTGGTATTCGCTTTTCCACAAACCAAAAGATAGGTGCAGTGGGAATAATCCCCGTGGGAGTTTTGCCAGCTAAAATTGTAGAAATTGGATTTTGTGCAAGTGTTTGCCAGGATTCCAACCAAATTTTCCAAGAAAGTGGAATGGTGGAGATTTTTTTGGGATGTAGAAGAATTTCTCCCATGAACAGACTTCTGGAGTTCAACCAGGACTTACCATTTTTGGTGACAAGCGGCTGCATGGCTGGGAAGAGCAGAGTACTTCTAGTTTGTATCCATTTTCTGATGCCGGATGGTTGAGCGAAATGCAGATTGGATAGAGATCTCCTGCATTAACCAAACCATACACATGAAAATAAAGAAAAGATAAGAGATTTTTAACATGGCTCCGCGATCAATTATACTGCTGGAATAGTTGGAATTAACTTAGTAAGAAAGCATAATTTCGATTCCCCAACTGTGTTTCAAAAAGAATTTGCATACCTAATATCACTTATGGTGAAATGCAGTGGCCATATGTCTCCAGAGTATGCACTATATGGCTTCTTTTCTCTTCAATCCAATGTTTTCTGCTTTGGTGGTACTGTTGTACTTGAGATCATGTGCGGGAAACGGAACACTGGATTTTATCAGTCTGAACAACCTTTAACCCTTCTGGGTTATGCAAGTAGTTCAAATTTCTCAAACCAATCAATACTTTTGGGTCCCTCCCTGCCTCATACTACTGATTTTCTATGGTGGGTTAGGCATGGAGATTGTGGCAAGAGAACAAGGAATTGGACTTGATGGATCTGTCACTGCATGAAACATGTGATGTTGCTGAATTTTTGAAGTGTGTAAATGTTGGGCTCCTCTGTGAAACATGTGATGTTTCTTGCTTGGCAGTGAAACTGCAACTCTTCCAATTCCTAAACAACCAGCTTTTATTGTGATCAGAGGAGCGGTTTCCAGCACAGCTTCTTCATCTAGTAAACCAGAGACATGTACCAATGAGTTAATAGTCAGCGTAGAAGGCAGATAGAAGAGGAGGTTATCTCCACAAGTAGTCTCATCCTTTTGTTTATCAATGTGGTGAGTATTTTCTTGTACTAAGCAGTGAACTTTACAGGAAGTTTTCACTTCTTGGCCATTAAATGTGAACTTCTACGATAATAAACCATTTGATGTGAATCTTAATTCCATGCAATCCGAGCATATCTACCATCTTTCTTGCTGTATTCTCTCTAATATTGCTCTACAGAGAAAGATACAATTAGGCCCGGCAATTTCATCACAGATGACAAAAAAAAAATTGGAACTTGTTTGGCAATAATTTTAAGAAGCATTTCTAATATTTCTAAAACTAGAAAATAACTCTTTTGAAAAAAAAAATTAGTGTTAGAAATATTGAAAACGTTTCATAAAATCACCACCTAACAAATTCTTGATCTACTAGTTATTAAATATTTGAACAGGGTTGTTTACCTTGATGGAAACTCAAACAATGTTAAGTAGGAAGGACAAAAGTCTAATGTCTCATTTCGATTGATTACTAATATTGATTGGGTCTTATATGGAACTACCTTTATCCCGATTAGCTTAGGCTTTTCATGAGAGTGCATGTGGTCTCATATCATTTGATATCATGATAAGATTTGGTTTGGCCCACCCTATGCTCAATAACCTGAGTATTAACAAATGAACAGAGATGCCCATCCTATAGGTCCACTATGTAGGACGGACAAAAGTCCAATGTCCTACATCACCTGATTACCAACATTAGTTCGACCTTATATGCCTCACTACCTCTACTTCAGTGGATTAAACTTAGAGTGTGTATCATAAAAAATAAAAATAAAAATGTTAAAAATAAATAAATAAATAAAAATATTAAGAAAAATGATATTCTCATATTTGATTTTATCATTAAAAATATGTAAGAAAATTAAAGATAATTAAAATTTTATATATTTTCAAATTTTTAATCTTTATATACAAGAGTTAAAATAAAATAAAAAAATTAAAGTAACATAAACAAATCTTGCATAAACTTTAAATTTATTAGTTATTTTTCATCATTTTTATTCTTTTTTTTTCTTTTTCTTTTTTTACTTTTCTTCTTTATTTTATTTTCTTTGTAGTTTTTCTCTTCTTTTTTTTTTTATAATCAAAGAAAGTCTCAAAAATTCAGATGCTAAGCACCTTAAAAAATTTTAGACAATGTCCAAATTCTTATTATCAAGCTTTGTCTCTTTACTATAAAATTCAAAGAATAAATCACCTATGATCCTATAAAAATTATAAGAATATAGTCGGCTGTGCAGACCCCTAGGCTAGGCTGGGCCGAGCCAGAGCCAGTTGGAAACCAGCGCGGCGGGCTAGACAGGCCCAAGAACTGAGTTAAGGCCCTCTTCCATTAGGTTGGGTTTGAGCCCAAATTTAAAGGACCATTCCTGGAAGCCCAAAAGGCTGAGATAATACCGTGATTGAGTAGGCATCCGTCATGGCTAAAACTCAACTGGTTATAACTTATAACAATTAACCTTAGGTCATGTTTGGTTAGTCAGATATAGTATGAGATAAGATTAAAAAATTGAGATTATATCATATCTCATGATTGATCGGTAATGAGATAGATCTTATCACTTATCCCATGCAAAGGTTAAACACATAAACATCCCTCCAAAACCATTCAAATAGTCTCACATCTTCAAGGATTAACTTTAATGTCATTTATAATGGTTTGTTTTTTCTTATGTAAATATTATCCATTTTGAGCAGAATAGGTATTCACAATATTATTTACTTGGAACACAATTGATATTCATAATTTTAAAATATATTTACATGATTAAGAAAAGTTTATATACATTGACAAAGCTGATAGAGGGTCGGGGGCATATGCGCCCCTTAAATTTTTTCCCCCCAAAAATCTCATATATACAATTAAGGTTTTTAAATAATAAAAAATAAAATAGAAACCCCATAAATTTAATTTTGAGTTTTAAAAATTCAATTTATTTTTTTCGTGAATTCAACATTTTATTTATTTTTCTTTCTTGCATTAATTGTAAATTTTAATTTTATTATAACTTTTCTAATAATATTAATTTTTTTGGTAATTTTGTATTTGACATTTTATTAAATATATTTTTTTTTTTAAAATGTAGGTTCTCTTTAATTTTGAGTTTGATTTTTTTTCATAATATCTAATTTAGAAATAAATTAAATAATTATATTAGATTGTGTGCTATTTAATTATTCACATCGTGGGAATTTATATTTAGCTTTAAAATTTTATTTTACTAATAGTGTCATTTTAATATTATCTTATCATAGAAAATTTTAAGGAAAAAAATCTCATTGCTTTTAATTGATTTTATACTTAGATTTTGTTAATAATAATTTTTAAAAATAGTGGGAAAAAAAATCACATAAAAAAAAAAAAAAAAAAAAAAAAAAAAAAAGATGTTTGAAAAAACATCTTTTTAGCTGCACCATTAAACATTTGTTTTAGATTTGATATCCGATTTGTAGCTTATCCATACAATAATTATTGTCCGGATTGCAGCTCCAACAAACCCTAAAAATGTTAAGTCCCACAGATTTTCCACGTGTCAGACTTGAAAGCCCTTTTCCTCGTATCGGAAACAAAAATTGAACCGAGGAAAAGAAAAAAAAAAAAAAAACTCGGTGGTCTCAGTTGACAAACTCAGAGATAGGTAGAAGATTTAATGAGTCAACCGTGAACCCAAAAGCGGCTTTTCACCCACCAGAAAGACTCCCCAAGAATGGTAGTGGTGGTGGTGGTGGAACCCATTACGCGTCAAAAGCACTTTACAGTTGTGGGGTTCATCCGCAATTTCACCATTTGCTCGTGACCCATCGTCGTTTACAGCAGGGTCCGTTACCGTTCTCTTCACTTTCCTATTGGGAAAGTCCCCCTCTGTTTCTGGAAAAGGGCTTAAATTTCTTGACAACTGAGGCCTTGACAATCACATTTCTACGTTGAAAATGAAATTCTTCTTGTTTGACATGTGGGGCTTGGCCTTTGGCGCAGCTTAGTGGTGCCCAAGAGCCCAAGAGCCAATTTAGATTACAGGGCTGAGTTTTCAGTCAATTCCTAGCCGACGGACTTCTGTGGATGGTAGAGACCGGAACAGTGGGCCATCTATTGAGAATTTATTGAAATCACAATTTAGAACAAAGGAGGGTTTAATTCAAATTACTCAGTCATACTAATGACCGTGAAGGAATCTTATAGGATTGGTTTTGAATATGCCTTGGGACTAGATAGGTCTTAGTAGCTAGAGCTTAGGATTAATAAGTTCTCCACTAATTCTAATACTATATTATCACGTTTAACTTTTTTGAATGGACTAATCTTATCGTTCTAAATTAAAATAATTTCTTCTATTTTGGTAATAAAATAATAAAATTAAGAAAGTTTCACGTATTATATTTTATTTTAAAATTGTTAGAGTTTGATAACCTGAATTTTATTTGGTCCGACCAGAAAAGCCTCGTAATACAACATTTGTGATGAAGTTAAATTTATGAGATTTTTTTGGAGTTTGTGATAATTGTGGAGGGATCAAACCAATAGATTCAATCCCATAACCCATCATATCGACCCGTTGGGCGCAGATTATGAGGCTTATGTTTTTTGCAATAGTAGCATATTTCCTTTTTGTACCAATTTTTGATATAGTGAATTTTCTTCTCTCTATTCATGGTTTTTCTTACATAAGATTTTGAGGTAAATCTGTGTTTTTATTTATTTTTTTATTGCCTATCTATTTTTTCCTAACAATAATAATACATTTTTTATTTTAATAATAATAACTTCAAAATTGTCAAAATTAACCTTCATCCGTAAGATAAGAATCTAGAATTTTCCAACCATGAATTGAAGACCATTCAACAAAAAATCTAAATGTCCATTCAAACCAGCCATCAATATTCAAATCATTAACCAAAACTTTGATTAATTTAAATTTACATTAAAAAAAAAAAAGAATATTCTAATTAAGGTGAATTTATGACGTCACGAAGCTGGAGTCAGAGCGTAGGTCAGACTTGAGTGAAATGACGAAAATGACCCTTTGACACGGCTGTGGGAAAGAGTGAGGCAACTGCAGAGGGGAGCCGACCATCAAAAACCGTCCTGGTGTAGCTGTGCTGTCACCAATTATGGCCCACTCTCTTTCCTGGAACCCCTTCACAATTCCTCCTTTATATCACCCTCCCCCCACTTCCCACAAACCCCACAATCCATTCCTGGGAAAATAGAAACAGCGAAATTCCCTCTTCCATATCTCTAAAAACCAGTTGGTTTCCGGTCTAGATGGCGGCACCGAAGATGGGTGATTTTGAAGATTTGTTGCCGGTGATGGCGGAGAAGCTGGGCGGAGAGGGGCTGATAAGGGAGCTGTGTAATGGGTTCAGGCTGTTGATGGACGGGGAGAAGGGGGTGATCACTTTGGAGAGTCTGAAGAGGAACGCCGCCCTGTTGGGGTTGCAGGAACTGAGGGACGATGAGCTTCAGAGTATGTTGAGGGAAGGCGATTTGGATGGCGATGGGGCTCTCAATCAGATGGAGTTTTGCGTGCTTATGTTCAGATTGAGCCCTGATTTGATGGAGGAGTCTCAGTTCTGGCTTGAACAGGCTCTGGAGGAGGCGCTCAGGGACGGCTGATTAGTTTCCTTCCAAACGACGCCGTTTTGGGTGGCGGTCGTCTCACATTTGTTTTAACTTTACTAATTTCCTTTTTTTTTTTCTTCTTTATTTTGGATAGAAGAAATTATTTGTAATAAAAGCACAGAGAAAAGAAAAAAAATGTTGGGTTTCTAATTTGGCTACCATGCCCATTTGTAGATCACATGGCTCTTTGTTATTATGCACATTCTATCATCAATAAATACATTTTTTTCTTCTGTTATATATATATATATATATATATATATATATATATATATATATATATATATATATATATATTTTTGATAATTAAAAATTACGAAATATATCATTGTATTTTAAAAAAAGAAAAAGAGATCAGTAAAAATTTTGGGTTGATGATGAAACCCTAAGAAAGGTTAGCAGCAATAATTAGAATTAGAAAAAGATTGAAGCAAAGGAATGGCATTGATGAAATGGTTTGGTTTGGGAAAGTTGGAATGGGTTGCCTCCCTTGTTTGGACGCAGAGAAAATAAAGTAAATGTGAGAAACTTTAGGGAAGGGAAGAGGCAAGTCTCATGAGAAGAATCAAAACTACAAAAAAAAGACTAGAGAATCCAGACAAATGGATATGATTGAATATTGAATATAATGACCAAATAAGAGATGGAAGATTAGTGGATCATAGGAGATTAAACAAAGATAGAAGTCAATCAAGGGCAATGAGATGATGGTATTCCAAGAAGTTAATAAGGCAAAATGGAAATGGTATTGACACCCTTGTTTGGACACCATGAAAATAAAATAAATCCAAGAAAATTTAAGAAAGGGGACAGGCAATAGACAATTGGTGACAGTGCTTGTGCACTTGATTAAGGCAGGTGTGTGAAAATATATATAAAAATTAGAGATGGGAGACATGTGGTTTGAAATGAAGGGTAAATAAACACTGCTTTAATATATTAGAAATATCGTTCTTTAGCCAAATCATAGAAAGAGAGACATGGAGAGATGCTTCCAAAGTAAGATCTGATTTTAAATGGGGAGATTTATATAGTCTGATTAGGGCCAAGATTGCATGAGTGGAGGGAGACTAATGGGGTTGTTCATATACAAGGGCCACATGGTGGACAGACAATGGATCGGAAACATGAGATGTTTCGAGTCTTACATTAAAAAAAATAAATATTAAAAATAGGAAAGTATTGGATCGTTTTAAGACTTGAAGTTCATACCCCTTTTTTCTCTTCTTGGAATTTTTCTATTGTACAATTAGGTCCGGATAGTTTTTTATTTTTTACATTAATAGAAAGTTGAATTTGAAGTCGAACCATGTATTTAACATACATTATTAGCATCGTGAAAGTGTTATTAAACATAAAAGAACTTCCTGTATTAGTACAAATTGAGTTTCTAGAAAACATAATACTATCATAATTTTTATATTAAACTATTTTTTAAGTTATAAGTTTTCTTTTAATGAAATTAGCTTAACATGCATAAAAAAACTCTTATTCAATCTAAAAAAGAGATTTTAAATTCTTAGAAATCCAACAAAATAGGACCTTAATTAATTATTTGATTTGTAAGTATTAGTATAATTGACTATTCTATTTTAAAATCTTCTTATGAAAAATTTATTTATTATAATGATAAAATCATATCAAAAGTTTATTCATTATAATAATATGAATAAAAATTTGGGTTATTTGACTAAAAGGGTCAATCAAAACCGATTTTGGAAATATAACTCTTCATCATTTTTTGGTCTTATTTAACAAAAATACCTTTATTTTTTTCTTGTAAAAATAACTCTTTCTTTTAATATATAAATGTAAATACGGGAAATAATAAGAACATTTATGTAAAAAAAAGGTATGTTACTTTTCACACAAAAATACGGGAAGAATTAAATTTGTAAATATGTGAATTATTTTATCCATTTTAACCAATTAATTCTAAAAAATTTTAATAACAAATTAGTACTTTGACTTCATTTAAAGATACTATAAAAGATTCACAACACATAAATCTCAAACTAAAAAAGTGTTTTGTATTTCATATCATCTTATCGTAAAAGAAATTAATTTTAAAGATAAGTAGAGTTTTAATTTATAATTTTGTATTTTAAAATTAAAAAAACAACTTTATAAATAATTCAAAGTAAAAAAAAAGAAATTAAAAATAAGGAAGGTTATTGCTACTTCAACTCTTTTTGGAGCTACCATCACTTAGGAGCATGCCTAGGAGTAGGAAGTTGGAAAGCTTCTAAAGGAGGGGCCAAAAGACCAAAAAGTGATGGGGATCGTATTGTTCTATATTCATAATACAAAGCCAATAATCCAAATATTTAAATAATTTTTATTTTATACAAGTCTCAAACATAATATAATGTCTTCATCGTATGAAATGAATTGATCTTTTCAACCTTCAATGGTGGCTTGTGGTCATGTCAAACACTTTCTCTCTGCCTAAAAATTGAAGTTTGTGTCGATGTCAACTATAGTTCCTTCGATCATCCACACTATTGCCATTTTGGCATTACCCTTCACACCACAACATCTTCTCCAAATTTTCAACTAGTAATTAGATTTTCCACTCACTTACAAATACGCTTCCATGAGGATCGGTTTTTCAGGTATTCCTCTTATCCCATCCTATACTTAATAAAAATAAATTTTAAAAAATATAAAATGTTCAATTTTGAATTTCGCTCAAAATTATGCAAATTAAGCATAATTATCATTAGGATATAATATATTCATCCAAACACTTATGGTATTTGAATATAATGAATATTGATAAACGCGAGTAACGTTTCATCTACCAATAATATTTATTTAAATTTTTTTAAAATAACAAAATAAAAGTATATAAAAAGAAAAAAAATAGATTATTTAATTAAAAATTGACTTCAATATCAAAATAAAAGAAGTTTGTTTAAATTTTTTTATTTTTTTATTAGTCATTACTTTAAGTACTTGTTTTGAAACTTACAGTAAAATACAACGAAGGACAGTTAGGCTATGTTTTGTTCCCGGAAAGTACAAAGGAAAGAAAAAAAATGTTAAGGAAAATGATTTTATCATATTTGGTTGTCCTATAAAAAATATCAAAGAAAATCAAATATAATTAAAACTAATTAAAAACTTATGTATTTTTAAATTATTTAATCTTTATATTGATGAGTTAAAATAAATAAAATGAGTTTGAAGTAACAAAAAAAATAATTTATCAACTTTTAATTCATTTTTTTATTTTCTTTCATTTTTTCTTTCCTTCTACTTTTCCTTTGTATTTTCTTTCCATCGCATTTTCCCTCAAATTTTCCGGGAACCAAACATAGCCTTATACTTTTACCAGAAAAAAGTTGATTCCACAATTTTCTATGAAGATTCTAATCGTGAAACGGCGTCGTTTTCGTCGTCGCCTGCGTCCTCCACGGAAGCCATGGATGATGACGACGTGGCCTCACCCAAGTTCCCCGAGCCCTTCCAAGATTCCGTCTCCCACGATTCTCGGATTATGACAGAATCTCTCGTTCCTCCTCCACCGTCATTTCTCGAACACAGTGCCACCTCCCTCAGATATCTCAGGTTCTTCCCTTTTCTTTTGAAAAAATTTGAATAAAGAAATTTACATTCACCGAATTGCATTTTTGATAATTGTTTCTGAGGTGGAGAAGGAATTTTGGGATCTGGGTATGTTGTATTTGATTGCGTAAACCTTTCCTTTTCCCTGGTTACATATAACGTAAATTACTCTCTGTTTTATGGGCAATTTTTGGGAGTTTATCTATGGTTTTTCTTTTTCTATTGGATTATGTGATTAGAGTTGTGGGTTTGCTCAATTGTCTATATTTTAGTTGTGAAGATTAAAAGTTTGATGATTGAACACAGAAATTTGTTGTATAATTACTGTGGGAAGGTCTTTCTGGAAAGTTGTAAGAAACAATTGGGTATGTAGTTGGTGGAGAGGTGAATATTTTAGACAACCGGAGTAGAATTTCGAAATGGATGAATCAACTTATCATAAATCGATGAGTATCGTATCTGGTTGGTTGTTTGGTTGGAAAAATAACCGGAGAAGGAGGGGGAAATTCAATTAGTCCATTGGGGAACCCCATTGCACTTTGGAGAAGATGTGATGTAAGATTCTTTGAAGAAAAATGTGGTTGCTGGCCAGCCCAGGGAATTGTTTGCTATCCTAGTTAGGATAAGATGCTTACAATGTGATCTCTGATTTAATGTAATACGGCAAAAATTGGATTTTAGCGCCTGTCTTTGTTGAACTTGCGTGATGCTTCATCTCAAGTTAACCACCCAATTGGAGGCTGCCGAATGAGTCATTTAACATGTCCAGTTCACATAAATGCTGAATTGGATAGTAAAAACAGAGATGTGTCTTATCAGATCACGAAGGAGAAGTGATCTCCTGTAGAACTATGGGAAACTCTTTAGTAAAACATAAAGTTGTAGTCAAAAAAGAAGATATGGGGTTTCGGGATATTTATATTGAAGGTGATCCTCAAATTATTGCTCTTATCCTAGGAGAGCAGTTCATGCATTATTCTATATAGCCTAAAATGTGGTTGTCAGCATGCCTGGAGCGTAGGTTCTGATTCAAGTGGTAAAGATGGAGTTTGGTGCTTGTCTTGGTTGAGCTTGTGCGGTGCTTCATCTAAGTTTAACTACCCAATTGGTGGTTGCTTAACAAGTCATTTAGCATGTTCAGTTGACTTAGACTTAGAACTAACTACAAGTGACAAGAAACTTCTATTAGTGAAGCAGACATTTGGTGTCAAAAAGATGGGCTGAATGAGGCCCACGATATTACAGGAAGTTTATATTGAAGAAGATCCTCACATTAATTGATTTGTCATGAAGAGCAGTCCATTCATCATGATATATAGTCCAAAATGTGGTTCTTGGCATGCCTGGGGATTTATTGCTATTCTATTTTGGATGATATGTCTAGAGTGTTGTAACAAATTCAATGTAATATGGCAAAGATCAGTTTCAGTGATTGCTGCATGCTTAAACTTGCATAGTGATTTATCAACGTTTATTAACTCGACTTGAGGTCACATAACAAGCCATTTAGCATGTCCTGTTCGCATAAACTTTGCTGGAATCGACAGTCAAACATCGAAGGAAGTATTCTATGAGATCGTTAAGAGTAAAACAGCCAAAGAGATGGGCTGGATCAGGCCCAGGATATGGGTTTTCAGGATGTCTAACTTGAAGGAGATCCTCAAACTATTATTGAACTTGTCATAGAAGTGCTATCCATTAACTATGCCATATGGCCCATTGTTCAGGACTTTGGGACAGCAATGTATAACCCATTTAAGGACACAGTTTGAAATGCCTAGAGGAAGGCCAATAAAGTTACTTACGAGTGATCCAATATTGGTCATTATTTAGTGGAATATGCACCCTGCAAGTTCCTTATTTGCCTCAGTGATTTTTAAATAGTTTTCAAGAAGTTATCAGGTTGGCCAGTCCCTAGGCTTATCCAGGTTAATCTCTAGTTTTTTTCCCCCCAAAACAACAATAACAGGAAGCCCAAGAACTCCCCGATTGGGAAGGAAAATGTTAGAACTTTGTCAGGATCAGGGTATGCGAGAAATCCTATGTAAACTTCTGTACCATGTTTTAATCTTAACAATTGGCCATGGTAGTCCTTGGAGTCTTTGACTACACAAGCTTCCGGCCTTTTTAGGAGGTGGGGGGTTGGGGGAAGTGGACTGATACCATTTCTATAATCACTATTTTAATATATTACTTAGTATTTTGGAGGTTCCATTTGTTTAGTTCTTTGTTTTTGGGAGGATTTCTCATCCTTCTTTTGTATTTTTATAATCCTTTTTTAATATATTACATTGATGTTTCTCATAAAAAAAAATGGGTAACTCTTTTGCCATTTATCATTTTGCTCTATTTAAGGCTGTGCCATTAAATAAATACTTGTTCCTTAAATTGAAAACAGAACCATTGTTTAAGGGTTCAAATTCCTGTTGAACTAAACAAGTTGAGATAAACTTGGATAGGCAAGGCCTGGGCCTACCTACCAGGGAAGCCCAAGGATCTGATTAGGTGAGTCCTGGACCTATTGTTTCTGTAATCATTCTTGAAAGTTAAAACTGTACAGAAAAATGGAACTTGATCATTTAGGAGTTGAAAACTATGCTTAAAACTGTGAAGCTGGTCATCTATGTAAACTTTGATTGGATCTCTTCAAGAATTGGGGGATAATTCTCATTTAGTCACATCATAGTCCAATGGGGGAGGGACAAGTCCATGCCTACCCTTCCCAACCCACAGTCTCTACCCAAACAGAAATGGTGCGGAACAGTTTGCTTTGCTCACTTTGTTGATTATTTTCTAGCCTTGCCTGCCACTACTAGAAACTTTTGCATGCATGCTTCCCATTTCGAAGATTGTTCTAATACTGATAATGTAATCATATTATTTCATATACTAGTAGCAGTAGTACTGTTTCTATTCCTTTCTATCTTTTCATTTCTTTTAGATGAAAGTTATCTTTGTTACAATATCTTAAGGAAAATCAATCAGTCACTATAGAAGGGCAGGGGCGTGTTGTGGTTTTGAAAACTATGATTGTTTTAGAAGGTAGGGGTTTGGTTGTCACACTTGACTCTGTGTCCGTGACTCCACGCCCATCCCTTTCGTGAGATCTGAATGGGGGACAAAGCGATACTACACAAAGAACAAAATGATGCCTACCCCCTAGAATTTTCAAGAGGATCAATCACAGTAAGACACCACAGAGCACCTCCCTTTTTAGATGCATTTTCCGGGTGACTCTCTTCCTCTCTTGAAAGTACAAGACAAAAGAAAATCACTAGCCCGGAAAGCAAAACAATAACATAAGTAAATCAATATGCCCATCTCTCCATTTGTTTCTGGAGGTGAGCATACCCATATCTCCATATTCCTAGCACTAGCTAGACAAGGCAGTGGTTGTCCCATACAGATTTTGACACACATAGGGTTTTACTGTATAAATTGGAAGCTGGGTCATCCATAACCATAGAGTTTAATAACCGTGTTTAGCTGTTATTTCTATCATTTCTATCAACTTTTACGTAAATGCGTTTCCCACTTTGCTCAATACTTTTCCCCCCTCTTTCTCCTTTTCAATGTGAAGAACCAAAGAAAAAGCACTGAGTATCCATTAAGAAAGTGAGTTCAGACATTGTTCCCCCCATATGACTGCAATCATTTTCTAAAAGATATTGGTGCATACTTGATGGTCAAGCTAGTGTTGGCCACCATGGCTCCACAAATAGACCAGGCAGGCTACATGAAAGGATGGGCAGAAAGAAATCCACAAACTTCATGGTCCAAGTAACAAGAAGCATTCCCCCCTCCCAACACCCCCCACCCCTTAAGGTGCCTAAAGATCCTGACTTGTGCAAATTTTTTTCATACCTTTATCGATCCATCTTGTCCTGCTTTCCAATATCATGACATCAATAATCAATCTTTGGTTCTGAATTTAAGTGTTACCACAGTCCCTTCCAGTATTGGGGTTGTGATAATTGTGCCGTAAGCTATTTTCTAGGTGGAGTCCCACTTAGACTGGCCCTAAAAATCTGTTTTTATTTTGCTTTTGATCAGAATGGGAGATTGAATCCTAATGATGTGCTTTTCCAACAAAAATCCAAATTCTCTTTCCCTACCCATTGATTCTTTCTCAACTTCCTAGTTGCTATTCTTTCTAGGTATCCACAACAATGTGGAGATTAGTAAGTGGAAAACGTAGGATGAACTCACATAAAATGCAAGAGATAGGTTGCACATCGCATTAGTGGCTATTTCAGCAGTTGTCTAGTGACCAGATGGATTTTCAGCTTCCTTTTGAATATCTTCTGGGCCACTATTGGAGTTGATGTAGTGTTGTGTTCTAATTATTTAGCTAACTTCCTTTTATATCTCCTCTTTCTTTATGAATGATTAAATTAACAAAAATGGCCAAGTTTTGATAACTCATGTCCATCTATTTTTACTATTTTTTTTTTTCATTTACTTAAGTTGCCTTTCATGTATTCCTAGTCTTATGCATATCTCTTTATAGATTCCCTTCCTTTTTTAGACTTTGCCATTTGATTTTCACTTTTAAGTTATAACTAACCTCTTCCTAGTTTACTATCAATGAGAACTACATTGAAAAAAGACATTTGATATGATAAGAACATGAAATTTGAATATGGTTCTTTGTTAGAAACAAATTCTAAAAAGGAACAAGTACACCCTATAGACTTAGTATGTTTGATAGTGATTTTAAAAAATGTTTTTAACATTTTTAATATTTGAAAATAAAAATTTTTAAATATTAAAAAGGTTATAAATATTTTCCAGAATCATTGTCAAACGCGCTATTAGAATGTATTTAGGAGTGATTCTTAAAAATATTTTTAATAATTCTAACACTTGAATGATAAATTTTTTTAAGTATTAAAAATATTAAAAGCGTTTCATAAGATCACTATCAAATGGACTCTTATTCAAATACCATACAAAGCATGAGACAACCATAAATGTAAACCTATCTAACTTTTGGCAATGGTGGCTTGAGAAGTTAGACAATTTAGTCTCTTGCTTTATAGAGTATTGCTTTAGTTGTTCGTTGGTACTAGATACAAAAGCCTTGCAAAACTTTATCATGTCAAAACTTTAGACTTTTTAAAATATGTATTAAGCCATAAGTTGAATTATGACCACTTTCCCTTGCCTTTTCTTACCTTTCCTTCTAGAACAATATAGCAATAAGAAATGTACTACACATGTACATGAATTCATAGGCATTCAGAAATAGGCAAATAAAGCTATCCACTGAAATCTCAAATTTTCATTATGATTACAGACCACTAATCACTATCTCAAATCCTTAGATATATAGATGCACTTTGCTTTTCAAATATTTCACAGATTTTGGCTAAAGTACAGATTGTCCAAAGACAGTGGCACTTAAATAATTTTAGATTCTTCTTTAAAGGAGAATTGATTGCAGTGGCATATGACGAATGGCCCTAGGTCCCTAGTTCTGTAGCAGTTGACAGAGAAGAGTATAGTAACAGTAAGTAGTGGATATGGACATGTGCCAACACCTATGATAACTAGTCAAGAAGGCGTTGCAACACAGAAAGCGAGTCTCCATTTCCAAACCAGGGTAAAATCATTGTCCATGAAAGTGATAAGGAGAAATGAACTGAAGGATCACATTCAGATCACAAAAGTCATCTACCATTCATTATCTTGATAAGAGAGAAATTAAAGCTACAGACAGCTACTTCCCTCAACATGGCATGCGTGATCTTAGATCAAACGCAAACGAAATACTACAAAGCAGAATCTCCAGTTGTCTAGTGACCAGATGCTACAAAGATTGGATTGTTTCATCTTTTTATTAGTGGGGTTCATGGAGGCTTAAAACAGACTTGATTTCACTTCGTAATTTCAATATCACTATCTATAGTTGATAAAGACGGATGTACATAACCATTGGTAGTTGCTTGTTATTATCATGCATTGATATGCTAGGAAAATGGTACGATTAACGTACAAGTAGTTGAGCAGTCATGTACATTAATAGGTCCATGTGTGCCCTTAAATCTGATTATACATGTGTGAGATACACAAACAAACACATGCAAGAGAAGGGTTTCAGGAGCATCTGAATTGTTATTCTGTTAGAACTTAAAAATTGTAATTAACCTTATTATTAAAATATCAATGGAAAAGAAACAATTCTTTAGCATTGTATATCTAATCTTTGTGTTTAACACGTTCCACAACTCCCATAAGAATGTTCTAATTAATTTGTATGATCAGTTGCTCTACCTAGAAAGCAGGAGATTCCTTCAGTAACACAGGAAACCGGGGCTGTTTGGAAATGCTTTTAACAAGCAGAGATATAAATATCGTTTGCTGTCCTCAAAAGACGAGAAAGGAAAACCAGCCCACTAACCTTTCAAAGGTAAGAGAATATTTAGTACTTTGATAGGGTAGGAAGAACTCAAAGGCATATGTAGCATGTGATGAAGTAGTTGAAAGTTGTCACTGATTTGTAAAGAACTAGTTGAAATTAATTGTATCTTTGATCTGATTAATGCAATTTGATTGGTCATTACCATAATCGAGTGTCAGCTCTTGTGCCCTGCCCAGGTGATCATGCAACCTTTACAAGAAATTTGTGCTTGTTAGTACTTTTAAACTGCACATTCTCCAAGCTATTGACTGGAAATTAGGGACCATAAAAGTCATTTGTTGAATTTGTTTTTATGTTAATGCTTGTTCAACTGATGGCTTCTATTGCAGTGGGCCGCAACATCGGAAAAACCAACAAAATGATTTCTATATTACATGAGGAATTGGTATTAAAAAGAATATTGGTTGGACAATTGCTTGGCCGACAAGCTGTGTAGTTGACATTGATAATTCCGCACCATTTGAGGCAGAAATAATGGCAGGTCCTTAGTAGTTCTTGTGATAATAGTAGAGCAATAATTATAATTGTGCATCTATAGTAGCCTACATATCTCTAGTTGGAAGGCGCCACTAGTGGATTTTTATACTGCTGATATATAAGATATGCTAGAGACCGATAACGCATGAAAGTATTTATCATTTACATCTTGGTTAGGCATCAAGCATATGATCTCAGACTGAAAACTAAAAGTTGTAGGGATTCAAGCCTCTGAGAACCAATGGGCATGAATCAAATATCTTTTAGCCTATAAAGTGTACAAATATTGGTCAATTCTATTTGGTTATATTTTGTAACATGTTATGCAGCTGAGTCTTTGTGATGAAGTTGGAATCTATCACTCCTTCCCTAGTCTTTGTAACATGTTTATTTCTATTAGTTTTAAGACCCGTTACACAAGGAAGGATACCGACTCCTTTTAGAAGAACTCCTCATCCCAAGTTAGTAAACCTCTAGTTAATGGCATAAACATGAGACCTTGATGTGTAAAATACGACAAATAGCTGTCTTGAGAGGCGAAAAATCCCTGTGCGACGGTCAAGTGTAAATGGTATACGCACCTCTCAATGCCTCCCATATAAACCATCAAAACACAATCCCACATGAACATTCCTTAAACCTCCAAACACTACATCCCGTTCTCACCAAGCACAAGGTATCCCTTGCATTTCCTCTGCCTAAGTAACCTCCTTTTACGTTTTGTCTTTCTTTTCCTCATGCTTATCAGAAACTAACCTTTCTTTATTATGTTGACCCTTGAGGAACATAAGCAAGGCTAGGGAAGAGGGGAGACAATGAAGAGGTGTGGGACACGTGGCTAAACCGAAACTGAAAGTGACTGGACAAGTGGAGATGAGACAGCCGGCGCCAATTTCGCTGTAGGACCATGTCTTAATGGCTGATACATCACTGGAGTTTTGCAGCAAGCATGAGGTCACTGTCATTAACTCCTGTGCTCAACAAACTTCCCCCCTCGTGCATATTGATTTCTTAGATATAGATTTCATGGATGTCAATTATTTGTCTTTGCAGGTACTGCCATCTTCCTTCACAATAAGGGCACATATTTTCTCTCTTTCTTTTTCATTCTCTGAACTGTAACAAACTGAGAATCAGCCATTTTTGTCAGCCATGAGTGACGCACTACACTGCTTGTTGACTGATCTTCAACGTCTTAATTAGAGGAAAGTGTGTTGATATGTAACTTCTTAAAAGTCATTTGTGGGTCTGGCTGCTTATTTTTCAATCAAATTTTGTCAATTCAAGAGGACCTGATACTGATTTTGTTTGGATATGAAAAGTCTTAACAGCGCTAGAAAATTTTAGTTAGGCATGAATCAATCTTTTGGACATTGATAGCTTCCTACTTCACCTAAATTTATCAAACACTGATAAAATTCTGGCCCCCCCGTATCCTCTTCACAACACTAGAATATTAACATGCGCTCTGTGTGTTGTGTGTCTCCTTTGACATAGATAACATTTGCCATTAAGAGGTGGGCACCTCTGCTCATAATTGAGACCTTAAATATCAAGAGATACAGGGAGAGTTTATGAATGTATATATATAGTAGTTTTTAGACCTCATAGTTTAGCTCATTGGCGGAGCCATAAATGTAGAACAAGGGAGAAAATGGGAAAAATTCAAAATTCATTATAGAAGGGACAACATGATATAAAGATGTAAATTTGACTTAATCGTTAAGCCTTTTTTCTTCTTTTAAATATTGATACCTTTTCGGGGAGGACAATTGCCCCCTTTGAGCATATATTGGTTTTGCTAGTGGTTTAGTTTTTCATATTAGGTTTATTTTAACATGACATCAAAGTTTTTCTTTTCTAAAATTCATCGTTTAAACCTTATTATTGATTTATTTATTTAATTTTTTTCATGTTTATATAAGATCGGATATTAGGGTTTTAACCCATATGATCCAAGCTCAAGTAATTTTAAAGGATTTTTTTTAAGTGATTTTATTTAAATAATAACATAAAAGATAAAATGAAAATGATATCAACTTGGTAACATATTAAATAGTAATCCTTATGAATTATGTAATCAAAGTATAAATAAATGAGATCTAAGTAAAATGACACTATACGAGACGTATTTAAATATATGATAAAATGTGGTTGAGCTAAATTTTTTGACATCATACTCAAAAGTATTGGTACTATAGCAGCATTACCCTTATTGACTTGTCTTTTGGACATATGATTGTGACCCATCATGGAGATGGATGTGGGATGCATCATGATGTTGGGATGATATTTTCATTCTTTACTTTATATATCCCTACGAGATATCCCAAAGAAAATGAGACCAATAACCTTGATAGTACCACTACAACCAATCAATCTCAGCTTTAACATTAACAAAAATGATACAAGCCAAAGAAAAAAATGATTTCATTTTTTGAATTTTTTTTCCCTAAATAGGATCATTTTATCCTTAATAAGGGTTAATGAGAACATTTCTTGGAATTGAATGATATGTTTGACTTAGATTGCGTAAAAGAAGAATACTCTATTATTTCCATAAATAAATAAATAAAATATTAAATCTAAAATTGACAAATTTTGTTTAGATATAATAAAGTTATACTTTTCGTACGTTTTAGATTTGTTGACTTTGAAAAAATTAAAGTTATATTTTGTTAATATTTCTGCTTTCACACCCCATCATAAAAAATTTCAAAGCACTATATAATATAAGACTTGGAATTATTTAGAAAAAATAGTAAGGTATCGTGAGAAATTGGTCGGCTGTGGGGGAATGTATAGTGAAACACAAGCAAAACCTTTCAACCGAATTACGCAGGCAGGTGGCTGTTGGTATTTTGATGAACACCCTTGATATCTTCACGATTTTTTGAGACATACCCGCCATATATTCGTGAGAGTATACATCAGCAAGTGGACGCCGAAAAGTCAAAATTCAACCACTTCACCCACCGAATTTGTGATTTTACCCTTCACGCATCACTGTTTGATTGAGCTGACTTCTCCTTTATATATGCATCAGTTTGGATAGTCTTTGCTACAAAACCCAGTATAACCCTGTGTTCTTTCTTCATATATTATACTGAAAACCATGCCTGAAGCTCCGAAGAACCGTGGCAATGGTGCCGGGTTGGGTGTGGAGGGCGGCATCCTTGATGATAAGAACATCAGGGCTCTTGAATTCATCGAAGATGTTACCATGAATGCCAAAGAAGTTCAAATGCAGGTCCTCTCTGAAATCATTACCAGGAACTCTAATGTTGAGTACTTGCAGCGCCATGGCCTTAACGGGCGTGTGGACGCCGATACATTTAAGAAAATCGTGCCTGTTGTCACATATGAGGATATGTTACCGGATATTGAACGTATCGCCAACGGCGATATGTCGCCAATTCTCTGCTCAAAGCCTATTTCCGAGTTTCTGACGAGGTGAGTGTGTGTGGCTTACTTCTTTCAGAATTGAAATTTGATCCGTTTTGAGTTCTGTGTTTTGGAATTGTGAGTTGTTTTGATGTGTGGGTGCAGTTCTGGAACTTCTGGCGGAGAGAGAAAACTGATGCCCACCATTGAAGAGGAGCTCGGGAGGAGGTCTTTGCTGTATAGCCTGCTGATGCCTGTGATGAACCAGTCTGTTCCCGGGTTGGACGAAGGGAAAGGGATGTATTTTTTGTTTGTAAAATCGGAAGCTAAGACTCCTGGAGGACTAATGGCTCGCCCAGTGCTCACAAGCTACTACAAGAGTTCATATTTCAGGGACAGGCCTTATGATCCTTACACCAACTATACCAGTCCCAACGAGACCATTCTGTGTCCGGATTCCTACCAGAGCATGTATTCTCAATTGCTTTGTGGGCTGTGTCAAAACAAGGAAGTTCTTCGGGTTGGTGCAGTGTTTGCCTCCGGCTTCATCCGGGCCATCCGCTTCCTGGAAAAGCACTGGGTTCTTCTTTGTAAGGATATTCGGGCTGGAACTCTAGACTCCCAAATAAATGACCCATCTGTGAGAGAGGCTGTCAAGAGGATTTTGAAACCGAATCCTGAGCTCGCAGACTTTATTGAGGCTGAGTGTAGAAGGGAGTCATGGGAAGGGATCATAACTAGGTTATGGCCTAATACTAAGTACATAGATGTTATAGTCACCGGAACAATGTCTCAATACATCCCTACTCTCGATTACTACAGCAACGGTCTCCCCCTTGTTTGTACAATGTATGCTTCTTCCGAATGTTACTTCGGCCTGAACCTTAATCCTCTTTGTAAGCCAAGTGAAGTTTCTTACACCCTCATTCCCACCATGGCCTATTTTGAGTTCTTGCCGGTGAATAGGAAAAATGGATTTACAAACGTTTCTGAATCAGCTCCCCTCAATGAGAAGGAACATCAGGAATTGGTTGATCTTGTTGATGTAAAACTAGGACAAGAATATGAGCTTGTCGTCACCACATATGCTGGTAAGATTCAATGCATTATAACATTATTGATGGTGATGAGCATGAATTTATATATGCTTTATTTGTTTAAAAAATATTGCAGGTCTCTATCGATATCGGGTTGGAGATATACTTTGTGTAGCTGGATTCAAGAACAAGGCGCCCCAATTCAAATTTATCTGCAGAAAAAATGTGGCTCTTAGCATTGATTCTGATAAAACCGATGAATTTGAGCTGCAAAATGCTGTGAAGAATGCTGCTGACCATCTTCTTCAATTTGATGCATCTGTCACAGAATACACAAGCTATGCAGACACGTCAACCATCCCTGGCCACTATGTACTGTACTGGGAGATTGGCCTCAGTGGTGCAACCCCTATTCCACCTTCGGTTTTTGAGGACTGCTGTCTTATCATGGAAGAATCACTCAACAGTGTGTACCGCCAAGGCCGAGCCTCGGATAAATCTATTGGGCCTCTGGAAATAAGGATAGTTGAGGGTGGAACATTTGACAAGCTCATGGACTATGCCCTCAGCCAGGGTGCATCAATAAACCAGTACAAGACCCCCCGTTGTGTGAAATATGCCCCTATTATCGAGCTTCTGAATTCAAGGGTTGTCTCAAACTACTTCAGCCCCAAATGCCCGAAATGGGTTGCAGGGCATAAGCAATGGTGCACCTAAAGCTGAATCAAGCTCATCTTAGAGTGTGAGTTAATCTCTCCCCCACTCCCCCTCCCTTCCTCTCTCTCTCTCTCTCTTTTGTTATCCCATCTTGTCATTTGCTTCTTAATTCGTTTAATATGTACAAAAACAGTCGTTTCCTTTTGTTGAAATGCCTGCTTTTCTCTGTTCCATCCATATGATTCTATGTATGTAGTACACACCTTTATCGCTTTTTATAATGGGAGGCAAAGAAATAAACTCAAGCAGCCCTTTTTGAAACTAATCTTACCAAACTAACAGTACCTAGCTGTTCAAAGTGAAGAGTCAATTACACTGAAAGAATTTGATCATAAACTTTCTACTGTTTGTCTTCCATGAAGAAACACAACAAACAGTTAAAAGTGACATTTTGGCAGGAAAAAATTGACTAGAAATAGGAGATTGGGAGACTTTTAGGAATGGCAGAAACTTCGGTTCAAGTTGGGAATAATCTGAGAATGAGTCAAGGATTTTATTCACTCACTGATTTCAAATATCTTATTACCTGCATTCAAGGGCATAATTTACAGTACTAAAAAGTAGCTCAAAACTCCGGGAATGTGTAGAAAAAAACTCAATGAAATGCAAGTTTAGCGTTCGAAGAAGCCCAAGAGAATCCCATCATCTGTGACCGAATCTCATGACGCCGAACCGGGTCCCTGGAATTGGAGTGTCCTGAGCACAGAATCATCTCTTGCAAGGCCATTCCATGCTTGAGCAGAAACTTGATCAAACCAATCTCATTCTCACTTTCTACCAACCCTTCCATCCTTACTACCTTGAGGTGTTGCAGGAAGGACTTGAAAGTTTGTGATCGAGATTCCCAGTACTGTTCCTGCTCAGAGCTGGACATGTGATCCCACAGCGCTTTATTCCATGCCTGGAGTGGCAAATGCTCAAAATCAATGACCCGAAAAGTTCATTCTATATAACTCAGTGATCGAGAGTGCACATACATCAAAATAGGCCAAAGAATTAAAGGAAAAATCAATGTGTTATGAGAATTAACCTTTGTCTTTTCAGCCTTGAAATGAGTAATTATCTTGAGAATGAGAGTGTGGAGTGTTGGTGAGCTCCTGAATAGGCACAGTAATCCTCTGATGTTATTTTTGTCAAGTACAGTATGCAACTTCATAGTTTTCAGGTTGTGAAAGGGATGTAGAGAAATGGTGGAATAATGATTGTTTGATAGAATCTGCAACAACAGATGAGGTTCTTAGAACCCTAAGGCCGTAGAGCAATGGTAGAATAATGATAATCCTTTAGAATATGCAGCAACAGAAATATTCTTGTGTGTTTCATACTATTTAAAGAAACCCCAAGAGAGGTTGGTCCTCTCTTGAGACTATTGAGATAAGGAGTTGAAGAAAAAGTCCACTGATATACATTGCCCAAGAAATTAAAATTCCCTAGTGTGTGGTTTCAACTCTCTACAAGAAAAATGCTATGATCTATAGTTGAATTTGACTTTGGGCATGATTTTGAAAGCAGAATCATGATTATAAAATAAATTCATAAGATATGGACCAACTTGTAAAATCTATGGAAAAAGACTTGCATATTGTTAGCATATGCATATCTCTTAAGATTAGACAATAATTTTGTCAATGAAATTACCAAATTGTAGAACACTTTTTATAGAACTTGGAAAAAAGATATTTTGACTCAACAAATCATGCAAAACCTTTTTATCACAATATTATATTGTAAATTTCTTCCACAACCTTGAAAAAGTTCTTAAGACATCAAAATGGTGTAACAAATTCTTAACTTTCCAAACCAAGGTCAACCTACACTTTGAACTTTTTCAAAATTGCTCTCAAAGGTTATATACATTTCAAGGTAGGAAAAGAAAAGGAAAAGAGAGAGAGGGAGCTTAAAGGTTTTGCAAATAGAGTGCCTTGGATATTTAGATTCCGTTTAGGAAATGTTTTCGAAGAATAGGAAAAGAGAGAGAAGGAGCTTAAAGGTTTTGCAAATAGAGTGCCTTATATATTTAGATTCTATTTAGGAAATGTTTTCGAAGAATAGTTTTTAAAAATTGCCCTTTAATGTTTTATGGAACAACATATTATTTGGAACGTTATATGTTCTTAACCTATTTTTATATTTTTAATTATGTTTTTAAAATAATCTTTATATAAAAAAAATTATTTTTAATCATTCTTCATATTTATATAACAATTTTTTTTTTCAAAATAACTCGTAGATAACGAGTGAAAACAACTAAAAATGTTCTCTAAAAATATTATATTTTTTATATTTTTATTTTTAAAAATATAAAATTTTCCTTCCTTTTTTTTTTCTCTCTCTCAATGAAAGGAAATTATTTTAAAAAATAGTAGCCAATCAGGAACTTATTATTTGGTGGGGAGAATAGGAAGCAATTAATTGTGGAAAATGGAAGTAAAAATAACTTGGGAACTTGAAAACCTTCAAGAGTAGGCATTGAATTTTCCATGGCTCTAATATTTAGGAACTATCTTTAAAAAGATGACCCCTATCAATATTTAAGTAATTAATCTCCACTTTTCCTTTCTCCTCCATGCATGGCCTTCTCTTTAACTTCATTCCAAACTTCATTCTATGCTTCATAAAAACATAGCAAATCCATCAAAATATTCTAAGTATAAATGCTTGGAATGATAAAAATACCTGAATGCATTGGCTTTGGAGGGTTAAACAATGAGCATGAGAGAGGCCAGAGAGAATATTTGACACGCTCTTATACTTCTCTGCTCTTGTGTCCTCATCAAGCGCAAAGAACCCGATAAAGGCCTCTTCCATTGAAGCTAAATTCTCTAGACAACTTGTCTCAGTAATGGCGTTGTGTTCCCAGTGCATAACCCTAAGTCTGGGCGCTATAATCTTCACCCAACTCTTCTCACTAGAAGATTCAAAGCAACTCACCACCCTCAACCTCTCCAATCTTGGACCTGATACGGTCAATCCATGGAGCTGAAAACAATTCTCTACTGTTAAATCTTGGAGGACTCGGCAGCCAACATCAAGAAACTTTATTCCACGGCAACTGTCCAGAGTCAGTTTCCTGAGGACTGGAAATGCAGAACCCGCGAACAAGTCAAGAAGATAATGCTTCTTGTAGAAGACCATATGGGAAAGAGATAAAGTCTGCAGAGATTGAAAACCACCTCTCATTACCATCGAAGGTGGCAGCCTAAAACCAGGAGGACGAAACTTCAATGATAAAGCCTTCAAGGATTCGCTCATCACGACGCAGCGGGGGAGATTGAAGTAATCGTCGGTGCAAACGTCGATATCAAGGTCTTGAACGTTATGCCTTATTGCACTACGGATCAGACCATTCAACCTCGAAAACCCTAGATGTGCCCGGAAGCGTAGAACCCTTATGTCTGAGCCTCTCTGGTGGGCCGCTAGAGTCTGGCTGATGCAGTCCAGAGTGTTAGGGTTGGGAGAAACCGAGCTTCGGCCGCCGCAGGAATCGAAATAATAGCAGGACATGCAATGTGGGTTGAGGGTGGTGAAGTCCAGATCAGGAAAAGATGACCAGAGAAGCCTCCACCGTTTGGACAACACGCTGGTTTGGGCAATGGTTTTGATGGGGAGGAGGAGAAGAATTTGGTGGAGAACGGCATCTGGGAGATGAGTAATTCGATCAATGGCTGTATGGGATTCAGATTGGGCTTGCAGAAGTCTCTTTCTCTTTGAAGATCTGGTTTCCATGGATTTTTATTTTTCCCCTTTTCCTTTTTGGGTTTTTCTGTATCTTCCTCCTATCTCTGTTGTGATGAAGAGAGAAAGGTTGGATTAGGGTTTGAAATGTTCAATGATCAGTATATATCCTGAATTTTTTTTCTATATATCTTATTTTTTTCTTTTTGATTTTTGATATAAATTGTAATATATAATTTAATATATTAATTCTAAAATTTTATTTTTGGTATTTTCACAAAAGTTCTTCAATTTAATCTTAAAAGATTTGAAGGAAAAAAAAAAAAGAAATATGCAAATTATTTAAATTTGATAATTTCTTTTGTATGTTTTTCTAAATTTTTTTTTCTTATGTAATTAAAGAGATGAGAATTTGAAAATACAAATGGTTTTAAATCATTTTCATCCTAATTTATTTTTTGGTAAAATAAATATGATATTCTAAAATATTTTCCTTACTCTTTTTTTTCACATTTGTATTTTCTATATTAATCTAATTTCTCATTTAGAACTTTCTATGATTTAAAGAAAGCATTCTATTGATTTCATTTATATTTCTTCTCTTTCAATGCATGAATATTAAGAAGAAATGGGTACATTTTACTATAATTTAGTACTAAAATAAATAATCAATCATTAATTTACAATGTATATATTCTTGTCAATGTGCTTAGTGTTTTACTATATGTAGCAAATTTGCTATATACATTATTCTAATTATGTTATAATTTAAAATGGGGTATCATTACATGTAAATATTTTTTTAAAAAAATTCAAATTTTCCATATTTTGATAATAATTGTTTTGATTTTTTTTATATCAATGTTTTATCTATTTTGAGCTAAATATATAAGTTACAATTTAACTTGATTTATTCACAATGAAAATTGAAATATGAACTATCAAGAACAGATCGATTGTCAATTACTTGTAAGAATAAAAGTATATTTAACAACTTAAATATGAAAAATATTCTTCTTGACTTATTCTCAATGCAAAATTTTCAAAATATTTTTTATATTTTCAATTATTGTAACATTTTACAAAAACAAATGAAAACACCTAAATCCGATTCGTCAAAAACTATTTGCTTTGAGAACAAATTCTCAAAAAACTATTTGTTATCAAAAATTTGTCTAGGTTATTTCGTAGGTGGAAAATTATTTTTTCTTTTAATGAAAAAAAAAACCTATTTTCAAAAATAATTTCATGGCCAAAACTTTTTTCTAAATTTAATAGTAACTTATATAACTATTTGATTAATTTGTTAAAAGAGTTTATAACATAAAAAAAGTTTGTATAATTTTTTTTTACTTAAACCCGTTTAAAAAGTTATTCCAATGTTATTAAAATTATGATTTTAATTTCAAATTAAAAAAGAAGAAAAAAGGAAAGAAAAAAAGAGAAACGCTATTACCAAAGGAAAGCACAAAGCAGGAAAATCTATTGAAAGAAAAGAATAAATACCTTAAAACACATAGAATACAAGAAAGAAAAAACGAATTAAAGAGACATTACAAACACAAATCACTTTTCTTATTTAATTCCTTCTTGTTCATCAAAAAATGATAACTAGCAAGTATTGTTAATCAAATTATGGAAGACAAAATATAATCTTGTAACATTATGAATGGTCACTCATCTCGCCTGTAATTTTCTGAATATGCCTCCTCAAGAAAATATTGATTTCATGCCAAAATTCTTACTTAAAATAAGAGAGTTGGAATTTGAAGAGCTATCCACATTTTTTTTTCACCAGTAATCTCTACAAGAACAAACTCCATTCTTGAAATGGTGAAACCGATTTGCATCCCTAACAACTATCTCTCTATTCACAAGCTTTGATATCAGTTTGGTTGCTGAATGACAGTTTATGCATGCCCGGAGATTCTTTGTTATCCTGAGTGTAGTTCCAGGTGCAGTACTGATAAGCCCGTAGGCGATTGCTAGCCTTTCACTGTGGTTGCAGAGAGTTTCTTCCTTCTCTTCTTGGTTCAAGTCATGAAGAACTGACTCTATGTGTGGGATGAAGCCAGCCTCCTTCAACCTCCTCTCCAGGCTTTCAAGCTCTTCAAAGATCTCTTTAAATCTTGGGTGTGACTTGTCTCCAACCCGAAATGCCTGAAGCTTTCCGTTGATCTCAATCAAGCTATACCCAAGGTCCTTGCTCAGTCCTTTCTCCCTCATCAGTATGCGAACCTTGGCAACACTATCCCACAAGCGGGATGAAGCATAGAGGTTCGACAACTGCACATAATGGCCTGTGTTGAAAGGGTCTAGTGAGAAAAGCTGTTCTGCAGCATATTCTCCTAATGTCACATGGCGATAGATCTTGCATGCGCCCAAGAGTGCTCCCCATACTGATACACCTGGTTCAATTGGCATGGTCGTGATAAAATCATAAGCTTCATTCAAATGCCCTGATCGGCCAAGAAGATCAACCACACAAGCATAATGCTGGTGGCGGGCCTCAATTCCGTAATATTTCATGCTGTGAAAAAGCTCCCATCCCTCTTCTACAAGGCCTGAGTGATTGCATGCTGTTAGAAGCCCAACAAAGGTGACATCATTGGGGCAAACCCCAGCTTGCTTCATTGCGTAAAAAAGATCAATGGCATCTTGGCCCCGCCCATGCAATCCATATCCTACAATCATAGCACTCCAAACCACAACATCTTTATCCAGTGTTCGATCAAATACCTCACGAGCCAAATCTACACTTCCGCACTTTGCAAACATGTCAATAAGTGCTGTATTGACAAAAACATCATTTCTATACTCCGTTTTATTGATATAGTCTCCCATCCATTTCGCTAGATCAAGTGATCCCACCTGCGCACAAGCTAAAATAGCCGAACGCACAGTGATAGAATCAGTTCTGATGTTCTTGGAAATCATCTCCTGGAAGAGTCCTACTGCTTCATTAGTATAACCATTCTTTGCATAACCAGAAATCATGGCATTCCACATCATCACATTCGGTATCTCCATTTGATCAAAAAAGGACCTGGCAACCATCACTTGTCCGCATTTAGCATACATGGCTGTAAGGGAAATGAGTAAATCTGGTTCAAATTCAAGACCCATTTTAACCACACAGCCATGGATAGATTTGCCTTGTTCCAAGTCCTCTACATCAGTATAGGCCCTGAGAACGCTCACAAGAGCAATCCAATCTGGTTTCACATTCCGTTGTCTCATTTGCCCGAAAATTCTCAAAGCTTCCATTGGCAGGCCGTTCTGTCCATACCCTGAAATCATCGAAGTCCACGAAACAATATTCCTATCATCCAACCCCTCAAACACAATCCTGGCTTGCTCAACTCTACCACACTTGGCATACAACGCGACAAGACCATTCTGCACAAACACATCGGATTCAAACCCGAGTCTGAATATCTGACCATGCACTCTTTTACCCACTTCAAGCACCGGCACGCCACTGCAAGCCTTAAGCACACAAGGAAGAGTAAACCCATCTGGATTCACCCCCGAAGCTTGCATTCTCGAATACATTTCAATCGCATCACCAAAAAAATTGTGGCTAGAATAGCCCCGGATGATGGCATTCCACAGAAACACACTTGGTTCAGGAAATTCATCGAACACCTTACGCGCATAGCCAATTTCCCCAATGTTCCAGCTCGCATTCACAAATTTAGTCACCAAGAAGCCACTCTCCACAAGTCCAGACACCACCAACTGTGCATGGATTTGATTCAAATGCCTCTTGTGGACTGAATGATCGAGTAACGATGAGAAGAAGGAATCGAAATCAAACCCAGAATAAGGGATGTAATCAGAGTGGTCTAGAGGGAGAGGCAGAGAAGAATAGAAATTGAGAAATTTGAAAAGGGTAGCGGGAAATTCAGAAGCTGTGGCCGTTGGAAGGCCCAACGGTCGAATTCTGGGAGGAAAGAAATTCAGAAAGAAGAGAGCAGAGTTGAGGTTTGTTCTGGAGAGAGAGAGTTTCAGATACATATCTCCCTCTCATATCAAAATAGATTAGGGTTTCTTAAATTATTGGGTTGGAGAGAAATTAATTTTAATAGGGAAAAGTCTGAGGAGGTAATATTGGGATAGAAATAATTAAAATTGAAATACAATTTACTAAAACCATAAATTAAATTATTTTTATTTAATATGACAATATCCAAATTCATTCCCTCATTTTATATTTATTTATTATTATTTTTAAAAAAATTATTAAAATAAATTTTCATTTTTTTATTATTTTTAAAAGTATTCAAAAAAGAGGGAAAACAATAAAATAAAATAAAACTATTTTTATTCAACAAAAATATAAAAAAAATGTCAAAAACTTTCAAGAAAAAAAAAAAAGAAAAGAAGAAAGAAAGAAAGTGAAAGGAGAGAAGAAAAGATTTATTTTAATTATTATATTAAAATAAATGACAACTAATTCCCTAATGTAACATTTTATTTGAAAGGGAAATTGTTATATTGCCTTATCACATATCTTTGATAATATTTATGAAAAAAAAAATTAAAAATTGTTAATTTCAAAATTGGTCTTTATATCAAATATACAATCCGCGCCCACGATGAGGTTTGTGTACCTTAGTCAATATTATTTATACCTTAATCCCGTTCTTTATATACTAATCATATTCTTCGTACCTTTGTTATATTTTTCGAAATTAGCCTGCAAAGAACCTTCTCTAGAAGAATATGATATTCATTCAAAATTACCTAATCTGCCACTACTGAGGCTAGATTCTGAGGACTATAAATCTTTCTGGACTTCCCTTACATCAGACAGAAATGGTTTTAGCACATACACATGAAATCAACTCTCTAAAAGCCTTCTCCAAGTACATGTTTTGTTTCTACAGAACCAACAGAAAACGAGGGCAGAAAGCCTGCTCGTATACAAGCTGAATATCATGACTGAGTATCAGGAGCCAAGACCTAGAAACTCAGGTTCAGTGAGTAGAGCAACAAGATCCTCTTTCCATTGAGCATGTCTATACAATTCAAAGTTCAACCAAGGAAGGCACTGGTTCAAGGCTTCAATGAACAAAGATCCAGCAATTGCTGTGTTCCCTAACACATTTCTGAACTAATATGCCCACCTCGAAGTTCTATCATGAGACAAAATTTCATGATCCATTTCATGCTATGTATGCATATGAACTCAATCTCACAAATGCAGGATGAAACTTTTGACTGATATACCAAAAGTTAACAAGAGACCCTCGTTGAATTTTCAAAATCCTATAAAAGAATTTCAGCCATGAACCAGCAAGTTTGTCATGCTTTCCACATAGCATGATAGGACCTACCAGGCAACAATCCTCCAGTTTTCTGAACCAAAATTGTGTGTGAAGCCCCAACCAGAAAGCCATTCACTGTGACTGGTGAAGCTCTTTTGTTCTTAGAGGTTGAACAAAACCGAAACATCAACTCTGGATGTGGAAAGAACTCGGGTCCAGACTCTTAAACTCGGTAGCTAAATAAATAGATTCATGGCTCATTTAAAGAGCGAAACCGCAAGGACGAGATGAATAGCAGGCCTTCACATATATATAAGGTAATACTCAATTGATTCAACTCTCATAGCTTCATCCTTAAAACAAATTCTCAAATTACAAAGATTATTGACTTGCAGCAATTCAACTTGATTGGATTGAAGATATTCTAAACTAAAACTTATCAGTTCATCTTCAATACCATGATTTTCAACATTCAGAGCAACAACAGATGGAATCAGTTCTAGTTAGACTCATGGCTCGTCTAAGAACATCACTGAAAATATGAGATGAATAAAGGGCCTCAACACATTTCTAAACCAATACTTTTCATACTCAAATGTTGTAGAACTCATTTTCTACATAATTTCCCATTCATCCACTCGCATTGATTCAGCTTCACTGCATTCAACCCCAAAAATGTTCTTGAATTCTTCAGTACATTTAAACTAAAACTTTCAATGGATTCAGCTACAATGCCCTGGAAAAACCAACAATGCATACCAATACACACAAATCTACAGCAACAAGAAATCAAATCAAGACCTCGATAAAAGAAAAGGGTTCCCACAATTCAAGAAGAATTTCTATTTCTCATTATAATCTGTGTCATTCTCAATCCAATCAAGGTGACATTCTTGGCACTCACAAACACCGAATGCTTAAACATCCTCAAAATCCCCCTCATCTCATCACCGCCGCACTCCTCCACAACCACCACACAAACCCCACGAACCCGAACGGTCCTCTCCATCTCCGCCACGAACCTCGCCGGAAACAAAGCCTCGTCCAGGTGGGCACTGAACACCAAATCAAAAGCCCCATAAAAAAAGGGCAAGTTATGCGGATCGGCGCGGCTCACCAGCGGGGGCGACTCCACCAGCTCCACCCCCGTGACGTCCCTGGCACCCACTTCCGACACCGCGGCCACCTCGTGGCCGGCTCCGGCGGAGACGCAGAGGACCTTGCTGTGATTGGACAACAGCCGCTGATCTCGAAGACTCCGGAAGAATTGGGCATAGGAATTGACCTTCTTCTTCCAATCTCGGGTGGACCAGAGGCGCTCGTTTTTCTTGGAGAATGGGACGTAGTCGCGGCGAGAGGAGTCGCAGGAGGATTTCGGGAAGCGGAGGAGGCGGACGCGCGGGTGGGTGGTGGTGGGTATGCAGGTCTGAGGGGTCTGGAGGATGAGGAAGAGGAAGATGATTGTAGCGATAGTAATGCAGACAACAGAGAGCTTGTTGAGTAGAGTCTGTACGTGTCTCTCCATTGTTGGGCTTCTCTGTGATTATCTAGAAGGAGATTTGGTGGATCTCTGCCATTGTCGAGAACAGAGGAGACCTGAGGATCGTGGAAATTACATCCCTAAATTCATCCATGACTATATATGCGTAATAATATAATATTAAACCAACATTATATGAAAAATGATGGGAAACTTGTGTTGGCCATTCCCAAAAAAATATGGTTTGCGAAACCTAAATTTATAAAATATGAGAATCAGATTTTAATATGAAAAGTAATATGGCTTTCGCGCACTCTGAGCCAGCTTTTTTTTTGTGCCAAGATTGCCCTTTGGGTTTTTATTACCGATAAGAAAAATAGGTTAGCCTTGCCACCTCTGGATTTTTCTTCCAAGCCTCCATGTCAACATCAATCGAAATTTGAAAAGGTTTCCTGGCTCATCTTTACGATTTCTCCTCTTCCTTTGTCATCTTCTTTGTTTTCTAGGTTTTTCCATTGAAAAAGAGAGAGTTGAAGTGGAGCCACCATGCGATCGTCGCACGGGGTGAGTGTCAACCACTGTCGCCATTAATCATCGCCAACTTCCCCTCAATCGCAATATAACCCACCATTATAGTTGCAACTTCTTCACATCTCTAATTCCAGCGACTTCCACCTCTAAAATCATCTTCATCATCACCACACCAAATTCCAATCTTTCAACACCTATTCATCACTAATCCCCCTTATCTTAACAATAGTCGTAACAGTTGAAGGAAAAGAAAAATATGAAGATACCAAGGTCATTGCCGCCGCCACCACTATAACCTATTTTTTTGATTGGTAATGGAGATCCGAAGGACAATCTTGGCACAAAAAATGGAGTCGACTTATAGTGCATGAAAGCTATATTACTTTCCATATTAAAATCTGCTTCTCATATTTTATAAAGTTGGGTTCTGAAAATCATATATTTCCCAAATGGCCCCATCAAAACACAAGTTTTCCAAAAATAATCTTTAAAAAAAAATGAAAGATAATAGTTATAGAATTTCTTCAATTTTAGGTTTATCAATGTTTGGAAAATGTTAATCCAACATCCTTAGATCCATTTTACAAGCTTTAAAACATATGGGTTATGTTTTGGAAACATTCAAGTATCAAGAAAAATGAATGAGAAAGAAAATAAAGAGGAAAGAAAAAATTAATAAATTATTTTTATTTATTATTTTATATTTTTTAAATATTTTTAAATATATTTTAAAAATAATTTTTATATTTAATATTTTATTTTTAATTAGTTTATATATTTGTATTATTATTTCCTAAAACACTCCTCGAGATAAAATAAAAAACACAAACAACAAAAAAATGTTATATGAAAATACTTTATTTTTTATTTTTAAAAACAAAAAATAAAAAATAATTTTTTATAGTCAAACAAGTTTTTTATATATATTTTTTTTATGAAAAGCATAAAATTGTTTTAAAAAAATGGCTCCAAACAAAGAACATAGCATCATTGTTCTTGTGATATCTTTTTACAAGGCTCCATCAAAGTAAAATGAATAAAGAGATTTTATAATATATAGCGAACTATTTCTTTATCTTGATTAAAAAAATAGGAATTTTTATTCACATAGAAGCATCATTTGTGTACATGGACAAATATGAATAGAACAACAACCTCATTAGGAAACTGTAGAACCAATTTTTCTTTGAATTTAAAACCATAAAAGATGAATTGAACTGGATGGAAATCATAAATCGCCATTACCAGCACCTATACGTACTAAATCAGAAGGCATTGGGAAGCTCAGCTAGCTTGAAAGCTCGAGATATTACATGGATGATGAACTTCTTGGATGAGAAAACATCAGGTGCCACTATGTCTACTCCATTGATGACCAACACTTGAGAAGAGTTCTTCACTCTTCCAGTAACCTCAAGATCACGATCAGGGAGAAGGGTTCCAATCTTTGCTTTCTGGGGCAATGAAGCGAGTTCGATATACGAAAGCCTCCGAGGAAGTATGTGAAACCTCACAATTCTGTCCAGCAATGGCGAAGGAGAAGCTGACAGAGCCAAGTCTGGAGGGGCAAAGATGGTGGCACAGCTCAAGCTTGTGAAATCTTGAGCAACCCCACCAAGAACAGTGTGTAGTCCAACTGCGAAAGAGACGAAACCGTTTGAGCTCAGCATTCTGATGATCTTAGGCCACTCCACCAAGTTCCTGAACTCCACAACGCTGGAGTTGGAACCACAGATGGGTGTTTGGATAGAACCCCATTGAGATTCTTGGAAATCTTGGGGATTCAATGGAGAGAATGGCCCAAGAACGCCATGAACTGAGATAGGTCCTCCAAGAAAGACATCAGGATGAGACACCAAGACATGGTTGATCTCCACCGACCTCTGGGTCGCATCAGTCTTGGTGATTGAGAGTTTCTTGTGTTGCAGAAGCGTCGAGAGGCAGCTTCCTGGGGGTTTCTCCAAGAGGTCGTGCATAGAGAGCTTGGAAGGAGAGGTATGGTAGTGAAAGAGGTGTTTCATGAGCCATGGAGGGAGGGAGAAGTTGGAGATGGCGGAGTCTTTGATGGCAAAGATGGTGAAATATTCATGAGAAGAAAGGAATAGTTCAGGGGAGACCTGAAGAAGAGTGGCGATGACGGTGAAGCCTGATCGCCGGAGAGCTCGGGAGGCATTGGATAAGAGGTGGTGGGTGATGGAATTAGAGGGTGGCGGAGATGCTGCATTCTTGAGATTGGAATGCAGAGGTGTGGAGATTGCTATGAAAGCTAGGGCTATGGAGATGGTGAAGTAGACTGGTGCATGCCACCAGTGAGAGCAAGATCTCCCCATCACTCTGCACAGATTTTTTTGTGAGCAGTTCAAGAATTACTTGAATTGTTACTCTAAATTTTTTAAAATGATTATTAAACTTTGTCAATGGGCAATTTTTGTTAAAAGGGATATACTTCCAAGCATTAAGAAGTACCCCCATCAGAAATGTGAACCAAGCCCAAGTGGGCCCAAGGGCCGCACTGAGAACATTCCTCTTAGCCCAGCAAGTTTTCTAGCTGGGTGGGATGGGCCTCCAGAAAGGCCCATTAAATCCAATAGTGATGCAACCTATGGTGCAATCAACTTTTGTCCATTCTCTTAAAAGAGCACATCTCTGCAGACTTTCAATAATTCTTTTCTTTTTTTCTTATTAGTATAATATTTGATTTACTATTATCATTAATGGTGGTACAATGAATCCCTTTGCTTTTTTAACTCATAACCTCTATAACCTCTGACCATAAAAAGAAAAAAGTAAAAAAATACAAATCTTATGGGTTATGACTAAGAGTATGTTTCATAATAATTCTAAGAAGCATTTTTAATATAAAAAGTGTTTTTGAAAAAAAACATAGATATTTAACAAATTTTAGAAAACGTTTTTAAAAATCTAAAAATTTACTTGAAGTACATTTGACAATGATTTTAAAAAGTATTTCTAAAACTTGAAAGATAAAACTTTTCAAATGTTAAAAAAATTAAAAATACTTTCTCGAATCACTATCAAACACACTATAATAGTATTAGAAAATCACTTATAGTGTTTTATAAGATTTTCCTAAAATACTATTAGAGAAAACACTTTCATTAAAAATATTCTAGGTAAAAACACTGTCAAACATATTTTAAAGTACAAGGATATTTTATATACAAAAGATTGTGATTGGTGACAAGTTTTTATTTTTTAAATATAGTATTAAAAAATTACTTTTCCATACCCTTTAACATAATATTTAGTATCGATTTCAATATGTTTTTTATTTTATATTTTTAAAATAAAAGACTTCGACACAAAAGTAGTACATCTTGTAACAAAAAAAGAATTTATCCTATATTTTCAAAAATTATTTTAATTTTTTTTAAATTTGAGGGAGTAAAAATTTTATTTCACCTCAATTTTTTTTTAAAAACCGTTATTTTTAATATAAAATTTTAAGAATTCTTATATGTTGTTGTGGACCCCGCATTTCCGCTCATGCGTTTCCCACTCGATGGCGAGCTCGATTTTTTATTTTATTTGAGAAATGATTTTTATTGATTAAGAAAATGACTTGGAGTCGCCACTTATTTTTGTTTTATTTTTCAAGGGTAAACAAAATAAAAAAGAAAAACCTTAAGTGTGACTTCTTATTTTGGAAAAGATGGTTTGTGAAAAACCGGATCGGGTTCGGGGGTCAAGTTACTTATTAGGAAGGTACGATAAAGACCGTAACACCCCTCTAAGTCCCTAAAGTCGGGTCTCTACTAATAAGATGAAGTTGACATGACAATCAACGAGAAAATCAATAAATACTCGAATCAATTATGCACATATGAGTATCAAAATATGCAATGGAGGATAACTGAAGAGAAAGTGGATGCGTACCTGATTAGCAAACAGCAATGCGCTATCACAAAATGGGATTAGTGCATAGTAATGAATATAAAATATAGCCCGCGAGTCACTAAACAGATAAAGAACCATCAACAACACACATGACATTTCATTCAAATTCAGTTTTATTTTGATGAAAATTTATTTGATGTTGGGCCCCCACCAAAGCCTTTTTATTTTGCATGAATCAATTCCATAAATTCCATCACTTGGAATTACGGAATTTAATTCTTACTTATTTTAAAAACATTTTAAAAACAAAGAAAATGCAAAAGTGGCTTGCCGAAAGGAAAATGACAACCAAATTTTATTGAAAATGGGATTTCGGTATCCAAAAATTCTAAGGATGGAAAATGGGAAAATTGGTATTCGTTTAAAAACCAGAAGCTGGAAAATCATTTGAAAACGGGGTTAGGAAATTATTTTTGAAAACAAAGGGAAAGAAATTTGGGGAGAGAAAATAGAAGATGGCACGTGGCCCCTTAGTTGCATGCCAAAAGTGGCCATGCAAGCTAATATCATACCAGTGGGTCTAAGGAGTCACTGATAGGATAGAACATGAGAGGTTGTCCTTGAAGTGAAGAGTGAGAACCATCCACCGTAACTGCACCAAATCCCAGCACAAGAACATCCACCAGTTATTTCTTCAAATTTCCATGATCGAGGTGAACAATGATAGGAGTATCAATCCTGTACTGACACAGCAGAGAAGAATGAAGTCCATTGCCAGTGACAGTCCTCAACAAACTTTACCGCAATGTGAGAGGTGTAGCAGCCAAGGACTGGGACATACCATTTCCAATTTGGCCATGGTGATTCTCGATAATGACCTGGCTGTGAGGTTGGCAGCTTCCTTTGCAGGATCATCTTTGGAGTTAGATGCAACAAAGCCACGTCTTAGATCCTTGACAGCAACATTCCTCACGTTGAAACCAACATTGTCACTAGGCAGACCCTCTGCCAAAGACTCATGGTGAATTCCAGCTGACTGGACTGTAGTAGTGAGTCCACTTGGACCCAAAGGTGACAACCATACGAAGTTCAATGATACCAGTTTCAACGCAACCCACAGGAATAGTGCCAATGCCACCAATCTTGTAAAAAATCTCAACCAGCTTCCAACTGTCTGGTAGAGGAGATGGTTTCACCAGAGCCCGGAACTGTAACAAAGGCAAACTCCCAGCCTGCAGCTGGGTTGTGGCCTCAATTTGGGAGCTCCTGAGTTGACTTTCTGATCATCAACATCTCTATTTTTCTTTAACTTAAATTTGCATGTTGGTAGGACATCAATAGACTCTGGAGCAGCTCCTCTCCTTTGGAAAAGTTAAATGAACGTGATGAACTGCCAGCTCTTGAATTGGAAGCTCCACTCCAAGGAAAATGACGCATATTTCTTGCCAAGCCAGGAATATATAATACATGAGACTGGCTCTGGGGAGCAATCTAGGTTGCATTTGCATTAACTGCTACAGCTATGTCTGGCCTCAAGTCCAAGGAATCACTAAATGTCAGAGGCCTAGATGTTGGATGATTGGAACTAACATTAGAACGCCTAGTAATTCCTGCTGATGATAAATTAAATGCCACAGGTTCCTGCTGATGCCGCTGGAGCTGGTCGCTGTGGTGGTGGTGATGGCGGAGGCATTTCGCCGCCGACGGCTTCAAGAATAGCTTTGCTTGCTTTATTTCTCTATTTTTCAATTCCTCAATCAACCCACTTTAAAGCATCAAAAGTAATGGAGCACTCATTCAATCTGTTAAATGGGGAACTTGCAAAGGCCTGATGGCTTGTAATGACTCCCGTGCAGGGGGTTCCACTTGGTTACTCACATCTGACCACTGTCCGTTATGCTGGACCTCTTAGCTTGGTTCTGTAGTTTATCAGCAAATGTTGGACGCTGCTTCAATGGGTACCACTTAGAAGGTATGTTACCAGCCATGACATCATTTCCACCCTAAATGTGACTGAACCTGGCTGCCATCAGAGTTTGTGTGCATACGGGCTTACGAACCAGTGAAGAGCAGCAGTGATGGAAGCCCTGAGGAATAATACAGAATATACAACCGCACCCTTGAGGATCTCATTCACTTCTGGAAATGTCATGAAAGTAATAGCAGGTCCTGGAGGTGTTGAGAAGCAGCAAAAGACGAGAGAGAAAAGCTTCGCTTTTCTCACTGTAGATGAGTTGTACCCATGGTAAACAATCTTAGGATCTCTTTCATCTGTCAAATCATGATTATCACTATCAGGTGACAATTTAATAGCACCTCTCACACAGAAAGTGCAAAGTTCTGGAAGTATTGGGACTGTCACAAAATTTCCCAGTGAGTAAACTGCGAGAGTATAACCATGGAGCAACGCATGACTGCAATCACCAGTCCATTGAACCCGAGATTTTGCCCGAATAGCCCCCAAACACGATTTCAACCAATACATTAGAGCCTCAGTTCAAACACTGAACTAAGCTCTCAAACAGGATGCCATGGAAACTTCTGTAGAGTGATGGCCATGACACTTCGCTGGCTAGATGAACTCCAACCCAAGGAATGGGCAATAAGTCACATGAATCCCAGAGGTTTTGCTACTGAGCTCTTTGAAAGACATCCCAATGCAGGCAACCAACCCCAAACATGATACTCATGCTAAACATATCAGAGACGAAATACACCATGAAGGAAAACAGAGCATGTGCAAGAAGAAATAATACGATTAAATCTAGCTTTCTTCCATGAAAAACACTGAGAGTTAAGAACCGGTGGGAGGTTCTTGATTGATTTTAACACACATACAAATAGAAGAATCATAATGCCACACACAGAGGAGAAAACAGAGTCTAAGCAAACGGAAAATGAGAAATGGGTTCAACACGTTAGATAACCAACGTAAGCATCCAAGTGTTAGGAAGAAACAGCGACTGACTGAAATAATGGAGAACTTAAGGTGTAAAAATAGCTAAACCTGAGCAATCCTTTCGATCGAAAGTCGTTTGGTTCTCAGCAAGCCGCCACTTCTCTCCTCTATTTCCTCCTCTACTTGCTCACCCCCACTACCTTCTCTCTGGCAGCTGCTTTCTCTGGTTCTCTCCTTCTCTTTTCCTTCTCTGCTTCCTTTGCCTCTCTCTAAAGCTCTCTGGCCAAAATTACCCCCTTCTAAGGTGTCTTCCCTCGAGCTTCATAGTCTGCAACTAGCTCAAAAACTCTCTGAAAAACCCTCTCTAGCAGCCTTTCCCTAAGCTCCCCTCTCTCTCAGGTATCTCTCCGCTCTAGAAATATGCTCTGTTTCTCCCCTTCTAGCTTGCCTCACTCCTCCTTTCAAAAAAAAAAAACCGTTTACCTCTCCTTTTTTTGCTTAGCAGCCTGCTCACTGCAAAATCAGCACCCTCTCTCCAGAAACATGCTCTAGTTTTCTTAGCTTCCCTCCCTCAACTCTCAAGCTCTACTATCCTCCTCTGCAGCTCCCCCCGGAAAAGCATCACTCCCTGCCATGAAAAAAAAAACTCTCCAAAATATCTCTAACGGCCGAGCCTCTGTCCCCACTACCCTGCAGCTGCCAGCCTCCACTCCCCCCTCATGCAGCTGGCAACCTTCCCATAACAGAAGATACGCTCTCCTGATTCCAGAATGTTCTTCACTTTCCAGGTGTCTTCCTCTGATTGGTCCATCAATTCCACTATTTTGATCCCATATTGACTAATCCGGGAGTGACACGTGGCCATGCAAGATGGTGACACTTGGCCACAGCTAGCTACAAGAAAGGAAACGTGAGAAGAATGACAGCTCCCCAAAATGGGGGTCTACAGTAGTATAAAAATTATTAATATTTTTAATTTTAAAAACAAAAAATAAAAAGTATATAGAATGAGACACCAGTCATGAATCATTTACTCGTGTGAAAACTGAACGTTTTAAAAATGGGACCGGGTCACCCAGCCACCATTCCGGTCCAGTCTGACCTCTTGAGCCGATCAGCTTTTGAACGGGGCTCAAACCGTTGGAACCAGCGGTCGGGTCGATATACCCATTGACCCGGATGATTTTAAATGAACGGAACGTTTCAAAACCCAACCCCTTCCCTTTCTTCTTTCCTCCACTCCTAGATCCCGCCACTGCGCACTTCCCCATTCCCAGTTGCTATCGCCGCTGCTCCTTCCCAACTCTTCCACAAGCCCAACGCTGAGGGTTACATGTCGACGACTCCCCCCTTCCAGATCCTACCCCCCGCTCTCACCCTCCTCCTTCTCTCATCTTCTCCTCTCTCTTAGCTGTTATTATTTATGCTGCTCCACCCCCAGCTGTTGCCTTTGTCACCGCTGCTTCATCCTCTTTTTCCGGCTTATTAATGTCTTTGACTCTTTCACTCTCATTTTGAGATTTTTTTTTTTACATTTTTTATATTTTATTTACTTTATTAATTTTTTTATTATTATTTATTTTATTTTACATTTGTTATTTTTTAAACTTTGTGATTTTCAAAATTTGTGATTTTAATTTAGACCGAAGAAAATTGAAAAAATTATGATTTTAAATAAGTTTTTGAAAATGTTTAAATAAATTTCTAATTTTAAAATAAATTTATGATTTAAAACTAATTTTATGATTTTTTTTAAAAAATAAAATTTTGATTTTTAAATAATATATAATTTTTTTTTTAATTTAAATAATATATAAATTAAATATTTATGATATTATTGATTCGACTCGATTTTATCACGATTTCATCAATAAAATAATTCAGATAACTTTTTCGATACGACTATCGATTAGATGTCCAAAAAGATGAAAAAAAATTATCATCAAATTTTATTCTCAAGCCAGCAGCCTACAAAGTCAAAATGAGTCTCCATGTTTATAAGTTCAGTCGACAAGGTGGGAAAACAAATTTTGCAATTGGGCTCCATGCCATGAATCATTCAGAATAGGTTCGTGTCCACATTCAAAAATTAAGTCATGAAAAAAATGTGAGAAAAAATGGGTAAGGCAAAAGAAAAAAAATTAAAAATAATAAATTATATTTAGTTATTTTAAATTTATTTATTTTATTTAAATAATAATAAATTAAGTGTGGAGATATGAGCCGTTTGGTCGGCGGTGGCAGCAGTGTAGAGGCACCGCCTAGAGCCTTTAACGAACATTATTATATTTTCCCACCTCTTGGAAAATTTTCATAACATTTCTTTTTCATTTTTAAATTTTTGGGTTAGTGGCAATGCTCATATTAAATAATTATTTTTTAAGCTTTTCTTTCCAACAAAAATATCTTTCCAACAAAAATACCGTTAAGATGTGTATAATTTAATTATTATAATAAAAAAATATAAATTAATGTATATAATCTAATTATTATAATAAAAAAAATATAAAAGGGTTCGACACTTTAGATTTTTTTTACTCCTTTTTGTTATAATAAAAATCTACATTGATTACAAGTGAATATGATTCTAAATGGACCATTATAAATCTTGTACATTTTTATATTTTATTTTTAATATTTATTTATTATCACTTTCAAAATACGGTGGGGGAGTAGGTAGGTGCTTCCTCAAATTTAATTAAAAAAATCTCTATATTTAATTATGAATCTTTTATTTTATTTTTTATAACAAGAAAGATTATGATCGTAAGTTAAATTTTTTAAAAATGACAATAGTCGTAATGTAACGTTGTCGATAAAAAATGAACACTAACCTCAAGTTATATATAATAATATTTAATGATTTATCAAATATATTAAATTTTTTAATAAAAATAATTTCTTAAATTTTCCAACTCAAATTTCTTCCAAACCCATCAACAGAAAATGGGAAAACTAATGAGCGAAAATTTTGATAAATTTTTTCATCAAATACGTGATGTTAGATTGATTAAATGTTCTAAAATTATAGAATTTCGGTTTTTTTTTTTTTATTATTAAAGGGTTCATGGAGATGAAAGGAAAGCCAACAGACAGACCAAATGCAGAAATGTTGAACAGCATAGACCCTTAAAAAGAATAAGATGTATATGAATTTTAATCACAAAAATATTTAAGAAAAAAAAAAAAAAAAACCTAGACTAATTTCTCATGTCCGTATCAAAAATCACTTTCCCTCGTACAAGAAAATCTCAGAAACTCCATGGATGAAGTCACCGCTAAGAAGTAAGAGGAAAGCTTAATGTTCACCCTCTGGTCTTCTTCCGGTGATGCGTATGTAGCAGAAGACAGCAGCAAAAATAGCCGTTGCAAGTCCCCCAATGATCACACCTCCGCCAGCAATGGATCTATCAACATGGTGCTTCCCCAACCGCCTATTAGCCGGAGCTTCAGCCACCTCCAGCGACTCTCCTCCGCCGCCCGGAGAGGGCTGATCCGCCACTCTAACCACTGACCCAAGTGGGTCCACCCCAGAACCACCAGCCAGGGCTTGCACCACCAGGATCTCAGCCAGCAACAAGCAGACCAGAATCAGCCTACCCATGATCAGAAAGCGTGTGAAAGAGGGTTGGGAGTAGGATTCTTGGAGAATAAAGGTGGATGCTGGAGATCTGGGAGATGGGTGTTGAGAGTTTTGGCTGGGAAAACATGTATATATACAGAGAGAGGTGTGTGACCGTGTGGTTTGAACTTTGAAGGCGTCGAGAAGGATCAAAGCGTTGGTTGTAGAGTGGGCCATGGGTGAATTAAAGAAGGGCGGTAGCGTTCGGGAAAGTAGGGGAGGTCTTTTCTGGTCAGCACAGGCCAGGTGAGAGAGTATGAGCTAGACACCTGTTTGGTTTCCACCCGACTCTTTGGAGTCTTTCATTCTAAGCCCCCCTTGTTTTTTTGTATCCATGTACTTGTATATTTCATAATTTTTATATAAATTAAATTCAAAAATATAGAAAAGAAAATTACAATTTTGGGTTCCAGGGGCCATTGTTTTCAGAGGAGTGTTTGATGAAAACCTTGACATTAATGTCTTTTTAGTACTTTCAATGGAAAGAATGATTGGGAGATGGGGAGGAGCAAAGGTCAATTGAAGGGTGGGCTGTGAAACTGTGGAATGTAGGGACCATGGAATATCATTCTCTGACTCTCGAACATAGCCAGAAGGGCATACCTGACCTTGATGGTAGTACAGAAGAGACACCCATGTGCCAAACGACGACGTTTTGGGATGGTTTTGGACCCATTATTTGCCTTTACCTTGTGGTCTTCTTCTTCCTCCTCCGTGACACCCATTGTCCTCATCAAGAAAATTGACCCGTTCAGATGTTACAGCTGCAAAGTAGCAGGTGCATGGCTGTCCATTTATTCCCATTTGCTTTCCCCCTTTTTTTCAATTCATTTTAGTCTTAAACAAACACCCCGTACTCTTAAATCATTTTGTTCTTTTGTGATTGCATGTTGAAATTTTGATTTTAACATGAGTCCACTAGGAGTGCAGGACAGTTACAAAATAAATGGGGGCAGTTCTTGACCTCTTCATGGCCTGCCTACTAATTTTGGTGGGTTGCTCACAAGATTCACAACTGCTCCTCTTAATGACGTCTGACTTAAAATAAGTCCATCACCCAACTTACTATTCATGGACAAACAAAATGTTAGTAATGTACCAATCATCTTATATATGTAGTAACATTTAAAAAAAAATTTAAATTAATAAAAGGAAAATTCTATGATATTTATTTTACATTATATTAAATTTAAACAAATAAATTAAAATATAAATTATTATTATTATTATCTTTTTTTTTTTTTCACCCGCAATTAAAGGCCGGTGGGGTGGTGAAATCTTGGAAATGGAAGCCAACCATGCAGCAAATAAAGTGACCCAAAGTCCAAGGCGACCTTAAGAGCATTTGTCCTTTTTCACTTTGTTTTCAACGGCCTCTAGTCTTGAAGTTAAAATCCGCGGTTTCCATTAATGCCATTCTGAATTTTCTCTCTTGCTTTCTGTTTTTCCCATTTTCCAGGAAATGGGGACTGTTTGTTTTGCTATCAGCGATGAGTTTCTAATATGGCATATGTGGGTTTTGGGTTTCTCAGTTGAGGGAAGCCCATCATACAAACTGAATTTATGTAAGGGTTCATATCTTAGACTAAATTGAATGAAACCATTATATTATACAAGCCCCTTATGCTAATGATGCTGCAACCGCCAAATTTGACTTCCCAAAGCTGTATAATAATGTATTTGTTGTGTCTGTTGTGTGGAAGTAAGGTATAGCTTAGCGACAAGTGTGTATGGGGCTTTGAATCTAGTGAGAATCCATTGGATAGGAGTATGGACAGTCGGTCATGAGCATGATCTAGCCATCCACATTTGTCTGTGTATGAGGGGTCAAGACTAGTGTTGGATTCACCCATATATTACATTTGAAATTCAGCTTAGAAGTTGGATCAACCCACCTGAGCACCTAAGCTTATAGAATAGTTACAATGAAAAAACATAGTTATATGACATGGAAACACTTGGTTTGGAACTTGGAAGGCTTGTTAGTTGGAGGAGTGCAATCCAGAGGTGGAAGGCGTGATGGCCCTCTACTTATGTGGAGCAATGCTGTCCACAAGTGGTAGATTTGCGGACTGTTATGATCATATAAGATTGGAATCGCCATCATTCCAATGGATTATGCAAGTGGATAACCCTACTGCCCTAAATATTTGGTGAAACAAAATTTAGAATTGGGTTCAATTGTTTGTTAATGGGATCAAACTAATTATCCTTTAATATTACATAATTTGAAGCTTAACCATAAGATGTATGTACTAAGACTTAACCCATTTCATACAACGCATTAGGGCTTGACTTATCTTGAGGGCTATAACGGGGCCTAATTATCCTAAAGAGTAGCATTGTTACATACCTAACAATGTGCCCCCCAACATACCGTTCCTACACCCATGACAAGTCTCTAATACTATTTATTATCATATGATGGTGGACTTAGTCATTTCATTTGAAAACCAATTAATTGTGAGTGATTCATCTATCTCGAAGCTTATAAATTATAACAGGATGTAATCATCATCCTAGATCTTTTTACACACTCATACTAGTGATTTTCGAACCCTCGTTTTCCTAGGCAGTAACATTGTTGCATGCCTAACAGAATTCAGGATAGCAGGAGTAGAAAGCTCAGAAGTACATTAGTCAAAACCTCTATGGTGGTAATACATTGAAATTGGACGATCATTTTTCCATTGAAAACCCCTGGTTTTATTTTCATTTAAAAACCACATCAGACGCAGACAAAATCATGCATATGGGGTCTGCAGTCTTCTGTTGAGAGAAGCCTATCGCATTATTTAAAAGGGATCCCCACATTGCTCACATTCCTATGTACAAGACATAGCCCACAATCTAGCATAGTTATGATGCCAGTGGCCTGAATCACATATATTTGTCTTCGATTCGTACATACAAAATCGATTATGTGCAAGGAAAAGAACTTGGATCTTGCCTGGCTGTGGTTGGAGCATCAAACAAATGATTCTTTAAATGGGAGGATATGTTAGTCTTGATTAAATGAAACCATCATATTTTGGGAGTGCCCATTACTAATGACACTGCAAACCACACATTTGATTTCCCAAAGCCACAAAATAATGGCAAAGCAGAGTCTGTTCAATGGAAATGGATTAGCTTAAGCACTGCTCAGTTAAAGTGTTCGAAAGAAACCTCTTCTAACAACTTGAAAGGGCTAGTCTATAATGCAGCATTTACTTGCTGATATAACTCCTGATTAATATATCAAGATTGTTCTATGTATTGATCATTCTGTGTCTGGTGCTCCACATGCTAATTGTTGGCAGAACTCATCATTCTGGATAAGTGTTGATGCTTGACAGTTTCCTTGTTAGTTATAGCAGTGCTATCAGAAGGTGCAGGATATGATGGCCCCCTTATGCTGTTGCTGCTAGTAGTCGCTGCCACTGGGTCATTCGGGCTCAATACATGACCTTATGGAGCAATGTTGTCCACAACTAGCAGATTTGCAGTCTATTCTAATTAGAGTATCTGGGTCCCTATCATCTCAATGGATTAGACTTCCAAAACTTGTGCAAGTGGGTGATCCTCCTATCAAAAACTTGGTGAAAGGGAAAATAGAAGAGGACTGAATTCATGTCGGTTAGCCCAGGATATAGTTGGGGTAATCAAGCACGCCTGCATCACTTTTTGGGCTATGTTTTTTCTAGACAGGGAGTTGAGAGCTCAGAAGTATATCAAATAGAAGTTCTTTTGGGCTGAGTCAAATTCCATGAATATTGGCATAGAGATGACTTTCACCCTGAAAACAGAAGCTGAGATTAAGGATTAGCAGCCTCATCATTCGTATTTGATTCCAATATCTAAATGATAAACATCAAAGTATAATACAGATAAAGACATCATAGCATAAGGGGTCTGCATTAATTCTTCTGTTGAGAGAAGACTCTCACAGTATTTAGACAGGACCCCCACATGCTTTGAATCTAAATGTACGAGACACAGCCCACAATCTAGCATAGATATGATGTTATCGATTTGATTACGTAGATTTGTCTTCGGTTTGTGCATATGAATGAAGGAAAAGACCTTGTATCTAGCGTGACTGTGCTTGAAGCATCAAAAGACGAATCTTAAAACAGTTGGATTTATCAGTCTTTAATCAAATCGAACTAATATATTTTAGAAATCCCTTGTACTAATAATGCTGCAGATGCCAATTGAACTTCTCATAGCTTTTGAGTAACTTAATGACAAATGAGTATGGGCTTCCAAATCTAGTGATAATCCATTCCATAGCTGGAAATGTGGAAGAACATGGGCGTACGCATTTCAGTGTCAGATATTCAGTTGTGAATCAATGAAGGATAGAGGGATTAGGGGATTGATACTAGTTTTGATTTGGTCTTAAGTCTCCCTGTCTGGCAGCTTAAAAAGTGCAATAAATGGCCTAAGCTTACAGATGAACTACAAAGAAAATATAGTTAAATCTCAACTGGGATTTGTGAAGCTTGCTTACAAATGGTAAAGCAGTGGTCTGATGGCAAAAATAAGTGAATTTACGAGTGGCGGCCTCACGAATGCTTCCCCCCTCTTGCAGTTCAACATGCAGTGTGGGCATGGATGTCAAACATGTGCAGTGTATCTATTACTATCACTACCACCATTACCAAGTAGCTCGTTAGACGATACTACAGCTTTTCCAATCAGCTTATTAGAGGGATGCCATCTGCTATTTAGGCAAGTTTTGAATGTAGCATATCTAATCATTTATGTTAAAAGCAAGACAAGGCATGGTCCCACAATCAAGTCCTGCAGTAGAGCATTGTGAAGGCAATGATGCCTAGAAAAACACTGGTAAGCTGCCAAAATACCCTTCCAATTATAAATCAACCAACCCCTTTTTCCTTTTCTTTGATGTCCTTACTTCTAAATCCCCAAACTTTCACATTGAGCATTGCCCAGGAGAAGTGTTTGGAAGAAAACCCTTCTAGCAACTTGAAGGGCTATTCTATAATGCACCAGTGTCTTTGAGTTCTAATGACCAGTACTTACTTGCTGATAACTGCTGATTAAAATGTAGAGATTGTTCTATATGTGGATCATTCTGATCAGCATGGTGCTCTACATGTTCATGGTTGGCAAAACTCCTAGAGGCATGTATTCTTGATCATTCTGGATAAGCAATGAGGCTTGAGAGTTTCATTGTTAATTATAATAATGCTATGAGAAGTGGCAGTGTATCATGGCCCCCCTTATATTATTGCTGCTAATGGTCACTGCCAGAGGGCCATTCTTGGGCCCAAAGCATGACCTTATGGAGCAATGTTGTCCACAACTAGTACATTCGCAGTCTATGTTATTGCAGTTCTTCACACTCATTCGGAGGTTTAACCATCCTATGATACACCATGGGGCTTGACCCATCTCATACAAGACACCAATCTCAAATCTTGATTCATCTCCATACTTATAACAGGAGTAATCATCCCTGACCCTTTACACACTCATATATATATTAGGTCATTTTTCAATCCTCCTTTTCCTAGACAGTAACATTGCTGCACGCCCAACAGAATTCAGGATAGCAAAAGTATAAAGCTCATAAGTACATTAGTCAGTTGACCTTTTATGGTGGTGATATATTGAAATTGGACGATCCTTCCTCCATTCAAAACCCTGACTGTTGTTTCATTTATAAACCACACCAGAGTCATAGTTATACACCAGACACAGACAAAGTCATGCATATGGGGTCTGCAGTCTTCGGTTGAGAGAAGTCTATCATGGTATTTAAAAAGGATCCCCACATTGCTTACATTCCCATGTACACGACATAGCCCACAACCTAGCATAGATATGATGCTAGTGGCTTGAATCACATTTATCTGTCTAATTGGTACATACAAAATCATTTACATGCAAGGAAAAGACCTTGGAACTTGCCTGGCTGTGGTTGGATTATCAAACAAATGATTCATTAAATGGGAGGATATATTAGTCTTGATTAAATGAAACCATCATATTTTGGGAATCCCCATTAGAAATGATGCTGCAAACCACAAACTTGAGCATCAAACAAATGATTCTTTAAATGGGAGTATATATAAAATGAAACCATCATATTTTGGGAATTCCATTAGAAATGATGCTGCAAACCACAAACTTGACTTTCCAAAGCTATAAAATAATGCTAGTGATTCATCGTACTCGTTGAGTCTCATAGAATTGTGGAGTGGGAGTGGTGTCAAACAAACTCCCACACTAAGGTCAATGATCAGCATACCATGTAGATATTTTTTACTTTAGGCGCAAGGGCCTTCATGGCTTCAAAATATATCAATAAGGTTATGAGGAGTTTATACATTATAAGTCAAAAACTTTTTCTCCTATCCATAAACAGTTTGTACCATGGAAATGGAGTAGCTCAAGCCCTTCCCAGGTTAAGTGTTCCAAAGAAACACCTTCTAGCAACTAGAAAGGGCTAGTGAATAATGCAGCACTGTCTTTGAGTTCTAGTGGATTTTACTTGTTGATAACTACAGATTAATATGTCGGGACTGTTCTATATATTGATCATTCTGTGCCTGGTGTTCCACATGCTAATGGTTGGCAGAACTCATCATTCTGGATAAGCAACGATGCTGGACAGTTTCCTTGTTAGTTGTAGTAATGCTATCAGAAGGTGCAGGATATGATGGCCCCCCTTATGCTGTTGCTGCTAGTAGTCACTACCACTGGGTCTGTGGTTCATTCTGGAGCTCAATACATGACCTTATGGAGCAATGTTGTCCACAACTAGCAGATTTGCAGTCTATTCTAACTAGACTATCTGGGTCCCTATCATCTCAATGGATTAGACTTCCAAAACTTGTGCGAGTGGTTGATCCTCCTGTCCAAAAATTTGGTGAAAGGGAAAGTAGAAGGCTGAATTCATGTCGGTTAGCCCAAGGTATAATTGGGGTAATTAAGCAAGCCTTCATCACTTTTGGGTCTGAGTTTTTTCAAGACACAGGAAGTTAAGAGCTTAGAAGTATATCAAATAGAAGTTCTTTTGGGCTGAGTCAAATTCCATGACGATTGGCATAGAGGTGACTATCACCCTGAAAACAGAAGCAAATATTAAGGATTAGCAGCCTCATCATTAGTATTTGATTTCCAATATCTAAATGATGAACATCAAAGTATAATACAGAGAAAGACAACATCGTAACATATGGGGTTATGGGGTTTGCATTAATTCTTCTGTCGAGAGAAGACTCTCATAGTATTTAAACAGGACCCCCACATGCTTAGAATCTAAATGTACAAGACAGAGCCCACAATCTAGCATAGTGTAGACCCTCAATTTTGTCCCTTTAGCACATGTCTTTGAGTTCGTTTTCAGTACTTCAAAATAGTTCCTTGGTGGCCCATGGCTACTCATACCACTTACCTTTTTCTGAGTCATCTCGAAGATTTTGGTCGAGGGATTATCTGACCCATTATTGTGACCCTTGGCAGCCCTATTTTAGACTTAGGCTTTTCGTTCATTTTTAGGATAGCTTTTAGGGTAGCTCATTTAGGCACCCTAGGCCCACTTAGGCACTTAGGCCCATTTAGGCATCCTAGCCCATTTAGGCACTTAGGCCCATTTAGGCACCCTAGATCCACTTAGGCACTTAGGCCCATTAGGTCCACCTTGGCCCACTTAGTCTCACCTTGGCCCATTAGTCTTTGTTTTTAGTATGACTTGTATGGTTGTATGACCCATTTATCTCATTTACTTATTTATTTATCTTTATTTTTTATTATTACTAACCACTTTTATTTGATCATTTATTATGGTTTTATTTATTCATTTGTTTTAATTTATTTTCATTATTATCAATCATTTTTTAGTTATTTATTTATTTAGTATTCTTACTTATTTATTTATTATCTTGTTATTTATTCATTTATCTATTATTATCATTTTATATTCTCCGATTTATTTATTTAGTTATTTATTTATTTTATTATTTATTATCTATTTTATTATTTATTTATTTATTTAATTTAATAATTTGAAATTTTTTATGGAAGAAGTCTACCATTGGAGAAGTTTTTGAAAACAGTAAAACTCTTTAAATGATATGCATGGATTGTAGGTGATATGCTTGGATTGGTATTGTTTGAAATTAAAAAAAAAAAGAGTTTTTCCGGTGCATAAGATAAAATCTGGAGAGAGGAAGACTCCTCACGTAGAAGGACTGTTATTTGCTATAAAAAAGCTCTAACAGATAGGTAGAGGGAGGAGGACTTTCGGCACATAGAAAAAAAAGAAAAGAGAGAGAGAGAGAGGCGGAAAAATTGGATTTTCAGAGAAGACTTTCTAGTGAGAAGCTGTCGGTGGAGAAGAAGGAGAGGGCGGTTGAAGAAATCTCAGACGACAAACCAGTGGGATCTCCTTGCCAGAAGAGAGCGTTCCTCGGTATGTTTGTTGAGAACTCCTTACTTATTGATATTATCACTTTGTTCTGTATCCTCTCTGGTTAGTGTTCTTTTACCATTGTTTTTTTGTTAGGATATGAAAGTGATATTGGTCTTCTCTTCTCTCATATTCTTTTAGTTTCATCTAATCATAAATCTGAACGTAGTCTCAATCACACCACTGGTCTGCGAATCTATCGACTTCAGAAAGAAATGGGATCCCATTTAATGTCTAGTTTCCTTGTTTATTTTGTTATGAATATCCTGTATTTTGTTTCGTTTACTACTCTACATCTAGTATCCCGATCCATGCCCCTGTTTTTGGCTCACATCTTTGAATTTACTCTGGACGTTTGGTTTCGTGTTCTGATTTGCACTTGAGAGAGAGGGTTCAGTACATGACAAGCCATATATCGTGTTAAATGGAAATTTGGATTTTTTTTTTCACTGGAGATTTTAGATTTCAAAAATTGGTTTGCATAGGAACTCTTCCCGAAGCCGGACCTTCGACAAGCCATTCAATTCCTAGTCATTCCTAATCTCTAGCGTTCCTCTATCTAAATTTCAGATAGATTTGGTTACCCACTTCCCGAAAACACTAGAAACTGAGTCCACTCCTTTTAGGTCACTGCTTTCTCATCATTCGCGGGATGGGTCTTCCACATCTGCTTGTGTTCCTGTTCCTGACATGAAGACCCTAACTAGTTCGTTGCGATCTTCTCGTTTTGAAGCCCTAGATGATCAAAGTTTGGTTCCTACTTCGCCATGGTCTTGGAACAGAGAAACTAAACCACCATTCTTCATACCTTCCTCGAGAAATTGAACCCACTATGGTGGGTGCTGGGCTTGTAAATCTAGGCAACACAATGCTTTCTTAATGCAGTGCTCCAATGCTTCACGCACACTGTCCCCCTTGTCCAGAGCCTTCGTTCTTGCAATTATGCCATGCCTTGTCATAGTTTGTGTTTCTTCCATTGGTTTCTGTTTATATTAAAGAATGATCCGACTTTGTTAGTTCCATTGTAATATCTAGAAGTTCCTTCTTCTTTCTTCCATGTTCAAGCCTGTTGAAAGTGCATGTATGATACATGGCTTTGAATGATTGCCCATCTACGTGTTTCCCTTCCCCTTGCCATCCTTTTGCTATATCTTATAGCCTTTGTTCATGGTTTATGGGTCGGTTTGCAAGAACGTCTTATCGTTTGCAATGATTAGCACCCGAGCCATCCTCATTTGGCTGATCAATGTCACTGGGGAAGTCCTTGGAGGGCGGTTGCTACTCTTGATATTACAGGTGATATGGTGGTATTTGTGGGTTTTGTTGAGGGTATTTGGGTTCAGATCGAAACTGCCCATCTGAGGTCCTGGATGAAAGAATCAATCTGTGTCAGTTGTTTGTCTCAATTATCTATAAGATAGACAAGTGTCCTTATTAGCAACAGGTGAAAGGATGGGTATGCAGATAGATCCAAGCCAAGTTGGAGAGTGGTGTCGAACACGCGCTTGATGAAGGAAACATTGAGGTTCTTGGATATAAACATGGTCCTACCATCAGATCTGATGTGACAACCAATATGTTGTGTCACAAGGAAGAAATATTTGAACCAATACTTCTCTGCATGGCCATGCGAATTCCGAGCATATATACTCCTCGACTGGGACGACGTTCATAATGTTGACCACGTGTGAACTATTTTTTGAAGGTGGGAATTTTGCGAATTCATTTCAGCGCCCAATTTTGTGTGTATTTGATCAGACTTTGGGCTATCAGTTGGAATCCAGCACGACTTTAGTTATCGGCCGCTCGTTCACGATGTGCTAGATTTGAAGCTTAATAGGTTGGAGTATGGGGCAGACCTCTAGCACTGCTAGGTTCGCCTGACACAGGTGGACAGATTGCTTATATGCTGGATCAAGTGCGTGCCTTGGAAAATGAGATGCTTCTTAAGATACAAAAGCAAGGACTTGATGTCATTCCTAAAATTCTCATAGTTACCCGACTTATACCTGATGCAAAGGGGACCACACGCAATCAGAGACTTGAAAGAATCAGTGGTACAGAACATACACATATTTTTTGAGTGCCATTTAGAACAGAAAATAGTATTCTGCGGAAATGGATCTCAAGGTTTGATGTATGGCCATATCTGGAAACCTTTGCAGAGGATGTATCAAATGAAATTGCTGTCGAGCTACAGGGAGTTCCAGATCTGATCATTGGCAACTATAGTGATGGGAATCTTGTTGCATCTTTACTATCTTATAAGCTGGGAATTACGCAGTGCAATATTGCTCATGCATTGGAGAAAACAAAATATCCAGAGTCTGATATATATTGGAGAAAATTTGAGGATAAGTACCATTTCTCAAGCCAATTTACTGCTGATCTAATTGCAATGAACAATGCAGATTCTATAATCACCAGTACATACCAAGAGATTGTCGGAAGCAAGAATCATGTTGGACAGTATGAGAGCCACACAACCTTCACTCTTCTAGGGCTGCACCGAGTTGTTCATGGCATTGATTTTTTTATCCCAAGTTTAATATCATATCTCCAGAAGCAGACATGCCCATATACTTCTCATACTCAGAAAAAGAAATGGTTGAAAGTCACATGCAGAAACTCGTCCATATGGAGAACTTGAAAATATGCACATATTCCTTTTTGATCCTTGCTGCCAGTTTTCATCAAACCACTGACCCTTCAACTTCAAAAATTCATTTTGACAACTTTAGGATATCTGTAAAAAATTTCCAGAAATTTTATGACTTTCCTCACTTCTTGAACTTGAATTTGAGGTTTTGTTTGAGTTAGAAAGTCATTCTGAGATAGAAGATATAAATGAGTCTTTAGGGGGACTCCGTTTTCACATAGTTCTGGACACCCAAGATCTTTTGGAAAAAATAAAATACTAGAGGACTTTTTAAAATTGATTCAACATTTTTTCTCAATTATAAGCTTCTTGAAATTGATTTTAGACACATAAAATATTAGAAAATATGCATTTTTGAGGGAGATATGATTTTTCAAAGTTGTGCCTACTGCGCATGCTGGAGTTTGTACATCTGATTAGATTTATACTTTTAAAAATATTTTTGAGTACTATTCGACCCCGAATTTATTTTTCATGTGATATAGACATTTTGAAATATGTGTGTGATTTTTTTTATGATTTTATAGGATCATTTATTATTTTTTTTAAAATTCATTTATGTACGTCACTTTTCCTTATCTAATCTGGACTTTGTAGAACCTTTTGGTGCCTTTGCAATAATCTGTCTTTTGAATGAGTGTTTGGATTTCGGTATGTTAATCTAGGTGTGTAGGAGTTGTTTCCTGAAATTTTTTTTGTAATCAAATTCCACTCTAAGCCATTTTTTTAGAAATTGTTTTACGATGCTTCATTTTCTAACCGCATGCTGATGGTTTTATACCTTACTTGAAATTGTTATTATTTTTGGAGTCATTTAATTTGTCTTAGCTCTATTTTGGCTTTGAAACTGTATATTAGACATAATGGATATTTCATATAATCTATGCTTGCCCTAACCAATCTAGCATTTTTCGAGGAATCTTATAAAATATACTTGCTATCCAGGTACGTTCTCTATCCTCTAATTCCAAAATTCTATGAAAATGCATGCTATCATGAGCTATATCCATGCTTTGATTTAATCCTTGGGTGCTTAGATGTATGTTTGACTTGCTTGGATAAAATGCATGTTGCGTGCTATATCTCTATACTAACTTTGATGTCTTGTGATAGCGCTTGAAAAGTCGTTCAGGTACGCACTTCGATTCCCTCTCATGGTTTGTTTTCTTATTAGGCATGCAATATTTGAAATCACCTAGTCTACTTAGGTATCCATGATCAACCATTTAATTGTCACGCTTCCCTTAACTTAGTCAGTAGAGACCTTTTTAGGGCTTAGAGGGGTGCTACCTCCTAGAGGTACCTTCCCAATAAGTAACCTGATCCCCGGACTTAGACTCAGGTTTCTCAAAGACATGTTTTTTCCAAAACTATGGAGTCACTTTTTAGGGTTTTTCTTTCTTGTTTTATTTTCCCTTCAAAATAAAAATAAAATAGGTGGCGACTCCAACTTTTTTTTCAAAAATCAATTTTTCACAAATAAAAAGCGAGTCTCGCCGATCGAGTGGGGACGCACTTGAAAATGCGGGTCCACACATAGATATGATGTTATCGATTTGATTACATAGATTTGTATTCGGTTTGTGCATATGAATGAAGGAAAAGACCTTGTGGATTCCAGTAAATCAGTTCTTGATTTACGGCATCCTCCTTGATTGTAGGACTGTAGAGGATTCCAGTAAATTAGTTCTTGATTTACGGCATCCTCCTTGATTGTAGGAGATACATTTTCCATTTGTAATTATCTTTTCTAATTTATCTCTGTATTCAAACTTCTTGTATACGTATATATAAATGGAAAACTCAACCCCATAGAGGTGTGGTGGTTTTACAAACATTGTTATGGTATCAGAGCATTTTTGGATTAACCTCCTCGATCCTCCCATGGCCGATTCTTCCTTCTCCTTCAACACCATGATCCACATGATCACTATTAAACTCTCCTCCACAAATTATCTTCTCTGGCGAAATCAATTTCTCCCTCTTCTTCAATGTCAGAATCTCCTTAGCCATGTCGATGGTTCCGTTGCGCCGCCTCCAATCACTATAGCTGTTGATTCTTCTTCTTCTCAACCGAATCCTCAATATGTGGCATGGCAACTCCAAGACCAACGTCTTCTCAGTCTCCTCTTCTCCTCCTTGACTGAAGAAGCCATGGCCGAAGTTCTTGGTCTCACCACCGCTCATGATGTTTGGCTTGCCTTGGAAAATTCCTTCAGCCATATTTCCAAGACTCGTGAGCTTCTCATCAAAGATGATTTGCAGCTCATCAAACGTGGCACCCGCAGTGTCACTGAATATTCTTGTTCATTCAAGGCTTTATGCGATCAGCTCACTGCAATGGGCTGCTCGGTTGATGACACCGACAAAGTCCACTGGAATCTCAGAGGATTGGGCGCTGATTTTGCTAATTTTTCCACTGCCCAAATGTCTCTCACCCCATTACCGGTTTTCAAAGACTTGGTTCCTAAAGCTGAAAGCTTTGAGATTTTCCAGAAGTCACTCGGGTCCTCCTTCCCTGTTTCCTCTGCTGCTTTTACTGCCACCAATGGATCGTTTCCTTCATCTCGGGGTGGTAGTTCCTCCAAGTCCCGTCATTCTCGCGGTGGCTACCATGGAGGCCATGGACATGGACGTGGTAAACGTGGTTCCTATATTCCTCGGTGTCAAATCTGCAAGACTGAAGGTCACACTGCTGATCGATGCAGGAGCCGTTACGATCGTGCTGAACCTACAGCACAACTTGCTGAAGCCTTCACCACAGCCTGTTCTCTCTCTAATGGCTCGGAATCTGATTGGTTCATCGATACCGGAGCATCCGCTCACATGACCCCTGATCCTTCTCAGTTGGACAAGGTTGAGCCTTATCATGGTAAGGACTGCGTAATAGTAGGAAATAATGCTTCTCTTCCTATTACACACACTGGCACGCTCTCTTCCTCTTCCAATTTTCAACTTTTAGATGTTCTTGTTGTTCCCCGTCTTACCAAAAACTTGTTGTCCATAAGCAAACTGACGTCTGATTTTCCTCTCTCTGTCACATTTTCTCATGATAATTTTGTTGTCCAGAATCGAATAACAGGAATGGCAGTGGCAAAAGGTAAACGCGCAGGTGGTTTGTATGTGCTGGAACGTGGTCACTCTGCATTTGTTTCTGTCCTTAGAAATAAGAATTTACATGCGTCCTTTGAATTATGGCATGCTCGTCTTGGTCATGTAAATCACTCTATTTTATTTCTTTTGAATAAAAAAGGACAATTATTTCTCACTTCTTTATTGCCTACTCCCTCTCTTTGCTCCACTTGTCAACTCGCTAAGAGCCATCGCTTGCCTTTTTCCTCGAATACTACTCGATCTAATGTTGTTTTAGGTCTCGTCCATTGTGATATTTGGGGTCCCACTCCCGTCAAATCTAATTTGGGATTTAACTATTATGTGTTATTTATCGATGATTATTCTCGATTTACTTGGCTTTATCCACTAAAATTAAAATCCGATTTCTTTGATATTTTCCTCCAATTTCAAAAATTGGTTGAAAATCAATACTCCACCAAAATCAAGATTTTTCAAAGCGATGGCGGTGCCGAATTTACAAGCAACCGTTTTCAATCTCATCTTCAACAATTTGGCATCCACCACCAAATGTCTTGCCCATACACTCCTTCCCAAAATGGTAGAGCTGAGCGCAAACATCGTCATGTCACGGAAACTGGCCTTGCTCTCCTTTTTCATTCCCACGTTCCTCCTCGGTATTGGGTTGACGCTTTCAGCACAACAACCTACATTATCAACCGACTGCCTCTGCCTGTTCTTGGTGGTCTTTCACCTTTTGAAGTTTTATTTGGTAAGTCTCCTAATTATGAGAATTTCCATCCTTTTGGTTGTCGTGTTTACCCATGCTTACGGGATTACGAACCTCACAAATTTTCTCCCCGTAGCTTACCGTGTATTTTTCTTGGTTATAGTTCCTCACATAAAGGTTTTCGTTGTTTTGACGCCACAACTTCTCGCACATATATTACACGGCATGCTCGCTTTGATGAACATTTTTTCCCTTTTTCAAATACTTCCAGTGCCACTTCTATTGCTGACATCAGTCTCTCAAATTTTTTTGAACCCTGCGCCCTTGAACCATCTCCTACTACTACGCAGGTCCCTCCTTCTCCTCCTTGCCACTTTTGTGCGGATGATTTTGCTGTTGAGCCCTTGCAGGTTTCCTCTTCTGCTACGGAGTCCACATTTTCTTCAGCTGCGGTCTCGCCCGTATCTGCCTCTGCGACGACTTTGGTTCCTTTTGCTGCTCCTATGGACTCGATTCATACCACTACTTCAGCAACTCCTACCTCTCATCCCATGATTACACATGCCAAATCCGGAATTTTCAAGCCATGGCACCTACTCATCTCAGCTTTGTGCAGTCTTCTCCATTGATCCATGCCCTACTTGCCACTTCTGAGCCTAAGGGATTTAAATCAGCTACCACAAACCCAGCTTGGCTTGCTGCCATGGATGACGAAATCAAGGCGCTTCAAACAAATCACACTTGGGATCTTGTTCCTCGGCCCTCCAATACTAATATTGTCGGTTCCAAATGGGTTTTTCGAACTAAATTTCTTTCCGATGGATCCATTGAGCGCTTCAAAGCGCGCCTCGTTGCAAAGGGCTACACTCAACTTCCCAGTCTTGATTACAAGGACACCTTCAGCCCTGTCGTCAAAGCCTCCACAGTTCATGTTGTCCTCTCTCTCGCTGTGTCTCACAAATGGCCTCTACGTCAACTTGACGTCAAAAATGCCTTTCTCAATGGCATTCTTCATGAAACTGTTTATATGGAGTAGCCACCGGGCTATGTTGATCCTCGCCATCCCCTTCATGTTTGCAAATTAAAGAAGGCTCTCTACGGCTTGAAACAAGCACCTCGTGCTTGGTTTCAACGTTTTAGTTCATTTCTTCTAAAACTTGGTTTCTTTTGCAGCTGCGCGGACACTTCTTTATTTGTGTTCACTAAGAAGGATGATCTTATTTATCTCCTTCTTTACGTCGACGACATCATCCTCACTGGAAATAACCCTGCTCTCATCAATCGATTTATCTCCCAGCTGCACTCTGAATTTGCTGTCAAGGACTTAGGCCCGTTGAGTTATTTTCTTGGACTCGAGATATCTTACATTCCAGACGGTTTTTTTCTCAGCCAAGTTAAATATGCTACTGATATCTTGGCCCGTGCCCAACTGCTGGACAGCAAACCAGTTACTACTCCCATGATTGTCTCTCAACGACTCTCCTCTGAAGGTACTCCATTTGCGGATCCCACCCTCTATCGTTCCTTAGTAGGTGCCTTGCAGTATTTAACGATCACGCGTCCTAATCTTGCCCACTCAGTCAACTCTGTAAGTCAGTTTCTCCATGCGCCTACTGAAGTTCACTTTCAGGCAGTTAAGCGCATCCTTCGCTATGTTCAAGGAACACTTCATTTTGGTCTCAAGTTCACTTCATGCTCTTCAATGGGCTTAGTTGCATACTCAGATGCGGATTGGGCTGGCTGCCCGGACACTAGACGCTCCACCTCTGGCTACTCAATTTTTCTTGGCAATAATCTTGTCTCTTGGAGTGCCAAGAAACAGCCAACGGTTTCTCGTTCAAGCTGCGAATCCGAGTACTGCGCTCTCGCCCTTACTGCTGTTGAAGTTTTATGGCTCACTCATCTCCTCCGTGACCTTCGGGTTACTTTAACTCACCGACCTCTCCTTCTTTGTGACAACAAGAGTGCAATTTTCTTGAGCTCTAATCCCGTGTACCATAAGCGCGTCAAGCACATCGACCTTGATTATCATTTCCTACGTGAGCTCATTGTTGCTGGCACTCTTCGTCTTCAACATATCCCGTCTCACTTACAACTGGCGGACGTCTTCACCAAGAGTGTCTCACGGGATCTTTATGTCTTCTTTCGCTCCAAGCTCCGAGTTTGTGTTAATCCCACTCTTCGCTTGCGGGGGGCTGTAGAGGATTCCAGTAAATCAGTTCTTGATTTACGGCATCCTCCTTGATTGTAGGAGATACATTTTCCATTTGTAATTATCTTTTCTAATTTATCTCTGTATTCAAACTTCTTGTATACGTATATATAAATGGAAAACTCAACCCCATAGAGGTGTGGTGGTTTTACAAACATTGTTAGTATCTAGCATGAATGTGCTTCAAGCGTCAAAAAATGAATCTTTAAACAGTTGGATATATCTGTCTTTAATCGAATCAAACAACTATATTTTAGAAATCCTTTGTACTAATAATTATGCAGATGCCAATTCAAATTCTCATAGCTTTTGAGCAACTTAATGACAAACAAGTATGGGCTTCCAAATCTAGTGATAATCAATTCCATAGCTGGAATGTGAAAGAAGATGGGCATACACATTTTTCAGTGTCAGATATTCAGTTGTGAATCAATGAGGGATAAAGGGATTAGGGGATTGAGACTAGTTTTGATTTGGTCTTAAGTCTTCCTGTCTAGGCAGCTTAAACAGTGTGATTAATAGCCTAAAGGCTTATAGATGAATTACGAAGAAAATATAGTTAAATCCAAAGTGGGATTTGTGAAGCTTGCTTACAAATGGTAAAGCAGTGGTCTGATGGCATAAAAGTAAGTGAATTTATGTGTGGCGGCCTCACGAATGCTTCCCCCCTCTTGCAGTTCAACATGTAGTGTGGGCATGGATGACAAGCATGTGCAGTGTATCTATTACTATCACTACCACCTTTACCAACTATCTCATTAGACGATACTAGAACTTCTCCAATCAACTTATTAGATGTATATCAACTGCTATTTAGGCAAGTTTTGAATGTAGCATCACCAATCATTTAGGTTAAAAGCAAGGCAAGGCATGATCCCACAATAAAGTCCTGAAACAAAGCATTGTGAAGGCAATGATGAGTAGAAAAACATTTATAAGCAACCGTAATACCCTTCCAATTTTCAATAACTCTTTTTCTTTTCATTTGGATGTCTTTCCTTCTAAATCCCCAAGCTTGAAAGAGCATGGTCCTTCACATGTTTATGATTGGCAGAACTCCTAGAGGAATGTATTCTCAATCATTCTGGATAAGTACTGAGGCTTGGCAGTTTCCTTATTAGTTATAATAATGCTATAAGAAAGTCTTGTGTATCGTAGCCCCCCTTATGTTATTGCTGCTAGTGGTCACTGCCACAGGGTCATCCTGGGGCTCAATACATGATCTTATGGAGCAATGTTGCCCAAAACTAGTAGATTGGCAGTCTATTCTGATTACAATATCTGGTCCCCATGATTCCAATGGATTATATTTCCAAAACTTGTGCAAGTGGGTGGTCCTGCTATCAAAAAATTTGGTGAAAAGGAAAGTAGAATACTGCTGAATTCATGTCGATAAGCCCAAAATATAAGTGGGGTAAGCAGGCATTCAAGCATTCGTTGCTTATTTGGGCTCAGTTAGGGGGAGTTGAGAAGCTTAGAAGTACATCAAACTAGAGGCCTTTCTGATTGTGTTGGTGTTGGCAGTAACTGCACTGAAATTTAATCTATGGAACACATGAACTGAGCCCAATTATATGAAGATAAGCCTGTGATCCATGAAAATAGAACCCCAATTGCAGGACCAGTGGCCTCATCTTGAAGGCTTGGCTTCATTTATAAACCGCACCAGTATTATCAAATTGATGCATTTCTATATGATGCAATATAATGTGTGGCCTTTTTGAAAACCATTGGGGTTTTAGGATTTTGGAAATGGATCTGTGAAAGTTTAGAATGCGAAAACATTAAATTATTGTTACCCCCATTCCTTGATGATTTTTCTATTGAAAGTGTGACTAAATCTCTTCTAAATGATTCCATGAATGGTCTCTGCCGCACCTTTTTTTTGTTCCATATAGCTTTTTCAAACTTGCACCAGCCCATTTGTTTTTTCCACCATCACCATCATTGATCCTTTTCTGAATTTTCCATGCCTCCCCTGTTTTGTGCTAAATCTTCCATAATACCGCATTGCAAAACTGAAAGGGTGGAAGCCTATAACCCATAGGTGGATGATGAGCTGTTTTGATATCTGTACTATTTCCCCCTTCCCCCTGATCTACCATGGTTTCCAGTTCTAGTGCACACTTCTGCTTTTATTACAGTATGTGTTCGATCCATCAGCATTGATGGCAACATAAGAAGGTAGGGTGAGGCCAGAAGAAATCCATACCATTATCATCCAATGCTATTAATTGTACATGGATTGAGTTTCAGGATGAAAAACTTTCTCTAACATTAATAGACCTTGGGAGAGCTACCTTCATGCCATTGATGCGCTCAACAGCTGTGCTGATATGATGCACCAGAAATAAAGTCGTGTTTGGTGGCAACCTCACTCCAAAAAAAATTACATTCCATATCACTGTATATATCATAAAATGAGTTTAAAGACATAGCTGCATATATAGTTTGAGACTATTTGCCATGTGGGTAAGGGGCTAAAAGCCAAGTTAAAACTTCACTTCAGAGGTCAACTTTTTATTAGGTTTTATTTATTCTTCGAGTGAAAGAGGGACCCAATGGAGCCTGTAAAAATTGACCTTTATCAACTTTTTTTTTTTTTCATCCATCATTAAAGATGGCCCAATGCATCCCTTCAACAAGATAACCATCATCTCTCACCCACCCACATAGATATTCACGCACTATCACCGACACGCAAGCACATATAAACTATGCTTTGAATCATTGAAATTTATGGGCACAGAAGGACAGGGCTGAAGGGAACTCAACCCAAAAGGAATTGACCCTGAACGTAAAATATCCATGACACTAAAGCCAAGGGTCCACCACGGCTGTTAGGTTATCTACTCTATTATGCAAGTCAATAATGCATTTTACTGTACATTATGCACTAGTTTCACATGTTTTCTACACAAAAATAGGGAGATTTAGGAACCCCACCAGAAAACAAAAAAGAGAACTTTACACCATAGCAGCCCAATTAAATAAACTTAGAATACTGCCCAAAAGGAGATATGAGAATGGGAAGTGTTTGATATTCTGGGGGGCCTTGGTTGCCCAAAAGGTGATGATGGTTCTTGGTGCTTCCATCTTTGTTTTATTAGTTGTAACGTCGACTTCGTGTTCAAATCATGAAATGAGCTTTCACTTGAGTATTTACTATTTTACCTGATAGACAAAACTTCAGAGTGTTTCACAGTTGCTTAGGTAGGAGAAACCCAAATCCGTGATAATGATAATATATGAGCAAGTCTAAAGTAATCAATAATTTTCCTAAACTTTTACACCCCTCATTCCACTCCTTGCATGGTTAGCAGCACTCATCCCATATTATTCTGATTTGCCTTTGATATTCTCTCATTTAATAACGTGTACTGAAATTCTCTTTTGCGGGCTGTTTTCTATACAAATTTGGCTAATTTTATATGAATGTAACCAAATCTGTGTGGGGGAAGAAAAAAACATGAAAGGGACTCTCCAACAACTGTATTACTAGTTTTGTTTCTCTCCATTAATTTTGAGTTCTATCCATCCTCTCTTGCTTCAAAAAGAAAAGATGGTCCACACCCAGCCCTAATCACAACAGTAGTAGCTGTGTGTGATTCTTAAAACTAAAGTTTCAATCCATGAGGTTGGGCGGGGAAGAGGGTGCGCGGCTCTGGGCGCTAGTTAAGCAGGGGAGACAATGAAATTAAAGGCACAGTGTCGGCACAAAGGCCAAAGAAATGGGCATTCTCAAGGGAATGACACAAGAAAAGATGAACCACCCCCCAGTTCACTCTGGCACCATGACCCCACAGCTCTATGTATCTATCTAATCCATATACTCTCACAAAGTATATGGCCTCCAAAACCTTATCAACAACCCTCAGAGGCAGTCCCCGTGAACAAATAGCCATGTCTAGAGGGATGGACCCCCCATGAAATTTGTCACTAGGTTCATTGGAGCAGAGGAAATGGAATGGATCATGTTCATCTATGTGTAGAGGGTTAATCTATGTGTCTGGGATGGACCCCATTAAAGTTTGCCAGTAGGTGAGGACACTGGTGTAGTAGGAATTCAATAATCATATTAATTTATCATAGATATATCATACATGATCTGCATATTCTGGCTACATGACCCAAATTCAAAATATGAAACAACATGGAGCTCATGTCTATGATTTTTACAGTGTACCCAAATCCCATTTCCATGTTCATGAACTGAAGAGATTTCACTAGTGGCGGTGGTGCTGGCATTCGACTGGAGTCGCAGGGAACCTAGCTGAATCGGTGCAGTAGTCATAAACCATGTGGTTGGCTCGAACCCACAGGAGCTGGTGGCTCTGGTGTAGGTTCAGCTCAGCCAATGTGGGCTCATCCCACCAGTACCTCTTCTCTCCACTGCTGCTGCACCTCTTGGCATTATCATCTGCTGCCACTGCTATTGGGCACTCACAGGCATCAATCTCAAAACCTTTGTAGGATGCTATGAAGGGTGCATGGCTCCAATCAGTTTTGACCCTGCCTCCCTGTGTGGCCCAGTCATCTGCATTCCATATAGAGCTGTACACTCCCATGGGTTGGTCCTTTGGGAATGGTAACCCATGTTTCTCCATGTTGGTGTGCACACGTACTGGGGTCTCATCCACAAGAAATCTGAGCAAAAACACATAGAAATCATCAACATGAATTAAGTAAAATCTAAAAAAGCATTGGGATAAAAGATAAAAATGGTTAACATGGCATGGTATCATGGTGATATATGACAAAAAACCATTATCAAAAATGGAGAAACTTGCCAATATATCCGTGCGTAATGGAACAGTTATACATGCCAAAAGCACACCCTTTTTCTGGAGGTGTGAACCCAGCCTTTTCCGACTCATTGAGAGAAAGAGAAAGGGAAGGGAAAAGAGAAAGAGCTTACACAACTTGGCGCTGATTCCACATGAATGTGTAGGAGTGGAAGTCCTTGGTGGGGTCGAACCAGAGGTTCAATCTTTGTTCTCTGTTGCCCACACCATTGACATAAATATTGGTCTGAACCAGGTAGGGCTCCCCAGTGGTGTTGCCCAGGAACTCGAAATCAAATTCATTGTGATTTGGTCCATCTGATGACATCTGCATCACATAAGATCTCCATCAAAAAATATAATTCAAGGCTTTGACATGGCCCACCCCCCATGGATGTTGATTTGGGGGGCAATAAAAATGAAGGAAATTTTTCAACTGGAAATCAGTTGATCATGGACTTTAGTGAAATGAAGACAACAATAAATGCAAAGCCAATGGAATTCAAGCAAGTTCACGGGCTTGAAAGGGGTAGTTAGCTAATACTACTACTACTACACTACTGCCGACCATGTTCATGAATTCAAATGGTCTGCTGCTGTGAGATATTAATAAATTCATTGAACTGCTACAAAAATTACTGAATGGAGACCCAGATAATACGGAGTAGAGTGGTGTGCAAGTGAGCTGTAAACATCACATCAACACATGAAATTGGTAATAAAAATGAAGATGATAATAAAGCATGATGATGGAGGGGGAGACCAAGAGATTCTACTTACATAGAAAGCAGTGACAGTCCCAGCAGAGTCGCCCTCCACGAGCTTGATCTGAATACTGACCTTTCCAAACATGTACTTGCTTTTGGAGGAAAACCCAGCTCCTGAAATCATCGATCACCATTAATACACAAACTTCAGTCACACAGATACTGAAACAATGTAAAAACAGCTGATTCATGAGAAAAAAATGGAACCCAGAAGACACATTGGTCATATATGAAAAAAAAAAAAAAAAAGGATTAAAAGGGAAGATTTTGGTGAAGGTATGGTACCAGAATAGTTGTCAAGTTTTAGCTTGAGAAGCTCTCCTTCGTAGAGGAAATGGTCAAAAGCCCAACCGGGCTGGAAAAGCTCTGTGAACTTTGAGGAAGAAGCAGACCCCACAAACACAACAACAGAGAAGGCCAGGAACCCAAACAACAATGGAAGAACACTGGGCACAGCCATGGTTGATGATGAGAAGGAGAGAGAGAGACAAAGAGACAGAGGTAGAGAGACTGAAGCTTCTACTCTACAAAATGCTTTGAAGATAGAAGCCAACTATGTCCTTTTTATAGCCATCCCAACTTGGCTTCCACCACAAGCCCATTTCTTGGTGGGCCCACTCCTCAGCCACCTCACTTTAAAGAATTGCCACGTCACTGCCACCTAGGATCTGCCAACCCCACTTCAAAATAGGGCCTGTCATCATTCATCCATTTCATTATTACTTCTGCCTTTTTTTTTCCTTCATAAATTTTGAATTTATACCCACAAATCCCCTAATATTTTTAAGCAGTGCTTGGTGCTTAATCAGAGAGTTCAAGGGTTTTTTTTATTAAAAAAAAAAGAGAGAAGAGGTAGACTGAACCTATATATCTGAAGGTGGCGTGGTCTGTAGGCCATGCCACTAGGACTAGTGACACGTAGGACTCTGATATCGAGCTGAGGGGGTGAAAGGTGAAAAAATGTAGCCGTTAACAGGGCAGGCTTAGCTGGCGCAAAGCTGTGTGTACGACATGTCTCTGTTATAAAAGGCGGAGGACAGATTCCAGCCAATTAAAATTAGACACGTGGAGTACTACAGCTGGTCACTAGTCAGTCCAGTTGTCACTGGCAGTAGGTGTTAAAAAGCCCCCTCTTTTCCTCCTCCCAGCGCCCTATAAAAATCAACCTACCCCACACTTCCTCCCTCCAACCATTGCGAGTCTGCTTAAATCTCCACTACTCGCTCTCTTCTTCTGCCACCTTTCTAATTTATGAGATATTTTGGTATTATTTATTTTTAAAAACTAACAAATTTATTAAAATAATTTCATGACACATAGGACTTTTCTTTTTCTGCTTTTTCTATAATTATTAAAATTAAGTGATCAGAATTATTTTCTAACATTTTATGATTGTGAATTTATGATATTATTGAATAATATTTTTACATGTTTGTCACCACAAAAAAAATTCAATTATTAGAAGAATCTAGATATTACTTTCTTCAAAATAAACAAATGTATATTAGAGCATAAATCAGAAAATAATTATCATCTGAATTAAAAAAACACATTTAATATGAAAAAATTCTGATATATAAAACAGTGACCGAAGAGAGGGAGAACACGCGCTGGTGCGGATGGGGTTACGGAGATGAAGCATCTTACTTTGGGTGATGTCAGTGCCAACTGGACAGTACAATCGCACTATGCGATGCCACTCTTTTTTGAAATTCTTTTCCTTTTAAAGTTGGAAAATTTAATTTGAAAAATAAAAACAATGATATTTCCGGAACATAGGGAAATGTGCCACATTATTAGTGGGAAGCGAATTCCCTTTATTATTATTTTTATTATTTATATAAATAAAATACATTATCAGACAAAAGTGGGAAGCTGAGATTCCGTACAGTCAGTTCCCATGATATTTTGGATGAATTTACGGAACTACCCATGGTTTTCTAGCTAAAGGGCGGGGCATTTAGGTGAAAAAGTGGGAGGTGGTGGTGGTCACAGAGGACTTTGACAGCCCGGTTGGGAGGGACCACGTGGCAGGGGAGCTGAGCAATTGGGATTTTGAATTTCTCAACGACTAGTTTAATTGAGAAGCTTTGATTGCCATCTCTGACAGCTGGGTGATTGACATTACACCACCATTTCATGGGTATCAATCAGTTTCATTACTGCTCTCAATGGCAATGATGTTCTTTTGGGATCATCCACCCCTCCATGAAAGATATTTTTTGTAATAATTAATTTATTGTAATATTATAAAATATTTATGCATTGTAAGTTTGTAACTTCAACCTACCCATCATTTATGTTTCATTTTGCTTGAATATTATTATTATTGTTGTTGATTTTTAAAATATAAATACTTTTAATGTTTTAATTTTCATAAATATTAGACATGTATAATAATTTATTTTTGTTTTTAAAAAAATCAAAATCAGAACATTTCTTCAAATTATATAAGAAAATTAATTTTTTTTAAATTGAATTTTTGATGAAATTATTTAAGAGCTTTTAATAATAAAAAAATGAAAGTACAACCAAACACGCTCTTAATTTTTCATACATTCTTCAATAAAAATTATTTTTATCGCATGAAGTTCTAAGGGTGAAAAAAAAGAGGTGTCAGGGAGACAGGTGAGTGGAGTGCACGCATGTTGACGTGGACGTGTCGTATCGGACACGACGCCTTTAATCTTGTCACAGTATAGTTGTTTCTCACTGCTCAGTTCCCCGCACCCACTATCGTCTACAGACGCGTCTACGCTAGCGCCATGCACTCGCTCACGTCACCCGGGTGGGACCATGCCGTGACGTGAATTTTTGGCACGCGAAATGTGTGTGGGTATAATATGGAGTGAGAGTGGTTGAGTGTGACGGCTGTGACTGTGCGAGGAATTGTGTCGGACCCTCACCCGTCACGTGAATCTTCTAGCCATTCCTTAAAGAAATAGTGACAGGACTCCAAAATGAATTTATTATTTTTAATTATAATATTTATTACTTTATTTAAAATATGAAAAATAAAAAATAAATAAATAACCTTAATCCTTGTCAATGTTTAATTATATTAAATTACGAAACTTGTAAACTATTGTCTGATTATTAAAAAGCATGTAAATAAACAAAATCAGAAGTTACAAAAGATTCAAAACTTCTCTCCTACGAAGGATGATTTCAAACAAGTGTAGTCCGTTGAAGGTACAAAGGACCAAATGTAGAAGCTTGCTATCTCCATTAAAGAGGTAAAAAGATACTGAGGACCACCAATAGTTAGGAACATACCGATATGGATGAATAAATTCATTATCTGAAGAACCCAAATGAGGAAGCTTGTTTATTTATGTAGTGGAAATATGAATGATTTACCTGCCTAAATTATGAACGGATCTATCATCTGCTGAAGAAAATCCTATTCACTACATGGACGGGCAAAGCGTAAGCTGGATCTACAGCTTTCACTCCTGGATATTCAAGAAGTGAGAGTCCTGCATTAACAGGGAAGAAGGTGGTAAAATGATCGTATTGATGGCAATATATCAAACAAATATAACTTGATTGAAGATAAATGGGTCAGTTTTTCTCAGTTCTGTAAGTTGGATTTTATAACCATGGTGAACAAGATCTTGAGACAGGACCAGCCCACCAGCACTGTCAACCGTCCATATAGGTACTGGGGCAGGGGCTTTGGACCATAAACTAAACTATGGAAACAGAAAAGCTGAAGACTAAACCCCACCAGCCGAGGGAAAAAAACTACAGGTTAGCTGAAAAATTTTCAACTGATCTGGATATATATATATGTAAGGAGTGACATATTCAATAGATGAATAGAACTATAAAGTTAATTCCTGTCCCACACTGCCACGAGCATTTATTTATATGAATAGTTAGCACAAGCCAAAGATGGAAGAGGTACAACGAGATGAAAGATGAAATGCATATGAGCTTACTAGTTACCTGCGACTCCAAAGTATGTATGGAAGACATCCACGGCATCATCAGGTCTATCAGAAATTCCTCCATTTTCCCTATCCTGCAATTTTTCAGCCAATAACTGAGGATCATATTTACCTTGTAAATGAAAAAGCAGCAGAGAGGTAAGGTGCAAAATTCTAGGTTTTTCTATGAAATTAAACTGAAACTAAGTAACAGTTCATTTAGTTTAGAACTGACCTGACAGTCTATTATAAATTTAATGAGCTTATCCTTGTCAATCCAATGAGCTCTGTCAATCATGATCAAGCTTGAAAGCACCCACCATGAGTAACAGACCTGAAGAGATACAATTGAAACTTCAGTGTGAAGACCAAGAACCATTGCATGGGAAAGTATGGTCCCTTGAAAGAGAAAAAAGGAAAGAAAGGCAAAGGGATTGTACATCAGGAAGCTTCTCTGGCCGACCATTTAGTCCTCCAGATTTGACTTGCCGTTCACATAACCACCACCCAAGGAGGTCCTTGTCAACATGATGTAGAGAACCCGTCAAAGCAAGAGCACCCACACAACAGAATACTGCAGTCATAGTAGCAGAATCATACTTCAGTGAACTTAGATTCTAATCTATACAAGCAATAGAAATGGGCAATGATCAAGCCAAGCCTATTAATTTGCTTTAAGAACCTAACATTACAAATATGTGGATGCTTTTGAGAACATTGAGAGCGTTTCTCTTGCAACTTCAACAAATCGACATAATGTAGTAACACAATCAAAACTCTAAATTACAATTGTTTCTAGGACCACATTTGTCCATGGTCCAAGTTCTCTTTATTAACACCTGAAACAAATTCCATGGATAACACGAGAAATCAATAGAAAATTTGCTAATTTTGATGAGGCCGAAACATAAGCAAATGAAGTTGTAATCTTTGCTCATTTAATCAGCAAATACTTTATTTATAGATTTATTTTTCTAGTAAACAACAAGTAATGGCTGTGCCCTAGGCCTGGCTTGCAGAGCATGAAAAAGTGTACAATGCTTTTGGTGAAAAGAAGAAGAGGTTGCGGATCTTTAAAGAGTCTAAAGTTCATTGATCAACACAACATTAAGACAGACCTATTAGAAGAGGTTGGGTTGAACTAGTTTGCTGACTTGACCAATGATGGGTGCAGGGCTATGTATTTGGGGATGAGGGCTGCTGCAAAGCAGAGGTTCTACACGAATAAGAGTGACCATTACACTTTAAATGTCGACAATTCACAGCTAGAGCCTATTGATTGGAGAAAGGAAGGTGCTGTTGTTGATGTCAAAGACCAAGGAAATTGCAGGAGCCGTTGGGTATTCTCTATGATTGAGGCTGTGGAAGGAATAAACAAGATAGTGACTCATGATCTGATATCATTACCACAGCAGGAGTTCATGGACTGTGACATATCATAGAATGAAGGATGCAATAAGGGCCTTTTGGACTATGCCTTCGTGTTCTTTATCAACAATGGTGGCATTGGCACTGAAGTAGATAACCCCTACATAGCCTATGATGGCAGATGGGACCAGTATAGGAAAAATACCAGGTTGTTTCAATTGATAGTTATAAAGATGTTCCTGAAAATGATGAGAAATCATTGCAAAAGGCAGTGGCAAAGCAACCAGTAATCATTACCACTTGAACAGGCGGCAGGGGTTTCTAATCCTACCAATTGGCTATATTTTCAGACAACAGTGGACCATGGTTTTGCTGTTGTTTGATATGGCCCAGAAAATAGCGTGGATCACTGGATTGTAAGGAACCCCTGCGTGCCAGCTGGGGAGAGGAAGGATATGTGATATATCAGGATGGAGCATAATCTTGCTACCACAGACACAGAAAGGTAGAATCACTATGGAGGCCTCATGCCCTAAAAAAAGGCCAAAATCCCCACAACCCTGGCCCATCTCCCCCCTCTCCAATATAGCCCCCAACTGTCTGCAGAAATTACAACTCATGTCCTGAAGCAGCACCTCCTGCTGCTGCATCTTTGAGTATGCTTTCAAAGGGGACACTGCTTACTTGAGGCTGCCACCTGCTGTAAAGATTATGATAGGTGCGGGCCCCACAAATATCCCATCTGTAACACTCAGGCAGGGACAAATTAATATAGCAGCTTGATAATCCCCATGGGTTTATTGTCCTGCATTCCCTAATCTCCACCATGAAGATTAAAAATTGATGGGTAGTCTGTCGATGTTTATTCAGATGGTGGTTTATGCATATAGTGTTTTAGAAGTGTTGCATATGAACGATAGATTGATTACAGTCAGTATCCAAAAAAGAAAAAGTAATAATAGAATTAAAAAGGCACAAAAGTGGAGCCCAACCTGTACACACACAGTAGGAACTATGCAAGATACCCCAAAAGGAAACAAATTAAGAAATACTAAAACAAAATTAAAATCCCAAACCAAAACATGCCTCAACAAAGGCACAACATCCAAGATCCTACCGAAAAGTAATCCATCAAAAAAAAAAAAAAAAAGATCCTACTGAAAAGTCTGTTTGGTGCAATTCTGTTTTACATGATTCAAATCATCTGCAATCAATCAATCATGGAATGGAGGCCTTAAGCTGCCTCATTAACAGAGCAGTTAGGGGGGGCTTCCTGTCCAGCTGCAGGTTAAGGGGTAGGAGTGGCAGTGGGATTCAAGTGTCTCACCTGTTGTTCGCGGATGATACGTTGGTTTTTTGTGAGGATTTCCAAGATCAAATGGCTATTCTAAGCTGGCTTTTAATGTGGTTTGAAGCCATCTCTGGTCTGAGCATCAATTTGAACAAGAGTGAAATTCTGTCGGTGGGAAGAGTTGAGAATGCTGAGGTTTTGGCTTTTGAATTGGGATGCAAAGTGGGTTCTCTCCCCTCCACTTATTTGGGGCTGCCTCTAGGTGCTCCTCATAAATCGGTGGCTATGTGGGATGGTGTGGAAGAAAGGATGAGGAAGAGACTCGCTTTGTGGAAGAGGTAGTTCATTTCGAAGGGGGGGGGGGAGAATCACTCTCATTCGGAGCACTTTGGCTAGCATGCCGATCTATCTTATGTCCTTGATGCGTATACCAAGAGTTGTTAGATTGAGGCTTGAGAAAATCCAAAGGGATTTCCTTTGGGGTGGGGGTGCGTTGGAGAAGAAGCCTCATCTTGTAAAGTGGGATGTGGTTCGTTCTCATAAAATGACGGGTGGTTTGGGGATTAGAAATTTTTCTATCCTCAATAGGGCCCTGTTGTGTAAATGGAGTTGGCGCTTTACGGCTAAAAGAGTCTTTTTGGAAGCTTATTATCAGTAGGAAGTACGGGGAAGAAGGAGGAGGATGGATCTCTCGTGAGGTTAGGGAGGGCTATGGGGTGGGATTTTGGAAGGAAATTAGAAAGGAAGGCGTTTTGATGTTTAAAAACGTTTCTTTCACTGTAGGGGATGGTAGAAGGGTGAAATTTTGGAAGGACATTTGGTCTGGAAACATTCCCCTTTGTGAGGCTTTTCCTTCTTTGTTTGCCTTTGCAGTCTCTCAAGATGCATGGGTAGCAGATTGTTAGGACTCTATGGGGGATGCAAGGGGATGGTATCCTTGTTTCTCTAGACCCTTTAATGATTGGGAGATGGAGGCGGTGGTAAGTCTCCTTTCGTTCCTTCAAGGAAAGAGGCTTTTTGTTGGGATGGAGGATAGAGTGTTGTGGAATGCTTCTAAGAATGAGATTTTCTCTGTAAAATCCCTTTACAATACTCTTGATTCTAGTGGTGCAGTCCCGTTTCCTTGGAGAATCATTTGGAGCCCTTGTGTGCCTACAAAGGTGGGTTTTTTTGCTTGGGAAGCTTCTTGGGGGAAGGTTCTAACCCAAGATCAACTCAAAAGGAGGGGTTGGATTTTAGCAAATAAGTGCTTCTTGTGTTGTGATGAAGAGGAGACAATAAACCACATCCTTATTCATTGCCCCAAGGCAAGGGTGTTGTGGAATCTTGTGTTTTCATTGTTTGGTGTTAATTGAGTCCTTCCGCTTACGGTTAGAGACACTCTCCTTGGTTGGTCTGCTTCCTTTGTGGACAAGAAGTGAGGAAAGACTTGGCAGCCAGCTCCTCTCTATTTATTTTGGACGGTTTGAAAAGAAAGAAATAGGATAGTTTTTTATAATGAGGCTTTGTCATTCCAAAGATTGAAAAACTCCTTCGTTTGTAATCTTTTCTCTTAGTCTAAGTCTTGTTTAGATGGAGAACCCCGTTCCTTAATTAACTTTGTTGATTGGTTGGGTTCTAATTGAGGGTTGGTGAGTGTTTGCTTTTTTGTGTTTTTGTTGAGGGGTTTCTCGTGTATACTCCCTGTATGCTTCGGGTTGCCTTCTTGCTCCCTTCTTTTAATAAATTTTCTGTGTTTTATCAATAAAAAAAAATCATGTATATGCCAACTAAACAACTCCTTGCAGACTATTTGGGTTCATACTGGGTTTTCATGGCTGCTTGGGTTCTTCTTCCACTAGGAGAGTTAACAAGTTTAGCTGGTTAGATTGTGTGGCAGGTAGTTTGAATAGCTCTTGCAGATAATGTGCTGTGGTGATGTTAGAATGCGGCTATTATTTCCTGCAGGTTGATAGGGGAAGTTACCAAATTCTATGTAAAAAGTAGAGATGGGAACATCAGTATCTTTTGGAAGAGTGAAGAGAGCAAATGAATTTAAACAACAATCAGCATTTCAGAACTTATTTCAGAATGGGGGAGAACTCTTAGGACCTTAGATGATAGCTTGGTGCCGAGACAGAATAATTCAAAGGTAGAAAATTAGCAAGGAAGCCTTTTGTTGTGTGTTAAGTGGAGGAAAATAGTATTAATTCCGTTAAAAACATAAAAGAGAGTTTGGAGTGCATTGATCAGTACAAGGGTTTGGTCACTGGGATGTTGATCCTATAAGAAGAAATGTATTTTGATTTAGAATCTGATAGCCACACAAATATGTAATCTTGTAGGGTCATTTTGAGAGTTGAGAAATGGAAGAATGTTTAAGGGAAACAAAACCTAGTTAAGCATCATAAAGGACTTATAGTAGGATGTTTCATTAACTATGAAGGTTTATACTACCTAAATGAAATGATGAAAATAATAAATTGGCAAGCAATTTGGCCTGTTAGCTAGAGTTTACCAATAGCATACATGAAAGGATTTTCTCTACACTTAAAAGGATAACAAACAAAGCAAAATCATGCTGGAGCAAAACAAAAACAAAAAAAAAGCTTCACTTGTTAAATACTAACAAATGACTAAAGACTCGTAAAAGAACTCTGGTATAAAATGTATAACATACTCTGCCCTGCATGGGATTCTGCACCAGGTGTACATCCAAACCCACCATCCAGATTTTTGCAACTCACGATGTAGTTCACAGCCTTCTCCACATTGATTTTGTCCAGACATTGCAATAGAGAGAGACAACATATAGCAATATAAGAGAACCTACAAAAAAATTCTATAGTCAGAGACTTCCAGAACATATGGAAACTTACTTCAAAGGAATCATGAACCCAGAATAATGAAGGATCTTGTGGAAAAGAATACCGTGTATCAATTTCACCCCACATGTCACCTGAAAAGGACCCATCTACATTCTGCAGCCCAGCAATATCTGACTCAAGGATCAAGAAAAACTAAAAATGACTGAAGCTACCCTGTTTTACTGCAATTTAAATTTCCAATTTTGCCAACATATAAATTTGTCAGACCATCTTGCTAATGCTCAGTTTATGACCAATCTTCAAAGCTATTTAAGCATTAACTCCATGCAAAAAAGAAACAAATATAAGAATAAGATCCCCAAATCGACATGCCAGTAGTTTTATCAACTAAGTCAGGTAGTTGAAAACTGAAGCAAGATGATGTAGCTACACAAGTTTTTGTTAGTAAGAATATCCAACAATGTAAAAAGGACAACAATATTGCATAGCATGATATTTGGTGAACAACTTCAAAACACACCAATCTATAACCCGAGGGATACAATTTGTGATCTTATCAATATCAAGAACATTTAGCTTGTCAAAAAGAGCCAAAACTTGCACTGCACTGAGGGTATGCACTATATGTGGATCATGTCCGATGTTACCCCCAAACCCACCTGCATAAACAAAGTGCATGGTCCCATCATGGCTTCCACTTTTATAACGAAATCTAATACATAAAAATACTTTGGGGAGACCATTTTAGCAGCTTAACAAACCAGATTCATGTTGACACTCCATGACCCATGAAACAACTTCATCTTGATCCACTATTTCCAGCTTTCCAAGAAGATCTAGAGTGGTCAATCCCCAGTATGCTCCATTCATTCTTAGATGCTCTGTTACCACTGATTCAAAATCATCCTTCCTCTGAGTAGAATAAAATCACCCAAAATTCAACAAAACATCGCAGAACCAACAAAGGGGAGGAAAATTCAGCTGTTAGAAAACACACCTTTTCAACTAATAAAATGTATTGAACATGTTTCTCAGCTTCCAGCTCTCCTATTTTTCCTCCCATTGTGAATTATTTTGCTCCGGGATTACAAGCTACATACAATTGAGGCTTGTTGTATCATCCGTAACCTATCAGAAAAAGAATAGGGGAAGTACAAATGGATTCTGGTAAGAGACTTTTCCATTCATATAAATTTTTCTTGTCTAGAATTTTTACATTGACTTGTATGCTGGAGTTGAGAAATCAAAGACAAGAATACCTCCTCATTTCCATTTCAGTCTTTTCCAATGCCAATAATGGAATCAAGAAAGAAACGGTTCTGGGGTATTAACTTCTTTTAGGGTTTCCTCCCATTTATTAGCAACCAAACACAAAACCTAAATTTTCTCAACAACCAAACCAACAGAAAACATAATTTTTGTTTCAAAAGGATCATTTTTTCTTCCTCTGATCCACTCTCAGAAACCAAAACAAGTCAAAACATGAAACTTAGAAATATATATTTCTTCCTTTCATTTCCTTCCACTCTCTTGGCAACCACCATCCAATCTCCAAACAAGGCATAAAGAGATCGAGCGGAAGAGGAAAAGAGTGAGACTTACTCACCTGCAATGAAACTACCGAACGATCGCCGCCGGCGATATACTAGATTCAGATCTCGGATGAAGGCGAAGACTCAGAAAGGGTAAGCTTCTCTTCCTCTTGGGCCTGGAATGATAATGGGCTCCATGACTTAATGGGTAGCCAGGATGGGCCCCAAATTCCAAACAGAGCAACGGCCCATTAATTTGACAATATTTCACCATTTCTATTATTATTGTTATTATTTTCTATAATATTATTTAGAATTATGTGTACTTATTTAATTCTAGATTCCATTATAAATTTTCAAATTAAAATCATATCACAAGTCAAATACCAATTAATTTTATTAAAATAAATAAATAATTTAATTTTAAATTCAATTATAGATTTTGAAACTAAATTAATATTCACATGTAAAATAGATACTATTTGATGTATATATAGATTTAATAGTATAAGTATGAAAAAACAAAAGGCATTGCTTCTCTTGATAAACAACGTAATTTGATGTAATAGTAATTTAATGATCTTGAAACGGGGTGAATTTGTTTAAATCATAAATCACATTTTAGCCTTTTTTTCTCAAGAAATATTAAATATATAATATTATTAAGCAGATGTAGAGTCTATTTGATAATGATTATAAGAAACGTTTCTAATCTTTTTAATACTATAAAAAAACTTTATCAAAATAGTTGTTTTCAAGTGTTAGACGGGTAAAAATATTTCTCAAAATCATTGTCAAATATGCTTGAAGTTAATTTACTTTAAATTAAGAGAAAACTATTAAAATGAAAAGGATGCTAAATGATTTTGAAGGGAGGTAATTGAGCATTTTAATGTCGATAAAAAATTAATTATAATAATGCCAGATAAATGATCTTGAAAATGAAGTAATTGCATTAGTTATTATTGATGTCGTTTGTTTGTTTGTTTTTTTTTCTATTCAAATGTTTAAATGGAACAAGTCAAATTGTAATCATTTACGTGTAGAAACCAACTAATCCATGTAGTTTAACTAGCCCCAATTCAACTAGTCTAGATTTTTGTTTCTTTTCTTTTCTTACATATTCATAGAAACCATATGGAGTATTTTTTTTTTCATAACTTTTATGTTTAATTTTGTTTTAATGTTAATATAATCATTCACGTGTTTTGTCTACTTTTTGGTTCAGACAATAATGTACCCTTCAATCCAAACATTGCTTTCTTTGTTGAGTTTGACGGCTGATTTAAGGGTTTTAATGGGAAAAGACAATTATCCTTTCCAAATTAAAGGTAATGTTTTGTGAGCTTTTTCATTAAGGGAAAATTCTTGAATGCTTTGTAAACCTTTATTTATTGCATTGTAGTATTACATGATCATACAATTTTTTATAAAAAAAGTTTCAAAACTTTCAAGGTAAGAAATAAATAAGGATATGACATAAATCTCTTAAACTTAAAACACAATTTCACTACTAGTACAACAAATTACAACACTTTTTGTATTCTACTTTTGAAATTTTGACTACAATTAGATGTTGTTAGCTCTCCTTCCACAAGCCTAGTATGGTCTTTTTTTTTTATATCATAAATGGGTCTTAGAAGGCAAATTAAATTCTAATTTAATATAATTTATACACTTATTTTTATAAAAGTAATTTCTTAAATGAAGTGCATTCATGAGGTGACTTTCTTCCACACATTTATGATATGTGGATTGAAAATTGGATTTGAAAATTATGTTTCCAATATTATTATTAATCCTTTCAATTAATCTCATTCAACTAGATCATTCCTTTTTTAACTAATTATGTCGTATGTAAGTAAAAGATAAACGCCCTAAACTTGTTCTCCAATAGTACAATGATTTAGTGTGTTTATAGTTGTACGAATTGAATTCTAATAGGAATCACTAACAATATGAATAAGAAGTAAATAAAGATATGATACAAATGTCATACACTTATAACAAGATTATATTAGAAGTACAACAAATTATAACAATACTTTATGTATTGTACTTTTAAAATTTTTAAATGAGACCAAATCAACTACCAACTTAATTTAAATTTCATATATAGTTTTTATAAATTATATATATTGATAAAGAAACTATAAGAGGTTTCGACTGTATAAATTTGCTTTGCAAATTAATCAAAATTTGTTTAATTACTACTTATAGAACTAATTGTGGGATATCGATTATCAAGTGTATGCGATTGTGGAGTAATGGTGGACTTTCTCGTTTCATTGTAAATGTATTATATCCTTCACACTACAATATGAAAACCATGTTAATCTCAATAATAGAATATGATTTTTTTTTTTAATACTTTATTATTTATTCTCATTTTCCATGACAAGATGAGCAAATATAGGGAGAAAGTGCTCAAACTATTGATAATGTCCCAACAAAATGAAGTTAAGGAAATGATCTACCAATCGATGGATGACAATGTAATTAGTTCATGGTCGTTGTAGATGGATGAATTTTATTTCAATTGTATGCATGAAGTATTTCAATTGTATGCATGAAGTATTTCAATTTTCTAAAATTATAACTTAAGTGTGGTGTTAGGAATATATTCCAATTGCAAATACATATCATTTATCATTTTGACATGACAAATGAACTTTTACATTTTGCTTTTAATTGACTCACATTTGTTAAACTACTATTGTCATTTAACTATTTCATATATAGCTTGTGGAACAAAAAAATTGGACTTCATTCAATCATGAAACCACTATGTTTGAACATGTTGTAGTGTATCATAATGTTTTTAATGAATTTTTGTTGTAGATGTGATATGAATACCAAAAAAATATCTTGACATATCATCATTAAAAATCTAACACAAATTTGTATTACGAAAATAATGTTCAAAAGTGCAAATAGTTCCAAATACAAATACATCCAACTACAAAGACATAAAACATTATAAATATGGTTCAAAACATAATAGACATGACTAAAGTATTCGATTAATTAATTTTGAAACATAAAACCAAAAATAAGATAAATTATCCAACTAAAATTACTTTATACATTAACTCAATTTTTGTTAAAATATTTTTGTCATCTTCATCCATTGCATACATTCTTCTTTCAATAATCTCTTGTGGTTTTTGGTAAGTGTTACTATCACCAAATCTTTCAAGGGACGCCCATTTAAAGAAATAACAATAGTATTAGCATATTGGCAACAAATGAAGCACTTGAAGATATCATATTGTTACATGTATTTCGATGCAATATGTGTCAAACAAAGGTAAAAAAAAAATATTTACAAAGTTAGCAATGATCCTATAAAACACATTAAAAACATGGATTTAAACCATCATAAATAATGATAAGATTATAATCCAAAATAGTGGCATCTATAATAAAAAGGTCATGGTCGTGCTAGGGATATATTAAACTAACCCACAATTTCCTAGTTTCATTCATAAGAAAATTTAAATTTTCAAAATTATATTTTATCATAATGTTACTACATTTGCATTGTAAGTGTAGTATATTTGTATTATACCTATGAATTAAAAGAAAAGAAAAAAAGCTTTTTGGGGAAGTTCACAAACCTAAGGCTCGGCTAAAGAAATTTTCCCCTTTGTTTTTTTCTTCCTTAATACACATAGGCAACAACTCATAAAGATGAAGAATGCTCTTTTTGTTTTGTTTTGTTTTTTGTTTGTTTGTTTGTTTGTTTGTTTTTTTTGGGTGGGGAGGTGGAAAAGGGGTGTGTTGGGGGTTTTGTTAAGGGTAGTTTTAGCAATTTTTTTTTTTAAATGACCTTTGGAAGAATTTTCACAATTTATTCTCACCTTTCAAAGGACTTATCAAATTGGGTGACCCTTTCAAATCATTCTCACCTCAGTCCACGCCCTATTCGATAATTCTCCCACGTTTTGCTCATAATTATTATTTAACTTTAGGCATGGGTGTCGTTTGGACTTTATTGTGCATTCACTTGAAACTTTAAGATACAAAAATTTGGTTTTGGTAAAGTATGTACTCATGAATCATGATTTCTATAGAGAATTTAAAATCATAATTCCAAAATAGTGGGGCAAATGTAATAAAAAGGTCATATTCATGCTAAGGATATAACAAACTAACCCACAACTACCCAATTTCGAAAGAGATTTTAAATTTTCAAAATTACTGTATTTGTATTGTAAGTATAATTTATTTATATTATACCTATCTATTTTTTTTTTTATAAAAAAAAGTTTTTATATAGATGTCTATTTATACATTATTAGATTTCTTCTTAAATTCACCAAAAATAATATATATATATATATTTTACAGAAATTGAAGTTCATAGATTTGAGACTCGGTTGAAGTAATTTTCCCCTTTGTTTTTTTTCTTCCTTAATACACATAGACTACAACTCACCAAGACTATTCTTTTTGTTTTTTGTTTTGATTTTTTGGGTGGGTTGTTAAGGGTAGTTTTGGCCAAATAAAAAGATAAAAATAATTGATTTTTGGAGGAATTTTCATAATTATTATCTAACATTTCAGATGACTAATCAAATTGGATGACCCTTCCAAGTCATTTTCACTCCGGTCCACCCTATTTGATAATTCTCATACATTTCACTCACAATTATCATCTAATCTTTCATAGGACTTATAAAATTGGATGACCCTACCAATTTATTTTCACTCCAATCCACCCTATTCGATAATTTTCATACATTTCACCCACAATTATTATCTAACTTTAGGCATGGGTGTTGTTTGGACTTTACTGCGCATTCACGTGAAACTTTAAGGTACAAAAATTTGGTTTTGGTAGAGCATGTACTCATGAGATCGACATGATTTTTGTAGAGGACAATGATGATGATTTTTGTAAAGAATCTAATGTCATAATTCCAAAATAGTAGCAAATGTAAACAAAATGTCATGGTTATGATAGGGATATAACAATTAACCCACAACTAGTTATTTTCTTAAGAAATTTTAAAATTTTAAAATTATATTTTATCGTAATGTATCATAATATCACTATATTTGTATTATAAGTGTAATGTATTTATATTGTACCTATATATGTTTTTATAAATAAAAAAACAAGTTTTTATAGAAATTGAGCATAGATTGCTCTTTTTTGTTTTTGTTTTTTTTTTTTTTGGTTTTTTTTGTTTGTTTGTTTGTTTTTTTTTTTCTTTTTCGAGTTGTTAAGGATAGTTTTGATAATTTTAAAAAACCTTGTGGGATAATTCTCTTCTCTTCACAATTATTATCTAACTTTAGACATGAGTGTCTTTTGGATTTTATCGGACATTCATGTGAAACTTTTGAGGTACGGAAATTTGGTTTTGCTAGAACATGTAACTCATGAATAGAATATTTTTGAATTTCAAGATTCCCCTACTCATTTTCTATTCAAATTTCAGGGCAAGAAAGATTCCACAAATTTCCCCTGATGTTTTGATATGCATTTCTAAGTTCTTGTTTGTGAGGAAAAAAAACAAATCTCCCTCCCTTCTGCCTCAGACTCCTTTCTTGTCAACTATCAGTAACAGCTGGAGATGATATGAATAGAAAGCCTCAGACTCCTTTCCTGGACCCTTTCTTGTAACCAATCAATAACAGCAACTTTAAATTTTTTGGACTATTCAATGTTGCATGATCGACTCCCTTCCTGAACCCTTTCTTGTCAGCAATCGGTAATAGCAGCTTTACTTTTTTTTTTTTTTTTTTGGAATATTCGATGCTGCACGAATCGGAAGATGAAGACAATCCATAACCTTTTTTTTTTGTTTTCGATTTTAAAAAAATAAATACAATAACTTCTAAAATATAATAACAATATGTTTAAAAATGACTAAGAAATCGTGTTTTATATTTTTAATACTTGAATGATAAAAAAAGTTAACTATTAGAAACAGTTTCTAAAATTACTACCATTCTAAATAGATAATAACTTTTAAATATTATTTTAAAAGCTAAGGTATTAAAAATTTTTAAAACTTTTAAAAATAATTTTTCAAATTATAAAACAAGTCCTTATTTTTATATCATGTTAAGATAAAAGTCGTTACTATTTTCTATTAGATTGAAATTATTACTAGTTTCTATTTTTAAAATATAAAAAATATATATAATTAAAATTAATTAAATATTTTTAAATTTTAAATTATTTAATCTCAATATAAAATAAATTTAAAGAAATATATGCAAATAATTTATTAAATTTAAAAAATATTCCTTTTTATTTTTTATTTTTCATAGTTTTTTACAACCAATAAGAGGTATATATAATAGGATATTAGGATAATATATACTAACCGTGCATTTGGTAGAGTTTTTATTCGAAGTATTTATAGTGAACGTACGTTCTTTGAAATTGTTTTTAGAAGAATATATTACATATGAAATTATTTTTAAAAAAAAACACTACAATTGATTTTTTAATACTAGAAGTGTTTTTTCATATTTTTAAAAGTGTTTCTTAAATTTTACTAAATATTTAATTTTTTTCAAAAACATTTTTTAAGTCAAAAGTGCTTCTTTCAAATGAATTCTAAAAAAACCAAATGAAGTTATTATTTAAGTTTATATTAATAAAAATAAAAATTGAAAATTTTCAATTTCAACATAACGCTATTTTTATTCTTAAATTTAGATATTATTGAACCAAACATGCCAATATCAAACATACAATTTTTATTTATTAACTAAAAACTATTCTTGCCCCCTAAATCTTATTAAATAACAATTGGCTAAAAACTAGATAAGTGCAAGAAATAGAATTGAGATATATAAACTAAAATAAAGTGAGATCATATTATTTTTAAAAAAAAAATTAATTACTTAACATTGACAATCCCAAAAAGGTGATATGGAAGCAAAAGTTACTATTGTAAAATCACTTTTAGAAGGCCACATGTGATTTTTAGAAGAATCATTTTGTCAGGTGCAAGTCCAAAATTTACTTCACGGTATTTATTAAATTTTGAAAAAGATTTTTAAAGCTTCTCTAAATACCTCATTTTTATAGGAAAAGCACTTTGAAGTATTTAGAAAGCACTTCTACAAATGAATTACAAATGAGATCTTCATGAACCCTACAGACAATCCAAACCTAATGCATGGTAATTTGAGCATGCCCATTAGAGGAAACAGGCCTAAAGAGCAATGCTTGTACATGATCTTCAACACTAGAAGTCTTGTTATCATCTCCATGCTGGTAAATGACTTGTGCAGTTCTTGAGAGGTTAAAGGCAGCTTTGATGATTGAAAGAGGCAATGCAGACGAAGCAACCAGCTCCCCATTGAGCTCTACCCACAAGCTCTGGATCATCTGCCTTATGTGTTTCCTGCAGGCTTCATCTTCCAACACAGTATCCATCTCTCGCTCTCGCTTGTAGCATTCTATACTCGACGCGTTATCTCCTCTCTCTTGCTCCTCCTAATTCAACCATTCATTTCATATATAATATGATATCAGAGATAGCTTTGATTTGCTAGTACTATTCTTTCAAAGTTAAGGTTTTAGTGACCTACTCTTGCAGTTCCCAAGTCATCCCAAAGCCGAAGAATTTTCCCTGAGCAGGAGAAGATGTTGGGATAGGGCTTCAACATGGCCATATTTTCCCTAGTAACACCTTGCCCCATAAGAAAAAAAGCATGCACCAAGGCCATGTATGTGCCTCCAGTGGTAACTGCATTAGTTAGATACTCTTCTAGTGAGGGTACGTGGCCACCTTTGAAACAATAGGCTTCAGCTAGGAAAGCTCCAAAGATGTCCATCCACTGCAACATGAAAATTAATATTTCTCTATCAGGCATCAATTTCTGGTTTCCTTCGTATTCAATCACGTGGAATCCACAACAAACATCTGGACCACAATCCCACCCCATAATTACTCCCCCTGATGGGGATCCAAGACGGACACCTTCTATGGTAAATATTCATAATAGCCCCATCCCAACCACCTAGATATAGACTACTTTAAATTTAAAGAGTCTTCATGACTTAAAAATGTTTATATATATATAATGTAAGACATTATAATCGATCACCGTTCGTTTTAGGTCTTCTATGACGCTCCATCCATGCTCCTTCAAGATCCTGTATGCAATGTCATTAGTAGTGTTGTACAATGCCATGTAACATATCTTCATGTACTCAGGGAGCTGATCCATTGCACCAAGATCCCATCTACATGTCCAAATCAGCCTTCATGTTATTGATCATGCATGTAATGGATAAAACCGAAAAAATGCACAGAAGTAAGCAAATACTAAACCTTTTTACTGCATCAGTGAAGAGAGCAAGCTCGTCCAAAGATCCATAAGAGTCGTAAATATCATCAATAACTAGTAAGATAGCAATGGCCTTGGTTAATTCGATGCGGCAGCTTGAATGCCTGGGATCTGGAAATATCCCCACTGTCCATAAGAAGCACTCCATCGGCCGGTCTCGAGCAAAATCAAGCTTATCAACAAGACCCAACTGTTTCCACCACCTTTATAGAATTGAACATGGATGGCCTTAGTCAAGAAATGAAATTAATCTTAGGTGAAATCAGTTTTCTATTATCTCAAATTATAATAAATTAAGGTTGAAAATTAAAAATTTACCTTACTATCTCAGCCAACTCTTTCTGGTGCAGTGATTGAACCATGTCGAAATCCAATTTTGCCAGCTCTAGAAGAACTGAGTTCGGGTTGCTTTCCCTGCTATATTCGTCTATATAGTTTCTAGCCTCCAACCTCGCCATCCTCAAGTGCCTGGGAAGCTCGAGTGCCCGGCCGACATGGCTGCTAAAATGGGGTTCCATGTGCGGCATAGACTGTATGAGGTGAATCCTTGTGAACTCCTTGGCTTCTGCTAATACTTCTTCATTTTTGGCCCCCAAGTGAGATGCCTCATGTAAACTCAGCATACCCCATATGTCTTCAGTCAAGCTTTCCTTGAATTTTCCATTCTTATCCATGAACTTGCCAAAAACATCTGAGGCTCAGAACAAGAAACATTTCTATATATAGCCCTTGAAGAAATAAAATCATAAGAAAAGGGAGATCATTTTATATAATCGAAGGAAAACAGTTGACAGATGCAGATGCTTCTCTCCAGTAGATATATGATCTGTAATTTTCTGTGATGTTATTTGAAAATAAGCAAACAAAAACAAGGCATAGAAATGTGAAGAACTGAAAATGGAGATGGAGAGAGTGTTTACCAGAATGAGTTGGGAACCCATTTTGGCGAAGCAACCGGAAACGAAGGGCAGTAGTGAAGAGATCTTCACTGGCATTCCAGTCGCAGAACCTTTGCAATAGTGCATTTATCTCGCCTTCAAAATGGTATGATAGACCTAGCCTCTCAACTGTGTCTACCATCTCCATAGCAGCCCTTGAATCCCAAGCTCTATAGAATGCCTCCCAGGTTCTTTCCTTCACTTCTTTCATCCTTCTGGTGCTGCTATCAGCTTCAGAATTCACCGCCTAACACCAACCAAAAACCCAGAACACTTTAGTTAAATATCTGAACAGATTCAATGACGCGCTTTCTAATTTTTTAAGAGCGAAATCACTACATGTGGAGATAGAGTTAAGGACTTGAGCAAAGAATAATCATGGCTTCCAAGGAGTGGCTTTGACGATGATGATGGCGATAAATGGCAGCTGGTGCAAGGGGAGGGGCGCGTCCGCCATGAACAAGGAGACGATGAGACTTGAAGTGAAGGAGCGACAAAGGAAGATGGCAGCACATGTGAAGGCATGGTAACGAGCCTGCTCATATTCAAAGCCATTTCTATTATAATAAGCAGCTCCGGCTTTCTCGTGGTGCTTTTACATGGCATATAGGTAGTTAGAGGGCTAGCTGCTCAACCACACGCATGGATGTCACAATTTCTGAAATTATTTTGTTGCCTTTTAACCGATTTTTATTTTTAAAAGAATTTTTTGACCACTGTACCATTTTTTTTAAAATAGCAATGAGGCCCACGACGTTCAAATTTAGAATTATCTTTTGAGCTCTAAAACTGTGTTGGAGAAAAAAAAAAAAAAAAAGAAGAGTAAGGTGGGGTGTGTTTTTCTTTGTTTTTCATGGAATAGAAAAAATTAAATATTTTAATTTTTTTATTTAATTAAAAATAATATATTGATATTAACCATTATAATTAAACTGTAATTATTTGTACCTAATCGTATAAATATTATTCACTTTAGATTCAAAAGGGTCCTCACGGTTTTAAAACACGTCTATTTGGTTAAAAATAACTCATATATTAGGAACTTTTTCCCCTATTAGATGTGAAGCATTACAAACACCTTCATGCAGACACAACGTTTTATGTCTCACGGGATTATGAGACTAAATAGACAAACACCCTCTACAGGGTCAACAAATCCCAAATCAAGGTCAGGGATTAACTCTGATATCATTTATAATATACTCCTAACTGTATAGATATTGTTCATTTTGGGCTTAAGAAAACCTTCACAATTTTAAAACATGTCTATAAAATTAAGAGAAACTTATATATATAGCATTAGGAATATTTTTTTCTATCTAATATAAGACATCACATAAATTGAATTTACGATTGATTCAATATCATCTATTTAAAAAAAAAACATAGATAAATATATGGTTTCATCTATTCAATCCTGAGGAAATGTAGACAAATATTGACTTTTTTATGACTTGAAAAGAATTTATGAAAAGATAAAAATACCCTTATGGGGAGGGCACAAAATTTATCTAGGCACCCCACAAATGAAGGAATTTATGAAAAGATTAAAAAAATACAGGCCATGAATTATATCGAGGCCCTCGTGCCATACATTAAGACCTTCCCTTGTATGTGCATAAACTATTTCTCTCGATTTAAACAAATAAAATAAAATATTGTTGCTTTGTTCAACGGAAAATGGCCATGGCCATGAATTATATCGAGGTCCTCGTGCCATACATTAAGACCTTCCCTTGCATGTGCATAAGCTATTTCTCTTGATTTAAACAAAAAAAAATAAAATATTGTTGCCTTGTTCAACGGAAAATGGCCATGGCTATACAACAAAATGCCCTTTTGTTGGTTTGTTCAACGGAAAATGGCCATGGCTATACGCAGTCAATGAAGATGGCTGCTGCGCAGCAAATTGAGAAGACCCGGCTGCGCAGCCAATGGAGAAGAGCAGGAAGAAGAAGACAGCAACACTGAATTGGTGATGGTTGGACTGTCTACTCGCCCTAATGGATAACAACTCACATTATGGTAGATCCGACTGAAATTAAATCATGAACGAATAGGGTACTAGATAGACATCACAATGGTTGGTGGCCTTTTGCTAGCAAAAATAAAAAAAGTGTTTTCAAATGGTAGATCCAACTGAAATTAAATCATGAACGGATAGAGTACTAGATAGACATCACATTGGTTAATTGGTGGCCTTTTGGTAGCAAAAATAAAAAAAAAATGTTTTCAAGCTGCTTTTGAGTTTTGAAAACATAGTTGAGAAATTATATTTACATCTATCAAACTCTCTTTCCATCCATATTATTTATATATTCATTTAAAAATTAAAAACCTATTAATACATCTGCAAGTAATTTTAAATGTGTATATCAAAGTCAAAAGTCAAAAGTTTTGATATAAAACTTTATTCTAATTTAATGGTTAATAAAAATAATATTAAACACATTAAGAAACTTTTTACAGATTAAAAATAGAAATATTTATATATTGTTACCCTAAAAGATAAGAGGCAAAACAAATTATTTTTATGTTATGAGTAATGATAGACAAATTTTTTATTATTACTTTAACTTCTTTTTCTTCATATATTAATCAATGTTGAATCCTAGTAGTTTTTTCATGGATGCAATAAATAAAAATAGTTTTTTAAATAATGAATCGTGGAATCCACAAAATAAAAGCTGGAGGCTCACATTAGGGATCACAACGAGATTGGTTGGGGATGGATCACTCTTATCCCAACCCTGTTTTATTTATTTATATATATTTCCATCCTCACCCAAACAAAATTTAAACAGGTGGGATGGGACTGACATTAGAAATTCTCATACTTGTCTCGCTAAGGTTAATTTTTTTAATATTTTATTTTATTTTTTAAAATTTAATTAAAAATAAATATAATTTATAAATAAAAAATATTATAAATTATTTTTATGAAAAATAATAGTTGATTTATATTTAAAAAGTTGAAAAATGAAAAAAATTAACTAAAATAATTTTTTATTTAAAATTATATATAATCCAGGTAGTGTGAAACGGAACAAAATCATACTTGCTCCAAACTCTTCTCAGATTTTTTAAAACCTTTTAATTATGCTTTAAATATGATAAAAACTTGAAAAAAATATGTCCCATTACTATCAGTAGCTCATATGCATGTTTTGAATCATGCATGAAAGAAAATTTCCTATTTTATCATTTAATTTAGTTTAATTTTATATTAAAATGATAAATCTAAAACATGCAAGTTTTAAAAAGTGACTTTTATTTTACTTTATTTTTACAAATGATTTTATGAAATAAAAAAGATGAAATTATTGTTCTTATTTTTTAAAAAATTATTTTCTTTTTTGATAGGTAAACTAATCATGATTAAGGTCTTTGGAATTTAAAAAATAAAAATAAAAAAGTGATTTCGGTAATTCGGCTTACAAAAATAGGTGAAATAATTCATTTTGGAGAATTAATTCACCGCCCTTTTCCTTCCTAATTCCTTCCCAACCTCTGCTCCAAAATTATATCTCAGCTTCTCAATTATTCATTATTCACTCTCTTTTGATTTGTCTCCTTCTCTGATATATAGCTTCCTGCGGTTCCCACTCCATTCATTCAGGAATTTTGTCGAGCTTTTAAATGAACTGGGTATCACGGATTTCCCACAAATCTTTAAGGAATTTAGACGCATATTCACACCGATGTGGGTAACTGATGCCACAATCTATTTACGTTTGCGTTGTGTTTCTATCAATCTTCTTATAAATGCATCTTGTTGAAAGGAAAAATGGGTGGTGAGTGCGGGAGAATCAAAAGGGAATAGAAAATAATACAAGGGGTATGAAAACAGGAGGAAATGGGAGAAAGTGATGAAGGTTATGAATAATAGAGGGAGCCCACCAACCGCCATTCCTGAGGGATAAGATTAATTTAACTGCCAAAATTCACATGGACACATGTGGAGTGATTGATAGAGAAGTGGGGGATTTGAATAGAGTAGTGAGTTTATAATAGGAATAAAAGAGGGGGCTGAGATGGGGACCATGTGAGAGAACAGGAGGCCAGCTTCATTGGGAAGGAGGGCCTCTTCTTCTCTGCAGAAGAAAACCCCATCTTCATCCCTATTATTAGAGAGAGAGAGAGATGAAAAATGGAAGCTGAGGTGTCACCACATGGATTTATGCCAAGCCACACCATACCCAGCATTTTATGTTTTGTATTAAAAAAACCAAAAGAAAAGCAGAAAGATGGGAGGGAGTGAAACAAGTGGGTGATTGCACATGTCCCACACCTAATCTGCATTTTATACTTAATAAATTATCTTTATCACCATTTTCCATGCTTTTGCCATTATATGTCCTAATAATAATTAAAATTTGACACTGAAAATGGTAATTACTTTGTATTTTGTGATATTATCCAATCATCTTCATGGAATGTTCCAAAATTAAAATTCAATCTCTATGTTTGAAATTGTGGAATCTTTTCACATGAAATCCAACTTGGCACAAACTACGGTAGTTTTAGGCTATGTTTGGCTCCAGGAAAGTACAAAGAAAAGAAAAAAAATGCTAAGGAAAATGATTTTCTCATGTTTGGTTGTCCTATGAAAAATATCAAAGAAAATCAAATATAATTAAAACTAATTAAAAATTTATGTATTTTTAAATTATTTAATCTTTATATTGATGAGTTAAAATAAATAAAATAAGTTTGAAGTAACAAAAAAAATAATTTATCAACTTTTAATCTATTTTTTTATTTTCCTTCATTTTTTCTTTCCTTCTACTTTTCCTTTGTATTTTCTTTCCCTCGCATTTTCCCTCAAATTTTCCGGGAGCCAAACATAGTTAGAATTAGTTTTGATAGAATGGTTTTTAAAATTACGGTACTTGTGCAGAAAGCCCCATGTGAGGTGGCATGTTAAGTTTTAGCCAGCTTTTTGTTCATCACTAGCTCAAATCCTAACAGTCGAAGATTTGGAGCAAATGGTAATTACGAGGACAAGGGTATTTTTTCTTTGTGTTGGAAATTGGAAGTAAATGGTTAGGCCAAAGTAGATTAATCACAATCCAAGCATTTGTCTCTGCAATTCAAGTCTCATTGCTGCTCTGCTCATGTGATGTGCGATTGTGATAGGCATGCGAAGACTGAAGACTGAAGGCTACTGTTTAGATCCATGATTAAGTTGAATCTCTGTCGTTATTTTTATGCCTTCTCTTTGTATTCTGAAATAGTAAACTTTTGTTTGGAATTTTGCCGTGTTTATAATAGTCGCAAGCTTTTGATTTTAATCAAAATAATTACTTTTCTAGTTTTATATCTTATTAAAATAGGTTTGTGACTCTAAATATGACTCCTAAAAGTAAAAATAGGCTTGTGAAAATCGAATCAAAGTCAAAAGTTAAGTTACCTATTAGGAAGGTACGACGACAAATCATAGCATCTCTCTAAATCCTAAAAATTAGGTTTCTACTAATTAGTTTAGGCAAGTGTGACAATTGATTGATTAATCGTGAATACCAAACAATAATCAAAGAATGTAATGTGGCCAAAGTGTATATCAAGAAAAAATGATCAAGTAAACGAGAGATAGAATACATACCTAAGCAGCGAATCAATTATGTGCCATAATGAAAACAAGATTAGTGGGCAAGTATAGAATAATCGCATGCATGTCATATAGTATGGTATAAATCAATTAATATCAATTAAACACAATAGTTAGGATCAATAACCAAAAGTGAGTAGCTCATATGTCAGGCTCCACCAATGCCCAATTTATTTTTATATAAATTAATTTAATAAATTTTATTATTTTAGAATTATGAAAATTTATTCATACTTATTGAAAAAAAAAAAATCAAAGAATAGGCATGCTAGAAGGAAATTGGCAACAAAAAGTTTATTGAAAATAAGGATTCTATTGTCTAGAAGAAGTCTCAAGATGAACTTTTAAAGTTGAAATTATTCTAGTTGAAAATAGTTTTGAAAATTCAATTTAAAAACCTGTAAATTCTCACAAAGATAGGAAAAGTAAAGATAAAAATATCGATAATCACAGATATATCGATACTTTGATTTTACAGATATGACAGATATATTGGAGATATATCGGTGGATATTTTGGAAAAAAAATTTGGTAGGCCTAAAATTATTAAAAACTCATGAAAATGCAAGAAAAACCTCATAACAATGTAATTAGAAGTATAATAGACATTTAAAAATTATTTTATTGAAGAATTTGATATATGTATAATATAATTTGCGATATTGATGTAATTATATCATGTGGATCTATAAGAAATGTTAATTTTGTAATTGTACACTCATTATGAAGTTACATAAAATACTTTATTTCATTAAATATCAATAATGTGTACACATTACATTGCAATATCTCTTTAGTACCAATATGAGGATCGATGTAGTTCGATGGAATTGATAGGTGAAGGAACCTCATCTTATTGTTGGAGACAATATTGGTACCAACTCAATGAACATCGATAATATTTATTAAAAATTCTAAAATGTCATGCATATATCTCTTGAATGTGATTTCAATGTAAACAAAAATTACGTAAACATTTAAATTTAACATGTTGTAATGGAATGTGAAAAGAAAATTAAATAATCATGTAAAATGAGCATATTCCAAATATACTAATTTGTGCTAATAGCTAAATTAATTAAATAATTTAGCTAATTTAGTTTACTAAATCTAAATCTATGAGAAATCTACAAAATATACTATTTAATTATAATTGAATGTAAAAATAAAATTAAATAATCATTTAATATGGAAATTTTTTTGAATCTAAATTTAAATCTATGAAAAATTTACTAAATGTAGAAATTAACTATAATTGAATGTGAAAATAAATCACAATAATCATAAAACATGAACATATTTGATATTCCAAATATACTAGTTCATGTTAATTAAATTAATTAAATAATTTAGATAAGTTAATTTTTTGAATCTAAATATAATTCTATGAAAAATTTACTAAATATAAAAACCAATTATAATTGAATGTGAAAATAAATCACAACAATCATAAAAAATGAACATATTTGATATTTCAAATATACTAGTTCATGTTAATTAAATTAATTAAATAATTTAGCTAAGTTAACTAGTTGAATCTAATTTTAACTAGATTGAATGTGAAAATCAAATTAAATAAACATATCCATCTATAATTAAATAATCAAATTAACCTAAGGTAATTCAATAAAAATATACAAATTAATTACAATTGAATGTAAAAATAATATAAAATCATCCATATTGAAAATATACTAATTAATTGAAAATACATGAATTAAATACAATTGAAAACAAAATTAATTACAATTTAAAACAAACATACCTTAAAATAATTGAGTAATTGAGCAACCTTAGAAAAATTTGGAGCAAATGAAGAATGAAATCAAAGGTGGATGTAATGGATGAAAAATGGGCTATTTATAGAAAAATTTTAGGCCAAAATAGTCGTTGAAAGATGGTTGTACCGTTGAAAAAAAATTTTGGTTGTTGGATCAAAATCTAGGCGAAATCTAACCGTTGGATCTTGATTTTATCGTTGGAAAAACATCCCAACCATTGGATCAAACCTAGATTCAATCAAGGGCATTGGATGGATGACCATTGGAGGTGTTAGAGGCGGACGTGATTTGGGTTGTCAAATCACGCTAAAGGGAAAGGTAAAAATTGCCAAAAAAATTGACGATTTTCCATCGTCCCATACTATTTTTTGAATTTATCGCCTTTTGTCAATATATCACTGATTTATCGATGAAATTTTGCAAAAATTTTACGATTTTTCTCCCCTTCAACAAATCTCCATGAAATATCATCAATACATCCCAACATTTTCTTCCCTAAGGAAAAGTACACCAAGAGAAAGGAAATGAAGGATCACGCAGGCATAAGAATGGTGCACCAAAGGTGGCAATGATGAGTGAGGCCTAGGAATGGAGATGTGCTAGTAGGATTGAGCAGGAGATAAAAAGTGAGCCCCCAATGCAGCCATTATTCAACTTCAATAGCAGTAATGAGCTCCTTCCCAAAAGTAAGGCTTGTCAAGGACACATCATCCAGAGCGTGAATAGCTCTAATGTGGGTACCCTTCTTGTTTTGTAAATAGCGTTGAACCTATGAATGCTAATATGAAAACTTATGCACACCGCTCTAATGTGGCATATATCATTTGAATCAATTGGTGGATGAGAGAACTGGTGACATAGCCATCGTGTCGATATCGTTGATCCTTTAATCTCATATGCAAGGGGAGTCACACATAAAAGTTCATAACATAGTAGTGATCAATCTATGTCACATGTGCCAGTGATGGGAAGCCCATGAATACGAAGTCCTAATATGATTGCAACATCCTGTAAAGTAACAATCATCTCCCCAATAGGTAGGTGAAATGTGTGTGTCTTAGGACGTCATCTCTCAACTAGACTAGTGATCAGTCCCTAATCAGTGTAATGTGTCCAATACGGTATATACCATAAAATTTAGATCGAATAATATAAGGTCAAAGACAAGGATCTATCTCTCGCTCCCACATAAACCTAGATATATGTTGTCGACAAGTCAAGACTAAAGCAAGCTGTAAAAATACAAATAAATCATTTAGATAATAAACTCCAAAATTTTTCATTCTTTAAAGAGATATTATGTGTTTTCATATACATACCTGGCCAGAGTCAGCTAAACGAGACTTGTGTCTATCCTATAGAACTAGAATAAATGTATCTAATGGATCTAGATCAAAACTATGTCCTCTATACTCCATATCTGTAACAAAATTGTAAAGATAAATAAACAATACTTATTGTTTTTAAATAAAAAAATATTTATAATGGAAAAGTTTTAAAATTTTATGGAGTTTTTCCTATATTAAGTATATATCAATTTGATAAATTTAAGTAGATCAATTCATTTATGACCAATAAACAAGTCATTAGTCTAAATTAAAATTTCAGATACAAATACAATGGAGCATTTTATAAATCTATTTAATATTAATTTTAATTATAGAAAAAAAATCATTTATAAATTAATTTTAATTTTAATTTATAAATCTATTGAATATTAATTTTAATTTTAATAAAATTGATGCCAACATGATGACCCTTCTCAAATAATCCACCAATAATTTTTTTGAGATAAAATATCATATATTAAAATTAAATTAAATGTTATCAACCATTAAATAATATATTATTTAAATAATTATGTTGTTATTCATAAATCACTTGATATTTGATTAAACCTAAAAGTCGAAAAAAAAAATTAAATCTCAAAATCAAATAAAAGATAACTCACCACAAAAAATATATTAATAAAATATCAAATATACAATTATAGAAAAAAAATCATTTATAGATATATATATAAACATTATTTGAATATTAAAAATGAAAACAAATAAACATTTTATAAATCTATTTAATATTAATTTTAATTTATAAATCTATTGAATATTAATTTTAATTTTAATTTTAGTCTTCAATCTTCTCTTCTTGTTTAGTTTTGCTTTCTTGGAGGGAGCCATTGTTGATAGAAAGGTATAGAAAGAGTGACTATTGTTCTGTAAAGAAGTATGAGGATAATGGGGTGGTAATTTGAGTATAATCTAGTTCTTTTTTATGATTTTTGCAGCATTACATTGTTTATATGGGGGATCACTCATACCAAGATTCAGAATTTGTGGTTGCAGCTAACCATGAGATGCTAACTTCAGTTACTGAAAGGTAAGGGACCATGATCCCTAAAAAGAATAGGCTATTGGTTTTCTATGTCTTAACTCAATTTTGACAGTGTGGATTGTAACATTTGATATGTTTTTCTATGATTCTACATGTTGTGGTGGATTGTTTTTAGTGTTGATAGAGCATAGGCAGTGTCACTTCACCATTACAGTAAAAGCTTTAGAGGGTTCTCAGTCATGCTTACACTAGAGCAAGCTTAAAAACTTGCCAATTTTCATATGTTCCATCCATGAACATCACTAGCTTATTATGAGTCTAACAAAGAATTAAAGATAAGGTCTCCAACTTATGGTTATAGCAAATCAAATCCTAATAATAGCTAAGCAGAGTCTAAATCAAGTAGAGTTGAAGTATTGAAAATTTTAAAACTATTTGGTTTGAGACTCCTTAAAGGATGCAAATAATGCCTTAATCTCTGGTCCGAAACTAGCCCATGATGACTCTGTTTTAACCCTCATAATTTCCCCCTTTCTAACTCTATCTCCCACCATTGGATCATATTCCTGAATTTTAAGGTCAACCAAACAACAAGGAATTTGAAACCCACCAAGTAATAAAAAGATCAAAATACTCAAGACCACTAATGAAACACACCAACTCTATTTTATTATAGAGGAATGGGTCCATGGAGTGACTCACATTGTAGAGGAAATTCTGATATCATTTTCTTTTCTAGAGTTCTACTCCACCCAAATGACAAGTCAAACATACACGTTTTAGCATTACTTTCCTCTATTTTCTAGGCAACCTAACATTCCCAAAATTTGGAGAATGATGTAGAAATCGAAAACAACCCCACACCTTCAATCTCCTAGCTTAAAATAAAGCCCTATTCATTGGCCCTTGAAAAGTGGAGTACTCCTATTTTTTCTATCCCTATAACAAAAATTAGCGCTTGTCCCTTTCATTTTTGAAGTTCTTAAGAGTGGTCCCCTTCATTTTTAGAGTTTCTAACAGTGATCCCTTCCATTTTTGCAGTTCTTAACCTGGTCCCCTCAATTTTTGGTATCTTTAACCAAAAAAATTCATGGTAGCCTTCCATTCCATATCTGTTTTCTTTACCAAAAAAAAAAACATTTCATTTCTGTCAAGCTCACAATAAATTTTTTTTTTATAAAAAAAACAAACAAACAAACACATCTTTACCAAGCTCAAGATGAAAATAAAATCAGAAACCAAACACATCTACAACAACAAACTAAAATACTTGAAAACCAAACAAATTTACAAAAAAAATAAATAATAAATTTACGTAAACTGAAAAACTCATAAATCTTACTTGACCAATGACGAAACAAGATGAAAATTTGGAAAATATTGAATTTGAGCCAAGGATGAACCAAATACAACCAAATGCAACGGGAGACAACGGGAATGACGAAGAAGAAGGCAAAACCCTAAAGGTAAGAAACCTAACTGAAAAGGGAAAGAAATTGAAAATGATAAAAGGATTCAAAATCGTAGTTGGTAACTACAGTTTTCTTTGATTTTAAAAAAAATTCAAAACCATAATTGGTGACTATGGTTTCTTGACTTGGACTCCTACGTAGCACAAACACACTAGATTGGGCATTATTTTGGAAATTGGTTTACTTTTTGAATTTTTTTTTTAAATATTCTATTTTGGGTCAAAACTCGAGTTTCAGGCCTTGTGATTCCAACATTGAACAATGGCTCAGCCCAGCTTGAATGCATGCTAGCTATGCGTGGAGCATAAACATGGTGGGCATGTTTGGTAGCTTTGAGAAATAGTTTTTGAAAATTATTCATGATTTTTAAGGAATAAAAATCTCTTTAAAAATTTAAAATATTTTTAACCCATTTTTAATATTTTTAAATATATTTTAAAAATAATATTATATTTAGTGTTTTATTTTTAATCATTTTACTTGTTCATATAATTATTTTTAAAACAATTCTTAGAAAATAAGTGAAAAAAAAATATAAAATAAAAAAATATTATTTAAAAACATTATATCTTCTATTCTTAAACAGAAAACAATTTTTTATTATCAAATATATTTTCAGTAATTTTTTATTTTACATAATAGAAAACTGTTCTTAAAAACAATTTTCAAACAAATCCTAAATTTCTAAATTTGATTTTTCAAGTAATTCAATGTTATTAAGTTATAGTGAAATAAATTTTTAAATACATTCATTATATTTCAAGTTAAAATTTTTTTAATGTATTTTGAACTTCAAATTTGATTTAAGACCTAATTAATTTGTATATAATTGACCATCTAAATTGAATCAAATTGATGTTAAACACGATTAGTGTAGTTCAATTTTTTCCATTACTAAAAGATTGTTCTGATTTGATTAAGATATAAACCGATCATTTGATTAAGATATAAACATTACGGGACAACCTCCATGGCATATTCTCCCTTCTCTTTGCGGAGAGTAAATAAAATTTGTATGCTTTACAGTTGATGTTGAAGCTTAAGTGTATCACTGCTAAAAAGGCAGCCCAAATTTGCAACCATGGCCCGACCTAGGCCCCATCACTATCTAAGGGGCTCAAGGGCCAGGCCCAGCCTGCCTCAAAGCGAACAAGTTTTTTTGAAAGGACATTGTGGTAAAATCGTAGAATCCAATTTCAAACCCTAAAAATAAAAATGAGGTTAATTTGGTAATAAAGTTCAAATCTATACCCATTTATGTAACAAACTCCACACCATATAAACCTCTCATCTCCCTCACTGATTTCTGTCGTTTCCAAAACCCTAACCCTAGTGCTAAACTAGAACCAGAAACCTTCACCAAGATGGGTCAGGTCATCCGCACCCAGCGTAAAGGTGCCGGATCTGTATTCAAGTCCCACACCCACCACCACAAGGGTCCGTGGAGGTTCTGGAGCCTGGACTTCGGCGAGCAAAACGACTACCTCAAGGGTGTGGTCACCGAGATCATCCACGATCCCGGTCGCGGCACCCCACTCGCTCAAGTTACCTTCCGCCACCCCTTCCGGTACAAACATCAGAAAGAGCTGTTCGTCGCTGCCGAGGGCATGTACACCAGCTAATTCGTCTACTGTGGCAAGAAGGCCAATCTCGTTGTTGGCAATGTTCTACCGCTTAGATCCATCCCCGAGGGTGCCGTTGTGTGCAACGTTGAGCACCATGTGGGTGACCGTTGTGTGCAACATGGTGGGCATGTTTAGTAACTTTGAAAAATTGTTTTTGAAAATTGTTAATGATTTTTATGAAATAAAAATCATTTTAGAAATCTAAAATGTTTTTAACCCATTTTAAATATATTTTAAAAATAATTTTATATCTAGTGTTTTATTTTTAATCATTTTATGTGCTTATATATCATTTTTTTTCTTTTTGCTTAAAGAAAGTTGATAATCGATTTCTAAATATGAAAGTGCAGATTGCCCAATCAAAGCTTTCATGTCACGATCATCGTCAAGAAGTCCATACAAGTTCAATTGTACGCATGAAGTATATTCAAATTGCAAATACATATCATTTCTCATTTTGACATGACAAATCAATTTTTACTTTTTGCTTTTAATTGACTCACATTTGTTAAACTACTATTGTCATTTAACTACTTCATATATAGCTTATGGAACAAAAAAAATTGGACTTCATTCAATCATAAAACCACTATGTTTGAACATGTTGTAATGTGTCATGATGTTTTTAATGTTTTTTTTTTTTATTGTAAATGTGATATGAATACCAAAAAAATATCTTAACATATTATCATTAAAAATCTAACACCAATCTGTATTACGAAAATAATGTTCAAAAGTGCAAATAGTTCCAAATAAATAATAGACATGATTAAAGCATTTGACTAATTAATTTTGAAACATATAACAAAAAATAAGATAAATTATCCAACTATAATTACTTTCTACATTAACTCAATTTTTGTCATCTTCATTCATTGCATACATTCTTCTTTCAATAATCTCTTGTGGCTTTTTGTAGGTGTTACTATCACCAAATCTTTTGAGGGATGCCCATTTAAAGAAATAACAATAGTATTAGCATATTAACAACAAATGAAGCACTTGAAGATATCATATTGTAACATGTATTTCGATACAACATGTGTCAAACAAAGGTAAAAAAACATATACAAAGTTAGCAATGATCTTATAAAATACATTAAAAACATGGATTTAAACCATCATAAATAATGATAAGATTATAATTCCAAAATAGTGACATCTATAATAAAAAAGGTCATGGTCATGGTCATGTTAGGGATATATTAAACTAACCCACAATTCCCTAGTTTCATAAGAAAATTTAAATTTTCAAAATTATATTTTATCATAATTTTACTACATTTGTATTGTGAGTGTAGTATATTTATATTATACCTATGAACTAAAAAAACCACAACAACAACAACAACAACAATAACAACAAGAAGCTTTTTGGAGAAATTGAAATTCACAAACTTGAGACTCAGCTAAAGAAATTTTCCCCCTTGTTTTTTTCTTCCTTAATACACATAGGCAACAACTCATAAAGATGAAGAATGCTCTTTTGGTTTGTTTGTTTGTTTGTTGTTTTTCATTTTTTTGGCGGGGACAGGGAAGAGGGGGGTTAGGGGTTTTGTTAAGGGTAATTTTAACAATTAAAAAAAAAAAAAAACCTTTGGAGGAATTTTCACAATTTCTTCTCACCTTTCAAAGGACTTATCAAATTAGGTGACTCTTTCAAGTCATTTTCACCTCAGTCCACACCTTATTTGATAATTTTCCCACGTTTTACTCATAATTATTATCTAACTTTAGGCATGGGTGTCATTTGGGCTTTATTGTGCATTCACTTGAAACTTTAAGATATGAAAATTCGGTTTTGGTAAAGCATGTACTCATGAATCATGATTTCTATAGAGAATTTAAAATCATAATTCCAAAATACTAGGACAAATTTAATAAAAAGGTCATGTTCATGCTAAGGATATAGCAAACTAACCCACAACTACCCAATTTCGGAAGAGATTTTAAATTTTCGAAATTACTGTATTTGTATTGTAAGTGTAATATATTTGTATTATACCTATGTATTTTTTTTATATAAAAAAAATGTTTTTATATAGATGTCTATTTATACATTATTAGATTTCTTCTTAAATTCACCAAAAAAATAAAAATTAGAAATTGAAGTTCATAGATTTGAGACTCAATCGAAGTAATTTTCCCCTTTGTTTTTTTTCTTCCTTAATACACATAGACTACAACTCGCAAAGACTATTCTTTTTGTTTTTTGTTTTTTTTTTTTTTTTGGGTGGGTTGTTAAGGATAGTTTGGCAAATAAAAATAAATAAATAAATTGGCTTTTGGAGGAATTTTCATAATTATTATCTACCATTTCAGAGGACTTATCAAATTGGATGACCCTTCCTAATCATTTTCACTTTAGTCCACCTTATTTGATAATTCTCATACATTTCACTCACAATTAGTATCTAATCTTTTAGAGGACTTATCAAATCGAATAACCCTTCCAATTCATTTTCACTCCAATCCACCCTATTCAATAATTCTCATATATTACACCCACAATTATTATCTAACTGTAGGCCTAGTGTTGTTTGGACTTTATTGCGCATCCATGTGAAACTTTAAAATTTTGGTTTTGATAGAGCATGTACTCATGAGACATGATTTTTATAGAGCATGTGCTCATGAGACATGATTTTTGTAGAGAACGATGATGATGATTTTTGTAGAGAACCTAATATCATAATTCCAAAATAGTGGCATATGCAAACAAAATGTCATGATTATGATAGGGATATAACAACTAACCCACAACTAGCTATTTTCGTGAGAAATTTTAAAACTTTAAAATTATATTTTCTCGTAATATATCGTAATATTACTATATTTGCATTACAAGTGTAATGTATTTATATTATACCTATATATGTTTGTATAAATAAAAAAACAAGTTTTTATAGAATTGAGCATAGATTGATCTTTTTGTTTTTGTTTTTTTTTTTTCGGATTGTTAAGGATAGTTTTGATCATTTTAAAAAACCTTGTGGGCACAATTATTATCTAACTTTAGGCATGAGTGTCTTTTGGATTTTATGGTACATTCACGTGAAAACTTTTGAGGTATAGGAATTTGGTTTTGGTAGAGCATGAATAGAATATTTCACATGAAAGTTTTTAGGTATGGAAATTTGGTCTTGGAAGAGCATGTAACTCATGAATAGAATATTTTTTAATTTCAAGTTTCCCCTACTCATTTTCTATTCAAATTTTAGGGCAAGAAATATTCCACAAATTTCCCCTGGTGTTTGATATGCATTTCTAGCTAAGAATGAAGTTCTTGTTTGTGAGGAAAAAAACAGATCTCTTCCTTCTGAACTGAAGCCTCAGACTCCTTTCTTGTCAACGATCAGTAACAGTCGGAGATAAGATTAACAAAAGCTTGAGACTTCTTTCTTAGACCTTTCTTGGAACCAATCAATAACAACAACTTTACATTTTTTGGACTATTCAATGTTGCATGATCGACTCTAAACCCTTTCTTGTCAGCAATCAGTAATAACAACTTTACTTTTTTTTTTTAGGGAAACTTGTGTTTTGATGGGATCATTTGGGAAATATATGGTTTTCGGAACCCAACTTTATGAAATCTGAAAAATCAGTTTTTAATGTAGAAAGTTATATATTTTTCATGCACTCTGAGCTAGCTACATATTTAGTGCCGAGATTACCCCTAGGTCTAATGATTTTCCAAAATTATCCTCTCTTTTTTTCTCCCTTACCCATCATCCGCCTCTCTCTCCCTTCCCAGTGAAACCGGCCGACACTTTGTTGGCGTCATCACCGGCCGCCACTCATACCTCTCTCCAGTCGGCAATCCCCCTCTCTTTCCCTTTCCCTCATTCTCTTTCTTTCATTCCCTTTCGAGATCACCAAGAGAGAGAAAGAGGGAAGGGAAAATGAGATAGGGGGAGGTTGCCAGCTGGAGAGAGTTGTGAGCGACGGCCGGTGATGAAGCCGACAAAGTGCCGCCCGATTTTGCCGCCAATAAGAGGCAGCAAGAGTAGTGGGTCGCTGGTAATGGTCGACATCGCCACTACGACCGGCAATGGTGTTGATGAGGCGATAGAATTCATGGAGCGGTTGATAAGAGGCGAAGAGTAGCGTTTGGGCATAGAAGCGGAAGTGGAGGGAGAGAGGGACATGTATTTGGAAGAGACCTGTCTCGATTTGGGTCGTTTAGGAACGAGGCCATTGTCCTTCTTAGAAGGCAAAAGTAGAGGTCTAGTTGGATTCCGAAGATGGGTATCATGGGTGTCAGAGCCTTGGGGTTTGGTGGGTTGGTTGAAGATGCTTCAGAAATGGCAGCCACCATCATTAATATAAGTCACATTTCCCCCTACAAAAACACAGCTACAACCAAACCCAAAACCCAGAAAAAGCCATAGCTGAAAAAACAAAATCCAGAAATCCTAGAAGAAACACAAACCCCTGAATGGTTTTGGATGACATTCAACATTATCTAAGTACCAAAAAACCCCTGGATTCCATGTGGGCTTTGAATATTGGAGACAGATAGAGAGTGGGGAGAGTGGTGAAGATTTGTGTAGAGTGTGAAGAAGCAGAAAGAAGAGAGTAGTGGCGGCCAGTGATGACGCCGGCAAAGTGCCGGTCGGTTTCACTAGGGAGGGAGGGAGAGGTAGATGGTGGTATGAGAGGACAAAAAAAAATGAACAAAAAGGATAATTTTGGAAAATCACTAGACATGGTGGGCAATTTTGGCACAAAATATGCAGCCGTCTCAGAGTGCATGAAAAATATATAACTTTCCACATTAAAAGTTGGTTTTCAAATTTCATAAAGTTGGGTTCCGAAAACCATATAATTCCCAAATGGCCCCATCAAAACACAAGTTTCCCTTTTTTTTGGACTATTCAATGTTGCACAAACCTAAAGATAAAGACATTTCATAACTCATAATTGGCGTGGTTTGGGTTAGGGTTTTTGCTTTCTATTTTTGTTTTGGGTGGGGTTTTTGTTTTCAATTTTTTAAAACAAAATACAATAACTTATAAAATTCAATATCAATATGTTTAAAAATGATTTTAAGAAATCGTTTTTAGTCTTCTTAATACTTGAATGATAAAAATTCTCAACAATTAGAAATATCAGAAACGCTTTCTAAAACTATTACCAAACAGGTTCTAACTAGGTAATGACATTTAAACATTATTTAAAAAAGCTAAGGTATCCAAAAATTTTAAAACTTTTAAAAATAATTTTTCAAAGTATAAAATAAGTCCTTATTTTTATATCAAGTTAAGATAGAAGTCGTTTTCTATTAGATTGAAACTATTACTAGTTTCTATTTTTGTAAATATAAAAAAACATATAATTAAAATTAATTAAATATTTTTAAAATTTAAATTATTTAATCTCTATATAAAATAAAATTAAATAAAAGAAATTTAAAGAAATATATACAAATAATTTATTAAATTTAAAAAAATTCCTTTGTATTTTTTATTTTCACTTTTTTTTACAACCAATAAGAGGTATATATAATAAGATATTGGGATAATACTAACCGTGCATTTGATAGGGTTTTTATTCGAAGTATTTTTAGTGAAAGTACATTCTTTGAAAATGTTTTTAGAAGAATTGCATATTAAATTATTTTTTTTAAAAAAAAACTACAATTGATATTTTAATACTAGAAGTGTTTTTTCATATTTTTAAAAGTGTTTCTTAAATTTTACTAAACATTTAATTTTTTTTCAAAAACATTTTTTAAGTCAAAAGTGCTTCTTTCAAATGAATTCTAAAAAAACCAAATGAAGTTATTATTTAAGTTTATATTAATAAAAATAAAATTTGAAAAATTTCAATTTCAGCATAACGCTATTTTTATTCTTAAATTTATATATTATTGAACCAAACATGCCAATATCAAACATACAATTTTTATTTATTAACTAAAAACTATTCTTGCCCCCTAAATCTTATTAAATAACAATTGGCTAAAAACTAGATAAGTGCAAGAAATAGAATTGAGATATATAAACTAAAATAAAGTGAGATCATATTATTTTTTTAAAAAAATTAATTACTTAACATTGACAATCCCAAAAAGGTGATATGGAAGCAAAAGTTACTATTGTAAAATCACTTTTAGAAGGCCACATGTGATTTTTAGAAGAATCATTTTGTCAGGTGCAAGTCCAAAATTTACTTCACGGTATTTATTAAATTTTGAAAAAGATTTTTAAAGCTTCTCTAAATACCTCATTTGTATAGGAAAAGCACTTTGAAGTATTTAGAAAGCACTTCTACAAATGAATTACAAATGAGATCTTCATGAACCCTAAAGACAATCCAAACCTAATGCATGGTAATTTGAGCATGCCCATTAGAGGAAACAGGCCTAAAGAGCAATGCTTGTACATGATCTTCAACACTAGAAGTCTTGTTATCATCTCCATGCTGGTAAATGACTTGTGCACTTCTTGAGAGGTTAAAGGCAGCTTTGATGATTGAAAGAGGCAATGCAGACGAAGCAACCAGCTCCCCATTGAGCTCTACCCACAAGCTCTGGATCATCTGCCTTATGTGTTTCCTGCAGGCTTCATCTTCCAACACAGTATCCATCTCTCGCTCTCGCTTGTAGCATTCTATACTCAACGCGTTATCTCCTAATCAGAGCTAGCTTTGATTTGCTAGTACTATTCTTTCAAAGTTAAGGTTTTAGTGACCTACTCTTGCAGTTCCCAAGTCATCCCAAAGCCGAAGAATTTTCCCTGAGCAGGAGAAGATGTTGGGATAGGGCTTCAACATGGCCATATTTTCCTTAGTAAAACCTTGCCCCATAAGAAAAAAAGCATGCACCAAGGCCATGTATGTGCCTCCAGTGGTAACTGCATAGTTAGATACTCTTCTAGTGAGGGTACATGGCCACCTTTGAAACAATGTGCTTCAGCTAGGAAAGCTCCGAAGATGTCCATCCACTGCAACATGAAAATTAATATTTCTCTATCAGGCAGTAATTTCTGGTTTCCTTCGTATTCAATCACGTGGAATCCACAACAAACATCTGGACCACAATCCCACCCCATAATTACTCCCCCTGATGGGGATCCAAGACGGACACCTTCTATGGTAAATATTGATAATAGCCCCATCCCAACCACCTAGATATAGACTACTTTAAATTTAAAGAGTCTTCATGACTTAAAAATGTTTATATATATATATATATATATATAATGTAAGACATTATAATCGATCACCGTTCGTTTTAGGTCTTCTATGACGCTCCATCCATGCTCCTTCAAGATCCTGTATGCAATGTCATTAGTAGTGTTGTACAATGCCATGTAACATATCTTCATGTACTCAGGGAGCTGATCCATTGCACCAAGATCCCATCTACATGTCCAAATTAGCCTTCATGTTATTGATCATGCATGTAATGGATAAAACCGAAAAAATGCACAGAAGTAAGAAAATACTAAACCTTTTTACTGCATCAGTGAAGAGAGCAAGCTAATATCATCAATAACTAGTAAGATAGCAATGGCCTTGGTTAATTCGATGCGGCAGCTTGAATGCCTGGGATCTGGAAATATCCCCACTGCCCATAAGAAGCACTCCATCGGCCGGTCTCGAGCAAAATCAAGCTTATCAACAAGACCCAACTGTTTCCACCACCTTTATAGAATTGAACATGGATGGCCTTAGTCAAGAAATGAAATTAATCTTAGGTGAAATCAGTTTTCTATTATCTCAAATTATAATAAATTAAGGTTGAAAATTAAAAATTTACCTTACTATCTCAGCCAACTCTTTCTGGTGCAGTGATTGAACCATGTCGAAATCCAATTTTGCCAGCTCTAGAAGAGCTGAGTTCGGGTTGCTTTCCCTGCTATATTCGTCTATATAGTTTCTAGCCTCCAACCTCGCCATCCTCAAGTGCCTGGGAAGCTCGAGTGCCCGGCCGACATGGCTGCTAAAATGGGGTTCCATGTGCGGCATAGACTGTATGAGGTGAATCCTTGTGAACTCCTTGGCTTCTGCTAATACTTCTTCATTTTTGGCCCCCAAGTGAGATGCCTCATGTAAACTCAGCATAACCCATATGTCTTCAGTCAAGCTTTCCTTGAATTTTCCATTCTTATCCATGAACTTGCCAAAAACATCTGAGGCTCAGAACAAGAAACATTTCTATATATAGCCCTTGAAGAAATAAAATCATAAGAAAAGGGAGATCATTTTATATAATCAAAGGAAAACAGTTGACAGATGCAGATGCTTCTCTCCAGTAGATATATGATCTGTAATTTTCTGTGATGTTATTTGAAGATAAGCAAACAAAAACAAGGCATAGAAATGTGAAGAACTGAAAATGGAGATGGAGAGAGTGTTTACCAGAATGAGTTGGGAATCCATTTTGGCGAAGCAACCGGAAACGAAGGGCAGTGGTGAAGAGATCTTCACTGGCATTCCAGTCGCAGAACCTTTGCAATAGTGCATTTATCTCGCCTTCAAAATGGTATGATAGACCTAGCCTCTCAACTGTGTCTACCATCTCCATAGCAGCCCTTGAATCCCAAGCTCTATAGAATGCCTCCCGGGTTCTTTCCTTCACTTCTTTCATCCTTCTGGTGCTGCTATCAGCTTCAGAATTCACCGCCTGACACCAACCAAAAACCCACAACACTTAGTTAAATATCTGAACAGATTCAATGACATGGTTTCTAATTTTTTAAGAGCGAAATCACTACATGTGGAGATAGAGTTAAGGACTTGAGCAAAGAATAATCATGGCTTCCAAGCAGTGGCTTTGACGATGATGATGGTGATAAATGACACCTGGTGCAAGGGGAGGGGCGCGTCCGCCATGAACAAGGAGACGATGAGACTTGAAGTGAAGAAGCGACAAAGGAAGCCATGTGAAGGCGTGGTAACGAACCTGCTCATATTCAAAGCCATTTCTATTATAATAAGCAGCTCCGGCTTTCTCGTGGTGCTTTTACATTGCCATTTCTTGTGGTAGTCAGAGGGCTAGCTTGTCAACCACACGCATGGATGTCACAATTTCTGAAATTATTTAGCTGCTTTTTAACCGATTTTTATTTTTAAAAGAATTTTTCGACCACTGTACCATTTGTTTTAAAATAGCCATGAGGCCCACGACTTTCAAATTTAGAATTATCTTTTCAGCTCTAAAACTGTGTTGGAGAAAAAAAAAAAAAAAAACAAAAACAAAAAGGTGAGGTGATGTTTTTTTATTTTTTATTTTTTTTATTTTATGGAATAGAAAAAATTAAATATTTGAATTTTTTTATTTAATTAAAAATAATATGTTGATATCAACTATTATAATTAAACTCTAACAATTTGTACCTAATCGTATAAATATTGTCCGCTCTAGATTCGAAAGGGTCCTCACGGCTTTAAAACACGTTTATTTGGTTAAAAATAACTCATACGTTAGGAATACCTTCATGCAGACACAACATCTCGTGTCTCATGAGATTGCAAAACTAAATAGACAAATACCCTCTACAGGACCAAAAATTGATTCTGATATCATTTATAACATACTTTTAACCGTATAGATATTATTCATTCTAGGCTTAAGAAAACCTTCACAATTTTAAAACACGTCCATAAGATTAAGAAGATCTTATATATATAGCGTTAAGAATATTTTTTCTATCTGATGTAAGACATCATATAAATTGAATTTAGGATTGATTTAATATCATCTATTTAAAAAAAAAAAAACAAAGATAAATATATGGTTTCATCTATTCAATTACACACGCAGACAAATATTGATTTTTTTATGATTTTAATAGAATTTATGAAAAGATAAAAATACCCTTATGGGGAGGGCACAAAATTTATCTAGAGGACACCCCACAAATGAAGGAATTTATGAAAAGATTAAAAAAATACAGGTCATGAATTATATCGAGGCCCTCGTGCCATACATTAAGACCTTCCCTTGCATGTGCATAAACTATTTCTCTTGATTTAAAAAAAGAATATTGACCTTATATATATATATATATATTTGAAAAGAATTTTGTGAAAATATAAAAATATCCTTTCATCTACGAGGACAGCAGACCACGAGCAGCCAATGGAAACGGTCCATTACTGTGACTCGTGAATAAACTATTTCCTTATAACTAAAAAAATAACATTTGACCAACTATCTGTGTTTGAAAAAATATTATGAAAAAACAAAAATGACCTTTTGTTGGTTTGTTCAACGGAAAATGGCCATGGCTATACGCAGTCAATGAAGATGGCTGCTGCGTAGCAAATTGAGAAGACCCGGCTGCGCAGCCAATGGAGAAGAGCAGGAAGAAGAAGACAGCAACACTGAATTGGTGATGGCTGGACTGTCTACTCGCCCTAATGGATAACAACTCACATTATGGTAGATCCAACTGAAATTAAATCATGAACGGATAGAGTACTAGATAGACATCACAATGGTTGGTGGCCTTTTGGTAGCAAAAATAAAAAAGTGTTTTCAAATGGTAGATCCAACTGAAATTAAATCATGAACGGATAGAGTACTAGATAGACATCACATTGGTTAATTGGTGGCCTTTTGGTAGCAAAAATAAAAAAAAAAAAGTTTTCAAACTGCTTTCAAGTTTTGAAAACATAGTTGAGAAATTATATTTACATCTATCAAACTCTCTTTCCATCCATATTATTTATATATTCATTTAAAATTTAAAAACTTATTAATACATCTGCAAGTAATTTTAAAAATAGCCAAAAAAACTCTTTCCACCTATTTCTTCCCAACCACAGGTCGTAAGAGAAAATCATCTCCTTTGAACGAGACTCATTTGATGAATATCTTGTTATAAAATTAGTTGAATAACAATTAGGAATAATTCTTAAGTGATTTAGAAATGAGAAATTATGAAAAAGTACAATAGAAAAAAAAACACGTCCCATGGTATTCAAACTTGGTGGACTAAATAATAAAGAGTTGTCTAGAAGTACAATTATACACTAAAAGTACAATTGTAGATCCACATTTTTTACAATGTACTCCTAGCGTAATCCACTTTTTATTTGTGAAAATTTTAATTTTTGAAAATATTTGGAGATATCACTTATTTTTATTTTATTTTTTAAAAGAAAAATAAAATAAGAAAGAAAAACTTTAAATGTGACTCCTAAAAGTAAAAATAGGTTTATGAAAACCGAATCAAAGTCAAAAGTTAAGTTACCTATTAGGAAGGTACGACAACAAATCATAACATCTCTCTAAATCCTAAAAATTAGGTTTCTACTAATCAATTTAGGCAAGTGTGACAATTGATTGATTAATCGTGAATACCAAACAATAATCAAAGAAGGTAATATGACCAAAGTGTATATCAAGAAAAAATGATCAAGTAAACGAGAGATAGAATACATACCTAAGCAGCGAATCAATTATGTGCCATCATGGAAACAAGATTAGTGGGCAAGTATAGAATAATCACATGCATGTCATATAGTATGATATAAATCAATTAATATCAATTAAACACAATAGTTAGGATCAATAACCAAAAGTGAGTAGCTCATATTTCAAGCTCCACCAATGCCCAATTTATTTTTACATAAATTAATTTCATAAATTTTATTATTTTAGAATTATGAAAATTTATTCATACTTATTGAAAATCAAGAAAATCAAAGAATAGGCATGCTAGAAGGAAATTGGCAGCAAAAAGTTTATTGAAAATAAGGATTCTATTGTCTAGAAGAAGTCTCAAGATGAACTTTTAAAGTTGGAATTATTCCAGTTGAAAATAGTTTTGAAAATTCAATTTAAAAACCTGTGAATTCTCACCAAGATAGGAAAAGTAAAGATAAAAATATCGGTAATCATGGATATATCGATACTTCAATTTTACAGATATGACGGATATATTGGAGATATATCGGTGGATATTTTGGAAAATAAATTTGGTAGGTCTAAAATTGTTAAAAACTCATGGAAATGCAAGAAAAACCTCATAACAATGTAATTAGAAGTATAATAGACATTTCAAAATTATTTTATTGAAGAATTTGATATATGTATAATATAATTTGCGATATTAGATGTAATTATATCATGTGGATCTATAAGAAATGTTAATTTTGTAATTGTACACTCATTATGAAGTTACATAAAATACTTCATTTCATTAAATATCAATAATTTGTACACATTACATTACAATATCCCTTTAGTACTAATATGAGGATCGATGTGGTTCAATGGAATTGATAGGTCAGGGAACCCCATCTTGTTGTTGGAGACAATATTGGTACCAACTCAATGAGGATCGATAATATTGATTAAAAATTCTAAAATGTCATGCATATATCTCTTGAATGTATTTCAATGTAAACAAAAATTACGTAAACATTTAAATTTAACATGTTGTAATGGAATGTGAAAAGAAAATTAAATAATCATGTAAAATGAGCATATTCCAAATATACTAATTTATGCTAATAGCTAAATTAATTAAATAATTTAGCTAATTTAGTTTACTAAATCTAAATCTATGAGAAATCTACAAAATATACTATTTAATTATAATTGAATGTAAAAATAAAATTAAATAATCATTTAATATGGAAATTTTTTTGAATCTAAATCTAAATCTATGAAAAATTTACTAAATATAGAAATTAACTATAATTGAATGTGAAAATAAATCACAATAATCATAAAAAAAATGAATATATTTGATATTCAAAATATACTAGTTCATGTTAATTAAATTAATTAAATAATTTAGCTAAGTTAATTTTTTTAATCTAAATCTAATTCTATGAAAAATTTACTAAATATAAAAACCAAGTATAATTGAATGTGAAAATAAATCACAACAATCATAAAAAATGAACATATTTGATATTTCAAATATACTAGTTCATGTTAATTAAATTAATTAAATAATTTAGCTAATTTAACTAGTTGAATCTAATTTTAACTAGATTGAATGTGAAAATAAAATTAAATAATCATCTAAAATAAACATATCCATCTATAATTAAATAATCAAATTAACCTAAGGTAATTCTATAAAAATATACAAATTAATTACAATTGAATGTAAAAATAACATAAAATCATCCATATTGCAAATATACTAATTAATTGAAAATACATGAATTAAATACAATTGAAAACAAAATTAATTACAATTTAAAACAAACATACCTTAAAATAATTGAGTAATTGAGCAACCTTAGAAAAATTTGGAGCAAATGAAGAATGAAATCAAAGGTGGATGAAATGGATGCAAAATGGGCTATTTATAGGAAAATTTTGGGCCAAAATAGTCGTTGAAAAATGGTTGTACCGCTGAAAAATAATTTTGGTTGTTGGATCAAAATCTAGGCGAAATCTAACCGTTGGATCATGATCTTATCGTTGGAAAAACATCCCAACCGTTGGATCAAACCCAGATTCAATCAAGGGCATTGGATGGATGACCATTGAAGGTGTTGGAGGCGGACGTGATTTGGGCTGTCAAATCACGCTAAAGGGAGAGGTAAAAAATTGCCAAAAAAGCAACGATTTTCCATCGTCCCATACTATTTTTTGAATTTATCGCCTTTTGTCAATGTATCGCTGATTTATCGATGAAATTTTGCCAAAATTGTACGATTTTTCTCTGCTTCAATAAATCTCCATGAAATATCATCGATACATCCCAACATTTTCTTCCCTAAGGAAAAGTACACCAAGAGGAAGGAAATGAAGGATCACGTAGACATAAGAATGGTGCATCAAAGGTGGCAATGATGAGTGAGGCCTAGGAATGGAGATGTGCTAGTAGAATTGAGCAGGAGATAAAAGAGTGAGCCCCCAATGCAGCCACTATTCAACTTCAATAGCAGTAATGAGCTCCTTCCCAAAAGTAAGGCTTGTCAAGGACACATCATCTATAGCGTGAATAGCTCTAATGTGGGTACCCTTCTTGTTTGTAAATAGTGTTGAACCTATGAGTGCTAATATGAAAACTTGTGCATACCGCTCTAATGTGGCATCATTTGAATCAATTGGTGGATGAGAGAACTGGTGACATAGCCATCATGTCGATATCGTTGATCCTTTAATCTCATATGCAGGGAGAGTCACACATAAAAGTTCATAACATAGTAGTGATCAATCTATGTCACATGTGCCAGTGATGGGAAGCCCATGAATACGAAGTCCTAATATGATTGCAACATCCTATAAAGTAACGGTCATCTCCCCAACAGGTAGGTGAAATGTGTGTGTCTCAGGACGTCATCTCTCAACTAGACTAGTGATCAGTCCCCAATCTAGTGTAATGTGTCCAATACGGTATACACCATAAAATCCAGATCGAATAATGTAAGGTCGAAGACGAGGATCTATCCATCACTCCCGCACAAACCTAGATATATGTTGTCGACAAGTCAAGACTAAAGCAAGCTGTAAAAATACAAATAAATCATTCAGATGATAAACTCCAAATTTTTTCATTCTTTAAAGAGATATTATGTGTTTTCATATACATACCTGGCCAGAGTCAGCTAAATGAGACCTGTGTCTATCCTATAGAGCCAAAATAGATGTATCTAATGGACCTGGATCAAAACTATGTCCTTTATACTCCATATCTGTAACAAAATTGTAAAGATAAAATAAACAATACTTATTGTTTTTAAATAAAAAAAATATTTATGATGGAAAAGTTTTAAAAATTTATGGAGTTTTCCCAATATTAAGTATATATCCATTTGATAAATTTAAGTAGATCAATTCATTTATGACCAATAAACAAGTCATACTAGTCTAAATTATAGAAAAAAAAATCATTTATAAATTAATTTTAATTTTAATTTATAAATCTATTGAATATTAATTTTAATTTTAATAAAATTGATGCCAACAGGATGACCCTTCTCAAATAATCCACCAATAATTTGTTTTTTGATCAAATATCATATATTAAAATAAAATTAAATGTTATCAACCATTAAATGATATATTATATAAATAATTATGTTGTTATTCATAAATCACTTGATATTTGATTAAACCTAAAAGTCGAAAAAAAATTTAAATCTCAAAATCAAATAAAAGATTACTCACCACAAAAAAATATATTAATAAAATATCAAATACACAATTATAGAAAAAAATCATTTATATATCTATATAAACATTATTTGAATATTAAAAATGAAAAAAAATAAACATTTTATAAATCTATTTAATATTAATTTTAATTATATAAATAAAATCTTTTATAAATTAATTTTAATTTTAATTTATAAATCTATTGAATATTAATTTTAATTTTAATTTTAGTCTTCAATCTTCTCTTCTTGTTTAGTTTTGCTTTCTTGGAGGGAGCCATTGCTGATAGAAAGGTATAAAAAGAGTGACTACTATTATGTAAAGAAGTATGAGGATAATAGGGTGCTAATTTGAGTATAATCTAGTTTTTTTTGTGATTTTTGCAGCATTACATTGTTTATATGGGGGATCACTCATACCAGGATTTGGAATTTGTGGTTACAACTAACCATGAGATGCTAGCTTCAGTTACTGGAAGGTAAGGGACCATGATCCCTAAAAAGAATAGGCTATTGGTTTTCTGTGTCTTAACCCGATTTTGACAGTGTGGATTGTAACATTTGATATGTTTTTCTATGATTCTACATGTTGTGGTGGATTGTTTTTAGTGTTGATAGAGCACAGGCAGTGGCACTTCACCATTACAATAAAAGCTTTAGAGGGTTCTCAGTCATGCTTACACCAGAGCAAGCTTAAAAACTTGCCAATTTTCATATGTTCCACCCATGAACATCACTAGCTTATTATGAGTCTAACAAAGAATTAAAGATAAGGTCTCCAACTTATGGTTATAGCAAATCAAATCCCAATAATCACTACAAGAAAACTTATTTTTCTCGACAAAAATTTAGGGGCGAATTGTAATTTTGTCGCTAAAAATAACTTTTACCGATGAAATTTTAGATATTGTTGGTAGTGTCAAATTTCTGAAAACTTTTTGTAACGAATTTGAATTTTTCGTAGCCAAAAGACATGGTAGGAAAATTTGGCGGCTTTTTTTTGGCGTAAACGCTATTGTGATGAAAAAAACTATTTGCCAACGAAAATATTTGTTACTAAATACAATTTTTTTTGTGACGAAAATAAATTCCTTACTAAAAGTTACAACTTTTTATCCATATTTGCTTACAAAATGGTTTCATAAGTAAATATATTATTTTCTAACAAAATGAGTAATTTTGTCATTGAATAGTGTTGCTAAATTGTAATAGTAATAAATCATATTGACAAATAGATAAAAGATTTATGCTATAAAATAATATAATACGTATTTTTTGAGACTTGATATTTAAATTATAACATTTTATTTATATATATAATAATAATACTAATTAAAGATTCATAAAATTAAATACTAGAATATAGATGTATAGAAATTTAAATGTTTTGTCATGTAATAATAGTATCGTTATGAAATAATAAAAAGGTAAATTATTTAAGCAATTAATTTTTATAGTGTAATATATATGTTATATTTTTTTATATAGATAATAACAAATAATCCAAGATATAATATAAATTTATTTAAATTTCAATATTATTATATGATGTTAACCAAACATAAATAATTTTGAATCTTTTTTATTATACAATGTAAAAGTTATTTTTGCAAGTTTAATATAGTATTGAACTTAAATTAGCTATGAATAAGTAATGATCCTCTATTTTGTTCTCATTCAAAATCATGCCGTCTACTCAAGAAGTAAATTTATACTAATATTTAACTATCTAGTTTAAATTAATAGATTTTTATAATTATTACTTGGTTTTTAAATAGTTGTTCATAATTGAAAATTTCAAATAAATTACCTAATGTCTATAAAGACATTATATTTGCATAGAATTTCAAATAATACTTGTGTGTATAGAAAATATCATATATTATCAATACATATATGATTGCAATTAAATATTATATGATATGATATATGGTATTATATGCCTAACTACTATAATATTAGTAACAAAATAAAAAATGTGCCATATATATATATACACACACGCATATTATAATGGGTATATGAAGAAATTAATATATGAATGATATAAATTGTAACATTTTATAATAATCAACAGTATTTGAAGGCATATTTAATGTTAAAATGATAATTTATTTACTTTATAATATGTGAATAATTATTATATTTTTATTTCATTCATGATTTTTGTGCTTTCAATAATAAATTAAATGGAAAATAAAATTAAATATTTAAAATTAATAGATTTATTAAAACTTTATCTTAATATTTTAGTATTTAAAATGTATATAAAATTTAGGTGTAAACATAATTATATATAATGTAGGCACTTTAATAACTCAAATGAATTATTATCCTAGTGGTGTATAGTTAACTTTGTAAGCTTGGGAAGTCTGAACACTTTATTGATCTCATTATAAATTTTTATTTTTAATTGTTAAATATTAATTTATCATAAATGATTGCTTATTAAAAATAAGGAAAATCATCTAACCATACACCAATTACAAAAAATATGAGAATTTGGAACTTCACTTTTTTCTTTTTAATTTTGGTGTAAAATGGGAAAAAATAGTGTCTATTCATGCACTCCAATAGTGCTTTCAAATTTATTCCACAATTACCCTCAAAAGTAAATGACAAAGTACACTCCAATTTAATACCACCTATTAACAAGTACATGTGTTATTTATTTTTTATTATTTTTCTCAAATCAATAAATATCGCTTACCACATGTCATGTTTCCACTTTTACTTTTTTCTTCTTTTTTTCCTATTCTGCCACCATAATCCATTGTCACCTATTATAATTATTATTATTTTTCTTTTCTTTTTTCCTTTATATTCTTTTTAACATGCTCGTGCATTTTCTCATAAAACTTCTTTAATTTTAATTTATTTTTACTCTCTAATTTATCTATATTTATTGATTTTAATTATTTTTTTAACATATTAAACTTAAAATGATAATATATAATAAATAATTAATATAACAAATTAAATAAAAACAAAATATATAATGGACAAAAATGAAAATATTGTCCCACAAATAATAATGATTTTAAATATTAATTATAATAATACATTTTATAAATTAAGGTTTAAATTTAAAATTTCCATTTTATTATTTAGAACTTTACGATATAAGATTTTTTTTATTAATACTAAAAAAAAGATTTATTTATTTCGTAAATTCTATCACATGTAAAAGTAAAAATATCATTGCAATACTATTTTATTATTTACATTATTTTTCTTTTAATTTTCATTTTAAATTTATCATATAAAAATCACAATAAGTAATGCTTTTATCATTTTTCTTATGATTTTAAATTGATTGTGGATCTAACTTTTTTTGGGTTAAAATCTTTAATTTTTAATTAAAATAAAACATAAAAAAATCTATTTTTCATAAAAAAAATGTATTTAACCTTTTATATTAATCTCATAAAAAATAGGTACATCCTTAAAATAAATAAAAAAAAGTAAATTAATGCTTAGGAGAACCGGAAACACTATCATACTTATCATGGTGTATATATTCCTTTGGGACCCTCGATAAGTAATTGGAGGTATTTGCCCACCCCAAAAAGAACTTTGGGATTCTATTTTCATTTTCATGGTTCATATATTCCTTTTGGGACTCTTGAAAAAGAATTAGAGGTTATTCCCCACCCTAAAACGGACATTGGAACCCAAGGTACATCCTAAAAACAATTTGGTATATCATTTATAAAATTTGATACATATTTCATAAAATTTGGCACATCCTTAAAACAATTTTGTACATCCAATCCATGAGCTACCAAGACCTCTATATTATTACCCGTGGTTCGTTTTATTTCTTTAGGGATCTTTAGGAAGTAATTAGAGGTCGTTCCCTACTCCAAAATGAACTTTGGAACTCTAGGTACATCCTTAAGTAAATTTGGTGCATCATTAAGAAATTTTGGTACATCCAATCCTCGGGCTATTGAGACCCCTATCTACCTTCCCATGGTCCATATTATCCTTTGAAGACCCTTAGGTAGTGATTGAAGGTCATTCCCCACATCGGAATGAACTTTGGCACTTTTGGTACATCCTTTAAAAAATTTGGTTCATCCTTAAAAATATTTGGTACATACTTGAGCTATTGAAACCTCTATCTTATTACCCATGGTCCGTTTATTCCTTTAGGGATCTTTGGGAAGTGATTGGAGATCGTTCTCTACTCCGAAATAGACTTTGGAACCCTAGGTACATAATTGAGAAAATTTGATACATCCAATCCTTGAGCTAACGAAACACTTATCTCCATTTCCATAGTCCATTTTTTCCTTTGGAGACCCTCGGGAAGTTATTGAAGGTCGCTCCCCACCTCATAATGGACTTTGGCAACATTGGTATATCCTTTACAAAATTTGGTATATCATTTATAAAATTTGGTACATCCTTCACAAAATTTGGTACATTATGAAGGATGTACCAAATTTTGGGCATGATGTACCAAGGGTTCCAAAGTGCGTTCCGAGGTGGGGATCGACCCCCAATCACTTTCTTATGGGTTTCTAAATGAAATTATGGACAATCTATGTTCAGATGGGGTTCTCGGAAGCAATGAGATCGGATGTACCAAATTTAATTAATGATGTACCAAATTTTGTGAAGGATGTACCAAGCGTTCCAAAGTGGGGATCAACCCCCAATCACATCCTTATGGGTTCCAAAATGAAATCATGGACCATTCATGTTCAGATGGGGGTCCCGAAAACAATAGGATCAGATATACCAAATTTAATAATATCAAATTTTGTGAAGGATGTACCAACGGTTCCAAAATGCGTTCCAAGGTGGGGATCGGCCCCCAATCACTTCCTTATGGGTTCCAAAATGAAATCATGGACCATTCATGTTCAGACGGGGGAGCCAGAAGCAATAGGATCGGATGTATCAAATTTTGTGAAGGATGTACCAAGGGTTCCAAAGTGCGTTTTGAGGTGGGGATCAACCCCCAATCACTTTCTTATGGGTTTCTAAATGAAATTATGGACCATCCATGTTCAGATGAGGGTCTCGGAAGCGATAGGATCGGATGTACCAAATTTTGTAATTGATGTACCAAGGGTTCCAAAGTGCGTTTTGAGGCGGGGATCGACCCCCAAACAATTCCTTGTGGGTTCTACAATGAAATTATGTACGGTCCATGTTCGATTGGGGATCCTGGAAGCGGTAGGATCAGATGCACCAAATTTAATAAAGGACGTACCAAATTTAATGAATGATGTACCAAATTTTGTGAAGGATGTATAGAGGGTTCCAAATTGCGTTCTAAGGTGGGGATCGGCCCCCAATCGCTTTCTTATGGGTTTCTAAATGAAATTATGGACCATCGATGTTCAAATGGGGGTACCGAAAGCGATAGGATCAAATGTACCAAATTTTGTGAATGATGTACCAAGGGTTCCAAATTGTGTTCCAATGTGGGGATCGGCCCCAAATAACTTTCTTATGGGTTTCTAAATGAAATTATGGACCATCCACGTTTAGATGGGGGTCTCGGAAGTGATAGGATCGGATGTACCAAATTTTGTGAAGGATGTATGAAGGGTTCGAAAATGTGTTTTGAGGTGGGGATCGGCCCCTAAACACTTCCTTATTGGTTCCAAAATGAAATTATGGACTATCCATATTTAGATGGGGGTCCCAAAAGTGATAGGATCAGATGTACCAAATTTAATGAAGGATGTACCAAATTTAATTAAGGATGTACCAAATTTTGTGAAGGATGTACCAAGGCTTTCAAAGTGCGTTTCGAGGTGGGAATCGACCCCCAATAGCTTTCTCATGGGTTTCTAAATGAAATTATGGATCATCCATGTTCAGATGGTGGTCCCAAAAGCGATAGGATCGGATGTACCAAATTTTGTGAATGATGTACCAAGGGTTCCAAAGTGCGTTTCGAGGTAGGGATCGGCCCCCAAACACTTCCTTATGGGTTCCCAAATGAAATTATGTATCATCCATGATTGAATGGGGGTCCCGGAAGTGATAGGATCGGATGTACCAAATTTAATAAAGGATGTACCAAATTTAATGAAGGATGTACCAAATTTTGTGAAGGATGTACGAAGGCTTCCAAATTGTGTTCCGAGGTGGGGATCGACCCCCAATCACTTTCTTATGGGTTTCTAAATGAAATTATGGACCATTCATATTCAGATAGGGATCCCGGAAACGATAGGATCGAATGTACCAAATTTAATTAAGGATGTACCAAATTTTGTGAAGGATGTACCAAGGGTTCCAAAGTGTGTTTCGAGGTGGGGATCGACCCCCAATAGCTTTCTCATGGGTTTCTAAATGAAATTATGGACCATCCATATTCAGATGGTGGTCCCAGAAGCGATAGGATCGAATGTACCAAATTTTGTGAATGAGGTACCAAGGGTTCCAAAGTGCATTTCGAGGTAGGGATGGACCCCCAGATACTTCCTTATGGGTTCCAAAATGAAATTATGGACCATCCATGTTCAAATGGGGGTCCCGGAAGTGATAGGATTGGATGTACCAAATTTAATGAAGGATGTACCAAATTTTGTGAAGGATGTACGAAGGGTTCCAAATTGCGTTCCGAGGTGGGGATCGACCCTCAATCACTTTCTTATGGGTTTCTAAATGAAATTATGGACCATCGATGTTCAGATGGGGGTTCTGGAAGTGACAGGATTAGATGTACCAAATTTAATGAAGGATGTACCAAATTTTGTAAAGGATGTACCAAATTTTGTGAATGATGTACCAAGGGTTCCAAAGTGTGTTCCGAGATGGGGATCGGCCCCAAATCACTTTCTTATGGGTTTCTAAATGAAATTATGGACCATTCATGTTCAGATGGGGATCCCAGAAGCGATAGGATCGAATGTACCAAATTTAATAAAGGATGTACCAAATTTTGTGAAGGATGTACCAAATTTTGTGAAGGATGTATCAAGGGTTCTAAAGTGTGTGTCGAGGTGAGGATCGACCCCCAATAGCTTTCTCATGGGTTTCTAAATGAAATTATGAACCATCCATGTTCAGATAGTGGTCCCAAAAGCGATAGGATCGGATGTACCAAATTTAATGAAGGATGTTACCAAATTTTGTGAAGGATGTACCAAATTTTGTGAAGGATGTGAGGTGAGGATAGGCCCCCAAACACTTCCTTATGGGTTCCAAAATGAAATTATGTACCATCCAGGTTCAAATGGGGGTCCCGGAAGTGATAGGATAGGGTGTACCAAATTTTGTGAAGGATGTGCCAAATTGTTGAGGTGGGGATTGACTTCATATTATGTGAGAAGTCAGTAAAAGGGAGGTTGGCCCATTAACACCTTCGGAAGGCATTCGAACATTTACATTGTACCCTTAGATTCAATGGAATTTTCTTTGTACAATAACATTTGTTTGGTATGTTATGTGCAGAAGGCAATCTAAGGGCGCACCTTCCATTTGAAAAGCATGCCTATGTGTGAATGACATTATATTACCATGCTACATGCAGAAAGTAAAGTAGGGGTGCACCCTTCGTTGCATTGGCATGCCCATGGGTATGATAACATTATTTTGGTGTACTATATGCAGTATGCAAACTAGGGGCACACCCTTGATTTTAGAGGCATGCCTATTGCTGAAACCATTATATTGGTAGGCTATGTGCACTAGTCAAGAGCACAAACTTCATGGAAGATGCATGAATATGGGTGAAAAACTTATTTTTGTTAAGTTATGTGCAGCAGGAAAAAATATAGGCATGACTCTTTGTCAGAGGCATGCCTTTAGGATGACTAGATTTGAAGTGTGGGTTGGGTAGTAAGGCAAATGGAGGCATGTTGATAGCTTGAAAGGTTAGCCCTTGACATTCATATGAAATAAGCGATGGAAATGATTGCTTGTTGATTTAAAATCATAGATTTTTTTTTAAAAAAATATTTATCATTTATAAACAATTGTTCATTTTTAAATTTTTTTATTTTAAATCTATATTATTATTTTATTTATATATTTTTATTTTTAACTACTTTTTTTATTTACCTCATTACAGGAAACTAGCTAGTATATTTTGTTTCATTCACATAAATTTCAATATGTATTATAAAATGGTACCAATTGAATCTCTATACCAAAAAATTGGTACATCTAATCCTTGAGCTACCAGGACCCCTATCTTATTACCCATGGTCCATTAATTCCTTAAAGGATCTTTGGAAAGTGATTGGAGGTTGTTTCCTACTCCGAAATAGACTCTGAAACCCTAGGTACATTCTTAAGAAAATTTGATACATCCAATCCTTGAGCTAACAACACACCTAACATCCTTCCTATGGTTCAATATTTCTTTGGACAACCTTAGAAAGTGATTGGAGATCGTTCCCTAGTTCGGAACGGACATTGGCCCCTTTGGTACATCCTTTACAAAATTTGGTACATCATTAATTAAATTTGATACATTCTTCATTAAATTTGGTACATCCGATCCTATTGCTTCTGGGACCCCCATCTCAACAAGGATTGTCCATAATTTCATTTAGAAACCCATAAAAAAGTGATTGGAGGTCGATCCCCACCTCATAACGCACTTTGGAACCCTCGTTACATCATTCACAAAATTTGGTACATCCGATCCTGTCGCTTCCAGGACCCCCATTTGAACATCGATGGTCCATAATTTCATTTAGAAACCCATAAGAAAGTGATTGGGGGCCGATCCCCACTTCGGAACGCAATTTGGAACCCTTCGTACATCCTTCACAAAATTTGGTACATTCTTCATTAAATTTGGTACATTATTTATTAAATTTAGTACATCCAATCCTATCACTTTCGGGACCCCCATTCGAACATGGATGGTACATAATTTCATTTTGGAACCCATAAGGAAATGTTTGGGGGTTGATCCCTACCTCGAAACACATTTTGGAACCTTTGGTACATCATTCACAAAATTTGGTACATCCGATCCTATCGCTTCTGGGAGCCCCATTTGAACATGGATGGTACATAATTTCATTTTGGAACCCATAAGGAAGTGTTTGCAGGGCCGATCCTCACCTCAAAACGCACTTTGGAACTCTTGGTACATCATTCACAAAATTTGGTACATCCTTCACAAAATTTGGTACATCCTTCATTAAATTTGGTACATCCGATCCTATCACTTCCGGGACTCCCATTAGAACATCGATGGTCCATAATTTCATTTAGAAACCCATAAGAAAGTGATTGGGGGCCGATCCCCACCTCGGAATGCAATTTGGAACCCTTTGTACATCCTTCACAAAATTTGGTACATCCTTCATTAAATTTGGTACATCCGATCCTATCACTTCTGGGATCCCCATTCGAACATGGATGGTACATAATTTCATTTTGGAACCCATAAAAAAGTGTTTGGGGGCTGATCCCTACCTCGGAATGCATTTTGGAACCCTTGGTACATCATTCGCAAAATTTGGTACATCCGATCCTATCGCTTTTGGGACCACCATCTGAATATGGATGGTCCATAATTTCATTTAGCAACCCATGATAAAGCTATTGGGGGTTGATCCCTACCTCGAAATGCACTTTGGAACCCTTGGTACATCCTTCACAAAATTTGGTACATCCTTAATTAAATTTGGTACATCCGTCATTAAATTTGGTACATTTGATCCTATCGCTTCTGGGACCCCCATCTGAATATGGATAGTCCATAATTTCATTTTGGAACCAATAAAGAAGTGTTTGGGGGCCGATCCCCACATTGGAACGCATTTTTGAACCCTTGGTACATCTTTCACAAAATTTGGTACATCCGATCCTATCGCTTCTAGGACCCCCATCTGAATATGGATGGTCCATAATTTCATTTAGAAACCCATAAGAAAGTTATTTGGGGTCGATTGCCACCTCGGAACACAATTTGGAACCCTTGGTACATCATTCACAAAATTTGGTACATCTTTCACAAAATTTGGTACATCCTTCATTAAATTTGGTACATCTGATCCTGTCACTTTCGAAACCCCCATCTGAACATCAATGGTGTATAATTTCATTTAGAAACCCATAAGAAAGTGATTGGGGGTTGATCCCCACCTCAAAACGCACTTTGGAACCCTTGGTACATTCTTCACAAAATTTGGTACATCCGATCCTATTGCTTCTGGCTCCCCCATCTGAACATGGATGGTCCATGATTTCATTTTGGAACCCATAAGGAAGTGATTGGGGGCCGATCCCCACCTCGGAACGTACTTTGAAACCATTGGTACATCCTACACAAAATTTGATACATTCTTTATTAAATTTGGTATATCTGATCCTATTGTTTTTGGGACCCCCATCTGAACATGAATGGTCCATGATTTCATTTTTGAACCCATAAGGATGTGATTGGGGGTTGATCCCTACCTTGGAACGCTTGGTACATCCTTCATTAAATTTGATACATCCGATTCCATCGCTTCTGAGAACCCTATCTGAATAAAGATTGTCTATAATTTCATTTAGAAACCCATAAGAAAGTGATTGAGAGTCGATCCCCACCTCGAAATGCACTTTGGAACCCTTGGTACATCATGCCCAAAATTTGGTTTATCCTTCATAATGTACCAAATTTTGTGAAGGATGTACCAAATTTTATAAATGATGTACCAAATTTTGTAAATGATATACCAATGTTGCCAAAGTCTGTTATGAGGTGGGGAACAACCTTCAATAACTTCCTGAGTGTCTCTAAAGGAAAAAATGGACTATGGAAATGGAGATAAGTGTTCCGTTAGCTCAAGGATTGGATGTATCAAATTTTCTCAATTATGTACCTAGGGTTCCAAAGTCCATTTCGGAGTAGGGAACGATCTCCAATCACTTCCCAAAGATCCCTAAAGGAATAAACGGACCATGGGTAATAAGATAGAGGTTTCAATAGCTCAAGTATGTACCAAATATTTTTAAGGATGAACCAAATTTTTTAAAGGATGTACCAAAAGTGCCAAAGTTCGTTTCGATGTGGGGAATGACCTTCAATCACTACCTAAGGGTCCTCAAAGGATAATATGGACCATGGGAAGATAGATAGGGGTCTCAATAGCCCGAGGATTGGATGTACCAAAATTTCTTAACGGTGCACCAAATTTACTTAAGGATGTACCTAAAGTTCCAAAGTTTGTTTTGGAGTAGGGAACGACCTCTAATTACTTCCTAAAGATCCCTAAAGAAATAAAACGAACCACGGGTAATAATATAGAGGTCCTGGTAGCTCATGGATTGGATGTACAAAATTGTTTTAAGGATGTGCCAAATTTTATGAAATATGTACCAAATTTTATAAATGATATACCAAATTGTTTTTAGGATGTACCTTGGGTTCCAATGTCCGTTTTAGGGTGGGAAATAACCTCTAATTCTTTTTCAAGGGTCCCCAAAAGAATATATGAACCATGAAAAAGAAAATAGAGGTCTTGGTTCTTCTAAGAATGGATATACCTAGGATCCCAAAGTTCTTTTTGGGGTGGGCAAATACCTCCAATTACTTATCGAGGGTCCTAAAGGAATATATACACCATGATAAGTATAATAGTGTTTCCGGTTCTCCTAAGCATTAATTTACCTTTTTTTTTTTAAGGATGTACCTATTTTTTATGAGATTAATATAAAAGGTTAAATACAATTTTTTATGAAAAATAGATTTTCTTTTATATTTTATTTTAATTAAAAATTAAAGATTTTAACCCAAAAAATGTTAGATCCACAATCAATTTAAAATCATAAGAAAAATGATAAAAGCACCATCACTTATTGTGATTTTTATATGATAAATTTAAAATGAAAATTAAAAGAAAAATAATGTAAATAATAAAATAGTATTGCAATGATATTTTTACTTTTACATGTGATAGAATTTACGAAATAAATAAATCTTTTGTTTAGTATTAATATAAAAAATCTTATATCATAAAGTTCTAAATAATAAAATGGAAATTTTAAATTTAAACCTTAATTTATAAAATGTATTATTATAATTAATATTTAAAATCATTATTATTTGTGGGATAATATTTTCATTTTTGTCCATTATATATATTTTTTTATTTAATTTTTTATATTAATTATTTATTATATATTATCATTTTAAGTTTAATATGTTAAAAAAATAATTAAAATCAATAAATATAGATAAATTAGAGAGTAAAAATAAATTAAAATTAAAGAAGTTTTATGAGAAAATGCACGAGCATGTTAAAAAGAATATAAAGGAAAAAAGAAAAGAAAAATAATAATAAAACTTATAATAGGTGACAATGGATTATGGTGGCAGAATAAGAAAAAATGAAGAAAAAAGTAAAAAGTGGAAACGTGACAAGTGGTAAGGGATATTTATTGATTTGAAAAAAATAATAAAAAATAAATGACACATGTACTTGTTAACATGTGGTATTAAATTGGTGTGTACTTTGTCCTTTACTTTTGAGGGTAATTGTGGAATAAATTTGAAAGCACTATTGGAGTGCATGAATAGACAATATTTTTTCCCATTTTACACCAAAATTAAAAAGAAAAAAGTGAAGTTCCAAATTCTCATATTTTTTGTAATTGGTGTATGGTTTGATGATTTTCCCTTAAAAATAAAATCATAAATTATATCACAAAATAGTAAATGTTGTACCTACTAACTTGTAAAGAAGTTTTATATTTGTATACAATTTTTTAATAAAACATCTAAAACAAATATAGTTATAAAAATAATTGAAACATATCATAAAATAGTATATCATTTATATTTATAGTGTTTTATTGCATTTGATATTTTTGTTTGAAATATAAGAGAAAGAAAATGAAAAAAAGATAAAAATGACCTGCTAACACGAATTGTTGCAGTTAGGCTTATTCACTTTGAAAGTAAATTTATACTAATATTTAATTACCTAGATTAACCTAATAAAAATATTTTTTAATTATTGTTTAGTTTTTAAATAATTGTTAATATTAGAAATTATCAAATAATAACCTAATTTTTGTCAAGATATTCTATTGATGTAAATTCCAAATATGGTTTATGTTTATAAAGATATCATTTATCATTAATGAATATATGATTGTAAGTTAAATATGATATGATACAATACATTGTACCATATGCATAACCACTATATTATTATTTTAGAAAATAAAAAAATGCATTATATATTAGTAATATATTATATACATAAAAAAAAATTGTAAGGTATCTAACGACTTCTTAATTAACAATTGATTATTTTAATTTTTAAATAATTTTATGATATATTAATGATCTTTTGCTTAACTACTAAAATAAGATCATAAATTATGCCACAAAAGTAGCAACTATTATAGCTACTAATTTGTTAAGGATTGTTTTACACTTTTATATGTTTTTTAATAAAATATTTAATCTATGATTTTTATTCCTTACTTTAAATTTCAATTTTTATTTTACTCTAATTTCTAATATATAAATTCTGATTTTTAAATTTTAAATTTTAAATTTCTAAATTTTAAATAATACAAAACTCATAAATCTTAGATTTTATTTTTAGTCTAATTTGTAATTTATAAATTCTAATTTTTTTACTTTTTATTTTCTAAATTTTAAATAATAAACAGTCCCAATAATAGGCAAATAATAAAGTTTCAATTTTATTTTTAATCTAATTTTTAATTTTTAAATTCTAAATTTTAAATAATATGAAACATATAACATCATGAAATGCATTAAATGCACCGAGTTGTAGCAGCATGCTACTGAGATTTGGTTGCAGAGATGGCACAATGGATGGTGTGGAGTATTGGTTGGGAAATGAAATGAAAAGAAAGTGAAATAAAAAAGAAAAAAACAAATCTCCCAAGCACCCACATAGCACTGGAACTTTGAAAAGTGAGAAGACTTTCTCACCAACTCTCCATCATTTGCCTGCAACTTTGAAAATGAAAAAGAGCATCACTTCCCACCACATCTCTAACATCTACCATAACCTTGTGAACCTTCCACCATTTTCACCATCTCATCTACCTTCTTAAAAAACTGTTCCCCACTTGCAAGCCATATCCACCATTCTCCACCAAAGTTTACCGAGCTGACAAAGCTTCTTATCCGTCGTTTTCATAGGTCTGTTATACTACATAAATCCACCATCGGTATGTTCCCTTATAATTTTTATTGGTTTTTTTATTTGTTTACATGTTTGTTAATACTTGATTATTCTCTCTATTTCACTTAAAATGTTGAAATAATTTGTGTCTAAATTTAATAAGTATTTATTTTTCTTTCTCTTGAATGGACTTAATTTTTTAACAAAATTTTCTAATAATTTGAAATTGAAAATGTAAACTAATGTAAAAATAATTTTAGTTAAAATTCAGGTTTTTAGAGTAGAATAAAATTTTTGACTTGTGGAAACAAGCAAATTATATAGAAAAATCTAGATGTGAGAGAATATAAATTAGGTTATTAAAAATTAGTTTATAGAAAATTAGTTAAAATAATGCTAGTTTATGGTAGTTTAAAAAAATGAAATAATTTTGTGAGTTAATCCAAACATTAAATTAATAAATAAATAGTCATCATTTGAATTAATTTACTTAGTTTCACTTTATTAGTAAAATAATAAATAATAATAAAGTAGTTATTAGGGAGGGGTAATTTTTGCATGGATTAAGTAATTTCAATGAAAAGAAGAATATTAAAAAAAATGAAATAATTTTTGAGAGTTAATCCAAACATTATATTAATAAATAAAAGTCATCATTTTAATTAATTTCACTTTATTAGTAAAATAATATGAAATAATAAAGTAGTTATTAGGGAGGAGTAATTTTTGCATGGATGAAGTAATTTCAATCAAAAGAATAATATTTAAAATAAAATTGTTATTTTTTTAAAAGTTAATTTAATTAAGGAAAATGCATTTTGATAAGAAAATAGAATTTTAAGCTAATAAATAAAATATGATTTGTTACCTTTGACCTATCCATTTCAATACATTAGATATTATATAATGGATTAATATTATATATCATCTATATGTTCTATCAATTAAAATTATAAATGACATGTTTATATAATTTTATTTATTTGTGCTTTACCACATTTTTGCCTAGATTTGCTTCAAGGATTAGGTAAAAATGTAGTGCTTTTCATTTACATTTTTATTATCACAAAATGAATTATTTAGAGTTTCAACAACTTATGTTAAAATGGTACATTACATAATTCCCTTTATAATTTGTAATTAAAAAAATCATTTTTAATTATTTTATTTATTATGTATTATATCTTGGAATGTTAATTATACCATTATTTTTATCTTGTAATTATAATTTTTTTTTTTTCATATTAATACAATTTAAGTTAGAAGAACTAAACTTGATAAAATAAGATTAGGAAAAACAACAAACATCTTTTTATTAGTAATGAAACTACATGCATGAAACCTTAGATATCCCATTCAAGTATTAGTGTAGGACAAGTGTATCTTATCATATACTTAAGACAAATAAGTTGTAAAATTATGAAAATGACTCTCTTTGAGCCAAATTCAAGTTGACAACTTACATGTCTAGCATATGCTTAGTGATTTGTCTTCAAATGATTCTTGAATTGTCCATGGACAGTTTAGGAATGCATAATATTTATTCAATCACTTGTTGGTGCTTTGTCCATATTGAAAGATTATGACAGTTATTCCTATTGTTCTCTGGGTGCATATTTGGACAAGGTGACATATTGTTAGTTGCTTAATTAAGCTAACTAATAGTTTGTTTGTGCCTTGGCCAAGTCGTGTACTTGGAGAACTATGGGGAAATGCTGCTGATTTTTTCTCAAAATGGATCTAAGCAACTTGGTGATTGACTCTTAGATATTATGCAATCCTAAATGGGATAGGAACCACCACCTAATTTATGTAGGAAGTACAACTTATACATTAGATTTTAACATTTACATGTATATAGCAAAATTTGTAAGGTGAGTTAGAGTTTTGTGTTGGTTAAGCCCAAGTTTCCATCTTATTCAAAACAAGCCAATGAGTTGGGTAATTGAATTTTAGTGCAATATTGGGGAAAATGACATTTCATGGATACTTTTTTAGGCATTTCTTTGCTTAAAATGAAGTTTAGGATTATGTGTGCTTGTAGGGTGTTACAATGTTTGTATAAAAATACCATATTCTTGTTTGAAATCTAATATTAAGGGACTATGCCAAAACTTAAATAGGATTTTTAACTTATTAACTTCTTGTTATAATTTTCTTTACTTATAATTAAGTTGAGATTCTAACTACTTTTCAATTTTTACCATTTTAGTATGTATATAGGAATCTTGTTTATGTGATAACAAGTTTAGATAATTTTTTAGGCATTTCTTTGCTTAAAATTAAGTTTAGGATTATGTGTGCTTGTAGGGTGTTACAATGTTTGTATAAAAATACTATATTCTTGTTTGAAATCTAATATTAAGGAACTATGCTAAAATTTAAATAGGATTTTTAACTTACTAACTTCTTGTTATAATTTTCTTTACTTAAAATTAAGTTAAGATTCTAACTACTTTTGAATTTTCACCATTTTAGTATCTATATATGGTTCTTGTTTATGTGATAACGTGTTTATAAACACTTTTTTAGGCATTTCTTAGCTTAAAATTAAGTTAAGGATTATGTGTGCTTATGGGATGTTACAATGTTTGTATAAAAATACTATATTCTTGTTTGAAATATACTATTATTTACGATATAATAAAAAATTAAGGCACTTGGATGTTTTGTTGTGCTAAAAATCAATTTGATTATTAACTAATTTGAAATTCCAATGCTTATATTTATTATATATAGTAGGTATAATTTAAAAAAAATATCTACTAAATATGGGAGATCATGCCCAAATTTAATGGAAATTTTAATTTACTAACTTATTAATTATGTTTTGGTTCTTTTTTTTTTTTATTTTTTATTTTGCATGTATATATAGGAGAAGATTTTGGAGCTCCAACGCTAGCCTCTTGCAGAAGGAGTTGTGGCTATGATTAAGGCAGAAATTTGTGAGAAAGTTTTGGGACAAAAATCAGGATATGTCAAGGGCCTTGGTTTTGGCCCTGAACCAATCTCATTTTCTAAATCTAGACCATCATCTTCTGAGCATGAAATTGAGTTGGAGCATAGACTTGCTGAGACTCAACTACTTGTGGAGACTCAACAACAACAACTTGAGACTTAGCAAGATTGAATTGACCAATTGGAGGCCTTGGTACAAAAACAAAATCAACAACATCATCAACAATTTGAAGAAGTATTGCATCATCTACGATCAAGCCAAGGGTCCTCATGATACTTTTTTTTATGATGTGCATATGATGGACGTTCATTTTTTTTTTCTTTTTTTTTTGCCTATGCTAATATAGTTGTTTTGTGATAGACACTTTGTTAAACTAATACTTTATTTTGTTATGTAGTTATATTAGCATAGATATTATACTACTATGATCACATGTTATGGTTACATGTATTAATTACCAATGAAGTTATGTGATATATATTTTGATTTTTGTAAGCAGGTTTCAGAATTAACTTTTCCATTATAATTAATGTTTTAAATTCCAAATACCATACATTTGTAATATGAAAAATAAAAAATGTAAATACATTTCCTGACAAAATTTTTTTTATTACTAAAGATATTTCCTGGTGAAATATTTTTGTTGGTGAAGATTGTTATATCGTCCACAACTAATTTATAATTCATTGGCATACGTTTTAGGGACGAAATCATTTTGTAAATAAAAGGATTTAGCAACGAAATGAATTTGTTAGTATTAATGATAAATATTTTAGTTGAAACAAATCCTTTAGTAATGAAATATCTATTTCATCAAGAAAAACTTTTAGTGACAAAATGAAACTTTCGTTGGGATTGCAAAGCATAGGGAGACAAAATTAAATTGTTACAAAAAATATTTGGCAGCAAAATAAATTCGTTAGCACTAAGTATTGACGACTTTGAGGACAAAAATTTATATTTTTTAGTGGCAAAAATTCTTACTTTTGTCAATGAAAAATTTCATTGGGGAAAACATTTAGTAACAATTTTTATTTCATCAGGGAAAATATTGGGCAACGAAATAGGATTTTTGTCGAGATACTTTTAGCAACGGGTCTAGGGCGACGAATATGACACGAAATATTTTTCATTGGGAAATATTTTTGTAGACAAAATTTAGACTTTCAGTGACAAAATATTTTATCACTGAAAGTCAATTTTCTTGCTTTGAATAGCCAAGCAGAGTTTAAATCAAGTATAGTTGAAGTATTAAAAATTTTAAAACTATTTAGTTTGAGACTCCTTAAAGGATGCAAATAATGCCTTAATCTCTGGTCCAGAACTAGCCCATGATGACTCTGTTTTAACTCTCATAACTTCCCCCTTTCTAACTCTATCTCCCACAATTGGATCATATTCCTGAATTTTAAGGTCAACCAAACAACAAGGAATTTGAAACCCACCAAGTAATAAAAAGATCAGAATACTCAAGACCACTAATGAAACGCACCAACTCTATTTTATTATAGAAGAATGGGTCCATGGAGTGACTCACATTGTAAAGGAAATTCTGATATCATTTTCTTTTCTAGAGTTCTACTCCACCCAAATGACAAGTCAAACATACACGCTTTAGCATTACTTTCCTCTATTTTCTAGGCAACCAAATATTCCCAAAATTTGGAGAATGATATAGAAACCAAAAACAACCCCATACCTTCAATCTCCTAGCTTAAGATAAAGCCCTATTCATTGGCCATTGAAAAGTGGAGTACTCCTATTTTTTCTATTCCTATAACAAAAATTAGCGCTCGTCCCCTTCATTTTTGGAGTTCTTAAGAGTGGTCCTCTTCATTTTTAGAGTTTCTAACAATGGTCCCCTCCATTTTTGGAGTTCTTAACATGGTCCCCTCAATTTTTTGTATCTTTAACAAAAAAAAATTAATTCATGGTGGCCTTCCATTCCATTTTTTTTTTCTTTACCAAAAAAAAAAAAACCTTTCATTTCTGTGAAGCTCACAATAAAAAAAATTTCAAAAAAAAAACAAACAAACAAACACATCTTTACCAAGCTCAAGATGAAAATAAAATCAGAAACCAAACACATCTACAACAACAAACTAAAATACGTGAAAACCAAACAAATTTACAAAAAAAAATTAAAATTTACATAAACTGAAAAACTCATAAATCTTACCTGACCAATGATGAAACAAGATGAAAATTTGGAAAATATTGAATTTGAGCCAAGGATGAACCAAATACAACCAAATGCAACGAGAGACAACAGGAATGACAAAGAAGAAGGTAAAACCCTAAAGGTAAAAAACCTAACCGAAAAGGGAAAGAAATTGAAAATGATAAAAGGATTCAAAATCGTAGTTGGTAACTACGGTTATGTTTGATTTCAAAAAAATTCAAAACCATAATTGGTGACTACGGCTTCTTGACTTGGACTCATACGTAGGATAGACACACTAGATTGGGCATTATTTTGGAAATCGGTTTACTTTTTGAATTTTTTTTTTTTAAATATCCTATTTAGGGTCAAAACTCAAGTTTCAGGCCTTGTGATTCCAACAGTGAACAATGGCTCAGCCCAACCTGAATGCATGCTAGCTATGCGTGGAGTATAAACATGGTGGGCATGTTTGGTAGCTTTGAGAAATAGTTTTTGAAAATTATTCATGATTTTTATGGAATAGAAATCTCTTTAAAAATTTAAAATATTTTTAACCCATTTTTAATATTTTTAAATATATTTTAAAAATAATATTTATATTTAGTGTTTTATTTTTAATCATTTTACGTGTTTATATAATTATTTTTAAAACAATTCTTAGAAAATAAGTGAAAATAATATAAAATAAAAAAATATTATTTAAAAACATTATATCTTCTATTCTTAAACAGAAAACAATTTTTTATTATCAAATATATTTTCAGTAATTTTTTATTTTACATAATAGAAAACTGTTCTTAAAAAAAATTTTCAAACATATCCTAAATTTCTAAATTTGATTTTTCAAGTAATTCAATGTTATTAAGTTACAGTGAAATAAATTTTTAAATACATTCATTATATTTCAAGTTAAAATTTTTTTAATGTATTTTGAACTTCAAATTTGATTTAAGACCTAATTAATTTTTATATAATTGACCATCTAAATTGAATCAAATTGATTTTAAACACGATTAGTATAGTTCAATTCTTTCCATTACTAAAAGATTGTTCTAATTTGATTAAGATATAAACCGATCATTTGATTAAGATATAAACATTATGGGACAACCTCCATGGCATATTCTCCCTTCTCTTTGTGGAGAGTAAATAAAATTTGTACACTGATTCGTCCCTAGCAGCGGCAGTGGCAATGGCACCATCTGATTTGGGGTTCGATCCCCGGCAACGGCGCCATTTGATTCGTCCCTAGCAGCGGCAGTGGCAATGGCACCATTTGATTCGAGGTTCGATCCCCGGCAACGGCGCCATTTGATTCGTGCCCAATTGGTGTCTCAGCTGATTCGTGTCCAGCTGGTGCTCCTTGATTGAGGGAGTAATCAACAAAATTTATAACCTATTACACCATATACTAGGGTAGCAAAGACAAAGCTACTATAGCATAGTGGCTCTAGGATCGTTCACTGGGATGGGTTTTCACTTCACAAATGATATTAATTCAAAGTTGAATTGGTGCCTTTTCATTTCAAGGTTAGCTTTAAAAGAAAATATAAAGATGTTTGAATGAAAAAGGTTTAGATTTAAACTAACCAAAAATAGTAACCGATTTTACTTATAAAGAAAAATGTTTCTTGGAGTTTAGATCACTAGGCTCAGATTCCTCATACAAAAAGGGAGTTCCGGTCACTTGTTTCTTTTCCTCGCATTAGAGAATTAACATATAGTTCCTTCTCCAACCGGTGTTGTACAGATGCTTCCCATTAATGGGTTCAAACACTAAATCCCTCTCACTGATGCATCTTGCAATGGCTCATACCTCTCACCTAGCACTTGCCATTCAAGGTGATCTTTAACCTTGGACTTCCCTTCAAAAGCTCGCAAGAGATAACTAATGGATGTCTCCTTGGAGTCCAAAAGCTTACCAAGTGTTGGCTATTCTAGAAAATCCTACCTTCAAGTCACCTCCCAAAGGCTCGCAAGGGGTAAACTAGTGCATCTCCATGGATGGAGATCACTTGCCTTACCAAGTGTTGGCCCAGGTGATTTAAAGGCGTTTTAAGTTAACTAAAAAGATAAAAACCATTAACGGGTTACACTTTCTCTTCATTAAAAACTAAAACAACAAAACTTCCAAATTATGCATGTGGAAACTTACCCGGTTACCTTACTCCAAGAGACAAAGAGCCTAGCCTCTCATCATCTGTGGAAAAATCCTCAGAGTTTGGTTGGCTAGAAAATGAAAATGAAAGAGAAGACAAGAATATATATGAAAAACAGAGCAAGTGCTCTGTTCTCTGATTCTATATATGATATCTATATTACATACTTCCCCGAGCGTCTTTTTACAGTGGATGCAAGAGAGTTTATATAGGAAGGTAATTTACCCTTCCTTGGACACTTCCTAACTAAGGAATTACATGAGTGGCTGAATACAAGGAGAAAATGGAAATTTAGACAAAAATATCTGAAGAAAAATATCCAAAAGAGTCGGTGGAAAATATCGGGAAGCACTAAGGACCATTTCGCAGGTGAAAATGGTGTCTGCGAGATTTCGCAGACACTCAAGAGGGCTGCGAAATCACTTCGCAACAACAAGTTAAACTCGCAGGGCTGCGAAATTGGCTTCCACCTTGAGGTTCTCAGCGTTCCAGCTTGCGGCATGAATCGGGTAGCTTCAGGAGGAATTCCATAGCACTGTACAAAAAGGCTGCGAAATTCTCGCAACAAAAGGCTGATTTCGCAACACTTTGGAGTGATCTGCTTGCAATGGCTGTAACTCCTTCGTTTCAACTCCAAATCGCGCACCGTTTGAAGCATTGGATTCTTGACTTCTTGAGCTTTGAAATGGTATATAGAATGTAGAAAATGGACTTCGGAAAGTGCTCCAAAAGTGCAAAAGAAGACTGCAGCTGGCTTTCCTCTGTTTTCTTCACTCTGTTTTTCCTTTCTCCTTGCTTCTCTCCTTGCATACTTTGAACGACTATGGCAAAGGGATATGGGGCTCCAAAGCTTGGTTCTTCATGAATTTGAGCTCTTCATTGCTTTGCCATGGATTCCAAATAACTCTCCTCAATCTTGGATTGTTTTGGTGATCAAATTACTAACAAAAACACCAAAACTTACACAATTTGATTAGAAATGATTGCAAGGGTCCTTAACATGTTAATTGGGTTAAAAGGCAATAACTACTACTCAAAAGTGTTTAAAAGAGTTAATTACAAGCTATGAAATAGCACTTTTTGAGTAGTAATCACTCCCCCCAACCGACATATTGCTAGTCCCTTAGCAATGAAGGAGAGAAAAATAAAATAAAAGTACCATAATTTACAACATCATGCTGATCACTTCAAAAAATGTTTAAGTGGCATGACTGATCAAACTCTCACATGGAACATTAAAGAAATAAAACTCAAACTTCAACAAGAGTTATCAAATAACTTGTCTAATCACAATTCTTAAAGAGAAGGCATTATGCAAATTTAAGCTTTAAAATCATTTCCACTTCTAAAGGATCAAACCTTACTCTTCCACAAAAATCTAAGTGTTATTTATTAGTTTCCGAATATAGTATGTTGAACTAATCTCTCCCCCCAACCTAGTTCTTTTTCAAAGCTTAGCAAACTAATCAACCTCCAATAGGCTAAGAACGCACCTTTTTTCTTTCACAATTTTTTTCTTTGTAGGAGTACAAGGCTTAAGGGTATTCTTTTTTTAAATTGTCCATGTAACGGGGGTCCATCGATGACTCCCAACCAATTAAGGTTTAGGGCATCAAGCTTTAAGGATCTTTCAACCACTAACTCCTCGGATTTTACCCCGGACTTTTGAGAATGAATTTTAATACCCAAGCACCTACAGTATGTTAAACTCCACCTATTTACCCTTGTAACGAGCATTGAGGTCGGTGACTCCCAACCAATGAAGGCTTAGGGCACCAGGTTTTAAAGATTTTCACCATATACCCCTCAGACCTTGCTCGGGTTTCAAGGTAAGTAAACATTTTTCTTTCTTTCTTTTTTTTCTCTTCAAAGACTCATTGGCCTTTTATAAGGTGTCCCAACACTATTAAATGAGGTCAAAGGTACCAAGTCTAAAATTTTCCTAAGTCAAGAGGGAAATAGTTTTTCATCTTATACTCGGAACCTATTGTGCACAGTGTGTGAATAGCTTAAAGTGGAAGAACTAAGGTTGAATTCAATAGAAGTTTCAACAATTCATCAACTTTAGTAAGCATAATACAAACTCTAAGTCAAGTAAAAAGACAAAAATTCAATTTCTCCCTTTTCATTTTGAAAATTTTTCCTTAATAACCATGGAGAGTAGAATAAAAACTTTAAAAAATTTTAAAAATTAGGCAAAAAACAACTAAATTACCAAAATAACTTAGCATTATTAACAATACTTACTTCCTCAACTCTAAAACTCTCCCCCCAACCAAGCTGAACATTGTCCTCAATGTGACAAAAGCGATTAAAAAATAGGGAGGAAGTGGTACCTCTTGAGTGACATGGAGTCTGAGTCATATAGGAGAAACCACATGTTTCAAAAAAAAAAACACAAAAGAGTTAGTGAGTAGAGGAAATAAAAAAATGCCAAGTTTAAACAAAAATGATGTCTATGTATGATGTATCATCAGTAATACATCCAATCCTAGAATATAAGACATCAAAACATGGAATATAATAAGTAGAGATAAAAAGTAAAGAGATGATCAAGTAATGGTAAGGTCCTGTGGAGCTGATGCAACTATGGTGGCCTCTTGAGTGGGTTGGATCAAGACTTTGGCCTCTGTTCTGGTAGTCTCCTTTGGTGGCATAGTCTCATCAACTGGAGCTCTCAGTTGGAGCTATGGGATTTGATGCTTTAAGGAGGTCAGAAATGGAGTGAGAGGCTTGGTGTGTGTGATCCCAAGGTACGCAGGGCTCTCCTCTTCAGATGCATGGTTGCAGGGCTCTGTTGGCATTTTAGCAACTTCTCTTGGCTTTGCAAAATGTTTTTGCAAATCACCCTCCATTTCACAAGTCAATTTCGCAATTTGAAGGCCATTTTTAAGTTTGGAGGTGATTTCGCAGCCATTTCGAAGTTTGGAGATCATTTCACAGCAAAGTGGCATTTTCGCAGACCATTTTTGAAGGTTGGAGCATTTTCGCAGCAGGGGGTGGATTTCGTAGAGCAGGGGAATTCTCGCAACCCATTTCTCAACTTAAAAGTGATTTCGCAGCTCAAAGGTGATTTCGCAGCCGTATCGCAGCTTCAAAATGAGGGGAACTATGCTGCAAAATGGCACTCGTGTGCCAAAAAGTGGTTTCGCAGCTGCGAAACACCCTTCCAAATGGCGTCTCGTCTGCGAAATTCCCGTTCAGCTTTGCGCGCTTGCCTTACAACGACCATAACTTCTTCATTTCACCTCCAAATCGCGTACCGTTTGAAGCTATGGACTCCTGACTTCCCAAGCTTTGAAACGAGATATCATATGCATAATTTGAGCTCCAGGAAGTGCTTCAAAAATGTGTTCAACAGTAGCGAAATTGAGGTGCGACATTTCCGCTCATGGTTTGCACAGTCATCTTCAAACGGCCATAACTTTTCCGTTTCAAATCCAAATCAAGCACCGTTTGAAGCTGTAGACTCATGACTTCCCAAGCTTTCAAATGAGATATTGCATGCATAATTTGAACTTCCGGAAGTGATCGAAATGTGTCCAACAATTGCCGAAATGGGGGTACGGCTGTGAAATTGGGATTTTTCACATTTTGGGACTTCGCAGCCGTTTTGCAGCTGCGAAATGAGGGTCACTGTGCTGCGAAATGGCACTCGTGTGCCAAAACCGCCTTCGCAATTGTGAAATACCCTGCGAAATGGGACTTTTGGTGCGAAATCAGGCTTTACCACTTCGCAATGCGTTTCGCAGCTGCGAAACGGATGCTCCTGTGCTGCGAAGTGGCACTCGTGTGCCAAAATTGCTTTCGCAGCCGCGAAATCCTCTGCGGAATGGGACTTTGGCTGCCAAAAAAAATGAAATTTTTTTTTTTTGGTTTCGCAGCCATTTTCGCAGCTGCGAAATGAGGTTCACTGTGCTGCGAAATGGCACTCGTGTGCCAAAATCGGCTTCGCAGCTGCCAAACACCCTGCCAAATGGAGCTTTCCCTGCGAAATGGAGGATTTCATGCTTTGGTGGTTCGCAGCCGCTTTCGCAACTGCGAAATGAGGGCTCCTGTGCTGCGAAGTGGCACTCGTGTGCCAAATTTGGTTTCGCAGCTGCGAAATGCCCTCACAGAGACTTCTACAGTGTTGCGGAATGGTTTGGCAACAAAATGCCGATTTCGCAGAGGCTGCGAAATCTCGCAGACCCATGTTTTTCCCCTGTTTCTCCCCTGTTTTCGCTCCGTTTGACTCCGATTTTGCTCCGATTTTGCTCCGATTTTTTTTCTTCAATTTCTTTGCAATTCCTCTTGATTTTGATCATCCAAAAACCTATATTACATCAAAACAAACAGAATTAAAGCATTGAAATCAAAATTAAAGCATTGAAATCAAAATTAAAACAACTAAAAAAACAAAACAAAAGGATATGGACTAGCTAGTCTTTAAAAAGACTAAGTCTATCAAAAAATTTGATCCTGATTTAGCTTGCCCGGATCCCATATGAAGTTTGCATCTCTGGCTTGAGACTTTCTCTGTATGATCTTGCCATACAAAGCTTGGAGAAAAGGTGGAGGCATGTGTTTTTTCATCAATTCTTCCTTGATGACTATCCTCTGTGATTCTTTTTGTACATTAACATCATAGCCATCTTTCTCTATGCTTTTCCCCTTTTTCTTTCCTTTGATTTCCTCCCTCTTTTCTTTCTCTGTTTCACTCTCTACCTTATGCTCTAGCTTGCATGTGGGCAGATCAACCTCTTTACCACTCCTCAGAGTGATCACTTTGGCTTCCCTCTTTTGTGAAGGTTCTCCCTCCTTAGCCTCCATTTCATGGATACTCATGGAATTTTGATAAGGTTGAGAAGGAGATTTTTCTTTCTCTTGCACTGTGTTGAGGTTGGCTAACCTTGAGATTGAATCTTGGAGAATATCTAACTTCTGAGATAGATCATTTTGCATTTCATCCATCCTTTTATTCAACATACTCTCCATTCTATCAATTCTTTGATTGACTCGAGCATTGGTGGCTTCTTGCTTTCCAACAAAATCTCCCACGACCTTGCAAAGATTCACCATAGCTTGTTCAAGGTTTGAGGCTTGCTGTGGTGCTTGAGCAGGTTGCTGATACTGAGGTGGCTGTGGTTTCCAAGAGAAATTTGGATGGTCCCTCCAATTGGAATTGTAGGTGTTGCAATCACCAAACATTTCCCTCTCGGATGGAATGATAGGACACTCATCCACTAAGTGCTCATAAGATAGACAAATGGCACAAGGCATAGCTTGCAATGGTGTCTGAGAAATGGCTTGCACTGGTTGCATATTCGTCATTTCTAGCTTTTCCAATCTCCTTTCCATAGCTTCAATCTCTGCCTTCATGTTCATACCATCATTCAAAATATACATCTCACCCTTAGCTTTAGGTTGAGACGTCATTCTTCCCATATCTCTAGCATTTTGTTCACCCCATTCTCTTGAGACTTCAGCCACATAACTCATGAAGTTCATGGCTTCCTCTGCTATGGTATTCAATATGGCATGCACAACTAGCAACTTGTGAATTAAAAACAGAGAACACAAAAGAAAACAAAAGAAAAATGATTCTAAGAAAGAAAATTAAGGTAAACTAAAAACTAAATAAAAGGTATACTAAAATATGAACATTAAAGAAATAAAAAGAGTTAGCAAAAGGAAAAGAAAAGTCACCAAACTTGTGATGAAGATCACAAGTACTCTAGAAAGGTGATATCACTGTAAAGTGGCACCATCCCCGGCAACGGCGCCATTTGATTCGTCCCTAGCAGCGGCAGTGGCAATGGCACCATCTGATTTGGGGTTCGATCCCCGGCAACGGCGCCATTTGATTCGTCCCTAGCAGCGGCAGTGGCAATGGCACCATTTGATTCGAGGTTCGATCCCCGGCAACGGCGCCATTTGATTCGTGCCCAATTGGTGTCTCAGCTGATTCGTGTCCAGCTGGTGCTCCTTGATTGAGGGAGTAATCAACAAAATTTATAACCTATTACACCATATACTAGGGTAGCAAAGACAAAGCTACTATAGCATAGTGGCTCTAGGATCGTTCACTGGGATGGGTTTTCACTTCACAAATGATATTAATTCAAAGTTGAATTGGTGCCTTTTCATTTCAAGGTTAGCTTTAAAAGAAAATATAAAGATGTTTGAATGAAAAAGGTTTAGATTTAAACTAACCAAAAATAGTAACCGATTTTACTTATAAAGAAAAATGTTTCTTGGAGTTTAGATCACTAGGCTCAGATTCCTCATACAAAAAGGGAGTTCCGGTCACTTGTTTCTTTTCCTCGCATTAGAGAATTAACATATAGTTCCTTCTCCAACCGGTGTTGTACAGATGCTTCCCATTAATGGGTTCAAACACTAAATCCCTCTCACTGATGCATCTTGCAATGGCTCATACCTCTCACCTAGCACTTGCCATTCAAGGTGATCTTTAACCTTGGACTTCCCTTCAAAAGCTCGCAAGAGATAACTAATGGATGTCTCCTTGGAGTCCAAAAGCTTACCAAGTGTTGGCTATTCTAGAAAATCCTACCTTCAAGTCACCTCCCAAAGGCTCGCAAGGGGTAAACTAGTGCATCTCCATGGATGGAGATCACTTGCCTTACCAAGTGTTGGCCCAGGTGATTTAAAGGCGTTTTAAGTTAACTAAAAAGATAAAAACCATTAACGGGTTACACTTTCTCTTCATTAAAAACTAAAACAACAAAACTTCCAAATTATGCATGTGGAAACTTACCCGGTTACCTTACTCCAAGAGACAAAGAGCCTAGCCTCTCATCATCTGTGGAAAAATCCTCAGAGTTTGGTTGGCTAGAAAATGAAAATGAAAGAGAAGACAAGAATATATATGAAAAACAGAGCAAGTGCTATGTTCTCTGATTCTATATATGATATCTATATTACATACTTCCCCGAGCGTCTTTTTACAGTGGATGCAAGAGAGTTTATATAGGAAGGTAATTTACCCTTCCTTGGACACTTCCTAGCTAAGGAATTACATGAGTGGCTGAATACAAGGAGAAAATGGAAATTTAGACAAAAATATCTGAAGAAAAATATCCAAAAGAGTCGGTGGAAAATATCGGGAAGCACTAAGGACCATTTCGCAGGTGAAAATGGTGTCTGCGAGATTTCGCAGACACTCAAGAGGGCTGCGAAATCACTTCGCAACAACAAGTTAAACTCGCAGGGCTGCGAAATTGGCTTCCACCTTGAGGTTCTCAGCGTTCCAGCTTGCGGCATGTATCGGGTAGCTTCAGGAGGAATTCCATAGCACTGTACAAAAAGGCTGCGAAATTCTCGCAACAAAAGGCTGATTTCGCAACACTTTGGAGTGATCTGCTTGCAATGGCTGTAACTCCTTCGTTTCAACTCCAAATCGCGCACCGTTTGAAGCATTGGATTCTTGACTTCCTGAGATTTGAAATGGTATATAGAATGTAGAAAATGGACTTCGGGAAGTGCTCCAAAAGTGCAAAAGAAGACTGCAGCTGGCTTTCCTCTGTTTTCTTCACTCTGTTTTTCCTTTCTCCTTGCTTCTCTCCTTGCATACTTTGAACGACTATGGCAAAGGGATATGGGGCTCCAAAGCTTGGTTCTTCATGAATTTGAGCTCTTCATTGCTTTGCCATGGATTCCAAATAACTCTCCTCAATCTTGGATTGTTTTGGTGATCAAATTACTAACAAAAACACCAAAACTTACACAATTTGATTAGAAATGATTGCAAGGGTCCTTAACATGTTAATTGGGTTAAAAGGCAATAACTACTACTCAAAAGTGTTTAAAAGAGTTAATTACAAGCTATGAAATAGCACTTTTTGAGTAGTAATCATACACTATGCAGTTGATGTTGAAGCTTAAGTGTATCACCGCTAAAAAGGCAGCCCAAATTTGCAGCCATGGCCCGGCCCAGGCCCCATCACTATCTAAGGGGCTCAAGGGCCAGGCCTAGCTCGCCTCAAAGCGGACAAGTTTTTTCGAAAGGACATTGTGGTAAAATCGTAGAATCCAATTTCAAACCCTAAAAATGAAAATGAGGTCAATTTGGTAATAAAGTTCAAATCTATACCCATTTATGTAATAAGTTACACACCATATAAACCTCTCATCTCCCTCACTGATTTCCGTCGTTTCCAAAACCCTAACCCTAGTGCTAAACTAGAACCAGAAACCTTCACCAATATGGGTCGGGTCATTCGCGCCCAGCGTAAAGGTGTCGGATCCATATTCAAGTCCCACACCCACCACCGCAAGGTCCAGCGAGGTTCTGGAGCCTAGACTTCAGCGAGTGAAACGACTACCTCAAGGGTGTGGTCACTGAGATCATCCACGATCCTAGTCGTGGTGCCCCACTCACTCAAGTTTCCTTCCGCCATCCCTTCCGGTACAAGCATCAGAAAGAGTTGTTCGTCGCCGTCGAGGGCATGTACACCGACCAGTTCGTCTACTATGGCAAGAAGGCCAATCTCGTTGTTGGCAATGTTCTGCCGCTTAGATCCATCCCCAAGGGTGCCGTTGTGTGCAACGTTGAGCACCATGTGGGTGACCATTGTGTGCAACATGGTGGGCATGTTTAGTAACTTTGAAAAATTATTTTTGAAAATTGTTAATGATTTTTATGAAATAAATATCATTTTAGAAATCTAAAATGTTTTTAACCCGTTTTAAAAATAATTTTTATATCTAGTGTTTTATTTTTAATCATTTTATGTGTTTATATAATCATTTTTTTTCTTTTTGCTTAAAGAAAGTTGATAATCGATTTCTAAACATGAAAGTGAAGATTGCCCAATTGAAGTTTTCATGCCACGATCATTGTCGAGAAGTCCATACAAGTTCAATTGTATGCATGAAATATTTCGATTTTCTAAAATTATAACTTAAGTGTGGTGTTAAGATATATTCAAATTGCAAATACATATCATTTCTCATTTTGACATGACAAATCAATTTTTACTTTTTGTTTTTAATTGACTCATATTTGTTAAACTACTATTGTCATTTAACTACTTCATATATAGCTTGTGGAACAAAATAAATTGGACTTCATTCAATCATAAAACCACTATGTTTGAACATGTTGTAATGTGTCATAATGTTTTTAATGATTTTTTGTTGTAAATGTGATATGAATACCAAAAAAATATCTTAAAATATTATCATTAAAAATCTAACACAAACATGTATTACAAAAATAATGTTCAAAAGTGCAAAAATAGTTCCAAATACAAATACATCCAACTATAAAGACAAAACATTATAAATATGGTTCAAAACATGATAGACATGATTAAAGTATTTGACTAATTAATTTTGAAACATATAACCAAAAGTAAGATAAATTATCCAATTAAAATTACTTTCTACATTAACTCAATTTTTGTTAAAATATTTTTGTCATCTTCATTCATTGCATACATTCTTCTTTCAATAATCTCTTGTGGCTTTTTGTAGGTGTTACTATCACCAAATCTTTCGAGGGATGCCCATTTAAAGAAATAACAATAGTATTAGCATATTAACAACAAATGAAGCACTTGAAGATATCATATTGTAACATGTATTTCGATGCAACATGTGTCAAACAAAGGTAAAAAAACATATACAAAGTTAGCAATGATCTTATAAAATACATTAAAAACATGGATTTAAACCATCATAAAAAATGATAAGATTATAATTCCAAAATAGTGACATCTATAATAAAAAAAAGGTCATGGTCATGTTAGGGATATATTAAACTAACCCACAATTCCCTAGTTTCATAAGAAAATTTAAATTTTCAAAATTATATTTTATCATAATTTTACTACATTTGTATTGTAAGTGTAGTATATTTGTATTATACCTATGAACTAAAAAAAACAACAACAACAACAATAACAACAAGAAGCTTTTTGGAGAAATTGAAATTCACGAACATGAGACTCATCTAAAGAAATTTTCCCCTTTGTTTTTTTCTTCCTTAATACACATAGGCAACAACTCATAAAGATGAAGAATGCTCTTTTTGTTTTGTTTTGTTTTGTTTTGTTTTGTTTGTTTGTTTGTTTGTTTGTTTTTGTTTTTTTAAGTGGGGAGGGGGAAGAGGGGTGTTGGGGGTTTTGTTAAGGGTAATTTTAACAATTAAAAAAAAAAAAGACCTTTGGAGGAATTTTCACAATTTCTTCTCACCTTTCAAAGGACTTATCAAATTAGGTGACTCTTTCAAGTCATTTTCACTTCACTCCACACCCTATTTGATAATTTTCCCACGTTTTACTCATAATTATTATCTAACTTTAGGCATGGGTGTCGTTTGGGCTTTATTGTGAATTCACTTGAAACTTTAAGATATGAAAAATCGGTTTTGGTAAAGCATGTAGTCATGAATCATGATTTCTAAAGAGAATTTAAAATCATAATTCCAAAATACTAGGACAAATTTAATAAAAAGGTCATGTTCATGCTAAGGATATAGCAAATTAACCCATAACTACCCAATTTCGTAAGAGATTTTAAATTTTCAAAATTATTGTATTTGTATTGTAAGTGTAATATATTTGTATTATACCTATGTATTTTTTTTTATAAAAAAAAAAGGTTTTTATATAGATGTCTATTTATACATTATTAGATTTCTTCTTACATTCACCAAAAAAAAAATTAGAAATTGAAGTTCATAGATTTGAGACTCAATCGAAGTAATTTTCCCCTTTGTTTTTTTTCTTCCTTAATACACATAGACTACAACTCGCAAAGACTATTATTTTTTGTTTTTTGTTTTTTTTTTTGGGTGGGTTGTTAAGGATAGTTTGGCAAAAATAAAAATAAAAATTTAAAATTGGATTTTGGAAGAATTTTCATAATTATTATCTACCATTTCAAAGGACTTATCAAATTGGATGACCCTTCCTAATCATTTTCACTCTGGTCCACCTTATTTGATAATTCTCATACATTTCACTCACAATTATTATCTACTCTTTTAGAGGACTTATCAAGTCGGATAACCCTTCCAATTCATTTTCACTCCAATCCACCCTATTCAATAATTCTCATACATTTCACCCACAATTATTATCTAACTGTAGGCCCAGTGTTGTTTGGACTTTATTGCGCATCCATGTGAAACTTTAAAATTTTGGTTTTGGTAGAGCATGTACTCATGAGACATGATTTTTATAGAGCATGTACTCATGAGACATGATTTTTATAGAGCATGTACTCAGGAGACATGATTTTTATAGAGCATGTGCTCATGAGACATGATTTTTGTAAAGAACGATGATGATGATTTTTGTAAAGAACCTAATATCATAATTCCAAAATAGTGGTAGATGCAAACAAAATGTCATTATTATGATAGGGATATAACAACTAACCCACAACTAGCTATTTTCGTGAGAAATTTTAAAACTTTAAAATTATATTTTCTCGTAATATATCGTAATATTACTATATTTGCATTACAAGTGTAATGTATTTATATTATACCAATATATGTTTGTATAAATAAAAAAAAAACAAGTTTTTATAGAAATTGAGCATAGATTGATTTTTTGTTTTTTTTTTTTCAGATTGTTAAGGATAGATTTGATCATTTTAAAAAACCTTGTGGGCCCAATTATTATCTAACTTTAGGCATGAGGGTCTTTTGGATTTTATGGTACATTCACGTGAAAACTTTTGAGGTACAGGAATTTGGTTTTGGTAGAGCATGAATAGAATATTTCACATGAAATTTTTTAGGTATGGAAATTTGGTCTTGGAAGAGCATGTAACTCATGAATAGAATATTTTTTAATTTCAAGTTTCCCCTACTCATTTTCTATTCAAATTTCAGGGCAAGAAATATTCCACAAATTTCCCCTGGTGTTTGATATGCATTTCTAGCTAAGAATGAAGTTCTTGTTTGTGAGGAAAAAAACAGATCTCCCTCCCTTCTGAACAGAAGCCTTAGACTCCTTTCTTGTCAACGATTAGTAACCATCGGAGATAAGATTAACAAAAGCTTGAGACTCATTTCATGGACCTTTCTTGGAACCAATCAATAGCAACAGCTTTACATTTTTTGGACTATTCAATGTTGCATGATCGACTCTAAACCCTTTCTTGTCAGCAATCAGTAACAACAACTTTACTTTTTTTTTAGAGAAACTTGTGTTTTGATGGGACCATTTGGGAAATATATGGTTTTTGGAACCCAACTTTATGAAATCTGAAAAATCAATTTTTAATGTAGAAAGTTATATATTTTTCATGCACTCTGAGCTGGCTACATATTTAGTGCCGAGATTGCCCCCGAGTCTAGTGATTTTCCAAAATTATCCTTTTTGTTTTTTTTTTCTCCCATACACACCATCCGCCTCTCCCTCCCTTCCCAGTGAAACCAGCCGACACTTTGCCAGCGTAATCACCGGCCTCCACTCACATCTCCCTCCGATCGGCAATCTCCCTCTCTTTCCCTTTCCCTTCCCTTTTTCTCTCTCTTTCCTTCCCTTTCGACATCACCAAGAGAGAGAAAGAGGGAAGGGAAAGGGAGAGAGGGGAAGGTTGTTGGTCGAAGAGAACTATGAGCGATGGCCGGTGATGAAGCCGACAAAGTGTCGCCTGATTTTGCCGCTAATGAGAAACAGCAAGACCAATGGGTCGCTGGTAGTGGTCAACATCGCCAACACCACCGACAATGGTGTTGATGAGGCGATGGAATTCTTGGAGCGATTGATAAGAGGCGAAAAGTAGCGTTTGGGCACAGAAGCGGAGGTGGAGGGAGATAGGGACATGTATCTAGAAGAAACCTATCTCGATTTGGGTCATTTAGGAACGAGGCCATTATCCTTCTCAGAAGGCAAAAGTAGAGCTCTAGTTGGATTCCGAATATGGGTATCATGGGTGTGAGAGGAGGCCTTGAGGTTTGGTGGGTTGGTCGAAGCTGCTTCAGAAATGGCAGCCACCATCATCAGTATAAGTCACATTTCTCCCTATAAAAACACAACTACAACCAAACCCAAAACCCAGAAAAGGCCATAGTTGAAAAAACCTGAAAAAACAAAATCAAGAAATCCTAGAAGAAACGTAAACCCCTGAATGGTTTTGGATGGCATTCAACATTGTCTAAGTACCCAAAAACACTTGGATTCCATGTGGGCTTTGAATATTGGAGACATATAGAGAGTAGGTGGGGAGAATGGTGGAGATTTGTGTAGAGTGTAAAGAAGTAGAGAGAAGAGGGTAGTGGCGGTCGGTGATGACATCGGCAAAGTGCCAGTCGGTTTCACTAGGGAGAGAGGGAGAGGTAGATGGTGGTACGAGAGGACAAAAAAAATGAACAAAAAGGATAATTTTGGAAAAGCACTAGACACGGTAGGCAATTTCAGCACAAAATATGTAACCGTCTCAGAGTGCATGAAAAATATATAACTTTCCACATTAAAAGTTGGTTTTCAAATTTCATAAAGTTGGGTTCCGAAAACCATATATTTCCCAAATGGCCCCATCAAAACACAAGTTTCCCTTTTTTTGGACTATTCAATGCTGCACGAACCTAAAGATAAAGACATTTCATAACTTATAATTGGTGTGGTTCGGGTTAGGGTTTTTGCTTTCTATTTTTGTTTTGGGTAGGGTTTTTGTTTTCAATTTTTTAAAACAAAATGCAAAAACTTATAAAATACAATATCAATATGTTTAAAAATGATTTTAAGAAATCGTTTTTAGTCTTCTTAATACTTGAATGATAAAAATTCTCAACTATTAGAAATATCATAAACGCTTCCTAAAACTATTGCCAAACAGGTTCTAAATAGGTAATGACATTTAAACATTATTTAAAAAAAGCTAAGGTATCCAAAATTTTTAAAACTTTTAAAAATAATTTTTCAAAGTATAAAATAAGTCCTTATTTTTATATCAAGTTAAGATAGAAGTCGTTTTCTATTAGATTGAAACTATTACTAGTTTCTATTTTTTAAAATATAAAAAAACATATAATTAAAATTAATTAAATATTTTTAAATTTTAAATTATTTAATCTCTATATAAAATAAAAAAAAAAAAATAAATTTAAAGAAATATAAACAAATAATTTATTAAATTTAAAAAATATTCCTTTTTATTTTTTATTTTCACTTTTTTTTACAACCAATAAGAGGTATATATAATAAGATATTGGGATAATACTAACCGTGCATTTGATAGGATTTTTATTCGAAGTATTTTTAGTGAAACTACATTCTTTGAAAATGTTTTTAGAAGAATTACATATTAAATTATTTTTTAAAAAAAACACTACAATTGATTTTTTAATACTAGAAGTGTTTTTTCATATTTTTAAAAGTGTTTCTTAAATTTTACTAAACATTTAATTTTTTTCAAAAACATTTTTTAAATCAAAAGTGCTTCTTTCAAATGAATTCTAAAAAAACTAGATGAAGTTATTATTTAAGTTTATATTAATAAAAATAAAATTTGAAAATTTTCAATTTCAGCATAACGCTATTTTTATTCTTAAATATAGATATTATTGAACCAAACATGCCAATATCAAACATACAATTTTTATTTATTAACTAAAAACTATTCTTGCCCCCTAAATCTTATTAAATAACAATCGGCTAAAAACTAGATAAGTGCAAGAAATGGAATATAGATATATAAACTAAAATAAAGTAAGATCATATTATTTTTTTTAAAAAAAATTAATTACTTAACATTGACAATTAATCCCAAAAAGGTGATATGGAAGCAAAAGTTACTATTGTAAAATCACTTTTAGAAGGCCACATGTGATTTTTAGAAGAATCATTTTGTTAGGTGCAAGTCCAAAATTTACTTCACGGTATTTATTAAATTTTGAAAAAGATTTTTAAAGCTTCTCTAAATACCTCATTTTTATAGGAAAAGCACTTTGAAGTATTTAGAAAGCACTTCTACAAATGAATTACAAATGAGATCTTCATGAACCCTAAAGACAATCCAAGGCTAATGCATGGTAATTTGAGCATGCCCATTAGAGGAAACAGGCCTAAAGAGCAATGCTTGTACATGATCTTCAACACTAGAAGTCTTGTTATCATCTCCATGCTGGTAAATGACTTGTGCAGTTCTTGAGAGGTTAAAGGCAGCTTTGATGATTGAAAGAGGCAATGCAGACGAAGCAACCAGCTCCCCATTGAGCTCTACCCACAAGCTCTGGATCATCTGCCTTATGTGTTTCCTGCAGGCTTCATCATCCAACACAGTATCCATCTCTCGCTCTCGCTCTCGCTTGTAGCATTCTATACTCGACGCGTTATCTCCTCGTTCTTGCTCCTCCTAATTCAGCCATTCATTTCATATATAATATGATATCAGAGCTTTGATTTGCTAGTACTATTCTTTCAAAGTTAAGGTTTTAGTGACCTACCCTTGCAGTTCCCAAGTCATCCCATAGCCGAAGAATTTTCCCTGAACAGGAGAAGATGTTGGGATAGGGCTTCAACATGGCCATATTTTCCCTAGTAACACCTTGCCCCATAAGAAAAAAGGCATGCACCAAGGCCATGTATGTGCCTCCAGTGGTAACTGCATTATTTAGATACTCTTCTAGTGAGGGTACATGGCCACCTTTGAAACAATGGGCTTCAGCTAGGAAAGCTCCAAAGATGTCCATCCACTGCAGCAACAAAATTAATATTTCTGTGTCAGGCATTAATTTCTGGTTTCCTTCGTGTTCAATCACATGGGATCCACAACAAACATCTGGACCACAATCCCACCCCATAATTACTCCCCCTGGAAATCCAAGACGGACACCTTCTATGGTAAATATTGATAATAGCCCCATCCCAACCACCTAGATATAGACTACTTTAAATTTAAAGAGTCTTCATGACTTAAAAATGTTTATATATATATATATAATGTAAGACATTATAATCGATCACCGTTCGTTTTAGGTCTTCTATGACGCTCCATCGATGCTCCTTCAAGATCCTGTATGCAATGTCATTAGTAGTGTTGTACAATGCCATGTAACATATCTTCATGTACTCAGGGAGCTGATCCATTGCACCAAGATCCCATCTACATGTCCAAATCTGCCTTCATGTTATTGATCATGCATGTAATGGATAAAACCGAAAAAATGCACAGAAGTAAGAAAATACTAAACCTTTTTACTGCATCAGTGAAGAGAGCAAGCTCGTCCAAAGATCCATAAGAGTCGTAAATATCATCAATAACTAGTAAGATAGCAATGGCCTTGGTTAATTCGATGCGGCAGCTTGAATGCCTGGGATCTGGAAATATCCCCACTGTCCATAAGAAGCACTCCATCGGCCGGTCTCGAGCAAAATCAAGCTTATCAACAAGACCCAACTGTTTCCACCACCTTTATAGAATTGAACATGGATGGCCTTAGTCAAGAAATGAAATTAATCTTAGGTGAAATCAGTTTTCTATTATCTCAAATTATAATAAATTAAGGTTGAAAATTAAAAATTTACCTTACTATCTCAGCCAACTCTTTCTGGTGCAGTGATTGAACCATGTCGAAATCCAATTTTGCTAGCTCTAGAAGAGCTAAGTTCGGGTTGCTTTCCCTGCTATATTCGCCTATATAGTTTCTAACCTCCAACCTCGCCATCCTCAAGTGCCTGGGAAGCTCGAGTGCCCGGCCGACATGGCTGCTAAAATGGGGTTCCATGTGCGGCATAGACTGTATGAGGTGAATCCTTGTGAACTCCTTGGCTTCTGCTAATACTTCTTCATTTTTGGCCCCCAAGTGAGATGCCTCATGTAAACTCAGCATACCCCATATGTCTTCAGTCAAGCTTTCCTTGAATTTTCCATTCTTATCCATGAACTTGCCAAAAACATCTGAGGCTCAGAACAAGAAACATTTCTATATATATAGCCCTTGAAGAAATAAAATCATAAGAAAAGGGAGATCATTTTATATAATCAAAGGAAAACAGTTGACAGATGCAGATGCTTCTCTCCAGTAGATATATGATCTGTAATTTTCTGTGATGTTATTTGAAAATAAGCAAACAAAAACAAGGCATAGAAATGTGAAGAACTGAAAATGGAGATGGAGAGAGTGTTTACCAGAATGAGTTGGGAATCCATTTTGGCGAAGCAACCGGAAACGAAGGGAAGTGGTGAAGAGATCTTCACTGGAATTCCAGTCGCAGAACCTTTGCAGTAGTGCTTTTATCTCGTCTTCAAAATGGTATGATAGACCTAGCCTCTCAACTGTGTCTACCATCTCCATAGCAGCCCTTGAATCCCAAGCTCTATAGAATGCCTCCCGGGTTCTTTCCTTCACTTCTTTCATCCTTCTGGTGCTGCTATCAGCTTCAGAATTCACCACCTAACAGCAACCAAAAACCCCACAACACTTAGTTAAATATCTGAACAGATTCAATGACGTGCTTTCTAATTTTTTAAGAGCGAAATCACTACATGTGGAGATCGAGTTAAGGACTTGAGCAAAGAATAATCATGGCTTCCAAGCAGTGGCTTTGACGATGATGATGGCGATAAATGGCAGCTGGTGCAAGGGGAGGGGCGCGTCCGCCATGAACAAGGAGACGATGAGACTTGAAGTGAAGGAGCGACAAAGGAAGATGGCAGCACATGTGAAGGCATGGTAACGAACCTGCTCATATTCGAAGCCATTTCTATTATAATAAGCAACTCCGGCTTTCTCGTAGTGCTTTTACATGGCATATAAGAAGACTTTATATATAGCCATATAGGTAGTTAGAGGGCTAGCTGCTCAACCACACGCATGGATGTCACAATTTCTGAAATTATTTAGTTGCTTTTTAACCGATTTTTATTTTTAAAAGAATTTTTTGACCACTTGTGGACCCCGCATTTCGATTGCTCGATGCATTTCCCACTCGATGGCGAGCTCGATTTTTATTTTATTCGAAAATTGATTTTATTTATTGTTTGAAAAATGACTTGGAGTCGCCACTTATTTTTGTTTTATTTTTGAAAGGGTAAACAAAATAAGAAATAAAAACCCTAAGTGTGACTCCATATTTTGGAAAATGTGGTTTGTGAAAAACCGGATCGGGTTCGGGGGTCAGGTTACTTATCGGGAAGGTACAGTATGGATCGTAGCACCCCTTTAAGTCCCTAAAGTCGGGTCTCTACTAATAAAATGAAGCTAGTGTGGCAATGATGAGGAAATCAGTAAATACTCAAATCAATCATGCACATATGAGTATCAAAACATGCGTATAGCAAGATCAGAATAAGAACAGATGCGTACCTGGGCAACGATCTTCAATGCGCTATCAAGAAGTGGGATTAGTGCACAATTGAAGAATAGTCACATGCATATCATAGAGCAGAATAAATCATGTATGGCAACCGAATTAACCAATCAATCCATCAATCATAAAATCTCATATGTTGGGCCCCCACCAAAGCCCATTTCTATTTTTGCATGAATTGATTTCATAAGTTACATTAATTGGAATTACAAAATTGAATTCATGTTTATTTTAAAATATTTTAAAATCATGAAAAATTCGAAAGTGGCTCGTCAAAAAGAAAATGACGGCCAAATTTTATTGAAAATAGGATTTTTAGGTCCTAAAAATAAACTAAGGATGAGAACTAAAAAAAAAAAGTCAAAATTATTTGAAGAATTTAGAAATTAAGAAACCATTTGAAAATTGGAATTTGACGGTTTATTTTAAAATAAGGATGATGAAATGAAAATAAAAGGTACGCGGTCACCACAATTGCACGTTAAAAGTGACCATGCAACTCATGCAATAGTAGAATTCTGAACTTGGGGACACCTCGGTTGCCAGATGCATGCCTCTTCTGAAACTCCAATGGAGCTGGAAAATACCGCAAGGTAATGAGTGTATTGAAACTGGAGATGGGTGAGAACTGATCAAAAGTACCCAAAGGCGACCAAGCGAATGAGGAACCTTGTGAACTAGGCATCGATTCTTTTTCTGGGGTACTCAGTAACTTGAAAATATGATGGAGCTGAAGTTACCACTTCCTTGGCATCACTGCCACCAGCAATTAGTGCCCATAGCATCATATAAGATTCGAAGATTCCTTTTCTGATATCTCCCAAAAGCACATAGAAGGTGTTGTAGAATGATTGCTACATGTGATGTCAACTCTTCTGCAACCTCCTCTTCGAGAGTAGCAAAAACTGAACAGGCAGCTTCTACTAAACCATATCTCCGTTTCGGCATCAATACTCAGCTAGGTAAGTCTCAGAAACTCGGATACTCTCCCCAGTGAACTCAGATGTCAGCAATTTGAGGCATGTCTTCATGTAAGTGACGCACTGCTTCTTGTCAAATAACGATTTCTTCTGGAGCCTAAATGCGTCAATCATGTTGACCACTTCGATAGCTTGAGGCGACTAGGAAATCCTTCAAATTAAACTTCTGGTTCATGGCTGAATGCATGGAGAAAGCAGAGGGAAACCCTCATGCGCCTATAAAATCAAACCCGTTTCTTTCACTGTTAATGGAATTTTACCATTTCTAATGGTCAAAGCGGCAAAACACATGGGCCCCACTGAGCGCAAGATAAACCTCCATCCCTGTGAGAACTGAGTGTGGCAAAGGAAAATAAGGCCTTTTTTAGGGATTCCCGTCTGGAGGATAGCTTTAGGAAAGGGTTTATTTATGCTTAAAATAAAAGAAGTGAGTGGGCGGAGGTTAGGAAGAATGATGACATGCATGGGGATAGAGGGGATAGAGTGCAATATGGGTATGAATAAGGGAATTTGAACAGGAAAGGAGATGCTACAAGGACGAAGGAATGCTCATTTCCAATCCAACTAGAGTGGTGCACAATGACGGCTAGGGTGGTGAAAATGACAGCTTCTTTTGGAGCAGCAGGAGTACCATTTTGTTTTGATTGACGCGAACCCTTGGCCAAATGCTTCTGGTCCAACCTAACGGTAGAGAAGTCTAAACCCCCTTTTTCAATTAATCAAAATAAGCCCTTGGCTGCCATCTCCACAGGAGCTCCTGCTACTGCTGCTAGTGGTGGTGATACTGCTGCTGCCACCATGAACTGATGCTGCATTGGAAAGGTGGTTTCACTGTACTTGCTATGCCCAGGCACAGGGCTTCAACCAGTGGTCCACCAGGTGGGGAAGTCATCCATGGAACAGGGTTCATCCAATTGAGAGGTTGAGACTTGAAGCACCCACCATTTCCCGCCAAATCAACAAAATTCACATTGGCTGCATGTAGTGAATAAAATTGGATGGAAGAAGATGGGTAAGACGAGTGGATGTGGGAGAGGGATGAATGTGAATAGGATTATGGTGGGCATCTAATAAGTATGGGCATGGTGGAAATATGAGTAGGGACGTGAAAGATTTAATGGGTATAAATAGTGATGGGAAATGGGTTAGATATGAGTATAGAGAGATGGTCAGTGGGTATGAAAAGAATGGGTATGAAGGACGAGTATGGTGGGGTGTGGAATGAGGGGTTTGATGTGAGTATAGAGAGATGATCAGTGGGTATGAAAAGAATGGGTATGAAGGATATTTGGGGCTTGTTCAGGGGTATGGACGGTTATAAAAGGTGGTGAGAAGAAGTGGCCACGTAAATTGCAACTAATACATGTGGAAGGGAGGTGAAGAAGTGGCAGCTTTTGTTTGATTTAACTCATGTCAAATAGCAATCAATGTGGTGTCTCAATTTCAGCATAGAGGGCATCTCTGACTTTATCAAAAATAGGAAATCTTTCCCTCAGCAAACGACACAGAACGTCCCCTACTCCCGGCTTCCCGTCGGGTAGTCCAGCCAATGGAGCCATTCTGAAAACCATGTCTCCACCTATGCTCTCTCTTTATCAAACAAGGGTGGCCATGCGAACAGAACCCACATGCACACGAGGTTTATGGCCAGACGCCTTCCCCAACTGCTTAAATCTGATAACTGAAGCATTTTCTGATTTCTGGTAGTAGCCAATCCATCATCCTTGTTGTAGAAGGATTTAAAATCCAATAAGAGGACCACTAAAAACTGAGCCATTGGGAACAATTTCACAAATTCTGTATTGTTTCATTTCATCCTTCATCATTTTCTTGTCTGATTTCACTAGGACTTCGTTTTCTGGCTGTGGATCCGGACCTTTAGGATTATAGCTATCACTGATAAAGCCAAAGTTGTTGAATCGTTTGAAAGCTCTTGTGACCAACTTTGCTCTTTCGTGACATATGAGTCTCGTGAACAAGCATACTTGCGAGAGTTCACAGCTAAACCCAAACCCTCTCTCTCACTCACAGTCCATGCATAGAACAAGATCCAAAAAAATGAGAATGTAACCACTTCAGAGAAGAAACCATGGAGGCAGAGCATGAAAGAAAATAGGTAAAAATATCTTCAAAAGGGGCTTCACTTCACAGGTCGTCAATGAGCCAACTATTTAGGTGAGAAAGACTACCTCACATGCAACTATGCGTGTTTTCACAATAGAGGCGAGGCATCTTAAGATTAAAAATAGCAAACATGAGTTCAAGATTATATATCAACTAACAAAAAGTGGCCTTGTCATCCACCCCAAAGCAAATCAACAAATATCCAAACATCAACAAGATATACAGAGGGATAGCAAGGATCCAAAATCAAACAATAAACCTGTTGCGTTCATACCTGAGTGAACCCTTTTCCAGTGAGGCTCTGTTCAGCTCTAAGCGCCTTAAGTCCTCCTCCAGAATCTCCCTTCTCTCTCAGGTATCTCTCCGCTGCTTCTCCAGAATCTCCCTTCTCTCACCTTCCCTAAGCTAAAACCTCCTCTTCCTTAGCAGCCTGCTCACTGCAAAATCAGCACCCTCTCTCCAGAAACATGCTCTGTTTTTCTTAGCTTCCCTCCCTCAACTCTCAAGCTCTACTATCCTCCTCTGCAGCTCCCCCGGAAAAGCATCACCTCCTCTTTCCCAAAGCTCTCTGCTATCACTCCTCACCTCTCTCAGGTTCCCTTCCGCTCTAGAAATGTGCTCTCCCAAAAAAAAACTCTTCTCCCCCCCCCCCCCCCCCCTCCGGCAGAAAAGCACCCCTCGCCTAAAAAAAATACCTCTAACGCCCTCCAAAAATATCACCCAACGGCAGCCCAGACCACCTTCCTGCAGCTGGCAATGCCCCCTTCCCACTAAAGGCCTGCAGCCTTTGCATAACAGACCCGCTCCTCAGAATATTCCCTTGACAGGTGTCGCTCCCTGATTGCATCTCCCATCCATTACTCTGATTCCCAGCAGCCATCCACGAGTTGACAAGTGGCTCATTGAGAGGCCTCCACCTGATAAGAAAGAATTGTTGGGGTATGACAAAACCCGAGCCCCATATGGGGGTCTACACCACTGTACCATTTTTTTAAAAGTAGCAATGAGGCCCACGACTTTCAAATTTAGAATTATCTTTTCAGCTTTAAAACTGTGTTGGAGAAAAAAAAAAAGAGTAAAGTGGTGTGTGTTTTTCTTGTTTTTCATGGAATAGAAAAAATTAAATATTTAAACTTTTTTATTTAATTAAAAATAATATGTTGATATCAACTATTATAATTAAATTGTAACGATTCGTACCTAATTGTATAGATATTATCCATTCTAGATCCGAAATGGTCATCACGACTTTAAAACACGTTTATTTGATTAAAAAAATTCATAAGTTATGAACTTTTTTTCCTATTAGATGTGAAGCATCACAAACACCCTCATGCAAATACAACCTCTTGTATCTCACGGGATTACAGGACCAAATAGATAAACATTCTCTATGGGGTCAAACAAATCCTTACACCAAGATCAGATATTGACTCTAATACTATTTATAATATACTCCTAACCGTATAGATATCGTATATTTTGGGTTTAGGAAAACCTTCACAATTTTAAACATGCCTATAAGATGAAAATGAGTTTATACAGATATAGCGTTAGGAATATTTTTTTCTTATCCGATATAAGACATCACATAAATTGAATTTATAATTAATTCGATATCATCTATTTAAAAAAAAAAAAAGATAAATATACGGTTTCATCTATTCAATTTTGAGAAAACATCAATAAATATTAACTTTTTTATGATTTGAAAAGAATTTATGAAAAGATAAAAAATCCCTTATGGGGAGGGCACAAAATTTATCTAGAGGACACCCCATAATTGAAGGAATTTATGAAAAGATAAAAAAAATACAAGTCATGAATTATATCGAGGGCCTCGTGCCATACATTAGGATCTTCCCTTGCATGTGCATAAACTATTTCTCTTGATTTAAAAAAGGAATATTGACCTTATATATATATATATATATATATATATATATATATTTGAAAAGAATTTTGTGAAAATATGAAAATATCCTTTCATCTACGAGGACAGCAGACCATGAGCAGCCAATGAAAACGGTCCATTACTGTGACTCGTGAATAAACTATTTCCTTATATCTAAAAAAATAACATTTGACCAATTATCTGTGTTTGAAAAAAAATTATGAAAAAACAAAAATGCCTGTAGGGACCCCTCCCCTTGATGACACGTGTCACGCTTTGATATCCGGATCAAACTCCATCCGGACTCCCCAAGGTAAGACACGTGTCACACATTGCTATCCGGATCAAACTCCATCCGGACTCCCCAAAAGGATATGCGCTTCACATCCGAATCAACTCTATCCGGACTTCCCCCAAGAGGGAACACGTGGCATGCATTGACATACGGATCAAACTCCATCCGGACTCCCCAAGAGGACATGTGACGCCCTTCCCCTATCCGGACTCCCTCAGGGAAAGGCACACGACACTCGCAAACATCACATCCAGACAACCGACATATCCTATCCGGATATGTTTGTCCGGATCGTTGACTGAAGTAAACAAGTCTTGTTACATCATTCCGACAGCCTGACACAACCCACGATCCGCCGCCTACAGGGCGAAAGGACAGAGAGGGTGGCAAGTCACCTCCGACGATCCGTCGCCTGCAGAAAGAAAGGATGGGAATGATGGCAAGTCACCTCCCACGATCTCTGTCAGTCGCCCACAGGGTGATGATGGCCCTGCCACCACCTTGGCATCATGATGAACCAAAAAATCCTCTCATCATTAATGAGGGAGGACGAACTTCTGACACTATATAAAGGAACCTTCACACAAGGAAGAAGGTAAGCTTGCGATACCTAGTAAAAGGTCAACTAATTAATCTCTCTAAGACATGGTTGACAAAACCATCGGAGGGTGTGTCCGGACCCTGGTCCGGGCATCTTTTGCAGGGACGATTGAATCAGAACTCTATCTTGGTTGACAGCATGCGTCCACTTGGTAGCAGCTTGGATCATCGAGACGCAAGGCCTCAACATTGGCGCCGTATGTGGGAAAATTTCGCTGATTCAGTCACCGGAAAAGATGTCCACACCTTCCAGAAGCCGCTTGTCTGCTAGGGAAGAGGAAGATAATTCTGAATAGCGCCGAGCCATTGAAAGAAGACAGTTGGCAAGCGAACGACAACTGCAAGCTCTCCTCCAGGAGACAGTAAGATTAAGAGAAGAAAATGTTGTGTTGCGCATACAAACTTCATCGACGGGGCCTCCCCGTCATCAGCATTCAAGAGGCCAGGTAGCAAACTCAAGGCCTGACCCAGAGTCAATATACCCTGGGGCAGCAGGAGCAATCCTTGAAGCATGCAACGTTAGGCCACATGAGCCACACACGCCCATGCACCGAGCTCCCTATGAGGAGAGCTCAAACTCTACTCATTTTTCAGCAAAAAGATGACGCGATAAAAAACCCCAATTGTCTGACTTAATGCGCGCGAGAGTAGGCCCACAGGAGCCTGGGAGGCCAAGGCCGCCAGTAGCCACAACCTGGGGAGCGCACCCTGACCCTATGGTCACCCCTATGGTGCAGAACGTTCTCCCGCACCATGACCCTATGGTCACCCCTATGGCACAGAACGTTCTTCCGCACCGTGACCCTATGGTCACCCCTATGGTGCAGAACGTTCAACCGCACCTAGTGGTACGACAAGCTGGGAGAAACCTCCCAAACGAGCCACCTAGTGGCTCCATCGGCAAAAGGCTAGACGACATGCTCTCCACGCCTTTTTACTCTCATATTATTCAATACGACCCCCCAAGGGGATTTCTCGTACCTAAATTCTCCGCATACGATGGGTCCAGCGACCCCTTCAACCATATCATGCATTATCGTCAACTGATGACTCTTGATATAGGAAACGATGCGTTGCCGTGGAAAGTATTCCCCGCCAGCCTATAGGGTCAAGCCCTCTCATGGTTTCACCGCCTACCTCCCAACTCTATTGATAGTTTCAGGGACCTGTCGGAAGCTTTCGTGGGGCAATACTTGTGCTCCGCTTGCCAAAAAACGAACATCAGCACTCTGCAAAACATAAAAATGCAGGATAACGAGTCCTTAAGGGAGTTCGTAAAGCGGTTTGGTCAAGCCGTGCTACAGGTAGAGGCTTGCAGCATGGACGCTGTCCTGCAGATCTTCAAGCGAAGGATCTGTCCAAGCACCCCATTTTTCGAATCACTCGCCAAGAAGCCTCCTACGACGATGGACGACTTGTTCCGGCGTGCAAATAAATATTTAATGCTCGAAGACGACGTGCGAGCAGCCACCCACCAAGTCTTGGTTGTCGGACAGGCATCCAGAAGTGGTGCGGAAAAAAATGCCAAACTTCCGGACCGGCCAAGGCCGTCCAATCGAAGGCAGGAAGGGCCAAGTCGCCCGGAAATGCCACCCCTCACACCCCTTTCCATATCCTATGAGAAGCTTCTCCCTATGATCCAAGACATGTCCGACTTCAGGTGGCCTAGACCCCTCGGAACGGACCCATCCAAAAGGGATCATAGTAAAAAATGTGCCTTCCATAAGGAGCATAGTCACACAACGGAGGAGTGCAGGTGCCTCCATTATTTGGTCGAAAGGCTCATAAAGGCGGGACATTTAAAGCAATACCTCCGCTCAGATGCTAGAGGTAGGGACGCTTCCCAGAATCCCAACTCTGGAGCCCCCAAGGCCCCAGCCGCCCCCAAAGTTGTTATAAACTATATTAACGGAGGCCTATTCGACGAGGAGTACGACTCCAAACGAAAAAGATAGAGGTTGTTGCTGGCAGCATTGGTGCGTGAGCGTGTCAACTCCATTCGGTCAGGGATAACTGGGGGGGCCCTCGCCCCATAGATGGGACAATCATTTTCCCACCAGTAGACCCCACGTGGATATTGCAGCCGCATCGCGACGCCCTCATCCTGTTCCTAGAAATAGGAGACTTCGAAGTGAGACGCATCCTGGCTGACCCGGGCAGCTCGGCCGATCTTGTACAAGCATCAGTCGTTAGCCACATCGGGCACAGTCTCACAAGCCTCGAAAATCCTGGGCGAATCTTGTTCGGATTCAATGGGGCGTCAACTACTTCCTTGGGAGATATTGTACTGCCGGTCCAAGCTGGCCCAATCACTCTCAACATACAATTTTCGGTGGTACAAGATTTATCACCCTTCAACATCATCTTGGGGCGCACATGGCTACACTACATGAAAGTCATCCCCTCTACATATCATCAAATGGTAAGCTTCCTTACCAAAGATGGGCAAATCGACCTATATGGCAGCCAGTTAGCCGCTCGCCAATGCTATCAGATAGCACGAGAAGCAGGGACCAGCCAGGAGGATACACAACTCCCTGAGTCCAGCCATGCACTTGACCAATAGCAATTATTGAGTCCAGCGGACAAGGATCCCCCGGTAGCGGATCCCCTGCGGACAATCCAAATTTCGGAAGAAGGTACTCACTTTACATATATTAGTTCTCTCCTAACACCAGAAGAGACCTGGAACATTCAGAACGTCCTCCGACAAAGCCATGACGTCTTTGCATGGGCACATTCTGATATGAAGGGAATTCATCCTTCCATCGCCTCTCATAGGCTTAACGTCTTGCCAACAACAAGACCCGTTCGGCAGAGAGTTAGATGTTTTCACCCGGACAGGCAAAAGATTATCCGGGAGGAGATTGACAATTTGCTGGAAGCCGGATTCATTAGAAAAGTGGAGTATCCCGACTGGTTAGCAAACGTAGTGGTGGTACCTAAAAAGGAAGGCAAATGGCGGGTGTGCGTCGATTACACCAGCCTCAATAATGCATGCCCAAAAGACAGTTTCCCTCTGCCACAGATAAACCAAATTGTAGACTCCACTGTTGGGCAAGGGATGCTCTCCTTCTTGGACGCCTTCTCCGGATACCACCAAATACCCATGGCCCCAACCGACGAAGAGAAGACAACCTTCATAACGCCACACGGTCTGTATTGCTACAAAGTCATGCCATTCGGACTCAAAAACGCTGGCGCCACTTATCAAAGACTGATGACGAAGATCTTCAAGCCTCTGGTCGGCCGCACAATGGAGGTGTATATTGACGATATCATGGTTAAAAGCAAAACGCAAGAGGAACATGTCCTCCACTTGCAAGAGGTCTTCCACCTCTTAAGGAAGTATGACATGAAGTTGAATCCTTCTAAATGCGCATTTGGCGTAAGTGTTGGCAAATTCTTGGGATTTATGGTCAGCCAAAGGGGAATAGAAGTTAGCCCAGATCAGGTTAAGGCAGTCATGGAAACACCACCCCCGAGGAGCAAAAAGGAATTACAGCGCCTTACAGGCAAGCTCGTCGTGCTAGGACACTGTATAGCCCGCTTCACTAATGAGCTGCAACCCTTCTTCTTGACAATACGAAAAGCTAGAACAAGCGGATGGACGGACAGTTGTCAAAGCGCTTTCGAAAAAATTAAACAGCGCCTCATGCAACCTCCCATTCTAAGCAGCCCCCTCCCTAGAGAGAAATTGTATATGTACCTGGCTATATCGGAGTGGGCAATTAGCATTGTTCTGTTTCATTGCCCCTCACCCAAGGAGCAGAAACCTATTTACTACGTCAGTAGAGCGTTGGCGGACGTAGAAACAAGGTACTCAAAGGTGGAGCTAACAGCTTTGGCTCTTCGAAGTGCCACCCAGAAGCTCCGCCCTTACTTCCAGGCCCACCCGGTGGTCGTGCTAACTGACCAGCCCCTTCGCAACATCCTGCATAAGTCGGACATAACCGGAAGAATGCTTCAATGGGCCATAAAGTTGAGCGAATATGAAATCGAGTTCCAACCCAGGTTGTCCATGAAAGGCCAAGTGACGGCTGACTTCGTGCTGGAATACTCCCAAAGGCCTATCCAACGCAAGGAACCAAGTGAAAAAGAATTGTGGACTTTGCGAGTTGATGGAGCCTCCCGGTCATCAGGATTCGGAGTAGGGCTCCTACTGCAATCCCCAACCGAAGAACATCTGGAGCAAGCCATCCGACTGGGGTTCCCCGCGTCTAACAATGAAGCTGAGTATGAGGCTATCCTATCCGGATTGGACCTCGCCCTAGCTCTATCCGTTTCCAGGCTTCGGATCTACAGTGATTCTCAACTCGTGGTAAGGCACGTCCAAAAAGAATACGAAGCTAAGGATGAGCACATGGCGCGATATCTAACGAAAGTAAGGGACACCTTACAACGGTTCACAGAATGGACGATCGAAAAAATTAAGCGGACCGAGAATGGACGTGCCGACGCCCTGGCAGGCATAGATGCTTCCCTCCCCATCAAAGAAGCCATATTATTGCCTATACATGTGCAAACCAACCCTTTCATTGCGAAAGCCCCTACTTGCAATACTATTGAGGCAAACCAAACGAACGGCCAAGAGTGGACGGAAGACATTATAAGATACCTCCGGACAGGCACTCTATCCGAAGAGCCCAAGCAGGTGCACAAGATCCGGGTGCAAGCCACCCGTTTCACCCTAATCCGGGGGACACTTGTACAAACGGTCCTTTACAGGTCCCTATCTCAAGTGCCTTAACCACTCAGAGGCCATGTATGTATTAGCTTAATTGCATGAAGGAGTATGTGGGAACCATTCGGGAGGTCGATCTCTGGCGCACAGAGCCCATTCGCAAGGGTATTACTGGCCCACAATGAAAAAGGATGCGGCAGCTTATGTCAAAAAATGTGACAAATGTCAAAGGCATGTTCCCATACCACATGTGTCGTCCGAGACGTTAAATCCAATTTCAGGCCCCTAGCCCTTCGCACAGTGGGGCATAGACATAGTAGGACCCCTACCAACCGCACTTGCCCAGAAAAAATTCCTGCTTGTCGCCACGGATTATTTCAGTAAATGGGTGGAAGCTGAAGCATACGCTAGTATCAAAGACAAAGATGTCACTAAGTTCATATAGAAGAACATCGTCTGTCGCTTTGGCATCCCCCAAACCATCATAGCCGACAACAGTCCACAGTTTGATAGCATTGCTTTTTGGAATTTCTGTTCGGAACTAAACATCCGGAATTCATACTCCACACCACGTTATCCTCAAAGCAATGGACAAGCAGAGGCCACAAACAAGACCTTAAAGTCTGCCTTAAAGAAGAGGCTCGAGCAAACCAAAGGGAAGTGGGTGGAGGAGCTACCCGGCGTCCTATGGGTTTATCGAACCACACCCGGACGTCCGATAGGAAACACTCCCTTCGCCCTCGCATACGGTATGGACGCAGTCATTCCTACCGAAATAGGGCTACCCACTATTCGGACCGAGGCAAAAAGCGAAGATGATGCAAATATGGAGTTAGGAAGAAACTTGGACTGGGCAAACGAAGTAAGAAAAACTGCATCTATCCGGATGGCAGACTATCAACAAAGGGCATCTGCTCACTACAATCGCAAGGCAAGGCCCAGAAGCTTCAAAAATGGTACGCTGGTCCTTAGAAAGGTTTTCGAAAATACTGCTGAAACAGGAGCAGGAAAGTTTCAAGCCAATTGGGAAGGCCCCTATGTAGTGTCCAAGACAAGTGAAAGTGGAGCTTATCATCTGCAAAAGCTAGACGGAACCCCATTACTCAGACCATGGAATGTTTCCAATTTAAAGCAGTATTATCAATGAGAACAAGAGACAAGTACAATATGAATAAGTATGTTTTATTAATACTTTGGAAGTTGTATACAAAGAGTTCTCCGGACTACAAAATACAAAGAGAAGATAGTAGTAAAAAATTACAAAAAGAAAAGCTCTCATTGGGAAGGCTTGCCACGCAGCTTCTCCTTCTCACCCGGAGGAATCGAAGGGACGTCCCGCTTTATACCATGTTTCTTCATACAGCAACGGTAGCCGAAGAAGTACATTTCGTCTACCTGCTTCTGGTAGTCCGCCTCAAGTTCCCCCCTTTCCACAGCAAACTCAGCCTCCAGCTCTTCTTTTTGCGCTAATAAACGCAACTGCAAATCCTCTCTCTACTTTTTCTCAATTGACACCTTTGTCCGGAGTTGCCTCACTTCTCCCCTCAACTGGGCCATCTCGCCCTCCGCCTCATGCAGGCGGGCCTCTACAGATTCCTCCCGGCTCTTTGCCTCAGCTAGCTCTATCCGGAGAGCCTCGTTGTCCTCTTGGGATTTCTTCAAAGCTTCGGCACTCTCTTCAGAGGCCCTCCGGGCAGCAGATAAACTGGCTTCAGCCTACTCTAATCTCAAGCGCAGTCTCTCTTCGTTATTTATGCGCTGGGAGACGAAGGCCTTCATATAATCGACAGTCTGCAGCAAGTCCAAAAAAAGATCGCATTGTCGAGCCATGCCACGAATACCGCTCACTAGCTGCAGAAAAATCCACAAAAAAGAAGTGCAAAATTACAACCCATGTGACAAACACATCAATATGGCAAGAAAAATCAAAAAGTAAACTATACCATATCTGCCGCTTTAAACATTTTTGCTGAAGGCACATCAACATCTGAGTCAGATGGAATCCGTTTCAGCATCTCTCCCAACTCCGCATAGCTGAAAGCACTAGCAGAGATGCAAACTGCATCATCAACGGGACTTCCCCCTGGGTCCGGGGCCCCGTCGTTCTCAGCCGGTTGGGTCTCTCCGGGTGAACTCCCATTCGGGACCACCACCGGGGCGGTTGGGTTCACTTCTGCCATCTCCGTCTCACTCCCCTCCGGATGATCCTCCTGGACGGACGAGCAGCTGACTTCGATGGCTTCCAAAAGACAATCCTAGAGCCGCCCGATGAGGCCAGACTTTAAGTCACGGGCCGGATGAAACCTCCTTGTAGCTGGCCCCTTCACCAGTGCAAGAGCAAGGAGGCTTGGTTCGCAAGGAGGCAAACCTTGACTTTCAGTCCCCGTTTCTTCCTGTAGAGGCGCCACAAAAGTTAACGTTTCAACACAAGAGGCCCCGGCTACATCCGCGTTCGGATGGAGAGAGCCATGCTGATTCAGTGAAGTCGCTTCCTCAGCCAGAAGAGCCAATCGTCCAGCCGCTGGCACTGAAGGCCCCGAATGGTTTAGACCCGCGAGACGTCTGGAGCCGCTTGAAATATAGGGCAAGGCGGGGAGTTCTAGCTCTCTTATTGTTATTTCCTTTACAAAAGTTGGAGGCGGCATTACCACTTCCTTTAGGGGAGTTGAAAGTTTTATTTCTTTCCCCTTATTGAGAACCAACTTCTTCTTCTTTTTCGGTGGGGTGCCAGCAGGAAGAGAGGGTGCGGAGCGTTTTTTACCGGGGGCCTTCAGCAAAGTTCCCTCTTTCCTCTTTCCTCTTCCCTCCCGATCGTCAAAGCGTGCTTGGCGTTTCTGAGCATCTGCCTCGCGCACCTCCTTATAGAAGGGGAGGTCTTTTAGAACGTAATGCTCCCTAGGCACTACCTTCTTTGGCAGCTTCCTGGGGAGAATATTGATGACGTACGCCTAAGGCTCCCGGACAACGGCCAACAAGTTTTGCGCAGTGAGCAGCGTCTCCTGATGCCTCTCAGCGGCAACAATCTCAAATAAACTGTTCAGTCGAGTGAACGACGCTTTTAATAACCCACTCGACTACGCGACCCCTCTTGTCCAGACCTGCATTATTAGCAACCAAAGATAATAAGCCATCTGATAACCCCAGCAAGAAGAACAACAAGACGAATGCTGGACACACCCCGTAAGTTGTCTTACCCGGAAGCACCAACGAACGGTTTGGGGAAAATGACCTCTCCGGATGCTCCAGTAGCCCAGTCCAGGCACCCCGGACCAACACATGTCCCTTGGCTCCTCCCTTCGTCGAATCCGGCAGCTCAGTCACCAGTTGAAGAGAGGGCAGTTGGGCAAACATGCTAAAAATGTTGTTTTTTCCCTTCTTGAGAGAATAGACGAAAAGAACCTCCAACAGCGAGAGGTCTAGATTGAACAACATGCTTAGAATGCTGCATCCCATCAGCACCCGGACCACGTTGGGATGGATGTAAGCCGGAGGAATCTAGGTGAAGTGAAGAAATTCCTTGAACAGCGACGGGAGTGGGAACCGGAGCCCAGCATTGAATTGCTCCTTTGTAAAAAAGATGGCATTGTCCTCAGATTTCTCAATCGTCGTGACCTCTCCGTCCATAAGTTCCACGAGCACGCCATTTGGGATGCAGAAGCGTTCGCGGAACTCCCTCACAGTCAGCTTATCCAGGGATTTCTCAGCACGAGCATCTCCAGACGAGCTAGATGAAGTTGCTTCCTTATTCGCAGACATTTTTTAGGCTGGGGATAAAAAGGAATCTGCATGGAGGAATGCCAACAGTCAAACACAACAAATCCGACCCCACAACCTTAATTCTACCCCAAAGAAGAATCAATAGCCCACAAAAGGTACAGGGGGGCAACAGGAACCCTAAATACACCCAATATCGACACCCAGTTGCAAACAACTTGCCCAGCAAGCCAGACGCAACCAAACAAACCAAACACAAAAAACAGAAATAGAAAACGTACCGAATGTAAATTGGGAAAATGGGGATGAGAACCACAACGCAGTCACCGTCACAACACGAGTATAGCCGGCAGAAAACCCTAGAGCTTCACTCAAGAGCGAAGATACACAGAAGGTAGAAGAGAAAGCACTACCAAAAAAAACGCAGAAGGAATAATGCAAGAGAAAGGAACAGTCTGCTATTTATAGCAAGACAAAGCCTCTCGGTATTCTAACCGTTTAGTTGCTCCATTATTGAAAAGACACGCTGCTTGGGAATTCCCAGAAACGGCGGCTCAACATAAATGCTTTTCTGACTCTTCGCCCCCGCACGCCACGTGGCCCAATGAGCGAAAAAAGTAAGCCTCAATTTAAAAAACAATCATTTTTAACCCGCCCATTTTGCCCGGGCAAAATGGGCAGGTTAAAAGGGGGGCATTGTAGGGACCCCTCCCCCTGATGACTCGTGTCACGCTTTGATATCTGGATCAAACTCCATCCGGACTCCCCAAGGTAGGACACGTGTCACACATTGCTATCCGGATCAAACTCCATCCGGACTCCCCAAAAGGATATGCGCTTCACATCCGAATCAACTCTATCCAGACTTCCCCCAAGAGGGAACACGTGGCATGCATTGACATCCGAATCAAACTCCATCCGGACTCCCCAAGAGGACATGTGACGCACTTCCCCTATCCAGACTCCCTCAGGGAAAGGCACACAACACTCGCAAACATCACATCTGGACGACCGACATATCCTATCCGGATATGTTTGTCCGGATCGTTGACTGAAGTAAGCAAGTCTTGCTACATCATTCCGACAGCCTGACACAGCCCACGATCAGCTGCCTGCAGGGCGAAAGGACAGAGAGGGTGGCAAGTCACCTCCGACGATCCATCGCCTACAGAACGAAAGGACGGGAATGATGGCAAGTCACCTCCCACGATCTCTGTCAGCCGCCCACAGGGTGATGATGGCCCTGCCACCACCTTGGAGTCATCATGACGAACCAAAAAATCCTCTCATCATTAATGAGGGAGGACGAACTTCTGACACTATATAAAGGAACCTTCACACAAGGAAGAAGGTAAGCTTGCGATACCTAGTAAAAGGTTAACTGATTAATCTCTCTAAGACATGGCTAACAAAACCATCGGAAGGTGTGTCCGGACCCTGATCCGGGCATCTTTTGCAGGGACGACTGAACCAGAACTCTATCTTGGTTGACAGCGTGCGTCCACTTGGTAGCAGCTTGGATCATCAGGACACAAGGCCTCAACAATGCCTTTTGTTGGTTTGTTCAACGGAAAATGGCCATGGCTATACGCAATCAATGAAGATGGCTGTTGGGCAGCAAATTGAGAAGACCCGGCTACGCAGACAATGGAGAAGAGCAGGAAGAAGAAGACAGCAACGCTGAATTGGTGATGGTTTGACTGTCTGCTCACCCTAATGGATAACAACCCACGTTATGGTAGGTCTAACTGAAATTAAATAATGAACGGATAGAAATATACTTCACAATTGTCGATGGCCTTTTGGTAGCAAAAAGAAAAAAGTGTTTTCAAAGGGTAGATCCAACCGAGGAAGAAAATATCGTCAAAATTAGGCAATATTTCGATGAAATATCGGTGTGTCGGTACCCACCGACACGACAAATAGCATGGATATATCGCCAGGTCGAAATATCGGTGTGTCGATACCCACCGACACGACAAATAGCATGGATATATCACCTGGTCAAAGCTTGGTCAACGGTCAAAGCTCAAAATTGAGCCTTTTATTTCCTGCTGCCAACAAAAGGTTCACAATGTATTCCCAGTTCCACTAGGGCAATCGTGCCCTTTGATAAATAATATGCACTAAGAAAATATATATCAAAACTTCTGATATAAATAAAATATTAAAAAAACACTTTAAATAACAAATTAATTATAACTATTTTATAATTAAATGAAATTTTTTCATTTATTTGATTAGTAAAAATATATCATAATTTTATTCATAGTGTTTTTAATATTATTAATATATTAAAAATTTATACATTTATCATCATTTATTTTATAATATATCATAATTTTAATATTAAATAGATTTTAAAATTAAACATATTATAATCACAATATTATTATATTATCATCAAATAATATTTTATATAATTCAATAATCAATATACACTTATGAAATTTATATTTTTTATTAACATGTACAATATTATATATATATATATATATATATATATATATATATATCAATTTATTCGAAAAAAATAACTTTAAAATGTCTATTATGTTTTTAATTTTATTTCTAAAAGTTTTATTTTATATTTTTATAAGTTTTAATCAATTTTAGGTTTACGGATATTTTGTGTTAAAATATCCATCGAAATATATTATAATCAAATATTACAATATAATGATCAAGTAATATTTAATATAATTTAATAATCAATATACACTTATCAAATTTATATTTTTTATTGACACTTACAATATTTTATATATATATATATATATATATACATTAATTTATTTAACAAAATAACTTTAAAATGTTTATTATACTTTAATTTCATTTCTAAAAGTTTTATTTTATATTTTTATAAGTTTTGGTCAATTTTAAATCTACCGATATTTTATGTCAAAATATCCACCATGTTAGCCCAAGGGTTCTCCTAATCGGGTTTTGATGATAACAAACCATGGTTAAGTAACTAATTGGTTTAATGTTTAAGAATCTCAGGTATAAACTCGAAAATTCATCAAATGACCAAATGGATACAAGATCGAGACGCTTGGAAGACTTGAGATCATAGGAAATGAATGTAAGATGATAGCATGAGTGCACTTAGGATGTTCATACCTTTTTGATAACCCGACTCTTGGTAGCTTAGCATGTAAGGGTATCAACAAAATTTATACCTAAGGTCCTTACACTAAAGTAGCAAAGCTACTATAGCATAGTGGCTCTAGGATCGAACACTGGGAAGGGTTTTTACTTTAACTGGTGAAGTTCGAAGGATGAAGTGAACTTTTCTTAATAAAAATTAGGTTAAGATGAAAACATAAAAAGATAAAGGTGTTGTAAACTAAACTAACTTGAAAATAGGTTAAAAGATGGAGAAAGAAGTTTCTCAAAGCTTTGGATAGACATGCTTAACTCACTATGTAAAAATGGAGATTTTGGGACTTTTCACCTCGAGTTGGGGAAGCAACTAAGGTGATGCTTACTTCCCGAACCGGTATGAGTTTAACAACTGAGTTTTAGTCCTTGAAAACTTACAAAAAGGGTAGCTGAACCTCATAAATGCTCTTTTAATGATATAGGTCATCTCCTCGACTTGCAATACAATGGCTCGTAGGAGATAACTAATGAACGTCAGTGGATCTAACAATAAGAATCCACTAAGACCAAAAGGTTATCAAGTATTGGCCATTCAAAGCAAGTCAGAGGAATTAAAAGCTTTACTTTGACTCAGCTACTTACATTTATGGCTTGGAAATCTCCATCCTGACACGGGAGCTTCACATGGAATCCATTACTTCAAGAAACTAAAAGGTTTTAGCCTCTTATCCTTGGGGATTTCATCCCCCAAGGATGTTTGGCTACTAAGAAAATGAGAAAGAAAAGAGAAAAGAAGCGTATGAACAAAAGTGCTCTTATAACTTATAAAGTTACAGGTTACAAGATTCGATGATCTGAGGCTCTTCACCTCTATTTAAAGACAATAACAAGCTAAATTACAAGAGCTATTACAAAAGCAACCTATTCATTGGTTGATTACAAGGGTAAAATAGGTATTTACAAAGCTAAAAATCAAACAAAATATCTTGGAGAACCGGCAGTGGAATAACATCAACAACGTCTCAAAACAGGGGATTCAAAGGAATTTCGCAATGTACCTAAATCCACCTTGCGAAATTTTCGCAATGTGGCTCTTCATGGTGCGAAATGGCAAAATTTCGCACCATGAAGAAAATCCCCTTGCGAAATTTTCGCAAGGTGAAATTCACATTGCGAAATTGGCCATTTGACATGATGCAGTTGTCTTCCGAAGGCCATATCTTCCTCATTTCAGCTCCAAATCATACACGGTTTGAAGCGTTGGATTCTTGACTTCCTAAGATTTCAAATGGTATATAGCATGCAAAAAATAGACTTCGGGAAGTGCCTCAAAAGTGCGAAAGAAGACTGCAGCTGTTTTCTTCACTCTGTTTTCCTCACTCTGTTTTCCTCTTCTCCATTGCTTGTGCTCGTGTTTCCACTTGAAATTCAAGCCTGTAATCGTCCAAAATCCTTGCTTAACTTGCCCAAATAGCTCCTCCATCAATTGGCATGCTTGAATCGATTCATAAGTTGATAAAAACATGTAAACTTGCCACAAAATGGTTAAAACCAATTACTAAGGACCTTAATGAATTAATTGGGTTAAATGAATATGATTACTACTCAAAGGTGCTTAAAACCATTATAATTAGGTCTACAAAATAGCACTTTTTGGTAGTAATCACTTTTCATGCATCTTAGAAAACTCGGTTTATTCTTTAAAACTTGATTTTCTTTAAAACCCGAGTTTTATCAAATATACCTTAGGCAAATTGATTCAAAATTGACATATTAACTCACCTAAAGACCTTGCCTAAGTATTGGAAAAGAAAGAAATCAAAAAGGATAGGTTTTCGGGGCCAAAAGGCTCAACCGATTGAGGCTATGGCCAACCGGCTCAACCGGTTTGGGAACCGGTCGACCGATTTCCCTTGTCCGGTCGAGGTCAGGTCGAGGGAGGCACAAAAACCTTCTCTCTCTCCCAATAGCTTTCTCTTCCCGGTCGAGCCTCACCCTTGTCCGATCGATGTTCGGACGAAGTCCGGTCGAGGCAATGGTAACTTGTCATGCATTAAATGCTCCAACGACTAGTGATCCGGTCGACCCTTTGCTCGTCCGGTCGAGGCTACTTTCTGCTATTTTTGTCTCCCGAGCTTAGAAACCTATAAATTGAGAGCTTCACTTCATTTATGACTAAGAGAACCTTTACAATCAATTGTCTACCTACCTGTTTTTGATCAAAAAGATCTCATTTTTTTCTTAGTGCATTAAACCATCACTTGCATATTCTTAGTGCACTCTTGTAAATCATCCTAGCTTTCTCTTGTACTTGAGCCATCCTTAAGCTAGGTTGAGAGTTTCATCTTTGTGTAAACTGAGTGTGAAAGCCTTCAAGTGGTTCAAATCTTGAAGAGATTGTGTAAGAGCCCATTGGAGCCGGAATCCAAGTGTAAGAAGATTGAAAGCTTGATTGAAGCTTCAAGTTAGTGGAACCCTCACTTGGTTAGGAAATTGAGGAGAGTGGACGTAGGCAAGGGAGTGTCGAACCACTATAAACCCGAGTTTGAATTCTCTAACTTTATCTCTTTCCTTTATTTATTTTGTGCATATATTATTGTGTGGAAAAAGATTTTGAAAAACCCAATTCACCCCCCCCCCCCCCCCCTTTTGGGTATTTTCCTTAATTATTCATAGCCTTTGTTTTATCAATTGGTATCAGAGCTAGACCTCTTGCTTAAGACTTAATCATCTAAGAGGAAAATGGTTGTTCCATCAAGCTCATCTCAAACTGAAAATTGTTCAAAACATAGAGCTCCATTCTTTATGGGAACCGACTATCCCTATTGGAAAGCTAGAATGACTTGGTACTTACAATCAACTGATTTAGATGTATGAGATGACATTGAAGATGGCCCAACTTTTCCCACTAAATTAGTTGATGGAGTTTTGGTTCCAAAACCCAAGCAAGAATGGAATGAGCTTGATAAAAGAAATTTTCAATTAAATGCTAAAGCCGTTTTTACTTTGCAATGTGCTATGGATAGGAATGAATATAATAGAATATGCCAATGTAAATATGCTAAGGAAATTTGGAGATTGCTTGAAATAACTCATGAAGGAACTAATCAAGTGAAAGAGTCAAAAATCAATTTACTTGTTCATAATTATGAATTGTTTTCAATGAAAGAAACTGAGACTATTGTTGAGATGATTACTAGGTTCACCGACATTGTCAATGGTCTTGAAGCTTTGGGAAAAACCTACAAGGAATCCGAAGAGGTGATGAAGATATTGAGGTATCTCCCATCAAAGTGGCATACCAAGGTCACCGCAATTCAAGAAGCAAAAGACTTGACTAAGCTACCTATGGAAGAGCTCATAGGGTCATTAATGACATATGAGATCAATTTGACAAAGAAGCTACAAGAGGGTGAAGACAAAAAGAAGAAGAGCATAGCCCTTAAAGCTACAACCAAGGAAGAAGAAGATGTTGAAGAAGAAAAGCCAAGTGATGAAGATGATGATCTAGCCCTCATCATAAGAAAGCTCAATAAATTCATGAGAGGTGAAAGGTTTAGAGGAAGGAAATTCACCTCTAGAAGGGATCCTTCTAAAAAGGAATCTTCATCCCATGGTGACAAGGAGAAATGGGAAGAGAAGAGAGAATAGACATGCTTCAAGTGCAAAAAGCCGGGACACATCAAATATGATTGTCCTTTCTACAAGAGTGAAGCCAAGAGAAGAATGAAGAAGGCAATGATGGCCACTTGGAGTGAAAGTGAAGAATCCTTCGAAGAAGAAAATGAGAAGGAAGTGGCAAACATGTGCTTCATGGCAATAGATGATCTTGATGAGGTAAACTCTAACTTTAGTGATGAAAATATGCATGATGTTTTTGAAGAATTATATGAGGATTTTGAAAAACTTAGTTTGAAAAATAATTCTCTTAAAAAGAAAATTCAAGATCTTGAAAAGGAACTTGAAGAAGTGAAAGAAAAGTTTTCAATCGATGAATTATCTAAAACTCATCTTGAAAAGGAAAATGAGATTTTAAGGAGTGAAAATGAGATTTTGAAAAAGAAAAATGAATGGTTAACCTCCTCTCTTTCAATTTTCTCTTGTGGACAAAAATCTTTTGAAATGATCTTAGCTAGCCAAAAATGTGTTTTTGACAAACAAGGGCTAAGATTCAAATCGTCAAAAAATCAAAAGTATTTTAAAAAATACTTTGTAAAAGAATCCGCAAGTGCAAGTCCTTCCACCACTTGCAACTTTTGTGGAAGAGGATGACACATTAGTAGTACATGTCCCTTAAGAAATGGTACTCAAAAGATTTCTAATGCTAAAGCTAAAAAGGTTTAGATTGAAAAATCCAAGGTCACTAACCCTCAAGGACTCAAAAAGATATGGGTACCTAAATCAACTTGAATTTTATTTTGTAGGGATCAATGAAGGATAAGTGGTTCTTGGATAGTGGATGCTCAAGGCACATGACTAGGGATGAATCCAAGTTCGCTTTCCTTACAAAAAGAAAGGGAGGATACGTTACCTTTGGAGACAATTCAAAAGGAAGGATCATTGGTCAAGGCAACATTGGTAATGGCACATCTGTGGACCCCGCATTTTCGTGCTCAATGCGTTTCCCACTCGATGGCGAGCTCGATTTTTATTTGAAAAATTGATTTTTATTGATTATTTGAAAATGACTTGGAGTCGCCACTTATTTTTGTTTTATTTTTAAAGGGTAAACAAAATAAGAAAGAAAAACCCTAAGTGTGACTCCTTATTTTGGAAAAAGCGATCTACGAAAAACCGGATCGGGTTCGGGGGTCAGGTTACTTATCGGGAAGGTACGGTAAAGACCGTAGCACCCCTCTAAGTCCCTAAAGTCGGGTCTCTACTAATAGAATGAAACTGACGTGGCAATCAATAGGAAAATCAATGAATATCAACATGATTACACACCGAGAATTAAAGCATGCATGAGAGATGGACAAAGTGAGAGACAATGCGTACCTTAGCAATAAACAACAATGCACTGAAAGAACCCTTTTCCAGTAAGGCTCTGTTTAGCTATCGATGCCTTCAATCCTCCTCCAATGTTGACAAAATCAACCAGCTTACCCTTCTGAACAGCACCCCCTCCTCCTGCAGCTCCAATGAACCCCTCCGAAACTCCCCCCAAAAAAATATCTCCCCCTTTTGCTCAAGCACCTCCTTTGAAAAAGCACCCTACTTCCCACTACCCAAAACAACCAAACCAAAGCTCCTCTTTCAAAAGATCTCTGCAGCCTTCTCTAAAATCAACCACCCCACCTGCAGGAGACCCCCTCTCTCTCTGGAAACCCCCTCACCTCAACAGAATCGCCCCCTCTCTCAAAAGCACCACCTGCAGGAGACGCTCCCCCTCTAACAGAACGTACCTCTTCTGCATATCCTCCCACCAGGTGTCAAATTCTGATAGCTCCTCAAAGCACTAACCTGATTCTCTGTCAGCCTCTCCAAAGATGCCACGTGGTCTCCCGAGATCGTGCCACCTGGCTAAATAACCTGCATGAAAGGTGAGAAAGAAAGTGCCCCAAAATGGGGGTCTACAAATATGCCCCTCTTCGGTAGAGTTCACGAGTGTAAGGAATATGAACACTGAAGTGAAAAGCAAGTGTGAATAATGAGTGGAATGAAGTGAACTCTACCGAAGAACCAAGGAGACCCCCATAGGGACACTAGTGAAAAGCAAACTCACTCAGGCTAGCAAACGAAAACAAAGGCTCTAATCCTAAAAGAAAAGCATATCTCAAAGCATCTCTGAAGCTACACTAAGGATCCAGGCTCCCTCTAAGACGTCTCCAAAAGTGACTCGAAGATCGATGTCAAAGATGAGTAACGGTCGAACCACCCTGGAGTACAGATAAGAACGCGTCTAAAGGAGACTGCTCTATGTGACTACGAGATGAATATGCGATAAGCACCGAGTAACGAAGCGAGGAAAACCGAGGACAAATGCGAAACCATGAAGGTGAGATGCAATGCCAGTGAATATGAATGCCAGGAGCTGTGACTCTGCATGACAAGACTGACTCTAAACGCTAAACTAGAAAATAAGAAAATAAAGCTCTGGAAGCCAAACTAAAAAGCTAACTCTAAACGCTAAACTAGAAAATAAGAAAATAAAGCTCTGGAAGCCAACCAAAAAGCTAACTCTAAATGCTAAAATCGAAGGCCCATAGGTGAAGACCTACGGTGGTGATACAATAAAAATGCCCAAGGATGAAAATCCATGGTGGTGATAATCTCGAAATGCCCAAGGATGAAAATCCATGGTGGTGATATAATCTCAAAAGCCCAGGGATGAAAATCCATGGTGGTGATAATCTCAAAATGCCCAAGGATGAAAATCCATGGTGGTGATATAATCTCAAAAGCCCAAGGATGAAAATCCATGGTGGTGATATAATCTCAAAAGCCCAAGGATGAAAATCCATGGTGGTGATATAATCTCAAAAGCCCAAGGATGAAAATCCATGGTGGTAATATAATCTCAAAAGCCCAAGGATGAAAATCCATGGTGGTGATAATCTCGAAATGCCCAAGGATGAAAATCCATGGTGGTGATATAATCTCAAAAGCCCAAGGATGAAAATCCATGGTGGTGATATAATCTCAAATGCCCATAGATGTCTGATCTATGGTGGTGATAATCCCGAAAGCCCAAGGATGAAAATCCATGGTGGTGATAATCTCAAACGCCCACAGATAAAAATCCATGGTGGTGATAATCTCAAACAAAGGCTCATGGATGAAAATCCATGATGGTGAATCGGAAATGCCCATAGATGAAAATCTATGGTGGTGATAACTGAAACAAAGGCTCATGGATGAAAATCCATGATGGTGAATCTGAAATGCCCATAGATGAAATTCTATGGTGGTGATAACTGAAACAAAGGCTCATGGATGAAAATCCATGATGGTGAATCTGAAATGCCCATAGATGAAAATCTATGGTGGTGAAAATATGAAACAAATGCTCATAGATAAAAATCTATGATGGTGATAATAACTGAAAAGCCCATAGATGAAAATCTATGGTGGTGAAAATCTGAATGAAGGGGGATGTCCTAAACAAGATGACAATAGGGGGATGCCCTAAACAAGATGACAGAAGGGGGATGCTCTAAACAAGATGACAAAAGGGGGATGCCCTAGACAAGATGACAGTAGGGGGATGCCCTAAACAAGATGACAGAAGGGGGATGCCCTAGACAAGATGACAGAAGGGGAATGCCCTAAACAAGGTGACAGAAGGGGGATGCCCTAGACAAGATGACAGAAGGGGGATGCCTTAAACAAGATGACAAAAGGGGGATGCCCTAGACAAAATGACAGAAGGGGAATGCCCTAAACAAGGTGACAGAAGGGGGATGCCCTAGACAAGATGACAGTAGGGGGATGCCCTAGGTGATAACTCTCAAAGATCGACAAATGCGTCTGACAATCATGAAATCAGCACGAGACATGACAAACCTAACGAAAGGGGGTATGCCCCAGTAGAAAAGCGCTAAAGAGGGTATGCCCCAGTATGACGACTCGCAAAGATCAAGAAATAGATCAAGCAGTGGGAAAGTACGCAAAAGATCTGATAAACTCCAGGATAGGGGGCATGCCCCAGTGTGATGACCCATGAAGATCAAGAAGTAGATCGAGTAGTGGGAGAATCTGCAAAAGATCCGATGAACTCAAGGATGGGGGTATGCCCCAGTGTAGGATAGTAACTAACATAAGACACGGAATCTCACCATACAAGACACTCCGGGATATGCTCAATGATGATGCAATGAAAAAACACATATAGAGCCTCAATGAACAAATAATAAAACAAGTCCAAGCATCACCGAAACTATGCTGACGAAGCAAAACTAAAATAGTGGACCAAACAAAAACTGACCAAGACTCTAAAACTGAAATGTAAGCAAATCAAGACATGGCATGTCAACTATCAATATGAGTACATCATCACAAGTGCATCAACAATCTAATAGGCCCTACCATCACGGAAGATGTTGAACCTAATGTCCAAAGGTGTGTGAAAACTCGACCAGAAAGCCCGAGACTGGTCTGCATCCTCCTCTGATCACAAGAGAAAGGGATAAGGTTATGTAAGACGATGAAATATGTGGGCTCCAAAGATGTAAGGCTCTGATAAGATGGGTGCAGGTATAACAGTGTCCAATGTAGGATGGATGGGTGTGTAACAAAGATAGGTGAATATCCAAATCAACTAGATACGCTGAGAAGACTGAGCCCAGGATGTCAATGACTCTATGATCCATCGAAAGTCGCAACCATGAACACGAAATGGAGTCTCAATGTCAAAATCGGCAAGGTGGCTATGCCCCAGTGTGAATGCATCATCTCAGAATAAGTAAGCTCTCAGTGCAGAATGATCTCTGGAAAGTAAGCACCCAATAAACTGTCATCTCACAAAATCGTCATAGATGAGTAGGCTATGCCCCAGTGTAAGCATCTCCGAATCAAACATCAATGAGAAGAACACAACCAATCATACATCATCTGATCAAAATGGATCTCTACTCCCCGGAGCCATCGTGGTAACGTGAAGAGAGTATCTGACCTCCTCTAAAGAATAAGCATGTCTCAATGTGAACCGGTATCTCTAAGATCAATCGCCAATGAAAGGGTTATGCCCCAGTATAGGGCAAACCCTGAAATGACTAAACTCTGCTGCATGCTCTCATAAGTGCCCGTGTCCTGATCCAATCATCTCAAAAAATCTGTCAACAATGATGAGAAGGCTATGCTCTCGTGATCACATCAAAAAATCACCCAATCATATCCCGTACTCCGATGTGAAATGAATCTAATCGTCTCCAAGGAACAGCTATGCCTAAGAACCATCATGGATCGAAAGGGGTATGCCCCTGTGTAAAGTACACTAGATGAAATGCGTCAATCATGTCTCATGCTCCAATGTGAAGAAAAATGACATCTGATATCCTCCGGGGAATGGACATGGCTCAAAAATCCGTCATCGACTGAGAAGAGTATGCCTCAACATCATGGTCATCCGATAATAAAACTCTCTGAGATGGCTATGCCCTAGTGTAGGGCCATACCATAACTCCTGGTCCATCACAATCAGAATGCTCTCGAATCAATCCCAAGTATCGCTCACATAAGAGCTATCAAACACAATGTGTGATGTCATGGCCTCAGGGTGGTCTTAAGACTCAGGACGTAACGAAGGCTAGGGTGATAGGGTGATAGAAATGAAGGGAAACTAGGCCCAAATACCCAATGATCAAAACCCATGCCCTCATGTATAAAATGCAACATATATAGAAAATATCGTGAGCCATGGACCTGAAGATGCCTACTGTGAACATGGTAACAATGATGATGCAATGAAGAAAAACCGAACTGATGACGAGATGTATAATGATGGTACGAAGAGGGTACCAAACCAGAAAATGAGGTCACTATAAGAACGGAATAAGAGGTGAAATAAAAATGATGAATCAGAAGTGAAAACGAGGATGATGATGAAGCATAGAATATGAGAACAAGTGATGATCTGCTCAAATCAAATATGAAAGGAGGTCACGTCAATAACGAACACAATGATGGAACGGACAATGACCTAGAGCTCCTAAGAGAAGGCCACTCATCTCGCTCTCAAAACATACAACAAAATGAATACGAATAATGAAAGGTCCCGGGGAGCCCACATACGAACTCCTATCAATAGACATATCCAACAAAGCGACCCTCGAACACTAATATACACATACTCAATGATAGAGAATAATACACACATGTGCCCCTTTTTTTTTTTTTTTTTTTACATATATACAAATATACATGCTCTGAACGCAAACAAAGAAAGATTTAAAGACGAAGTAAAAATGGATAAACATACTCTCAAATGCTAATGTAGCATAAACTCTCTCTAATGAGGTGACCTTCTCAAACTGAGGATCCCTGGATCAGTGTCCATATGATAGATAGTGGAAATGACGTGACTACCCTCCATGTAATGAACCGAGGGAGATCACCACTCGAGGTGGAGAAAGTGATGCCAAACAAGCAGCAGATAGGATAAAGGACACAATCGATGAAGTGTGATGAAATGCAATGATGCAATGATAGGAAAAGATAATGAGAAAGATGCGCCCCTAGGTCCAAGGCTCATGAAACTCTTAAACAATGCATGCATACACTGAAGGGCCCCTATCCCGGTGTAGAAGGTGAGCAAGGCTATAAGAAACAAAAGGCTATGATGCCCATGTGAGGCTCAAAGGGCTAGCAATGGTCTAGATGTCAATAAAGGTAATAAGGTATGAGCTAATCGAAATGAAGGTCACCCATCCTGCGACCACGGTCTCGAACATCGTGCTATCAAGCCCTCAAATGATCAATACTAAAGATCGATGTCCATCTGACATAACCGCATCAACTCTCTAGAATCATGCATCAAACCGTACTCCGAATGCTCCATAATAATCTCAAAGATGATCATCTCAAAGCAAAGTGAACGGTGATCTCATCAAGCACCACTGCCCATCACAAGCCAACTCTCATCATACAAGATCAATCGTTATACTCACGGCAAAATAAGTGACAGTCACATCAAGCAATCGACCAATCCACTCATCGTAAGCCACCCAAAGATCATAAGCCAACCCTCGCCATGCGAAATCAACCCTGGGCTCAAACTCCTCACACTCTACCTGGTCGAATCAGAGAAGGGATGTGAAAGGCTAGAAAAACCGATGATGGAAAAGGTCATATAATAGTCTCAAGGGTGATGCTGTGTAAAGCTCATAATGGATGGATGTAGGTCAAAACAAAAGCAAGGTGTGGGAAGTGAGCGAGGTACTGCTCTGATCATAAGAAGATATGTCACAGTCTCGAACTCTCTAGGTCAAATCTCTGATCCTAGGCTAATAGGCTCAATATCCCCCATGATAGGTCAAGCCTCAAGACCACAATGTGCAAGTGAAGAGATGCCTCAAGTCGAAAGTACAACACATCATATCACAAAACACAAACACATGTCCATAAAGGAAAATGCATCCAATGGGATAATCCGATGAGTACATCATGTAAAAGAAAGACAAAAAAGACAATACTCAAGAATCGAGTTATAGTCTCTAAAAGTCAAAAGCAAAACAAGACTAAACAAACAAAAACAAAAACAGTGACCGGTCCTGTCATCACATCTCTGGCCACAGAAGGAACAAAATCTGAGTGCCACCACACCAAGGTAAGCCAGTCATGAGTCAATCGCCCAAGTCAATAAAATCAGGGACTGTTGGTGAAGGGGCGTCTGCATGCATGGCCTGAGCTGAGGTAGGAATAGGAAACATATCGTACTGAGGATGCCCAAACGTCCTAGAATCAACAATGTCTTGTATGGCATGTCGTAGAGCAGTGCAACGATCAGTGTGATGTCCTACTGACTGATGGTACATACAATATAAATCAAGTCGAAACTGTGGAGGCACAGGATCTGGAAGTGCCCTAGGAGCCAGAGGAGCCAAAAGTCCCATGGCCTGGAACGTCTCAAAAACTCTGCTCAGGGGTGCGCTCAAATCTGAAAAGTGTCTCTGACATCGTCGATGGGGGCGAAATCACTCCTGAGGAACTGTAACGACCGGAGGGCCCCGAAGCCGGGATGGAGGTCGTGCCAACGTAGCCAATGAAATGGATGAGGAATGCTGCTGGAGTACTAAATGTGGGCGAGGTCGTGGATGCGAGGCACCCAAAGTAACAGGTGTCGGCGAAGTCAAGTGTGGCAATGAAGGCATTGCTACTCCTAGAGCTCCTCTCAATGACGATGGATACTCCGACAAAATAAGCTCAATCCTCTCAACCCTCTGTGTCAAATCCATCATCATCTCGTAAAGAGTAGTGAGAGTAATGGGTGCAATCTCGTCCGACATGGTGAACCTCAACTGAAGAAGTCTAATCTCAATGTACTCTGAAAATGTCATAACCATCATGCCATCAATCTCTGCTCGGGGACCAGTCACGACACTAAAACTGTCCAAGACTCTAAAACAAACACACGCAAAAGACAAAAAAAAAAAGCAACACACAACACTATTCAAGATAACAACACATAAAATGCATGATACGAAACAATGATAATAATAAAAAGAAAACAAAAACACATACCCAAGAAAACAACAATATCACTAAGTGAAATGAGAGTACATCATGCGAAAAATAAGACAATAAGGTCTACTCTCGAAACACAGGGTACGACTCGAATCACTAACTATAAAATAAGACTCAAATATAAAATAAAAGAGAACAAAAACTCAAACGACCAACTAACAATGTAGTCCCAAAATACACCAACAAGGTATCAAAGTGTCCTGTGAATATCAGTGCCCTGGGTGTCCAAAATGTGATGGTATAAGCCTGAAAGAGGAGGAACTGCATGTGTGGAATAGGCTGGAAAGGAATCAACAGTCATATCTGGACCAAGATCAGTATCTGTGGTCGATATGGGAAAGCTAACTACACCACTATCAATAAGATCCTGTATAGTATGACGTAGAGAAGCACAATAATCAGTACGGTGGTCTGCCATCTGGTGATATGCACAGAACTCATGAGCACGAAAAAGCGGAGGGAAGGTACTCGGGGGTAGCCTAGGGGCCAATGGTACTAAAAAACCAGTAGCTCTGAGTCGCTCAAAAGCTCTATCTAGAGGCATCCCCAAATCAGAATAAGTCCTCTGATGTCGTCGATGGGGACGAGATTGCTCATGACGTGGGATACTAGTCTGTGGACGCTGAAACTGACATGAAGGTCGCACTGTGACAGCATGAGGATGCGTAAAAGGGTACTGCCGAACTGGATGAGGATGACGATGCTGTAAAAGTGGGAAATCACTCTTGGGTATCTGCAATGATCTCGTATAGGAATGATAACCAGGTCGTCGATGCTGAAAGTCCGCAGAACATACATCTCTATAGCTCTCAGATGATCCACCAACTCCCCCTCTCTCAGTATCTGAAGAAGGAATAATATCTGACCATAATCCTCTAGATATGCCATCGTCTACATCAAGCAAAGCCTGAACCAATGATCTGAAATCCTGGAATGGGACTCCTGTCAGATGCCGAGCAAACCTAGGATCCAAGCTCCTCAAAAACATGCCCATCTGATCTCTCTCGGTAGGTCGCTTAATCATCCCCGCAGCCTTCTCCCTCCAACGGGAGATAAAAGAAGAAACAGACTCATCTGATCCTTGTCTAAGAAACTCAAGCTCTCTACGTGTAACACTCGTATCACCATTGAAGGAATACTGTCTCAGAAACTCCTGTGCTAAGTCCTCCCAAGTTCTCCGACGAGATGACTCTAATGAAACGTACCATCTCTGTGTCACGCCGCTCAATGACAATGGGAACAAAGTGAGCAACTGTGCCTCATCTAGACCAAGGGCCCTCATAACTGTGATATAAAGTCTGAGATGAATACGAGGACATCCAACACCCGTATATCTCTCTATATCAGGCATCCTGAAACCGACTGGCAAAGTGGCCACTGGCACATCGCCAGGGTCATCCCATGAAATCATCTCATCAAGATCTCTCATCTGTCTAATCCTCCGCTCGAGTCTGTCCATACGAGAACGAGGATCCTCAATAACGGTAACTGGCGTGACCATGGGTGGAATGACAACAACATGATCATGTGAAACAATAGGCAACGTCTGTGTAGCTGGCATCTGAACAGGTAGAACAGGTGGTGCCACTAAATCAAATGGCGTGTCCTCGAGCACTACATGCTTGCTCTGATGAGTATCCATCCTCTAATGCAAACTGGTCAATGCCCCCTGAATCGAAACCACAGAAGCGATAAGCTAACCAATCGGAACTGACTGTGAATCCGTCTATAGCAGCTCAGCAATACTAATCAAGCTCTCTCCCACTCAACCCAGGACACTGAACCAAGACTGGGACTACATATAGACTCCTACAGAAGAGCCAATCAAAACGACTCAAACACGACTCACGCAACGACATGGGATGCAACGAACAATGACCAATGCATGATACAACACAATCCACAACATGACAGGGCGCGATACACAATCATATGGTGACAATCAAAATTTGGATAGACGATAGAATCTCTAGAGTCACATGAGTGTCCAGTGTGAGACAACTACAAATATGACTAAAGAATTTCTATCGATGATCCAAAAAATGATCGAGGTGTGAAGAAAATGAATGGGGTGTGAAGAACAACACTATCACGAGATCAATACTCAGTCCAGACCAAAAATATCCTTGATTCAACCTTCAACTCGAGCTCCATAAGAGACAAAATGATAAGATGATCAAGGCGAATCTCTCGAAAAATGTGTGAATATGAAAATATGCCTTCACCTTTCTGTAATGAAAATATGAGCATCGAGTCGAAAATCGAACCAAGGATCAAACAAAGAATATGGTACTGAGCCCATGATAGGTATACAGTATAAAAAGATGATCAATGAACATATCCCAAAATATCGAGTGAGTGACAACAAAGTGAAGAGGTGCGTCGAGCCAAGAAATGAGAACGAAAAGCCCTAGGGAGAAAACATGCAAAACTCATCGAGTGAAAAACACGAACTAAGGCGACAAGACGAAAGGTGATCCAACCGATACTCAAACTCATACCGATCTCCGAGCACTCTCACTGGAGACTAAAAAGAGGGAATACTGGATCCAAACTGTAACCACAGAGGCTCTGGAAGCCCTCAGATGCACCCACGTGTTGGAAGGGAGTCCTAATCGAAGGATCTACGGCTCAACCTACAAGGTCAAGGTGGCTCTAAATGGATATGGGTGGATTTTAAAGGATCCCTAGCAGAAGCGATCATACCCTCCAGCGGTACGCAACCCTCTGCACCCCTCCGAAGAGACGGGGCGCTTCCATGCAAGGTGGTCATCACCTCCACACATGCACTACCTCAACATCCCAGGGGGTTTCCTATGGTGAAACCTCTCAAACTCTCAACGCTCAATGGTCGACTAGAGTGCACAGTGAATGGTGTGGGTGCATCCGAAAACCCTAAGGAGCTAAAACAAGAGAGAAAACACACTGGTCACACAAATATCCATGAAACCTGGCTCCGGGCTATATAGGTCTTCAATGATCGGACTCCTCCCGACATCAGTGTATCAGTCACCTCCAGAATGCTCCCGTACATCGATATAGTCCGTCGCTAGACCCTACTCCTAATCCCTGGCTCGGTCAGAGAGCAAGCACACAGAAGGTCTCACATTTGCAATAGTGAGAACCGAGATGAAAGGAATGACCGACACCAAGAGAGTTGGAAGTAGGGGGATAGAAGTGCGGCCCACACGGACAGACAGCATGCAATCACACAAAGGAAGGGTAGTCATGCACCATACAGTCAAGCAGAGTACAGGTATATCACTCATGTCCACACAAACCATGATAAATAGATAAAAAAAATGATAAATATATACACCATGCTCAAAGACGATCGAGAGGATATACAAGTCAGAGAATCAACATGTCAAACTGAGTGATATACAGTGGTGAGTGTATGCATGTGAAGTGATCAGAATAATCATGGCAAAATCAGGATCAATGCGCTAAGCAATACGAAATGATCAATCAATATAATCAGCATGTCAAAATCTCAAATGAATATATCAATGAAGCATAGAGAAAATAGCTATCTCGAAATCCTCTATCAATACGAATCAATCATCATAATCAGCATGTCGAATATCTCAAACAAATATATCAATGAAGCACAAAGAAAATCACTGTGTCAAAATCCCCAATCAAGATAATCGACTAATACGATCAATCATGTCAATGTCCCAAGTGAAAACTCGGGAACCCTCAATGTGCAATCAAGAAGTGAGTATCCACTAATCGACTCATCAAAAGCCACATTTGCTTCATCTTAAGTTCAAGCTTGACCCTCTAATGATCCCTAGTGGAGTCGCCATTTTGTAGACCCCCATTTGGGGCTCATTTTCTGCAGCTTGCTTTTAGCCAGGTGTCACCATCTGGGGGAAGCCACGTGTCACATTTTGACTAGCTGCTAGAGAATCACAATAGTGGAGTTGGAGGAGCAATCAGGGGTTGACACCTGTAAAGGTGATTCTGAGAAAATCTACTGGCCGTTAGTGCAAGCTGGGAGGTGCTTTTGGAGAGGTTAGAAGCTGCAGGAACCGAGGTGTTTTTCAGAGGTTGTGGTGCTTTTGAGAGAGGGGGGAGGTGTTTTTCTGCCGGTGAGGATTTTTGGAGAAAGCAAGCAGAAGGCCAGCTGCAGGAGGGGGAGCGTTTTTAGCTGCAGAAGAGAGGGGGTGATTCTGTTGAGTAGAGGGAGATATTTTTGAAAGGGAGAACCAGAGAGGGGGGAGATAGAAGTTGGAGACTGCAGAGGAGGAGGTTTTTCACGGTTGTTTGACGGAGATTTTGGGCGTGTTTTTGGCTAGTTGGAGCTTAGAGAAGGATAACAGAGGAAAGGAGCGTCTACAGGTGAGTTTGAGGTGAGTTTCTTGCTTATTTTGATTCATATTCTTCTCATCTTTTTCTCATTTTGATCTGCTCTGCATTGCTCATCAATTTTTTGTTGGATCATGTATACTGAATTTTGTTGATTTCTGAATCGTTTTTATACTCTATTGTTGTTGATCTTACTGATTGTTCTTGTGGTTTGGCTTGGAGTTAATAGAACTCTGTTCTTCACGTATTTTGTGACTTTGGCTTGAGATCTCCTTACCTGTATCAGCCCATGGATATCACCTGAAATGAGGCTTGATACACTCATGTTTTTTTTGCTTCATTCCTCTTTTATCCTTCCCTCGTTTTTTTGGTTTTGGATCCTTTTCTGCCATTTTTGTTCCTTTGCTGCTTGCGCGTGTGAAGAACTGAGCATCACAGTTGGTCCGACTACCTACTGAGTGTGCAATTGTTGAGTTGATTGCTAAAATGGATGAATGTTTTTAATGGATGGGCAGAATTTCTTCATATCTCATGATGATATTTTGGGATTATTTTGATGCTATGGGTTTGCAAGAAAGTTGTCTCAGAGCAGTCTGTTTGTGAATTGGTAGAATGTCAAGCCTCGATTCAGGTACCTATTTGTGAGCTTACATAATGGTTTGAGAAGATTATGGGGACACTTAATGGCTACCTTGGACTGAAAGTATATGCATACATTATTGGGACCAATACCTGTGAAGACCAGTGTACCCTCTCAAGCAGAATTTATGTTGTAGATGGCATATCTGGTCGCGTGTTTCACATGATGCGCTAAGACAAATTCTTAGTTTGAGGTCTAATTATACTCGCTGAGACGAACAGTGGGGATATTACAGCTGGTAGGTTTTCCATGAGCGGTAAAAGAAAAATACATTGAAGAGAATAAGTTGAGAGTGATTTTGACCGGTCCACCCTTTTCACCAGTGCTATCACCCATCAACAGAGTATTGGAATGTGTCCTAGATTATGAAGTTTTGGTGCCAAATAGCTACCCCACATCATGTGTTTGCTCTCTACCATCCATTTCTAATCGGATTCCCTTCTAATCTTCTCACGTGCATGCATGAACCCTTGCATAAATCTCTCCATGTGTCGATCCATTAATTGATTTCACACCCATTTGCCCATCCCTTCCTACTCATATTCATACCCATGTCCCATACTACACATGCACTCATCATCTTGCATTCTCTCTCTATACCACGCTCTCTTTGCATACTGCCTTCCCACTAATCCACCCCACACCACATCATGCCCATCATTTGCAGTTCACCTCTCACTATACCCACGGGCATAGGACTCATTCATACTCATTTCTTACATCCTATAGTTGCCACCCTCACTTTTCCACCTTGTACATTCATGAAGCTCATTCATCAAGTAAGCCTTCAATCTGGCAAAAAGTAAAGAGTGCCCAGGCCAGTAGCTTTCCCTATCGAGCAGCCAGAGTGGTGAACTCATTTAGCAGCCGCATCAAGGCCACAGGGTATTGGCGATTCCTACGTGGCCTCTTTGTAAGGCATGAAAGCGTTTGGTGCACTATTTAGATCTATGCTTCTCAGAGACTGTGTAGCCATGCAATCACGCGAAGAGAATTGTAGGTTCCCTTTGTTGACCGAGTTGGTCTTAGTCACAGATATTCTCATCCATGGCTGCTGATATATCTCCAAATTCTTCTTGATGCTGCGGAAGATATTGTTGAAATAGGAAAAACTGGTTGGAGAGATCAATTGTTACTCGGATTTGATTTTAATTGAAAAGGAACTGGGAGTGGCATTCTTGCGATCTGGTTAGCACAAGCAGGTGCAAAGACGGTTTATGCAGTGGAAGCGAGCTAGAGAAGGGGATTCACAGGAAGCTAGGTGAGGTATGTGGGTGTGCGGAGGGTGTCATCCCTGAGTTTTGGTGTCCTCAGAGAGTGGGGAGTCATCCACGGCACGGTGCAGGAGAGAAAACGCAGCTTGATTCATAGACTGAGGTTCTCAATACGAGGTTGGCGTCTTACGGGGAGAACCTCTCTGAGCTTTCTAGCTTCTCGACTTCAGACGAGGATCTTTTGTAGGAAGCTTCCAGATTTTCAGGGAAGTGAAGGGAAATGAACTTGACCGATTTTGCGAATCAAAATTCTCTTGTGAAAAATTGAAGTTTGGATATCAATTCAAGGTGTGGCTTAAGGTTTCTTTCCAATCAGAGTTTTCTGAATCTGAAAACGTGGTTGGAATGGAGTCTCTACTAGGGTTCCACCAGGCCATCCAGACATGATAACTAAGAATCACTATGGCCAAAATCGGAAATGGTTATGTCCCAGTCCTTGGCTGCTACACCTCTCACATTGTGGTAAAGTTTGTTGAGGGTTATCACTGGCAATGGATTTCATTCTTCTCTGCTATGTCAGTACAGGATTGATACTCCTATCATTGTTCACCTCGATCATGGAAATTTGAAGAAATAACTGGTGGATGTTCTTGTGCTGGGATTTGATACTCATTGCCAATCCCTTAAAGGTTACTGCTGTTAGTTTCATTTACTGAAGAGGAAATCAGGCTGTTGCTAAGCCCGCATGCAAGCTTATTCCTCATCTCGGCGCCTTCAACATTTCAATGGCTTTACACTGAACGACGGAAGTGAAGAGCTAAAAACAAGAGAAACTGTGGGTTGATTTGATAATGGTCAAAAGAAGGTGCTGGTGACAGTGATTCTGATGATTCATGCTATGCTAGGAAACATGGTAAATCTGGGAGTTGTGGGGATGCAGCTGCTCATGTGCTGGAAATGCAAGAAGGTCAAGAAAGGCCTGCAAAGGTTGTCACTCATGTTCTTGATAATGAGGATTTTCAGGTACCCTGGCATCTTCACTCTTCCTCTTCAGGTTTTCTCTGCAGAATCAAGCAAGAGGTCTTCATGATCCTGAAGTTCTGGCAAGGGAAACAGTATTTAGTGTGAGTGAGATAGAGGCACCATACGGGCTGTTTAAGAAGGTCAACAGCGCTGTGATTGATGGTGGTACATTCAATGGTTTGAGTTTGACGCAGGGTTTTCAGAATTTGATGATCCCAATCCACAAGTTGATCGAGTAAGCACAGTTATGATCAGGATTTCATCCCTGCGTGACCATTCCTCACCAACTCCCCCACTCAAGTATTTTTGCATGCAGTCTTAGGCACGTGTCCTCCTTTCTTTTATTCTTCATCATCTTTGATTTTAAAACAATTGCCCCATGTCCCGTTTTGTAAATATTTTCTTCAATTCATCTTTTCAAATAATCCCGGCTCCTCTACTTTTTCACATTTCGTTTTTTTTAAGATACCAAAAATCTCATTTTCAATAAAATTTGGTTGCCATTTTCTTTCCGGCAAGCCACTTTTGCATTTTCTTTGTTTTTAAAATGTTTTTAAAATAAGTAAGAATTAAATTCCGTAATTCCAAGTGATGAAATTTATGGAATTGATTCATGCAAAATAAAAGGGCTTTGGTGGGGGCCCAACATCAAATAAATTTTTATCAAATAAAACTGAATTTGAGTGAAATGCCATGTGTGCTGTTGATGGTTCTTTATCTGTTTACTGACTTGCGGGCTATATTTTATATTCATTAATTGTGCACTAACCCCATTTCTTGATACCGCATGGTGGCTCGTTGCTCAGGTACGTACCCACTTTCACTCTAGCCATCTTCTATGCATTGTTCTGTTTCTCATATGTGCATGATCACTCTGAGTATTCATTGATTTCCTCATCATTGCCACATCAGCTTCATTTTATTAGTAGAGACCCGACTTTAGGGACTTAGAGGGGTGCTATGGTTTTTACCGTACCTTCCCGATAAGTAACCTGACCCCCGAACCTGATCCGGTTTTCTACAGACCGCCTTTTCCAAAATAAGGAGTCACACTTAGGGTTTTTCTTTCTTATTTTGTTTACCCTTTAAAAATAAAACAAAAATAAGTGGCGACTCCAAGTCAATTTTTCTTAATCAATAAAAATCAATTTTTCAAATAAAAATCGAGCTCGCCATTCGAGTGGAAAACGCATTGAGCCGAAATGCGGGGTCCACAACATCCTTTCTTATTGAAAGTGTTTTATTAGTTGATGGTTTAAAACATAATCTTTTGAGCATGAGTCAACTTTGTGACAAAGGTCTTAAAGTGATTTTTGAAGCATCTCATTGTATCATCAAAGATATTCAAAATGATAAAACCATCTTCATGGGCCATAGATGTGATAATGTTTATGCAATAAATATTTCAAAATATGATGGCCATGATAGATGTTTTTCAAGCATGCATGATCAAAGTTGGTTGTGGCATAGGAGGTTGGGACATGCTAACGTGGACCTCATTTCTCAACTCAACAAAGATGAACTTGTTAGAGGCCTTCCCAAAATAAATTTTCAAAAAGACAAAGTTTGTAAAGCTTGTCAAATGGGAAAGCAAATCAAAAACTCTTTTAAAAACAAAAATTTCATTTCAACAATTAGACCTCTTGAATTGTTGCATATGGATTTATTTGGTTCCTCTAGGACACCAAGCCTTGGAGGAAAATCTTATGCTTTTGTTATTGTGGATGACTTCTCTAGATACACTTGGGTCTTATTTTAAGTCAAAAGAATGAAGCCTTTTATGAGTTTTCAAAGTTTTGCAATAAGGTTCAAAATGAAAAAGGTTTTACAATTACTTGTATAAGAAGTGATCATGGGAGAGAATTTGAAAATATTGATTTTGAAGACTATTGCAATGAGCATGGTATTAACCACAACTTTTCGGCTCCTAGAACTCCTTAACAAAATGGGGTAGTTGAAAGGAAAAATAGAACTCTTCAAGAAATGGCTAGAACCATGCTAAATGAAAACAATTTACCAAAATACTTTTGGGCCGAAGCCGTTAACACTTCTTGTTATGTTTTAAATAAAATTTTATTAAGGCCTATTCTTAAGAAAACTCCCTATGAGCTTTGGAAAAACAAGAAACCCAACATTAGCTATTTCAAAGTCTTTGGGTGCAAATGCTTTATATTAAACACCAAAGACAATCTTGGAAAATTTGATGCAAAATCGGATGTTGGAATTTTTCTTGGTTACTCAACTTCAAGTAAAGCTTTTAGAGTTTTTAACAAAAGAACCATGGTAGTTGAGGAGTCCATCCATGTTATTTTTTATGAATCTAACAATTCTCTCCAAGAAAGAGAGAGCTTTGATGATGATTTAGGCTTGGAGACCTCCATGGGAAAAGTACAAATCGAAGATAGAAGGCAACAAGAAGAAGTTGTAGAGGATCCCAAGAAAGAGGAATCACCTTTGGCACTACCTTCTCCTCAACAAGTGCAAGGTGAATCAAGTCAAGACCTCCCTAAAGATTGGAAGTTTGTCATCAACCACCCACAAGATCAAATTATAGGTAATCCATCTAGTAGGGTAAGAACTAGATCATCTCTTAGAAATATTTGCAATAATCTTGCTTTTATCTCTCAAATTGAACCTAAAAATATAAAAGATGCTCTAGTTGATGAAAATTGGATGATTGCCATGCAAGAAGAGTTAAACCAATTTGAAAGAAGTGAAGTATGGGAATTAGTGCCAAGACCTCAAAATCAAAGTGTTATTGGAACTAGATGGGTCTTTAGAAACAAAATGGATGAAAATGGCATAATTATAAGGAATAAAGCAAGATTGGTAACCCAAGGTTTTAATCAAGAAGAAGGGATAGATTATGAAGAAACCTTTGTTCCCGTAGCTAGATTGGAAGCCATTAGGATGCTACTTGCCTTTGCATGTTTTAAAGACTTGTGTTTTATATCAAATGGATGTGAAAAGTGCTTTCTTAAATGGCTTTATAAATGAAGAGGTATATGTTGAACAACCACCCGGTTTTCAAAGTTTTAACTTTCCTAATCATGTTTTTAAACTTAAAAAGGCACTTTATGGTTTGAAACAAGCACCTAGAGCATGGTATGAAAGATTGAGTAAATTTCTTTTGAAAAGGGGTTTTAAAATGGGAAAAATTGACACAACTCTTTTCATAAAAACCAAAGATAATGACATGCTATTAGTTCAAATATACGTTGATGATATCATTTTTGGGGCTACTAATGTTTCTCTTTGTGAAGAATTCTCTAAATGCATGCATAGTGAGTTTGAAATGAGCATGATGGGAGAACTTAACTTCTTCCTTGGACTTCAAATCAAGCAACTAAAGGAAGGAACCTTCATCAATCAAGCCAAGTATATAAAGAATCTCCTCAAAAGGTTCAATATGGAGGAAGCCAAAACAATGAAGACTCCAATGAGTTCATCCATCAAGCTTGACATGGATGAGAAAGGTAAGCCCATCAACTCAACTATGTATAGAGGCATGATAGGTTCTTTGCTATATTTGACCGCTAGTAGATCCGACATCATGTATAGTGTATGCTTGTGTGCTAGATTTCAATCTTGCCCTAAGGAATCACATTTAAGTGCTGCAAAACGAATCCTTAGATATTTAAAAGGAACTATGGACATAGGCCTATGGTATCCTAAGGGTGATAACTTTGAATTAATTGGATACTCGAATGCCGACTTTGCCGGTTGTAAAATTGAGAGGAAAAGCACTAGTGGCACTTGTCATTTCCTAGGACACTCACTTGTTTCATGGCATAGTAAGAAGCAAAATTCGGTAACCTTGTCTACGGCGGAAGCCGAATACATAGCAGCCGGTTTATGTTGTGCACAAATCCTTTGGATGAAACAAACACTTAGTAATTTCAATTTGATTTTTGAGCATGTTCCTATAAAATGTGATAACACTAGTGCCATAAATATTTCAAAGAATCTGGTACAACACTCTAAGACTAAGCATATAGAGATAAGACATCATTTTCTTAGAGACCATACACAAAAGGGTGACATTATTCTTGAATTTGTAAGCACAAAATATCAACTTGCCGATATTTTTACAAAACCCCTAAGTAAAGAACAATTTGTTGATATTAGAAGACAACTAGGGGTGATTTCTTTATGATCAAATGATTGCTTGATGAATTCTTGTTGATATTACTCTTGAATATACCCTATGATTGGGTGAAATTCATATCATATGCATCATATAGAAATAATCATAGGAAATAGGTCAAATTTTGACCAAAAATCAAAATTCTCGTGGCATTGGACATAAAAAATTGGGGATTTCAACTGAAAAGGGTAGGGGGAGGATCACAAGACAAGAAAATGCAAGAAAATTTGGAAAAATTGACCGTTGACCATTGACCAAGCAGTCGACCGGTTCGTCGGGGCTGAGAATTTAAAACGCCCCCCGCGCACTTCATTTATCCCATTTTCGCCTCCAGAGCTTGCCGCTCCTTCACATCCCTGCTTCCCGAAGACTCTTTGGCCAGATTTCGGACCGTTTGCCGGTTGAAGACTTGATTTTGGGACGGATTTGGGCTAGGGTTTTGGTTTGAAACCCAGGGTTTCACCTCTTGAGAGCATTTATTCCCTGCACCACGCGTCTCAGGGCCTTCCAGCTCCATTTCCAGGCGTCTACGGTTTTGGGTTTGTGGTTGCATCTTCCTCTCTACTTTCATTCTCTGTTTGGACTTCTTCTTCTCCTCTTTCGCTTCATTGATGGCACCACGGAGAGAGACGGGCACTTCCAAGGTTCAGGGCAAGCGCCCTGTTGAGCCATCTCAGCCCAAGCAGACGGAGACTCGCCGAAAGGCTAGGTTTGACACGGCACTCTTCAGTTCGAATGAAGATTATCAGCGCTACAAGCAGAAATTTGCCCAGAGGAAAGTCGTCCCAGGGAGAAGTGTCAACTTCTCCCAACTTCAGCTCTTTGGATTTAAGGGGTTGTTCGGAAGGATGGGATGGTTGCCCGTAGTGACGATCTTTGAGCCGGTCTTCCCGAATCTGGCGCGGGCTTTCTACTCTTGGGCGACCTACGGGCTTGGAGGACCCGTATTATCCACTATGAGAGGCGTTGAGATCCGTTTGAGTCCCGAGAGCATCTGCCGCATTCTTGACATCCCTTCGGTTGGACTCTATGTTTATGAGGCCAAGGCGTGGCCCACTGTGCCGGGATTTGAACCTAGAGAGGCTGTTCAGAGGTTGTGCGGACTTGCCGATCCTCAGGGGATGGGCAAACCATCGGCTCACAGCTTGACAGTGACTAGCCGAGTCCTTCACCATATGATTTGTTCGATTCTCTTGCCACGTGGAGGACATCGAGATGAGGTCTCCTACCTCAAGGCTTTCATTGTTGACTCGATCTTCACCGGGAGACGGATTCATGTTGGCTACCTTATGATGATGCATATGATCTCCTGTGTTGAGAGCTCGACACGAGTACTCCCCTACGGCCGCTTCCTTACCCGTGCTTTCAAGGATGCCAGGGTCGACTTGAGTAGAGAGAGATTTTGAGGCCCCCACCACCTATGATACGTATGATGAGCAGTCTCTGGGGTGCATGAAGTTCGAGAAGGCACCCGATGGCTCCTGGGTTAGGAAAGTCGAGCGATAGGCCCGGGGACATGATCAGATACACCCCAGAGTAGAGGAGGAGGCCGAGATTAGAGAGATGGAGGATGGGTTGGACCCTCAGAGGGTCTTTGAGTAGAAAGGGCCCAAGTTTGACATTCCACCTCCACATCAATCAGAGGGCATTCATGTTGAGGCTACCTTCTTCGAGCCTATGATGACTGAGTTGTCCTTCACAGCAGGTCCTTCATCTCAGCCATCATTTACCGAGCTACCACCTCCTCCGACTCCTCATGCTCCTGATCATCCACCTTGGATGGATTTGTCGACATAGATCAGCTCTCTCGGGACTCGTATGGAGGAGTTAGTCGTAATCCATGATACTAGCTTTTATTCCATGGAGGAGCATCTCGATCAGTATCAAACCGGAGTCACCTCTCGATTTGATCACTTCCAGCAGCGATTTGAGCGCATAGAGGAGCGTATGGATTAGCAGCAGGCTACCTTCGACCATCTTGAGCAGCACATGGATCGTATTGAGAACCGTCAGGCGAGTCAGCATGAGGAGATGATGGCACATCTCCGCTCCATGTTTCCTTCTCCACCCCCTCAGCCTTGAGGCTTTTTAGACATCCCCCTTCGTTTCTTTTTTATGTTGCCAAAGGGGGAGATATTTATAAGATCTAGGATCTAGGAGTCTCTCATGCATGTCATTGTTATCATTGTCATATCTATCTTATTGTACATGTGAGATTTCCATATATATATGATATGATATTTTTATCCATTGATTCTTCGTGTTTTATATTGCTTATCATTTGATTGATCCATGATTGGTTTGAGGGGGAGATTTATTTCTCTCCTAGATAACCAAGGTTTGTCATCATCAAAAAGGGGGAGATTGTTAGCCCAAGGGTTCTCCTCATTTGGTTTTAATGATAACAAATCATGGTTAAGTAACTAATTGGTTTAATGTTTAAGAATCTCGGGTATAAACTCGAAAATTCATCAAATGACCAAATGGATACAAGATCGAGACGCTTGGAAGACTTGAGATCATAGGAAATGAATGTAAGATGATAGCATGAGTGCACTTAGGATGTTCATACCTTTTCATGCATCTTAGAAAACTCGGTTTATTCTTTAAAACTTGATTTTCTTTAAAACCCGAGTTTTATCAAATATACCTTAGGCAAATTGATTCAAAATTGGCATATTAACTCACCTAAAGACCTTGCCTAAGTATTGGAAAAGAAAAAAATAAAAAAGGATAGGTTTTCGGGGCCAAATGGCTCAACCGGTCGAGGCTATGGCCAACCGGCTCAATCGGTTTGGGAACCGATTGACCGGTTTCCCTTGTTCGGTCGAGGTCAAGTCGAGGGAGGCACAAAAACCTTCTCTCTCTCCTAGTAGCTTTCTCTTCCCGGTCGAGCCTCACCCTTGTCCGATCGAGGTCTGGTCGAGGCAATGGTAACCTGTCATGCATTGAATGCTCCAACGGCTAGTGATTCGATCGACCCTTTGCTCGTCCGATCGAGGCTACTTTCTGCTGTTTTTGTCTCCTGAGCTTAGAAACCTATAAATTGAGAGCTCTACTTCATTTATGACTAAGAGAACCTTTACAATCAATTGTCTACCTACCTGTTCTTGATCAAAAAGCTCTCATTTATTTCTTAGTGCATTAAACCATCACTTGCATATTCTTAGTGCACTCTTGTAAATCATCCTAGCTTTCTCTTGTACTTGAGCCATCTTTAAGCTAGGTTGAGAGTTTCATCTTTGTGTAAACTGAGTGTGAAAGCCTTCAAGTGGTTCAAATCTTGAAGAGATTGTGTAAGAGCTCATTGGAGCCGGAATCCAAGTGTAAGAAGATTGAAAGCTTGATTGAAGCTTCAAGTTAGTGGAACTCTCACTCGGTTAGGAGATTGAGGAGAGTAGACATAGGCAAGAGAGTGTCGAACCACTATAAACCCGAGTTTGAATTCTCTAACTTCATCTTTTTTCTTTATTTATTTTGTGCATATATTATTGTGTGGAAAAAGATTTTGAAAAACCCAATTCACCCCCCTCCCCCCCTTTTTGGGTATTTTCCTTAATTATTCATAGCCTTTGTTTTATCACACCGATATATCCGATATATCCGTAAAATCGAAATACCGATATATCCGTAATTACCAATATTTTCATCCTTGGATCCAACTGAAATTAAATCATGAACAAATAAAGTACTAGATATGTAACACCCCAAAATAAACTTTAGGGACAAAATAATAAATTACTAATTAATTAATTAATTAATTAAACTCATTAAAGGTAAAAGAGTCATTTTAATTACAATTAATAATCATTGGTATAAATTAGATTTTCTTCTTATCTTCTTTATTCAGAAGACTATATTAACCAAAAAACAGAGAATTAAAAAACGTAAGGTTAAAGATTTGAAGTTCTAGAGTTTGAAATTCAGATTTTTCCAAGTAAGATTTTAACCCTAAATTAATATATTATATTCGTTAGTTAGTGTTGAACACATTATATATTCTTTAGAAAGTTTTAATTTATATTAGGGTTAATTTAGTTAATTTATTTTAAGATAAAAAAAATTGCAATTATGAATATAGGTTATTTCATTAATGAAAATAGGGAAATTCGAATTTCTTTTTTTAGATGAAGAGATCTAAACAATGAAATTTTAAAAAATAAATGAGTAAATAAATATATGATTATATGTGGCTTAAGGGATTGGAAAATAATAATAAGAATAATTGCATGTTTCTAGATTTTGGATTTGAGGCATTGTGTTGGGGTGACAAAAAAAATATATATATGTAACTATGAGAGACAAAGGGTGGTAATGCAATAAATTAAAATAATAATAATGAGTAGAGTTCATGGGGTTGTTAAAAGTATATGGGGTATTTTGTTAAGTAAGAGGGGACATTGGGATTAATAAGAATAATGATATTAATAATAATAATAATAATAATAATAATAATAATAATAATAATAATAATAATAATAATAGTAAGAATTGTGTGATTTGGATACTTGTGAGTGACGTACAGTAGGGTTATTTGGATGTTACGAGGTATTGAAAAATATAGTAATAATAATAGTAATTGTTTTTAATAAAAGTTTTAATTTAGTTTAAGTATACAAAAGAAATAAATGGTTAGAATAAGATTTGGAAGAAATATGAGTTTATAAAAAATTTGAAGATTCATTAAATTATATTACTATTGTTTAAGAAGTTGAAAATAATATTGGGTAGTAATAATATTAGCATGAGAAATTAATTAGGATCTCTAATACTAAATAAAATATTTTTAGGATTGTCAAATTTTTACCTTTAGATAATTATGTATGATATTATGTTAGGAGAAGAGTAAATTTGTCAAGCTAAATACTTCAAGTTTTTTAGCGTTTCTTCAAGGTAAGGGAAATTAACGTAGATTTTTATAAAATAAAATAATTTCCTTTTTATGTTGTATTTTGAAATGTGTAAAAATATTATTTTTACTTTTTTGCATGGATCAAATATGTGTTTTGTATGGAAAGTATATTTGAGAATTTTCTTTGTTTATGAAAAATAAAATTTTTTGGAGATATGATATTTTGTTTTGCAAGTTTTAATTAATGAAATAAAGTGTTTGACTCTGATTTCTATGACCCTAGTCAACGAGTTATAATTGTTGACATATTCGGTCCTAATCAACGGATTATAATAGTTGATATTGTATGACCCTAGTTAACGAGTTATAATTGTTGACTTTATGGCTCTAGTCAACGGTTATAATAGTTGACCTTATGACCCTAGTCAACGGGTTATAATTGTTGACATTTGGTTTTGTTCACCTTAAATGAAACAAATTTGAAACTAGTTACTCAATTGTGAAGTCCCTTGGGCACCATTTGTCATACGATAATCACAATAAAGATATTTTGAATGTATTCGATTTCTTTTTTATGAAAAATTGTTTTGAAATTGATATGAGAAAGTTTTGTTGAAAATTTTGAATGTGTTAGTATTTTGAATTCAAAAGTTTTTATGAAAATAGGTATATGTTATATCCCCTATTTGTAAGCATGATTGAAAATGTTTGATCTATGAAACTGTATTAATGTTCTTTATTGGGTTTTGAGTTCATCCTCCTTTGTTGATAATCTTTCAAGTAACCTCAGTTGGGGCGAGGAGTGTTTGTTAGGAGGCAAATTTGGCTATATTAGGACATTTTTTTAAACTCTCTTTATTTTGGACATTGTTTAGATGTTAAAACTTAATTCTCGTTTGAATTATTTTGAGTTTGGAGTTATTTGGACAATAACACTTTGGTTGATGTATTAGTTTTTTTTTTTTAGTTGATACTTGGAGATTTTAGAATTTTGTCCTATTACTGTGAACATAAATTTGGTAATTGGTAAATTTCTTGTTACAATACGAATATTTGAGTCGTTTCCACTTTGAGCCTTTGGGCTTGAGGTGTGAAATGATCGTCATACCCTTGGAGTGGGTTTTAGGGTGTGACAGAGTAGTATCGGAGCACTAGGTTATGATCTTGTTAGGAACTTGAATTGGTTTAGATTGACGATAGATGAGTGACACATTAGTTTAAATTTTGGTTTCATTTAATATAAGTTATAATGTTTGGAGGTTGTCTTGTGATGATTGGTTATAGAAAGATGTCAATTGACTTAGTATTCCCTAACCTTCAAGATTTTGGTAATAGATTTGTTAGTTTCCTGCTATGTCTATGTTAATTGTTTTAGGAAAATTGTGACTTTCCACATTTCTAGTAAGCTTGAGTTTAGTTTTGAGGAAAACATGTGACTAGACCATTGTGTATGATCTTAGCTTTTTGGGCTAGTTCCTTGCATAGGAAGGGTTGTTAAGGGTTTTATGGTTATGTGGTGCATGATAAAAAAAAAACGAAAAAAATTGCAATCTATTATTGCCAAGTTGATAAAGGTTTAATGATGCAATCTTAATATTCAAGAGGTCACTTAGGAATTAGAAAATGAGATAAGAGAAAAGCATCCTCATTATTTGAAGATTTATGTACGTCAAGTTTAGAAGACTAAACTTTTGTTAACGAGGGAAGGTAATCGTCTCATCTACAGGGCACACACCCCCGTCTGACAAGTTATGTTGAATAAAGCTGATATGTTCCCTTACGAAGTCCACGCGAAGCAACCTTTGCTTTTTCCACTTGGAATTATATTTTTTATCAGCGGGGCCTCCGTGAATGTAGTTGATGACAACTCTGAGAGCTACCAAAGTTGTGGGGGCTTGGACGGCCAAACCCTGGGCCATTTCTCTTTGTCATGTGGCTGTGCAGACATATTGTCTCATGTGCCCAACCCCGATTAGTCTTTCCACTAAGTAGTGGAGACTTCTTCACTAATCCATGGTATGGCCATGATCTTTGTGGTAGGCATACTTCTGCCTCCGATCTCGTTTTACCGGATCTGTCTTAATTAGCTTGACCATCTGAAATCGAACAGGTCATGGATCATGGGGAGGAGTTTGTCATATGAAATGTTGAGTGGGGTTAGGTTAGCTTGGCTAGACTGTTGTTGGTTGTCACGTCCCTTACTAGCTTGCCTCAGTTGGTTTGAGGGCTTAGAACTTCCGGCATGGTGGTTTCTAGTTAGCCGGTTGGTGACTAGGACCTGCTTGGTAGTCGCGCAGATGTCGTCCTCGAGCATGGAGTACTTGTTTACTGGTCTAAACAAGTCATCCATTGTTGCTAGCAGCTTCTTGGCGAGAGATTCGAAGAACGGCGCACTCGGACAGATGTTTTTCTTAAAGATTTGTAGGACGGCGTCCATGCTATAGGACTAGGACTCTACTTGGAGTGCGACCTGTTCGAACTGTTTCACGAAATCTCTTAAGGATTCATTTTCTTGTATCTTGATGTTTTGAATGGTGCTTTTGTTTTGCTTATGGTGAGTTAAACATAGGTAGTGTCCCACAAAAGTTTCTGATAGATCCCGAAAATTGTTCACAGAGTTCTTTGGGAGGCGGTGGAACCACGAGAGACCCTGAGCATGTAAGCTGGCTGGAAAGACTTTGCATAATAGTGCATCGTTCCCTATGTCTAGGGTCATGAGCTGCCTGTAGTGCATGATATAGTCAAACGGATCGCTCATTCTGTCATATGTCGTGAATTTTGGCACCATAAACCCCCTTGAGGGGTCATGGTTGATGATGTGAGGGCTAAAAGGCATGGAGAGTATGTCATCTAATTGTCGATTGACAGAGCTGAGTGGACCTCGATCTTCTAGAACCCTCGCTTATTGCTATGCTGGAGGGTGGGAGGGTCACTCCGATATAACCGCTGCAGCCGAGGGACCAAGTCGGACCTCCTGGGTTGCTGCTACACATGGTCTTCTCTCCACACCAGGTGTCTGAGGTCCCAATCCGACCCGCATTGTGTTAGATAGTTTCAACCTCCTGTTGCGCCTCATTTTTGTTGACACGCGGGTAGAGTTAGAGCTTTCGTCTAGCAGCACTTGGCAAGCTAGTGAAAACTTCTCATCGGGTTGTATCTCCTAACTACCAAAAGAGAACTTTACGTTCCTGGGAAATAACACCTCGTCATTTTTTCTAGAGGTTGTTCGCTGACTTTTGGGTTGTCGACTGTGAGAGGGGCCCGATGACAATACTTGGGCACTCAACACATCATTTTCTTCTTTAAGTCTCATCGTCTCGCAGAGTAGGGATTGTACCTATCACTCACTCTTTTGCTGACGTCTTTCCATACTTTCACGCCAGTCGAAGTATCCTTCGCTACCCATGGCCGATGATCGACTCCTAAAGGGCGTTGACATCCTTAAACATTCCCATAGACGGCACCAATGTTGATGTAGTGTCAATTGAAGTCAGATCCGTCTAAGTTAATAGGGCTTAAACAACCTTCCTCCCTACGTTGTGCCTCTTAGAACTCCAGCCCAATAATGGGGAGACTAGGTGAATTTATTTTTTACTCAAAGGATGTCAGGACAGGTGGTCTAGGCACACCCCTCCGAAGCTTAAGTTAGGTAAAGATAGTTTAGGATCCCCCAAAGAGAGAATGAATGGATCAACTTATTCGTGCGTACCTTGTTTTTGCTTTAAGAGGGTTCTTATAGTGCTAGGGAGAAAACCACTGTAGTGCTAACTAAGCACTTTGACCTTTTCTGTAATGATGATTGTCTTGTAGGTGACAAGACAATCATTATAGTTGTAGGTGTAATGAGAAAATATGTCATAATGCTTAACCGTGCAGTTGCCTGTCCCTTCAACCTGTTGGAGGTGTGGGGTTGTGTGCGGTAATTAATTGACATGGACTTGAGCGTTAGAGGAGGTCCCATAAGTCATTCCCATGCCAGATGTGAATGATTTCGTAAAGTAGTGGGCCTTGAAGGCTGACTAGGTGGTTCCATCCCCTTGGGGAGTTCGGTTTTGCTTGTTATTTGTCTACATAGGGGAATGATCCCTCCTATCTATGACCAGATGAATTGGTCATGGTCTAGATGGAAGAATCCAAACACTGCTTCCCCCTTATCCGAACAGTGCTTAGTTGGAAGTGACACGTGGAATGACATGTGGAAGATCCCCACATGTATGATATAATTTACGATATTAGATGTAATTATATCATGTAGATCTATAAGAAAATGTTAATTTTGTAATTGTACACTCATTATGAAGTTACATAAAATACTTCATTTCATTAAATATCAATAACTTGTGCACATTACATTACAATGTCCCTTTAGTGCCAAAATAAGGATCGATGTGGTTCAACCCCGTCTTACTGTTGGAGACAATATTGATACCAACTCAATGAGCTTCGATAATATTGATTAAAAATTTTAACATGTCATGCATATATCTCTTGAATGAGATTTCAATGTAAACAAAAATTAAGTAAACATTTAAATTTAACATGTTGCAATGGAATGTGAAAAGAAAATTAAATAATCATGTAAAATGAGCATATTCCAAATATATTGATTTATGCTAATAGCTAAATTAATTAAATAATTTAGCTAAGTTAGTTTACTAAATCTAAATCTATGAGAAATCTACAAAATATACTAATTAATTATAATTGAATGTAAAAATAAAATTAAATAATCATTTAATATGAATTTTTTTTAATCTAAATCTAAATCTAAATTTATGAAAAATTTACTAAATATAAGAATTAACTATAATTGAATGTGAAAATAAATCACAATAATAATAAAAAATAACATATTTGATATTTCAAATATACTAGTTCATATTAATTAAATTTATTAAATAATTTAGCTAAGTTACTTTTTTGAATCTAAATATAATTCTATGGAAAGTTTACTAAATATAAAAATTAACTATAATTGAATGTGAAAATAAATCACAATAATCATAAAAAAAAATGAACATATTTGATATTCCAAATATACTAGTTCATGTTAATTAAATTAATTACATAATTTAACTAGGTTAATTTTTTGAATTTAAATCTAATCCTATGAAATATTTACTAAATATAAAAATAAACTATAATTGAATGTGAAAATAAATCACAATAATTATAAAAAATGAATATATTTGATATTCCAAATATACTAGTTCATGTTAATTAAATTAATTAAATAATTTAGCTAAATAAATTAGTTCAATCTAATTCTAACTAGATTGAATGTGAAAATAAAATTAAATAATCATCTAAAATAAATATATCCATCTATAATTAAATAATCAAATTAACTTAAGTTAATTCAATAAAAATATACAAATTAATTACAATTGAATGTAAAAATAATATTAAATCATCCATATTGCAAATATACTAATTAATTGAAAATATATGAATTAAATACAATTAAAAACAAAATTAATCACAATTTAAAACAAACATATCTTAAAATAATTGAATAATTGAGCAACCTTATAAAAATTTGGAGCAATGAAGAATGAAACAGATATAAAATGAGTTATTTATAGAAAAATTTTGAACCAAAATAGCCGTTGAAAGATAATTTTACTGTTGAAAAATAATTTTGGCCGTTTGAACAAAATTTGGGTGAAATTTGACCATTGGATTATGATTTTAACGTTAGAAAAGTAATTCAACCATTTGATCAAACTCAAATTCAATTTGAGGCGTTGGATGGATGACCGTTGGAGGCGGGCGTGATCTGGGCCACTAGATTCCACTGAAGGGAGAGGCGAAAAATCGTCAAAAAGTCAATGATTTATTGCCAAAAAATAAATGATATTCCATTGTTCCAAGTTATTTTTTTAATTTATCTATGATTTATCATCTTTTGCGATATATCGGGTGATATTTTGTTGAAATTTTACAATTTTTCTCCCCTATAATAAATTTCCACGAAATTCGTGTCCACGACCTCCGGACATTTTCTTCCATGAGAAAAATTACACAAAGAGGAAGGATCACGCGGACATAAGAATGGTGCACCAAAGGTGGCAACGATGGAGTGGGGCCTAGGGATAGAGAGGTGCTGGTCGGATTGAGCAAGAGCTAAAAAGTGGGCCCCAAGGGTGCCACTATTCAGCTTCGATAGCAATAGTGAGCTCCTTCCCAAAAGTAAGGCTTGTCAAGGACGCATCAGCCAGAGTAATGTTGAAATTGGCTGCCCTTTCTGTCAACATATTACGTATTTCCCTACTAGCAATCTCTCTTTGAGTTAAACTGTGCAACCACAACCTCCAGAATTTCAGGCCTTGTGATTCCAACAGTGAACAATGGCTCAGCCCAGCCTGAATGCTAGCGCTATGTCACGGACTTAGTCGTTTACTAAGCTCGTGCGGCACTTAGACAAGTCAAGACGCTTGATCTTGCTAAGTCAGCCTTGTTCCCCAATGCTTAACTTGCTAGGCTAAGACACTCGCGACTCGAAAGCTTACGAAGCTTAGTAGGCAACTCCTTAAAGAATGGAAGCTCTTTATTACTCAAGGAAGCTTTTACAAGTGCTTGGAAGCTCACTTGCTTGGTTAGGAAGTGATTTGGGTGGTGCCTTGGCCAAATGAGGCCCTCACCTATTTATAGGCACCAAGGGAACTCTCTAGAACCTTGGAGGGTTCCTTACAAATCAAGAATATTCTAGAACATCCTACCCTATTCTATGTACAACCTTATGTACAAGAATATACAAGAGATTCCTAGAAGTCTCTAGAAAGCCTTGGACTCCTCCCATGCCTTCCACCATAGTGTAGAGATGTGTGGACATCTGTAGAGATATGTGGACATCTCTAGGCATTTCTAGAACCTTCCACACTCTTCCCACCAATAGCTTAGTGTAGATGGCTCCAGGAGTCTCCAGAAGCTTCCCTCCTCTTATATAAGCCCATGGAGAGGGTCATTTGAAGCATCCTGTGACAGCTAGCTCATGTTTGGTAACTCTGAGAAATAGTTTTTATATATAATGTTTTATTTTTAATTATTTTACGTGTTTATATAATTATTTTTTAAAATAATCTGAAAATAATATAAAAACAAAAAAAATATTATTTAAAAACATTATATCTTTTATTCTTAAATAAAAAATAATTCTTGATTATTAAATATATTTTTAATATTTTTTATTTTAAAAAATAGAAAACTGTTCTTAAAAACAATTTCCTAATAAATCCTAAATTTCTAAATTTGAGTTTTCAAGTAATTGAATGTTATTAAGGTTAGGTGAAATAAATTTTTAAATACATTCATTATATTTCAAATTAATTTTTTTTAATGTATTTTGAACTTCAAATTTGATTTAAGACCTAATTAATTTTTATATAATTGACCATCTAAATTCCATGGCATATTCTCCCTTCTCTTTGCGGAGGTTAAATAAAATTTGGACGCTCTGCAGTTGATGTTGAAGCTTAAGTGTATCACCGCTAAAAAGGCAGCCCAAATTTGCAGCCATGGCCCGGCCCAGGCCCCATCACTATCTAAGGGGCTCAAGGGTCAGGCCCAGCCCACCTCAAAGCGGACAAGTTTTTTTCGAAAGGACATGGTAAAATCGTAGAATCCAATTTCAAACCCTAAAAATGAAAACGAGGTCAATTTGGTAATAAAGTTCAAATGTATATCCATTTATGTAACAAGCTCCACACCATATAAACCTCTCATCTCCCTCACTGACTTCCGCCGTTTCCAAAACCCTAACCCTAGCGCTAAACCAGAACCAGAAACCTTCACCAAGATGGGTCGGGTCATCCGCGCCCAGCGTAAAGGTGCCGGATCCGTATTCAAGTCCCACACCCATCACCGCAAGGGTCCGGCGAGGTTCCGGAGCCTGGACTTCGGCGAGCGGAACGGCTACCTCAAGGGTGTGGTCACCGAGATCATCCACGATCCCGGTCGCGGCGCCCCACTCGCTCGAGTTACCTTCCGCCACCCTTTCCGGTACAAGCATCAGAAAGAGCTGTTCGTCGCCGCCGAGGGCATGTACACCGGCCAGTTCGTCTACTGTGGCAAGAAGGCCAATCTCGTTGTTGGCAATGTTCTGCCGCTTAGATCCATCCCCGAGGGTGCCGTTGTGTGCAACGTTGAGCACCATGTGGGTGACCGCGGGGTCTTCGCTAGGGCTTCTGGGGATTATTCGATCGTTGTCAGTCACAACCCTGATAATGGAACCTCCAGGTATGGAAGAAAATTGATTTTTCATTTGTGAATTTAACAGTTGAAAATCGCCGAATAATTTGTATTTTAGTATGAATTCTATGATTTTGGATCCATACCATTTCCTAAAACTCTGTTTTTGGATGTGTAAATGGTGAATTTAGGGTCAATGTGTTCGTAAGACTGTTTTCTAGCTTATCAGGGTCTTATTGAATTGGCAATTTGGAGTACATAGATGTTTATATTATCAAAAAGATGGTGTCTTTTGGGGTGCAATTCGATTAAATTTCTGCGTTGCATGATTGAAATTAGCAATAGAAATGGTAGGTGGTAATCATGAATCATGATTGAACTTGGGCTTTTTGATAAGAGCGATTTGTGGGAAGGATTAGGAAGTGTTCCACAATTTATAATTGTATTGATCAAACCGGGTGATTTGTGGGAAATATTAGGAAGTGTTCCACAATTTGTAATTGTATTAATTGAACCCAGTTCCATGGGGCTTTGATGATTGTGTTATATTTGGATAAAGTGGTTTTTGTATGTGTGCACTGCAAAAATTTGGTGCCCTGGGACCCTATGGCTGTATTGCTTATGTTGAAGCATGGAATATAATGTGGATTCTATTGGCCGGGATTATATTTAGGATTTGGAAAATTGAAAACCTTGTTTATGGCTTGGAGATTCCATACCCTGTCAGGATTAACTGAGAAAATGAGTGGTAGTTTTTAGGTTCCATCTGGCTTTGTGTTGGCATCGACATTAGTCTTTCTATTCTCTTTCTACATTCTAGGTGTTGATTGAGAGTTTTTTTTTTTTTTTTTCAAATGAAATCATGTGATGAACAGGGCAATGAGTCTGAATATCTTCCCAAATGCCTGGAAGTAAGAAAATATTTGGTTTATCCCCTAATATGCCCTTTTCATTTCTGTAAGCCTATGGTTAACCAAATCCTAAAACTTCATTCTCTTCACGATGAAAGGTTCTGCACTCAATGTAGACCTGCCTCCCTCCAAATTTTGTAGCTTTTTAATTGTGCTTTTCACCAATCATTTTCTAACTCTATTCCAATTGCCAAATTTCTAAAATAGTAATCAATACCACCTATTCTTACTATGTTCTCCCTAAAGTGAGAGATATAAAAGCATCATTTGAGCTCATTTGCTTTAGAGATGGGTTTGCCCTGGTCATTGGAAAACTGTTTTGTTATTTAGGGCAGCTTTGATCCCTCCTTTGCACAAGCAACCTGCATGAGTTTGGCCCTATATTTAGCCACAAGGAAATCCAAATTAGAAATATGCACATTCAATAAACCTTGAGGAATGCCATGAGGTGAAAAAAAATATAAGGAATTGCCTTCCGAGATATATAAGAAAACTAACAAGAATGAATGCAACGAGGCTTTAGCGATCATGATCTTAGGTGTCCCTTTTTTGTGGTTTTGATTTGGCCATGACTTTGGGTTAAAAGAGGGGACATGAAGGTTAAAAATGGTAGCCTGGATTGTAAGGAATGAAAAATCCAGTGCTTTGGCACAAGACACTTTCTAACATTTGCTTCACCTTATTATAACTTTTATCTCAATGATTTATATTTGTGGCATTCTTGATTTCATTGTTTTATCCTTCTTCTGATCGCTATACAGATTCAGTTGAGTGTTGATATAACTTGAGTTGGTTGTCTCAGATCTCAAGGTGTTAAGCCTCATATATTAAGTTAATGATCTCTTGACTGAATTCTCTCACAAGGTTTAGTGTCTACTAGGCATCTTTGAATGGTTACATTGAACACCATGCTGTTACCCCTCGAAGGCTTTTATTCCACAATAATGCACCTAAATAAGGTTTATATTCTCATGGACTGATTTCTATAGCAAGATTTCATGTCTAGAATGCATTTTTTCGAAAATTGCATTGCACGCTCTATTCTGCTACGTCACTGATACGTTCTTCCCAATGTTTTATAAGGCTAAAAACAGTTTTGATGGGTTCTGTCCAAATTAGGTAAAGCATAATCCTTGGGGCAAAACAAGATGTGAGCCTCAACTTGAACAAAGATAATTTTTTTTTGATAGGTAATCAACTTGAACAAAGATAATAATAATAAATATAAATAATAATAAAAATAAAAATAAGAAAATTTAAAAATACTAATAAAATCATATGAAAATTCAATAATTAGACAACCATAAAATTCATAATAATCAAATAAATTGTATGTCACTTTCAATAGTTTCTAATTTAATTCCTTTTTTTTTCTTTCTTAAAATTATACTCTCTCATGTCTTTGTCAAATAATCTTCAAAATTGGCATCACTATCGCTAGTAAGATCCTCCAATTGATTATAATTGTATCCAGTTGCTCTATTATCCTCTCCATTAGTGTTAATGGCAACATGCTTTTCTTTTTCATCCATTAATGGTAATGATTATATACAAGCGCAATCATTATGGTGGCCAAGCGCAATCCCTCCGGGCTTCCTTTCTCTATTTAATACATTCTCTTATGTGTTTACCCATCAAAAAAAAAAAATATATAGTGACCAATAATTTTTTTCTTTTATTTTTTGGATATATAAATTTTTGTTCCCATTGGGGCTTGAATCTAGAAACCTCCTACAAACCCTCTCAACCATTTACCACTAGAACCAGGCCTCAAGAGCCAATGATTCCTTTATTTATTTTTCTCAATCTCTTCTTATCCTTTCCATTTCAATGGTAAATTGGTAGCCAAAGCCTTATTTTTTAAAAGGTTTAGCCCTAGTCTTGGATGCAAGGCAAAACATATAAATCTTTACCGAAACTAGTAAAAACACTAGTCATTAAAACTAATGAATATTGAGGCTTAAACCTCTTATAAAGTGTACACAAAAGCCCATAAAGGCCCTAACCTCTTAGAAAATGTATACCAAAACCCATAAAGGCCCTAAATCTATTAAAACCTTTTGAATGTTTGAGGCTTAAGCTTCAGTAGCCTTAAGGCTATAATCGTAAGACTAGAAGCCTCAAGAGGTAAGGCTTAAGCCTTGATTACCCTGTAATAAGTCTATAGCCTCAAGGCTGCTCAAGGCGTAAGCCTTAATAATAGAACACTGTTTCTTCCTGCATTGCAAGCCCGTGTTAATGGTTCTAGGTTTACTGACTGTGTGGCTCAGCCTTTTAATAATATTTAATTTCTTTTTAACATGGTTATCAATCCTCATGAACCTTATAATCTGGGCCTAACTATTATTATTTTTTGATGTGGCTGTTAATCAATCTCTAAATCGTGGTATTTGTGTAGAATCAAGCTTCCATCTGGAGCCAAGAAGATTGTGCCCAGTGGGTGCCGAGCTATGATTGGTCAAGTTGCAGGTGGAGGTAGGACTGAAAAGCCAATGTTGAAGGCAGGAAATGCATATCACAAGTTCAGGGTCAAGAGAAACTGCTGGCCTAAGGTACGTGGTGTTGCCATGAATCCTGTGGAGCATCCCCATGGTGGTGGTAACCACCAGCATATCGGTCATGCCAGTACTGTTCGCCGTGATGCCCCTCCAGGGCAAAAGGTTGGTCTTATTGCGGCCAGGAGGACTGGTCGTCTCCGAGGTCAAGCTGCTGCTACAGCTGCAAAAGCAGACAAGGCTTAGAGAGCACTGTTATGTTGATCTGTTTCTCATTTTTGTTGTGGGTTTAGAACATCTTTTATTGACTTGCCAATGGATAAGTGAGATGATTATGTTGAAGTTTTGGTATCTGGATATGGGATTAAGGTATGTTAGAGAGCATAATTAAATTCGAAGGATCATGTTTAAATTCTTGACTTCTGTTGAATTCCTAGTAGTGAAGATACTTGTTTGGCCCCTGCGACATTGTATGGTAGCTTTGGTATATGCCGTATGCCCCTAAAGCTTTAATGACCACAAACAATATTGCTTGTCTTCACTGCAAATGATAATCTGTTACCTTCTGTGTGGTTCACCCGCGCACAACCTGTTCATCCAGTTCTCTAAGACTGGCTTAGGAGACGTCTCCTTCAGGTCCTGAGTGTTGGTTTTATTCTGATTCTGCCAGCCTGTAGGCCTTGAGGTTAAAGACTGGTTTCTGCCATGTGTCGTGACTCGTGCCCTTGTGACTTACTAGTAGAAAGTTACACAACGTTTTATACTATGCCACGTGCAGAGCTGTGCTCCTCACATGGTAGCCCTAATTTCTACCCGCACAAGTGCCAATCCAAAACTTTATATGGATCCGTGGGAACTGGAGACAAAGGTGAAAAATATCTTTTTTTTATTATGTGGCTACTGGTAAAACCAGTCCCCATTAAGAGACTGCTTTGGTTCATCTGATATTTGTGATATGTCTATGCAGAATGCCGATAAATCCGTGTTATGATCCCAAAATCCAAAAGAGAATTATTAGGGCTCTGTCTCTACTATTTGACAAGATTTCCTCATCAGATTGCTCCATTTACTTTTAGTTAGCCCTTGTGGTGTCGCAGTTGGTTTTAATACAATTTTGATCTGAGTTTCTCTGTTTTCTACCTTGTTGGAATGAATTAGGTAAGATTTTTCTTTTTTCTTTCAGTTGTTACTTTAATACAGTATCAGACTTGAAGATTTGAAACATTCCCAGATGATGATTTAAGAGCTAAACAGCAACAGAACCAGGAGACTTACAAATCCCAACCACCAAAATGATCCAAGAATGACTTAATGGAAGCAACAGAGACATCCATCTCTCTGGTGCACTTCGGCTTGAATCACAGAGAGAGGTCTAATGGGGCTCATCTAAGCTCAAGTTGCTGCTTTGATAATCCGTTTAAGCTATCATCATTGCTAATTGGACACATTTGAACCCTGGTCCTCTATACCCTCTGTTCTAACCTTTAATCATTTTCCCTGGTGGAAATTTTATCTATAGATTTTTCTATGATCCAAGGAAGTGGGAAGTTCTTGCAATGTGAGATGTTTCTCCGGTAATATATTTGACCCTAATTATAAAATTAGTGTCAAGGTAGCTTCCTCAATTATGAAATTAATTTAACATTAGTATCAACCTCTATAGATGATATATCATAACTTACGATACTTCACAAAATAGGATAAGTTACAAGTTATTATGTTATTTATACTCGACAACAAGAAGTTATAAATTATCCTAGTTATTAATATTATATTTTATATTTAATCAAACATATGATAAGATAAATTGGAGGATATATCATCCAATTTTTTTTTTATAGGTTACCTCTTTATAGGTATAATAATCTTAAGTCTCGGATATAAAAATCTTAAGTTGGGATTGAAGATTCTCTTCAGTTTTTTTCTTTTTTTCTTTTTTTTTTTCGCTTTTTTTATTACTCATTTTGTACAATAGAAAGCTTTTCCGGAAAAAAAAGAAGTTACAATTATAGTTTGAAAAATAAAAAACTACAATATGTTTTCAAGTATATGTATATGTGGATTGACGAAAAGTATGCTATGAGATTTCTTTTGTGGTGTGGTTCTGCATTGTTGTAGTCTCGTTCAATCATCTCTTTTGATTCTTTTAATGACCTTTCTCGATGCCTGTCGTACGCTCAAATATGACACTCCGATGTGGTGTCCTTTTCCATGGGTGTTCTGGTTGTATGGTTAGTTTTTACTTCCAAGTTAGAGTTCGGAAAGAAGATCAAATGGCCAGAGCTTGGACCAGACTGCCTTGTGGGAAATGTCTCTGACAAAGACCGTAGAGGTTAGATTCCTCGCTCCCTACCTTACATGTGGCTACTCAAGTTTCCTTTCGTAAGTCGAGCAACTTCCCCATTTGAAGAGCTGTGTGAACTACAGACTTCCTGGCATATCATATGGCCGTCCCTGTGTAATTTGTTGTCTCATATGATTCATATCACCTTGTCCACTACTAGGGAAAAGAACAAATCAAACTCATTCCCTGTTGATTCTCGAGTAATCGGAGATGAAAAAGACGACTCAAAATTTTGTGAACAATGCGGAGTCGAATTTGTTGATTCTCGGATACAAAGATATCAAATGGGTTACATCAAACTGTTATGCCCAGTAACGCATGTGTGGTATTTAAAACGTCTTCCTAGTTATATCACAAATATTTTAGATAAACCTCTTAAAGAATTAGAAGGCTTAATATATTGCGATGTGTGATTTGATCGAAATTTTGATTTTACAGATTCAGAAGAGAAACTGTCATCCCATTCAATCCAATTGGGATGCCTTGACTCTAAGATATCTCTTAAGAGGAGTAACATGAAGCTCAAAATTATGAGTGTATTCTATACTACCAAATTAACGCAAGTTCTAAGACAGGATATGGGTGGATATCTCAGAGAATACATCTATCCATTTAGGAAGATAAATATCACTAAGATGTAATAGGCAACATAAGTGCCCCTTCAAGCAACCTACAAATGCTTTTTGCAATATTTATGGTCTTACATCCATACCGATATCCCTTTATCATAAGCTTGTGTTCCTTTTTCTTTATTCATTTTTTGTTTTAAAAAAATTATAGACATTTGTCACTAAGCTTTTGCAGTTCTACCATATTTGTACAAACTTGCGAGGCTGATGTTATGATATTACCTTGTACACCAAGTCTTTCAAGACTTTGTTTCTATATTTGTTGAAATTATTGGCCACATGCTATAAAGCATAAATTCCTTGCATGCTTACCACATAGGAATGTATCATCGATTTGTATATGATTGGACTGCAATAGTCTTAGAGATGAGACCTCAAGGTTTGGACAAGTGGAGCTATTGATGCGACCTTGTTTTCTACCTTTTAATATTTTATTTTATTTTATTTTATTTTTTACTTTAAACTAATAAAAAACAATGATATAAATTAAACTTCCAATTTTCATATCATTCCACAAGGGAAATTATGTATGTGTTGGTGCAGGAGGCCTCATAAATTTCTTAAAACTTTAATATTTTACTAATATTTCATCAAAATAATAATAATATTTATTTTTAAATTCCGACCAATGGCTCCATCATTCATACACTTACAACAGAGATACGCCTTCTTCTATGCACAAAATTTCCAGTGAAAGCTAGGGTTTGAGTGGGACAGATAGGAATCATGGGACTTTGGATTTGGCTCTTGGGCCCATCTGTGAATGTCATCCTGGCCCCTTCTCGGAGCCGCATATTTTCAGTAAGTTCCAGAAGTTTTTCGCATGAAAGAAACTGTATTTCTTGTCTACCTCAGACCACATATATGAGGGTGCATGATATCCTTTAATAAGAAATGGACTAGATAAAATCTAAGTTTTAAGGTATCAATACACATCAATTCCATACCATACACAGGACCTGATGAGTTCGACTTCTAGATCCATCTGTCTAAGTCACTCTAGACCCTTCTCGGAACTTCTCAAGAGTCTAGAAATCTTTTACGCAGGAGATGCCTTCTTTCTTGTTCTGATTTTTATTTATTTTTCTTTAAAAGAACAAAATGAAAAATTATCTGCTCTACAAATAATTCTACACCATAAGTGTCATCCTCCGGCTGCCTTCATCAGAGCTTTTTAGAAGTTTGAAAATGCTTTATGTGAAAGAGACTTTTTTTTCTTTCTTTCATGGTTTAAAATGAACGTTGAAAGGTTTCTTTTTGGCAAATGAATAAAAATTTAGGGAAGAATCTAAAGTTTCTTGTTTAATTCAACATAAAAAATACCTCAAAAAAATAAAAATTGTTGTAGTATGTGGCTCATATTTGAGTGAAAAACATATGAAGAAAAATGGGCAAAATGTTGATACGATGACATTTGTCATTTAGGCTTATATTTCTTTTCTTGTCGGACGAACAAAGGTTGGGGGGTGCGGGGGGCAAAGCCTCCTGCGCTATGGTTTAGGGGTATTTTTGGAATTTCATTCCTAAGTATTAGTATAAATGCATTTTTTATGTAACCCTAATTTTAATATAGTGAAAATCATCTTCCCTGTTCCCGTGGACGTAGGCAATTAGTTGAACCACATTAAATCTATATGTTTTTTTTCTCGTTTTTCTATTACTTTTCACCATAAATCGTTGTACGGATTTCAACAAAAATAAAAAGTGAAAATTATTTATAAATTTATATGTTTTCGAATTCGGGAAAAAAAAAATGGTTCACTTGCTGATTGCAACGACTGATCAACATCCAAATTCTATATATAGGGGTCCAAATGTTAGATTAACTGCCCAAGCTAAGGCTTCTTTCTATACATCCAGAAACCACAAAATCTGAGTCCCAAGCAGTTGCAGCGGCATTGTAATGGCACTCCATCTCTTCAACATCCCTAAACAATTCTCCCTAACTCAAAATGTGTCTAGACATCCCCTTCATGGAACTTGTATGAAACAGCGGATCAAATGTTTAGCAGGGAATCAGGATCTCTCTCAAACAATTGAGAGACGGTCGGCCAATTACCAGCCAGCGGCTTGGAGCTACGATTTGTTGGAGTCCTTGAAGAAAGATAATAGAGTGAGTATTATTTTCAATTTCTTCCTGAGCCATGCATGTGTGTATATATATATATGTTAGATGTTCATGGACTGTTTTTGTAATTATGCTTTTGTGCTCTTAGGAGGAAATATTTGATGGGGGAGTGAAGACGCTGGAGAAAATGTACGAGGACAGGGCGAAGAAGTTGGAGGAAGAAGTGAAGTGTAGGATGTATGATGATAACATTGAGCCATTGGCACTTCTGGAACTGGTTGATGACATCCAGAATTTAGGCTTGGGTTACCGTTTTGAGAAGGATATAAAGAGATCCCTCCAAAGAAGAATATTGGAAGTTTCTAATGTGACATTGGAGAAAAGTCTCCATGCTGCTGCTCTCAGCTTCAGGATCCTCAGACAACATGGCTATGAAGTCTCTCAAGATATTCATATTCTCAAGACCTTTTTTCTTTTTTTCCTTTTTTGAGTTAGGGAATCTCTAAAGAAGACATGCACTAAGGGATGAGCTGAAAGGGCTGTTTGTGGCTTATGAAGAACCTCTCTTTTTCTTTTCATAGTCACAATTGCACCATACCTTTGCTAATGTCCCACTAGTCTTTGGCTATTCTTATAGATTTGGTAAGAAGATCTGATTAGATGTGGTTCTTTTTTGAATGCATAGATGTGTTCAAGAGTTTCATGGATCAGAACGGCAATTTTCAGGCAGAGCTTTGCAAAGATGTGAAGGGAATGCTGAGTCTCTATGAAGCTTCATATCATGCCTTCGAAGAAGAAAACCTCCTGCAAGAGGCTAAGGCATTCACCAGAACACATCTCAAAAACCTTGACGCAAACATTGACAAAAGCATCCAAGAATTAGTGAATCATGCCATGGAGCTTCCATCGCACCATAGAATGCTAAGATTAGAGGCGAGATGGCGTATTGAAGAATACAAGAGAAGGGAAGGCGCAGATGATGTGTTACTTGAGCTTGCTATACTAGACTTCAACATGGTGCAATCAAGTCTCCTACGAGAACTTCAAGACATGTCAAGGTTAGTTATCCTCTAACACACCACCTCGTACACGTCGGCTTCTTTTGGCATGTACTTGACGCCCTGATACCTTTTTTTGTTTTTTTTTTCTGATAGGTAAATAGAGCTTGTATTAGAAGCTCTAGAAGCGGCAGGACACACCAAGTATACAATCAGAATGCCTAAGAATCTAGGCAAAGAAGACAAAAAACCTTTCTCCTAAGTAGACATATAGCCATTCTAAACTACCGTATTAAGTTACCAATTAACTTAAACGTCATTAAGCTCATTTAGGATACACCCTCTAACAACTTGTAAATCTAATTCTTGGGATTATTGTGATTAATTCGATCTCACCTTATGTCGTTTTAGGTGGTGGAGACGTATGGGCATAGCAAACAAGTTGCAGTTTGCAAGGGACAGGCTGATGGAATCCTTCTTTTGGGCTGTGGGGATGGTCTTCGAACCTGAATACAGTAATTGTCGGAAAGGGCTGACAAAAGTGGCTGCACTGATAACTACACTGGATGACATCTATGATATCTATGGCTCATTAGATGAGCTAGAGCAATTTACAGATGCCGTTGAGAGGTTTGTATTATAAACAATCCCTTAGCACCCAATCGAATCTTAGAAAGTGCGAGGAAAAAAAATAAAGAAACAAAAAAATGTGATAGGTTCAAACTCAAATCAATTACTTCATATATACTTCTCCGAATTTATTTCTCTCCTAATTAATTTTGAATTCAAACCATATTTGCAGGTGGGATATCAATATGATGAATAACCTTCCAGACTACATGAAATTATTCTTCCTAGCACTCTACAACACCACCAATGAAATGACTTATGATTGTCTCAAGGAACAAGGAGAGAACATCCTGCCTTATCTCAGAAAAGCGATATACATCTTGGCTCTTCAAAATACCAACCCAGATACTTATATATCGATACAAGTTCTGATCTTGACTTCTATATATTTGTATTTCAGTGGGCTGTTTTATGCAAAGTCTTCTTACAAGAAGCAAAATGGTTTTCTACGAAATTTACACCGACCTTTGAGGAGTATCTAGACAACGGATGGCGATCAGCATCAGGACTTGTTCTACTAGTTCATGCCTATTTCCTAATGAGCAAGAACATCACAAAGGAGGCTCTGGAGGGCTTAGAGAAAGAGCACGACTTCTTGCGTTGTCCCAACATTATTTTTTGACTTAGCAATGATTTGGCTTCCTGGAAAGTATGAAGTTTAATTAATTATCACCTTCCTTTCTGTCCAATTCTCCATTTCAGTACTGCCTTAACACCCATGTTTGTTTCTGTAATCCAGGCGGAGATAGAGGGAGGTGAAAGCGCAAAGTCAATCTCTTGTTACATGAATCAAACGGGTCTTTCTGAGGATCGTGCTCGTGAACACATGAATATTTTAATTGATGAAAGCTGGAAGAAGATGAACAAAGTTCGAGCAGTGGATTCCAGTTCTCCTTTTGAAAAACCTTTTGTAGAAACGGCTATTAATCCTGCTCGAATTGCGCAGTGCACATACCAGTATGGAGATTCGCATAGTGCCCCAGATGATAGATCAAAGAAGCGAGTCTTGTCAGTGATAGTTGAACCAATTCCATTAATGGAGAGATAAGGACAACTTGTGAAAATATGTGTATAGATATACGTATATATGCATGCATAAAATAATGATGATTTTCTCCTTTTGTTTTCAATATTGTTTGGTTCTCTCTCTCTCTCTCTCTCTTTCTCTCTCTCTCAATAAAAAGAAATAAGTTTATTCATAATAACATGAAAAAATAGGGAAAAAAAAACCTATTTCATATCCTGAAACAATATTGAAACCGCACAGTTGTCACTATGTTATAGGTGCCTAAAGGCTAATCCCCTACGCTTCATGACCACCAATTTCTGCTACAATAATGGTCTCTGTTTCTTTTGTACATGGTTCACCAACTAAAAAGGGCAAAGATAATGGTAACTTATACATAAAAGAATCTCTTTCTTGCATGGTTACTTATACAAATTGATTAATTATCAGAATGAATTCTATTCATGCAATCCACCAACAATTATCTTTAATATCTGCTGGCTTGACGTTTCATTGCGTGTCAACGAAAGTATTTGCCTTATCATCTCCAAAATCAAAGTGATCATTATTTCCCTTATCAAAGCAAACTACCAAATTAGCTAGATGTAAACATGGCATTTTAAATGCAAGGTTCTTAAACAACTTTGCTTTTATCCCCGGATAAACAATTATGATAGTGGACTAATGGTTGGATAATAAGTCCCCTGCAATTTTTCCGGACAAGGGATGCAACAATTAACATGCTCTGCCTCCTGCAAAGATCAAGACGTAGCAAACAGTGGTCCGCTGGCTGAGTTCTAGACTTCTAGGTGGGTTTACCACCGAAAAGGGTAACGATGCCTTCACGATTCTGGCATGGAAAAAAAAAGAGAAGGTGTACCACCACCCTTCCTAGTTTTCAAGGAGCTTGTACTGTGCCAGAGGGCGTCGCCATGTGTCACCGTCGTGTTTGAAACTTCCAATATTTTCAGAACCAGATCGGATATTGAACTGAAAAAGTTATCGATTCATGATTCACTAATCAAATCGGTGATTGAACCGCGGTCGAACGGGTGACGTTATAAATATATATTTAATATTTTATTAAATTTAAAAATAATTATAAAATATTTTAAATATATAATTATAAATTAAATAATATTTATAATATTATTTAATCATTTTTATATAAATTTATTAAACAAAATATATACAATATTTAAATATGAAAATATATTCAAAATGGTAAAAAAAAAGAATCGTATGTAAATATGAAAACAAATTGAAAATGAAAAACAAAATATGTGATTTATATATATTATTTTTTGAAATAGCCTATGTAGTTATTTTCTGTTAAATATTAACACAAAAAAGATGTAGCACAATGGAGGGGTTATGCTCATTATGTAGTTATTTTCTCTTGTTGCAGCCTGAAGCAAAGTTGATTTTTGCTTTTAAATCTCTTTACCTTATCCCACATCGTCGGAAATAAGAGGAAAAATAGAGTGCTTTATAAACCTTTTCCAATCTAACTGAAGCCAGGTGGTTAAGCCAAATGGTTGGTGGGCCTTATGGTACGGTACTTGAGTAAGGGGGCCCATTTTGCAAGATTGGGGGATATTTAATGTTGGGCCATAGAGAGAAGCCCATTTTGTCAAAAAAAGAAAAGGGTAGGCAATTACTGTTGGGTCGTGAGGGAGTGGCTCACTTAGTAAAAAAAGACTAAGGGTGTTGAACATTTCGGTTCTCCCAAAACCGCCAGCCCAAGCGGTTCAACGGTTCAATTGTCGACTCCAGCGGTTCAACACCGATCCAATTGTTAGCCAACTCAAAATGAGGAACCAGACCGGAAAGGTCATCGATTGACGTTGGACTAGCCGGTCCGATCCGATTTTTAAAACACTGGAAACTTCCGACTCAGCTACATGCATTTCGTTTGTACCCCCTACTACTGTCCAGAGGGTATCGACATTGTGTCCTCACACTTTCCACTCAAACCGCCCGTTGAGCTCCTTCACGTGGGTGATAAAGGTGAGCAAACAATCTATTGGTCCAATCATCTGATGATAAACTAGTGGTGTCAAGATTGCTTTTGGCTTCGCTTTTGGGCGACACTTGATCAGTTCATATATTAGACTAGACATTTTTTTTGTTGGTAATTTTTTACCATTTATTTTGGCTTAGAACTTTTTGAAATTGTGTTTTAGAGTGCATTTGGTATTCATTTTGGAAAATAATTATAATCTTTTTAACATTTGAATGATAAAAATTTTTAAATGTTAAAAATATTATAAGCGTTTTTTAAAATCTTGCCAAATAGACTCCTACCTTACTCTCTATTAAATATTTAAAATTATTGTGTGATCAACCGAAATGACATAGATAATGAAGTTTAGAAATGCTCAAAGGAATGGAGTGGACCAAAGATTTTTAATTTGAGCGAAAAAGGTTTTCAATTAGTTTTTAAAAAACTTCTTTTTAAGTCCTCAAGTTGCTTGGAGTGCTTAAATGCTCCTAAGAACTTAAGCACTCCTAAGGGCGCACTCAAGTGCAACAAATATTCCAATCTCCACAATTATATTTATTGCTACATTTTAGTTGATTTTATTTTGAAAAATTGAGCTTCAATTCACTGGGTATTTGTATATCATAATTACCATACTAAAAGGCATTTTGATTTTTTTTTTTGTCAATGTTGAAAATGCCCAATTAATCTTCCTTGTGAAGAACATTTCAATATTTCAATAACTTTAGTGATAGTGGTAATGATTTTGATGAAAATGCCTCCATTACTAGAAATTGGCGTGAAGAATATCAATCATTATTGAATAAATGCATCAAAGTAACTATTGCATATAAATCATTAAAAATTAAACGTAGTGTATTAAAAGAAGAAAAAGTAAATTATCTTGAAAAGATTCAATTTTTAAAGAATGAATATAGATCTTTGCTTGAGAAAAATAATACTCAACTCCATGGATTGAACACCAAGGAAAAGAAGTCTCTTATAAAAATGAGAATTTTCACCTTGAAACTAAAATCTTAAATGAAATAATTAATAAATATAAGTCCCATAGATATAAGAAAAACCTTGGTTATGTAAACCAGACTGAAACTCTGATTATAGGGAAATCTTTCTTAAGGCGAGGAAACTCCTAACCGTGTAGCCTCCTCTAACGTACACCCCTTAATGCTTAATATACAAAAAAACCAGGCATACTCAAGGTAGGTGCTATAGTAGGTACATTTAAATAGGCTAGTGGATGAGTCGAATTTCCTAATATATATATTTTTTTAATATAAAAAAAGGAAAGAAACCTAACACTTAGCCTAGAGATTGGAAGAGCCCTCCTAGCATACTTCTTGGGATGAAACATGTTTGGTAGAAGCAAGAAGATATAGGACCTAACTGTATTGTTCTATCTTTAGTCCTAATGCAATGGTGAGTTATAAAGTCATTTCTATTTGTAGAACTTCTTGTTTAGTATGCTTTACTGTGGGCCTGTATTTTAGAGGGAGTATTAGATTCTTAGGGGGAATTTATCTAAGATCTTGGCTTGGGCTTAAGGATGATAACCTTAGATTGAGACAAATTTTAGGCTTTGAGGTCCTTCTCTAAATTAAAACCTTAGAGCTTAATAATTATTTTGATTTAAATATTTAGACCCCTAAAACAATCATAAATATTTAGATGCTAAAATATCTTTCAAATATCCTTCCTTAGTAACATAATAAAAGTATAAATATTTCTCTTTTTATTATAACAATCTCTAACTATTCTAATAAACGGTTTTAAATCAAGTCTACTTATCTCTTGAAGTCTATTACACATATAATCTAAGTAACTTCTTCCCCTATTTTATATAATATATCATAATGTTTTTTATTGCATGTGATATATAAAAAGTGATTATTAATATTAATCATAGTAATTAATTTATAAATAACAATTAGGGTAACCCAGTGGGTAAGGACTAGTCCAACCATAACGCTATTGATATGTCACACTCTATTGATTGCATGTGATATGGAAAAAGTGATTATCAATATTAGTCATCACAATTAATTAATAGATAAGGTTTAGGGTAAACTAGTAAGGTAAGGGTTGTATATCATAGTTCTTAATTAGATATACCTAAACCCTAACCTAACCATATGAGACGTTTGTATCTTTTAATACCCAACACCCTAACCTGACTATATGACACGTTTGTCCATATTTCACATTTTTCACGTTAGTATTGTGTATCCTGACAGCTCATGTGATCATTTTTAGAAAATTACTGTAAAATTGTTTTTTTTTTTGTTTGGTGTCATGTGGGAAAGTTCCATCTCTACTTGTGAGTCCATTTTCTATCGAACTTAGGACTTTGAAACCTGCGTACTATGATGATGTTCTAATAGACGGTTTTAAATCAAGTCTACTTATCTATTGGAGTCTATTACACGTATAATCTAAGTAACTTCTTCCTCTATTTTATATAATATATCATAATGTTTTTTATTGCATGTGATATATAAAAAGTGATTATTAATATTAATCATAGTAATTAATTTATAAATAACAATTAGGGTAACCCAGTAGGTAAGGACTAGTCCAACCATAACGCTATTGATATGTCACACTATTGATTGCATGTGATATGGAAAAAGTGATTATCAATATTAGTCATCACAATTAATTAATAGATAAGGTTTAGGGTAAACTAGTAAGGTAAGGGTTGTATATTATAGTTCTTAATTAGATATACCTAAACCCTAACCTAACCATATGAGACGTTTGTATCTTTTAATACCCAACCCTAACCTGACTGTATGACACGTTTGTCCATATTTCACCTTTTTCACGTTAGTATTGTATATCCTAACAGCTCATGTGATCATTTTTAGAAAATTGCTGTAAAATTGTTTTCTTTTTTGTTTGGTGTCATGTGGGAAAGTTCCATCTCTACTTGCGAGTCCATTTTCTATCGAACTTAGGATTTTGAAACCTGCGTACTATGATGATGTTGGAACCTCCATTTCGTTGACTATACCCGCAGTGACGTACCAATATCCAACTCCTATAAATAGATGCCCAACCATGGCCATGATCAGCATCTCACCATTAGTTTTTCCAACGAGCCAAAATCCTTGATACAGTCAGAAATTTCCCAATTTCTCGGAAAACAAACCATTGCAGAGCCACTGCCATGGCACTCCACCTCTCCTAATTTCCCAAACAACGCTTTTTGACCCGTAACTTGCCTGGACATCCCATGAAGAAACTACCCCGCGGCACTACTCCACAAATTCGATGTTCAGCGACTGAACAAAGTTTCTCTCTAATGACCAAGAGCCGACGATCAGCGCATTACCAGCCCGCCTTTTGGAGCTACAACTTTGTGGAGTCCTTGAAGAAGAGGGTGATCAATTACATCTATATATCTCATTATATGAATTTAATTAATTATCATCAACTATGTATTTTATTTATTAATTACTACGATTAATTCCGTGTCTCTCAGGAGGAAATATGTGATGGCAGCGTAAAGGAGCTGGAGAAAATGTATGAGGACAGAGCGAGGAAGCTGGAGGATGAAGTGAAGTGGATGATCCATGAGAAGAGTGCAGAGCCATTGACACTTCTGGAATTTATTGATGACATTCAACGGTTAGGTTTAGGGTATCGGTTTGAGAATGATATAAAGAGATCCCTTGATAAAATATTACTATTGGAAGGATCCAATGCAGGGAAGGGTGAGAGTCTTCATCATACTGCTCTCAGATTCAGGATCCTCAAACAACATGGCTACAAAGTCACTCAAGGTACTTGTATTTTTGAGATATTGTTCTGGAAGTAGTCTCTAAACGAACTAGCTATATCACAAGCTAGTACATTATGGATAAGCTGAAACAGCCATGTGTGGCTGTTATCTTTTTCTCTTTGTCCTTTTTTTCTCAGCGATACCTTAATGAGGAAGAAGAAACAGTAGCATTTGATGATTTTTGCAGCTACTCCATTTCTTATCTTGTATTTGTAAAAACAATTTTATTATTTAGTATCCATTTAGGTATGCTTTATATTTTTTGTTTTTAATGATAGAAAATAGCAGTAAACTTGAATTAGTCATAAATTTGACATATTAAAATTTTAAATAATTTTTAAGGATACTGCATGTATAAGCCTATATTTTTTTTATGTAGGAGTTTCTATTTTTATTTTATTTTTATATAAAAGTTTCAATTTTTAAAAATATGCATGATTTTGTTTGAATTCACAGATGTATTTGAGGCTTTCACAGACTGTAATGGAGACTTCAAGCCATGCCTTTGCAAAGATGTGAAAGGAATGTTAAGTCTTTATGAAGCTTCGTATCTAGCTTTGGAAGGAGAAACCCTTCTACATGAGGCTATGGTTTTCACAAAGATGCATCTTAAAGCCCTTGGGGGAAATATGGACAAAAGCCTTGAAGAACTAGTGAATCATGCCATGGAGCTTCCATTGCACCATCGAATGCCAAGATTAGAAGATAGATGGTGTATTGAAGCATACAAGAGAAGGGAAGGCAGAGATGATGTGTTACTTGAACTCGCTATGCTAGGCTTCAACATGGTGCAATCGACACTCCAAGACGAGCTTAAAGACATGTTCAAGTAAGGCCAAAAAGATCTTTAATATGGCTCTAACATATTTGTGTACTAGTTAGCTGAAAGCAGGGTCAGGCAATAGTCCCAAAAATTTTTACTATAAGATACTCTAGTAATTAATACAATAAGATCTAAAACTAATTTTCAAGATTCAGTTAAAAGACGACAATATCTACATCGCTGATTATGACATGGTATAACTTAAAAATGCTCCTTCTACATATTCCCTTAAGTGGAAAAACCAGATAAATTTAGATACATTGCCGTATGTTCATGATTTGGTTTTTGCCTTCTGTCATTTAGGTGGTGGAAAGATATGGGCCTAGCAAACAAGTTGGATTTTGCCAGAGACAGGTTGATGGAATGCTTCTTTTCAGCTGTGGGGATGGCGTTCAAACCCGAATTTAGTAAATGCCGGAAAGGACTAACAAAAGTGGCTGCATTTATATCTTCCATTGATGATGTATATGATGTATATGGTTCGTTGGATGAACTCGAGCTATTTACAGATGCCGTCACGAGGTTTGTACTGCAAACTATACCCCTCATACTACATGCTTAATTCGTGTTGTTCTTTTACTAATCAATATATGTTTTGGATTCCAAATATGGTGTACTTGCAGATGGGATATTAATATGGTGAATAACCTCCCAGACTACATGAAATTATGCTTCCTAGCACTCTACAACACTGTCAATGAAATGGCCTACCACACCCTCAAAGAACAAGGACACAATATCCTACCTTACTTGACAAAAGCGGTATATATGTATAAATATATAAACATTGATCCTTCGAAATACAACCACATACCTGGAATTTTCTTAATTGTTGTACTTATGGATGTTACTGATCTTGAAACATCTAAATGTTTTTCAGTGGGCTGACTTATGCAAAGTATTCTTAGTAGAAGCAAAATGGGCTCACAAGGAATACATCCCAACCTTTGAGGAGTATCTAGAGAATGGATGGCGTTCGGCATCAGGGGTTGCAATACTAATTCATGCCTACTTCTTAATGAGTAAGAATATCACAAAGGAGGCACTGGAGTGCTTAGAGAACGACCATGAACTCCTACGTTGGCCATCTACTATTTTACGGCTTTGCAATGATTTAGCTACTTCAAAAGTAGGCAAATTTAAAAATCCATCTTCACACTCTATTCTAATTCAGCTTACTTTATTATTACATTAATTGATGACATTTTTGGTTGTTTGTAATCCAGGCCGAGTTAGAGAGGGGTGAAAGTGCAAATTCAATATCATGTTACATGCACCAAACTGGTGTCTCTGAGGAAAGTGCTCGTGAACACATGAAAATTTTGACTGGTGAAAGCTGGAAGAAGATGAATAAAGTTCGAGAACCGGATTACGATTCTCCTTTTTCAAAACCCTTCATGGAAATCGCTTTCAATCTTGCGCGAATTTCCGAGTGCACATACCAGTATGGAGATGCCCATGGTGCTCCGGACGCTAGATCAAGGCAGCGAGTCCTGTCACTGATAATCGAGCCAATCCCACTGAATCTGAAGAAATAAAAGCCTCTGAATATATGAATATGTGTGTGATGAGACAATTGGAGAATAGTGATTTCCTTTTTGTTCCCAAAGCTTTTTCTTTTTTACCAGGGATGGCTATCTTCTTGTTCGTTAAGCACAATTTCATATCATCAGCTCAATAATTGGCACTCACCTCCATGGGGGGCTGCACATGCCATTGTCAAAAGACAGATGAGAAATTCATTGACTTCACATTCTTCTGAATTTCTCTCGATTGCAATACGGATTTGATTCATGTCCTCAAAGGTGTTGAGTCTCAGTGTTAAAAGACATTGAAAGATGAGGTCTGAACCCAGCAGCTTCACAGGAAGCATGCTCTCATACCAAGTTAATTAAACTACCAATTTAACTCAAAATTAAATATTTTAAGTTACTTGATAATAATTTTTTTTTAAGTATCTAAATCTTGTTATATACATCAATGTCACTCGGATATATATTTCTACATTGAAATATTATGATTGCATGCATGCATCCATACCCATCACATTTAACATCCTTGCTTACACTTTGATATTGGACAAATAGCAATCAATATCATGTTATGTCAACATTTCTTTCTATCCTCCTAATTAAAAGGGTGGCAATCCATGTAAGTTTTCCATGTTTTGAATGATTTCAGATATGATAAGAATCCTATCTTGAATATAAAGGATGTGACATGGAAGAAATAGCTAAATTAGTGGAGTCCAAATTGCTTTGGGCCTTTAGCTTCTAGGCAACCTTTCCTTATGTAAACCCTAATTGTGTGGGAAAATCCTACAGTGCCTCCGAAGGTATCATGCCTCTATTTTATTTGAGTCGTTAGATGGAAAAGATTTCATCTTTACCGTCCAAATGATAAGTGAAAAAAAAAAATACTGGCTGAAACCGAGTACCTGGAGAACAGCCTCCCTCTCCCCCTTTTTCCGCCTTTCTCCTCTATTTTCCTCTATTATCCATATCTCATCCCCCACTCTTCTCCATATCTTTGTGTTTTTTAGGCTCCTTCTCTTCTCCATATATGATCTATGCATTTCAGGTGTTTTCAGAAGGTTAAAAAGTGTTGTGTTTTAAGATATTTTTGTTATTTTCGAGTATTTTCGACTGAGCTATTCTACTTGTTTCAGGTGCTAAATTTTTCTTGTATTAGTGTCATTTTCCCGACTTCTCTCTTTCTTCTCTATATCCCCCTCTGTTGTCCATATTTCATTTTCTTATTTCAAGTTTTTTTTATTTTCGAGTAAAATGTGTGATATTCAGGAGTGTGATATTCTCTCTCTCTCTCTACCCCCCACCCCCTCTCCCTCTCCTCTCATCTCCTTTCCATATCCCTCATCTTCTTCATATTTCATATTTGGTTTAAGAGTTGCAAGGGGGTGATTTCAGGTTCTAAACTCTCTGGTTTGAAGACCCGAATTGAAGACGTAGTTGGAAAAAAAAAAAAAAAGACGGCCTGAAGTACAAAGAAAAAGAAAGCTGAAACCGACATAATTTTTTGTTAATCAAAAGGTGGTTGTGCCGTAATTATTTGAAGAGTTCTATATTAAGAAAAAAAATGTGAGTATTGATAATGTGTTTTACAAAATTGTATCGATTATATTTCATGTTTTTTGTTAGATTTATGGATTGATCACATTAATGAAAAATAATGTGGTTATATCCATAATTGAACATTGAAAATAATTTATATGTTAATTTTGTCACTTGGATACATTACTAGTAAGGAAAAATAGAAATATGTAAAAGAATTATGTTTTTTTTTTTTTTTTGCGGTTGTATAGTTATATTTGTTTGAAATTATTTTATAGTAACAATCAACTGGCCATGATCAAAGGAAAGGATAAAGGAGTGAAGATCAATGATGATGTAAGGAGTTATACTTTTGTGGCTAATATAATTAAATTTTAAAATTTGAATTTGAAGTAAGTAGCAAATTAATGTAGTTGAGGAAAAAATTGAGCAAGAAATGGAATGCGTTTTCAAAAGTAGAAAAAAAAAATTCATGGCAAAGTCAAAGGAAAGTTCAAAACAATATTCGCTTCAAAAGGGTGTGGGTCCAAAGGTGAATTTTTTGTGATGAATAAAAAATTTCATTACTTATGTATTTGTTACAAATTATATTAATGTAAACATGTTTGATGTTTGTATATCTTTTCAGTTATATCTTCAAACTAGATGCTTACCCAAGCACGTGATTAGAGTTATTGAAAAATTAGAACAAAAGCAAAAAGCAGCCATAAAAGAAATAGGATTTGGTAGCCTCTTGCAACTTCAATGTAGGAAAATCAATCATGAGTTATGTTTTTGGTTGATAAATAATTACAATATGAACACTTATATGTTAGAGTTGTGTACTACTTGTATCAAATTATCCTCAATTGATGTTGAATTTATTATGGGATTGAGGGCAAGAGGGTTGAAAATTGACATGAACAAAGATGTTAGCAATAAGAATGATTTATGTAAAAAATATTGTGATAAAAAAAAAAAAAAAAAGGGTGATTGTCATTAGTCATGTTAGAAAATCAAATTAGGAAGCATAAACAAGGTGGAAATAATTTCAAAGTTTGTTTTGTATTGTTTGTGTTAGGTGCATTGTTGTGCCCAGCAATGAAACTTTTTGTGAAACGTTTTTTCTTATATCTTGTGGAAGACATCGATTCAATAAAAAAGATGAATTTGGTTGAATTTGTGTTGTCTTATCTTGTGCATGGGATTGTGGAGTTTAAGAGGAAAAAACTAAGTGGGATTTGCAGTTGCCCATTGTTTTTTATGGTAATGTCCTTGTATATAATTTACGTCATAGTGAATTTCAAATTTGTTATAAAAGATTTTGTAAACTAACTATATATTCATGTAAAATATATTTTCAATTATTCTACCACGAGTATATATCGTTCTAACAAAAATTTCCACCACTATGTACTCGACCTTCTCCTCGGATTAGTGCTTGGGGAGATAATGAAGTACTGGAGATGAAACGAAGAATGAAATAACTCGATGGATATGCAAATAACAATGTAAGTTATAGTTTTGAAACTCGTTTAATATTTGTTTTTGTTTTTAGTGATTTTAAATAGGATATGTGTGATATATCGATGAACATATTGTAGATAAAAATATGGGTGATACAAAACAAGAGATGGGATTGCGTTGACCAAAATGGGATGACAATGGAGGGGGAGAATGAGGAAGATAAGAAATAGGAAAACCATCCACACAAAGATGTTATGAAACAAGTAAGTTTTACAATATTCATTATGAATACAAATATTAGTAGTTAACCCTTTTATTATGATGTTATTAATCAAGTTCCTACATATCACTAGGTTGATGGTGGGAGCTTAATGTAGATGGATAAAACATTTGAGCAATTGAAGACACAAGTAATTGATTTGTGTGATGTTGCAAACAATAGTAGTTGTCAAAATGTTTTTAATGAATTTGAGGCGAAGTATAAAACATTGAAAGGACTTTTCCTTGCCTCAAGAGAAAAATTTTGAGAGAGAACGACAAGGGAAATAAAAGTGACATTGTTTTGTGTGTGATAAGTTTAGAAGAGAGGACAATAAAAAAGGAAATGAACATTATGTTGACACTTTGTCAACTAACAAGTTATGCACTGAGAATGTGAATGGAAAGAATGAATATGCATGTCCTACATCAATTGAAGTGCATATCACTCTCGACGAAAATGCACATATTTTACCACTTCCAATGAAAAGAACTACCAAAGATTATGGAAATGTATATATAATCTGAAAAAAGTATCATGATTATAACTACTTAACCATTACATAGTAAATAAATGTATATTAATGACATTTTCCATGTTATGAACCATTTTAAGCATTATGTGGTCTTCCCGAGCATGTCATGAAAACACGTAAATTGAGGGAGAAGAAACCAAGTAAATTCAAGGTCTTCCCATTTGTACAAAATTTAAGGAAGATAGGAAAGCGTTAAACATCAGAGGTATAATAAAAATACTCTAATACCATTTTCTTTTTCTTTTTTTTTACATGAAATATAGAGCTAATAATATTATATTGTTTTGAATTTAGTCAATCCTCATGTCCATTTGTGAAAACGTGTAGGATTCTCAATCATTCAATGTACTTCAATCTCTTGTTGTTGATTATGTTTTCAATAAATCGTTGTCAACAAGGTTTATAGTGTCTAGAGCATTCATAGATGTGTTGTTACAATTTTAGCTTCCATTTTTCCATGTATGTAAAGAATGTTTTATCATATTATTGTTGTAGTGAGCTTCTTGTTGACTTCGATCATGAACATGGAGTACATGGAGATTTTGAGTGCTTACGTCCTAGACAAAATTTGTTGGATGTTGTAAGTATATATTTTATTCGTATCAAATGTTGTTTTATTAATGAAATAGATTTATTAAAGTTATTGGTTAACAACAAGTAATAAATCTAGAAGCATCAAAGCTTAATTATTTTGAAAGGCAATTCATAGGCATAAGAATTATAAGATGTTTTCTTCTCACGACATTTTCAATAAGCTCACATTCTTTTTGTTGTTTAGGTACATATTAAGTATAATATACTAATGTTTGTGTTATGTTGTATTATTAGAAAATGATTTTGTGCAAGAGTCCTCAACATTTTTTTGATATAAAAACATCCATCGTGAGTAAGTGCATTAGCGAATTGGATGATTGTGAGAAGGTTAGTAATTATTTCTAATGTTTTATTGTATATATCAAAATTAGAGTAGATTTTATTTTCACCAACAATAAAGTTTCACAATTTGAATTTTTTTAACTTTACAGCTATTTATTCCAATGCATGAAAATTGTCCCGGTCATTGGTATCTCTATATCATTGACTTTAAAAAATGTCATATCCAAATTTTGGATTCATTGCGATCAAGGAGTCGAGACAAGTTTTGGTTTAATAGTGTCAAAATAGTGGTATGTTTTTAAACTACTTTGTTCTTTTTTGTTTATCTATTGCATAATTATTAACATTTGAAAATAAATTAGGTTGAATTTTGTCAAACGTTCTTCAAGCTTTATGACATAGGGAAAAATGTCATGCAATTCTCCATTGATTGGGCACCTTCGATTCTGACCCAAGATAATGGGTTAGTATTAATATATAACTCACACGAATATTGTTTATCTAAGCTATAATTACACATCCCTTTAATAAGTTGTTTTTGTTCTTTTTTTTCTATTTTTCTTAGGTGGGATTGTGGGTGTTTCAAAAATCAAACTCCAAAAAATACTAAAAAATTAGAAAGGGTACAAAGAATGTGAGGAATCCTCACATTCTTGGTACTCTCCCCATTCTCCACCTCTTTAATGTTTTAAAAATGTTTAGAGACTTCATATGACTTAGATATTGTTTAAATAGGTACATTATACTTAGTGGGTGTTCAAATGATACTCAAGAAAATCAAACTCCAAAAATACTAAAACAAATTAGAAAATGTACAAAGAATCCTCATATTCTTCATACTTTCCTCATTCTCCACTTCTTTGATGTTTTAATTTTTTATTTTTTTTTTTGGACTTTATATGACTTTGATATTATTTAAATAGGTTCATTACACTTATTGGGTATTCAAATGATGTCCGAAAAAATCAAACTCCAAAAATACTAAAAATTTAGCAAAAATATGAAGAATGTGAGGATTCCTCACATTCTTTGTATCCCCCCATTCTCCACTTTTTTTATGTTTTAAATTTTTTTTGGGATTTCATATGACTTTGATATTGTTTAAATAGGTTCATTACACTTAATAGGTGTTCAAATGATGTTTGAAAAAATCAAACTCCAAATATACTTAAAAATTAAAAAGGGTATCCTCACATTCTTCGTACTTTCCCCATTCTCCACTTATTTCATGTTTTGAAAATTTTTTGGGACTTCATATAGCTTTGATATTTTTTAAATAGGTTCATTACACTTAGTGGGTGTTCAAATTTGCCCCAAAAAAAAAACCTCCAAAAATACTAAAAAATTAGAAAGGGAATGAAGAATGTGAGAAATCCTCACATTCTTCATACCCTCTCCATTCTCCACTTCTTTGAATTTTTTAAAATAATTTTGGGACTTCGTATGGTTTGGATATTGTTTAAATAGGTTCATTACACTTAGTGGGTGTTTAAATGATGCCTGGAAATATCAAACTCTAAAAATACTAAAAAATTAGTAAGGGTCTTCGTACTCTCCCCATTCTCCACTTCTTTGATGTTTTAAATTTTTTTTTTTTGGGACTTCATATGGCTTAGATATTATTTAAATAAGTACATTACACTTAGTGTGTGTTCAAATGATGCCCAAAAAAAATTAAACTCCAAATATACTTAAAAATTAGAAAGGGTACGAAGAATGTGAGACCCTTCTCATTCTCCACTTCTTTAATGTTTTAAAAAAAAATTTAGGACTTCATATGGCTTTGGTATCTTTTAAATAGGTTCATTACACTTAGTGGGTATTCAAATGATGTACAAAAATATCAAACTCCAAAAATACTAAAAAATTAGAAAGGGTACGAAGAATGTGAGGAATATCACATTCTTCGTACCCTCCTCATTCTTCACTTCTTTGATGTTTTAAAAAAAAATTTGGGACTTTATATGACTTTGATATTGTTTAAATAGGTTCATTACACTTAGTAGGTGTTCAAATGATGCTCGGAAATATAAAACTCCAAAAATACTAAAAAAATTAGAAAGAGTACGAAGAATGTGAGGAATCCTCATATTCTTCGTACTCTTCCCATTCTCCATTTCTTTCATGTTTTAAAATTTTTTTTGGGACTTCATATGGTTTGGATATTGTTTAAATAAGTTTAGTACACTTAGTGGGCATTCTAATGATGTCCGAAAATATTGAACTCCAAAAATACTAAAAGTTAGAAAGGGTACGAAGAATGTGAGGATTCCTCATATTCTTTATACCCTCCTCATTCTCCACTTCTTTGATGTTTTAAAAAAAATCCAGGACTTCATTTGGCTTTGATATTTTTTAAATAGTTTCACTACACTTAATGGGTGTTTAAATGATGTATGGAAAACTCAAACTCGAAAAATACTTAAAAATTAGAAAAGGTACGAAGAATGTGAGGAATCCTCACTCTTCGTACTCTCCCCATTATCCACTTCTTTAAAATTTTAAAATAATTTTGGGACTTCGTATAGTTTGGGTATTGTTTAAATAGGTTCATTACACTTAATGTGTGTTTGACAATGCTTCTACTCAAAGTGTTTCTAGTAGAAGTGTTTTCTCTTAAAGTAGTTTTTGGAGAATCATTTTAAGTGTTTTTCCAGAAAACGCTACAAATAGTTTTTCAATGCTACAAGTGATTTTTCAAATTTTTAAAAGTGTTTCCTAAATTTTTTCAAACACCTAATTTTTTTTTTTTTCCAAAAACACTTTTTAGGTTAAAAGTGCTTCCTAGAATCACTACCAAACAGGCTCTTAGTTAGTGTTCAAATAATGCCCTAAAAAATCAAACTCAAAAAATACTTAAAAATTAGAGAGAGAACGAAGAATGTGAGAAATCCTCACATTCTTCGTACTCTCCCCATTTTTCATTTCTTTGATGTTTTAAAAATGTTTAGGGACTTCATATGGCTTAGATATTGTTTCAATAAGTTCATTACACTTAGTGAGTGTTCAAATTATGCCCAAAAAATCAAACTCTAAAAATACTTAAAAATTAGAAAGGGTATGAAGAATGTGAGGACCCTCTCTATTATCCACTTCTTTAAATTTTTAAAATAATTTTGGGACTTTGTATGATTTGGATATTGTTTAAATAGGTTCATTACACTTAGTGGATGTTCAAATGATGCCTGAAAAAAAAAATCAAAATCCAAAAATACTGAAAAATTAGAAAGGGTACGAAGAATGATTCATTCCTCACATTCTTCATATCATTCCCATTATTCACTTATTTGAATTTTTTTTAAATTTTGGGAATTCATATGGCTTAGATATTGTTTAAATAAGTTCATTATCCTCACATTCTTCGTGCCCTCCCCATTTTCCATTTCTTTGATGTTTTAAAAATGTTTAGGGACTTTATATGGCTTAGATATTGTTTCAATAAGTTCATTACACTTAGTGGGTGTTCAAATTATGCCCAAAAAATTAAACTCCAAAAATACTTAAAAATTAGAAAGGGTATGAAGAATGTTAGGAATCCTCACATTCTTCGTACCCTCCCTATTATCCACTTCTTTAAATTTTTAAAATAATTTTGGGACTTTGTATGGCTTGAATATTGTTTAAATAGGTTCATTACACTAAGTGGATGTTCAAATGATGCCTAAAAAAATCAAAATTCAAAAATATTGAAAAATTAGCAAGAGTACGAAGAATGATTCATTCCTCACATTCTTCGTATCATTCCCATTATTAACTTATTTGATTTAAAAAAAAAAATTAGGGATTCATATGGCTTAGATATTATTTAAATAAGTTCATTACACTTAGTGGGTGTTCAAATGATATCCGAAAAAATCAAACTCAAAAAATACTTCAAAATCAGAAAGGGTATGAGGAATCCACACATTCTTCGTGCCCTCCTCATTCTCCACTTTTTTGAATTTTTAAAATAATTTTGGGACTTCATATGACTTGGAAATTGTTTAAATAGATTCATTACACTTTCAAATGATGTCCCAAAAAATCAAATCCAAAAATAGCAAAGGTATGAGGATTCCTCACATTCTTCGTACCTTCCCATTATCCACTTATTTGAATTTTTTTTTTTTTTTAAATTAGGAACTTCATATGGCTTTACGATGTTCAGTTAATTTATTCATATATAATTCAATTTAAACGCTAAGAAATAATTTATTCATATATTTCTCAATTAATAATTACTATACAACTAATTTATTTTAAAATTAATATATATTTTAAAATTTTATTTCTATTTTTTCCCATTTTTTTCACTTCATAAACCAATTATATTGTTTTTCACACTTCAAAAATTCATCCAATTTTTTCAACAAATAATTTGAATTTAAAATAAATTAAATTTACTTTTCCTTAATTTATAAATTATATCACCAAATTATATATTTTTTTTAAATAGTTTATTTTAAATTTAACTTTTATCTTTACCTCTTGGGTTTATCACTTTATATTACAAGAATAAATAAATTGTAATTTATTTTTCCAAAATTTTCTTTATTTTTCTCCTTAAGAAAAAAAAATTCCCAAATTCCCATGGCAACCGGTTGGTAAGATTGAGTAACCTGAAAATTTGGTTTTCTTTAATTTTTTTTATTTATCTTCCATGCCATGTGTCTTAATCCTATTAGCCTAAAAAGGTGGGTATGGTACCAAATAAGTGATTTTCGTAGCATAACCCAATTGTATGTTACTCAAAAAGTTCTCAAATTGAGCTATTTTCTTGCTTCAGTTTGAGGTATTCAAACCCCCAACAAAAGGTTCCATTAGCACAAGTACCACTGGGGCAAGGTTAAATAAAATGTACCAAACATATATATATCAAAAGTTAGGATATAAACAAAATATTTAAAAAAGAATCATTTAAAGAAAAAATTAATTATAATTATTTTATAATTAAATGAAAATTTTTCATTTAATTGATTAGCAAAAATATAAAAATGACCATGGTAATTTTTTTCATAGTATTTTTAATATTATTAATATATTGATTAAATATTAAAAAATTATACATTTATCATCATTTATTTATATTATATCATAATTTTAATATTAAATATATTTTAAAATTGAACATATTATAATTAAATATCAAAATATTATCATCAAATAATATTTGATATAATTTAATAATCAATATACACTTATTAAATTTATATTTTTTATTGACACATAAAATATTATATATATATATATATACATCAATTTCTTTAACAAAACAACTTTAAAATATCTATTATACTTATAATTTCATTTATAAGAGTTTTATTTTATATTTTTATAAGTTTTAATCAATTTTAGGTCAATCAATATTTTGTATCAAAATATCGGTCGATATATCTCTGATATATTCATAAAATTGAAATATCGATATATCCGTGATTTTCGATATTTTCATCATTGAGTATAGGGATGACAATGGGTTAGGTTTGGGACGGACCAACACTTATCCCATTTTCATCTTAATTATATAATTATTTTCTATTCTCAGTGTTGAGCAGATTAATGTGTTCCCATCCCCATTCAACATGATGCTCTTTTCTGTCTTTGCAACTAAGGGTCAATATCCACCTTAGAGGCATCCCTTTCTTTTAAGATGTATATGTATATATAATGTAATGTGTTTTAAGAATTGAAATGGGGTTTTCAAATAAAGAAATTTAATAAAATAAATTTTTTATCTTAATATTAGTATTTATTATTAACTTTTTAAATTCATACATTATCAATAATTCTATGAATTATTTGTGGTAAGGTCAATGATACCATGAATTTGATTTTGTTTGACTTGTGACACACTTTCCTTGATTTGTGGCATCAATATATCATTGTAATTAAGGTAGTTTTATTTCATTGTAACATGGGTATCTTACAATCTATCATAATAATATTTTTAAAAAGGAAAATCCAATTCCTATTCCTCTTCCTAATATCGTGTACTATTTTTCTTCTTTCACTCCCTCCTATTATTTGGTATCGTGTACTCTTTTTCTTCTTTCACTTATGTCATATACTTTTTTTTTTCTTTCATTTTTGTCATCTTATATTACTTATCCTATTAGAACTTTTCTTACATTATTTTCAAAAAAGCATAACAAAACGTGTTGCAGTCACCAATTACGATATTATGTTTTAGTTCAAAAATATAATTGATCATTATGATTTTTTAGATTTAAAAAAATCTAAAATCATAATTATCAATTACAACATATAAAAATAAATAAGTTTTCGACTTAGTATATTTTCATATCACTGAGAAATACTAATTTAAAAATTATTTTATTAAAATATTTCCTACTACCACAACATCAAAGTTTCACCCTGAATTTTGGATAAAGGGAATTTTTTTGGCAGAGTGTATATACGGTTGAGAAATTGCTCCTCACATCTTTACTTGCCAAGTTAATCTCCAAAATATCTCTCAATTATTGGATCTGACATTCATACACGTGAACGCCTCCCTGTCGTAGTCTCCCATAAAGCATTTTCAATGCATGAAGTTGCTATCCACTCTCGTGAATCATGAAAACGTACTAGGACTTTGCTTTTTCATCAGGGGCCGAAAATATCAATTTCCCTTATATTTTGACCTAATAAAGGGCTTTTTTCTTTTTTATTATAATACTAAAAGATTGCTTCTTGATTAAAAAAAATAATTTGAAGAAACCTTTTTTTTTTCTCATATTTAGGTTTAAATACTTTTTATTTATGTTTTATTTTATTTTATCAAATCTCTCCTTTTTAAAAAAAAAAATACTATAATTTAATTAATTTATTTATATTTATATTTTATCATTTTATCTTTATTAAAGAAGTTAATCTATGTAGGAGCATTTTCACATAAAATTTCAAAAAGAGAGATGAGTGGAAAATAAATCTTAACTACTAGGTTTTATTTATGCCACCTTGGATTATTTGATTGACTCAATCTTATTTTTAGTTAAAATAATTGGTAAAAAATAAACAAAATTTTATATTAATATTCAACAACCAGACAGACAAAAGACAAATTATGGATAAGTAACTGAACCTATGACCTTCTTTCAAATCAAGTTCTAATAATATATTGAATTACTAATTTTCCTAAAAGCTTAAATTTATAAAATTTGAGTTCGATATATATATATATATATATATATACTCTTCTTAACATCTCCCTCGAGGTTTTGTGTTTTTATTTTTTCCTTTTTCCTTTTTCCTTTTTCCTTCCTAAAATGTTCCTTATTATATTACACTGATGCGCAAAGAAATTTAGGAATCTTGATTTTTTTCAAATGTAGAAGGAAATTACCAATGACTCCATGTATGTACAAACAGTGGAAATGGGGCCGGCCTTGTGTTTCACATGCACACAAAGTCAAGTCAATATATACAAAATAATAATAACTAAAATTATAAAATAAAATAAAAAAGACAGAAATTAGCACATGAAAATGATGGTGGACCCAAGTTCCCTATTAGAAAATGCGGTTCTAGCTTCACCCCTCTTAAGAGTTCCACACTTAACATGGAGTATTAAAGTTAATCATCTAAAATGTAAGACAAAACTACAACTTTATTATATTGATATAAATGAATGAGTCCGATGTTAGATGAAGTTTTAAAGTTTAAAATATGACCATAAATCAATGACTCACATCTTATCTGAAGTTTGAAATTCGTTGTGCGTGTGAAAGGACATGATAAAACTTCTTCATATGTGACAATATTAAGAATCAATAACATTTGAGGGATCCATATAATTTAATCATCTAGGTCTTATTCAAAGTCATTATTTGTGTAACCCAAATAATTTGGGGACACGTTTGGTGCACAATGAAAGATAATATTAAGAGTTATTATTTCTTTTATCCATATAATTTAATCAATTTGGTTTTAACCACTTATTATAATGACAGCATGTGTCAAATTTTTTTACGGTATTCCATATTACACTTCATGAGTCTATTCTAAAAACCATCATTTGGGTGGCTCATCTATGAGCTTAAAAACATCATTGTTACGCCTCCAACTAATTGATTTACATGGTTAAGCCATTATTAATTAATAATTTAAGTTTTTAAATTAAGTTAGTAGCGTAATATGATATTAAAGTCTTATCTTGTGAAAATTTGTTTTTGAATCAAATTAGTGGTTTAACAATTTTAAATTGTTAAACTAATTGTGATTAAACCGATAACTTAATTGGCTTTAAAGATGAAAAGAAATTACAAAACAGAATACTTATAAATTTGATTGAAAGATGAGTTACAATAATCTTCAAAACTAAGCTTTATAACATCTCTAAGAAAATTTGACTATCAAATTATTGATTATAAATTATAAATATATTTCTTAACTAAACAATCTACTATTCTATTTGCTTCAACAATCATAAATATTTAAATCCTAAAATAACTTTCAAATATCCTTAATTAATAACATAATAAAGTTATAAATATTTCTCTTTTTATTATAACAATCTATAATTATTCTAATAAATGGTTTTAAATCAAGTCTACTTATCCCTTGAAGTCTATTACATGTATAATCTAAGTAACTTCTTCCCCTATTTTATATAATATATCATAATGTTTTTATTGCATATGATATATAAAAAGTGATTATTAATATTAATCATAGTAATTAATTTATAAATAATGATTAGGGTAACCCGGTAGGTAAAGACTAGTCCAACCATATCGCTATTGATATGTCACACTCTATTGATTGCATGTGATATAGAAAAAGTGATTATTAATATTAGTCATCACAATTAATTAATAGATAAGGATTAGGGTAAACTAGTAAGATAAGGGTTGTTTAACATTTGTACATATTTCACATTTTTCACGTTTGTATTGTATATCATGCCAGCTCATGTGATCATTTTTAGAAAATTGCTGTAAATTTGTTTTTTTTTTTTTTTTTTTTTTTTTGTGGTGGCCTGTGGGAAAGTTCCATCTCTACTCGTGGGTCCATTCTCTATCGAACTTGGGATTTTGAAACCTGCGTACTATGACGATGTTGGAACCTCCATTTCGTTGACTATACCCGCAGTGACGTGCCAATATCCAACTCCTATAAATAGATGCCCAACCATGGCCATGATCAGCATCTCACCATTAGTTCTTCCAACGAACCAAGACCTTGATACATTCAGAAATTTCCCAATTTCTCTGAAAACAAACCATTGCAGAGCCACGCCATGGCACTCCACCTCTTCTACTTTCCCAAACAATGCTTTTTGACCCATAACTTGCCTGGACATCCCATGAAGAAACCACCCCGCGGCACTACTGCACAAATTCGATGTTCAGCGAATGAACAAAGTTTCTCTCTAATGACCGAGAGTCGACGATCAGCGCATTACCAGCCCGCCTTTTGGAGCTACGACTTTGTGGAGTCCTTGAAGAAGAGGGTGATCAATTACATCTATATCTCATTATATGAATTTAATTAATTATCATCAACTACGTATTTTATTTATTAATTACTAAGACTAATTCTGTGTCTCTCAGGAGGAAATATGTGATGGCAGCGTAAAGGAGCTGGAGAAAATGTATGAGGACAGAGCGAGGAAGCTGGAGGATGAAGTGAAGTGGATGATCCATGAGAAGAGTGCAGAGCCATTGACACTTCTGGAATTTATTGATGACATTCAACGGTTAGGTTTAGGGCATCGGTTTGAGAATGATATAAAGAGATCCCTTGATAAAATATTACTATTGGAAGGATCTAATGCAGGGAAGGGTGAGAGTCTTCATCACACTGCTCTCAGATTCAGGATCCTCAAACAACATGGCTACAAAGTCTCTCAAGGTACCCTAATGGATAAGCTGACACAGACACATGTGGCTTTCATCCTTTTCATTTATTGTATCTGCAAAAACAATTTGACTAACTAAACATGGTTTTGTTTGAATTTACAGAAGTGTTTGAGGGTTTTACAGACCAGAATGGACACTTCAAGGCATGCCTTTGCAAAGATGTGAAAGGAATGTTGAGTCTTTATGAAGCTTCATATCTCGCTTCGGAAGGAGAAACCCTCCTACACGAGGCTATGGCTTTCTTAAAGATGCATCTTAAAGACCTTGAGGGAACCTTGGACAAAAGCCTTGAAGAATTAGTGAATCATGCCATGGAGCTTCCATTGCACCGCCGAATGCCAAGATTAGAAGCCAGATGGTTTATTGAAGCATACAAGAGAAGGGAAGGTGCGGATGATGTTCTACTTGAACTCGCAATTCTAGACTTCAATATGGTGCAATGGACACTCCAAGACGATCTTCAAGATATGTCGAGGTAAGGCCAAATCTAAAACTAGTTTTCAAAACTCACTAAAAAGAGAAATTCCTAAGGAGCAAGACAGACATTAGGTATAGACACATTTTAAAGCCATAAGACTTAAAAGAACTATTCTCAAAATAGACAATATCCACCTCTCTCATGGCATGGTATATATATATATAACTCAAAAAAACTTTCTATAGATAATGTTCATAAATTCTCTTATGTAGAAATTTGGTTTTTGCCTTTCTGTCATTTAGGTGGTGGAAAGACATGGGCCTAGCAAGCAAGTTGCATTTTGCTAGAGACAGGTTGATGGAATGCTTCTTTTGGACTGTGGGGATGGCTTTCGAACCGGAATTTAGCAATTGCCGGAAAGGACTAACAAAAGTGACTTCATTTATAACTACCATTGATGATGTATATGATGTATATGGTTCAGTGGATGAACTAGAGCTATTTACAGATGCCGTCGCAAGGTTTGTACTGCAAACTATGCCCCCTCATACAATATATTATGCTTAATTTCTGTTGTTCTTTTACTAATCTCAAATATGGTCTAATTGCAGATGGGATATCAATATGGTAAATAACCTCCCAGGCTACATGAAATTATGCTTCCTAGCACTCTACAACACTGTCAATGAAATGGCCTACGACACCCTCAAGGAACAAGGACACAACATCCTACCTTACTTAACAAAAGCGGTATATATGTATAAATATATAGGCATTGATCCTTAGAAATATAACCGCGTACTTAGAATTTTTTTAATTGTTGTTATGGATGTTACTGATCTTGTAACATCTGATTGTTTTTCAGTGGGCTGACTTGTGCAAAGTATTCTTAGTAGAAGCAAAATGGTGCCACAAGGAATACACCCCAACCTTTGAGGAGTATCTAGAAAATGGATGGCGTTCGGTATCAGGGGCTGCTATACTAATTCACGCCTACTTCTTAATGAGTAAGAATATCACGAAGGAGGCACTGGAGTGCTTGGAGAACGACCATGAACTCCTACGTTGGCCGTCTACTATTTTTCGGCTTTGCAATGACTTAGCTACTTCAAAAGTAGGCAAATTTAAGAATCCATCTTCACACTCTAATCTAATTCAACTTACTTTGTTATATTGATGATATTTTTGGTTGTTTGTAATCCAGGCCGAGTTAGAGAGAGGTGAAAGTGCAAATTCAATCTCATGTTACATGCACCAAACTGGCGTCTCTGAGGAAGATGCTCGTGAACACATGAAAATTTTGATTGATGAAAGCTGGAAGAAGATGAATAAAGTTCGAGAAATGGATTCTGATTCTCCTTTTGCAAAACCCTTCGTGGAAACCGCTATCAACCTTGCGCGAATTGCCCAATGTACATACCAGTATGGAGATTCCCATGGTGCTCCAGATGCCAGATCAAAGAAGCGGGTCCTGTCACTGATAGTTGAGCCAATCCCCATGAATCTGAAGAAATAAAAGGGAGAATTGTGTTTTCACCCCAATTGGGGTGGATAATTATGCTAAAGTCCTCCTATCATTTATAAATTTATAATTGATTACAAGAATATGATATGATAACGGACACAAATACCCCTTTACTCATTTTTGTCTTCATTCTATCACTCTTCACATGTTACTATTAACACATTCTCTCTTCTTTAACCATTTTTTTTATTTTTCATTGGTTTTTTTAAACTTTTTTATAAACAATTGAAAAATCAACATCATTTTATATTTTTAAATTATAAATAACCAAAAATTATATTGATGATTTAAAAACTATTTTGAAAAATACTTTCTAAAAAATGTTAATTTAAATAAATAAAAATTATCTTTTATATTTTAGAAGTAAATAATTTAATGATTAAAACACTATTTAAAATAAATATATTCATTATTTTATTTTCTTTTATACTAAAAAGAATTTAAAAATTTTCTTTTTCCTATTATAAAATAAGAGGTTCAATTTTTTATTTTTTTATTTCTAAAAGAATTCTTTCTTTCTTCTTTTAATAACTTTTTGAATATAACTTTTAGTAATAAGTTATATGAAATGTTGTAAATTTGTTTAATAAAGATTTTTTTAATGATTTGAATTAATTAAAATTTATCAAAAAAAAAAAGTAAAAGAGAAAAATAGGATGGATGAAGAGTTTTTATTTTAAATATACAATTAAAATATTTTCGTATGACTTAATTTTAGAACTGAATTATAACTATATATAATAGATATTAAATTTTTCTTAAATAAAAGGGTTAAAAGGTATATTTACTCATTTTAGATAAAAAAAAATTAAAAATTATATAAATTGTGTTTGAGTTTGGTTTAAAACTATTTTTAAAAATGAAAATTAAAAACCTTGTTTAATACTATTTTTCATATGAAAATAATAAAAAGACTTAAAGAGTTTAATCCTAAGTCATACATTTTATTTAACTTCCATATAGAAATTTCAATACTTTCTACGGTAATGATGTTTGGAGAAAAAAATTTGGTCCTAAGTTATCCACCATTTTCTCAACCAAACCATTGAAAATATGATTAACACACCTACATGAACACATAACTTAGAGAGATATGAAATTTGTGTCATTGTATAAGGGTATTATATTAACTATACAATGAAAATGTACTAAGTGTACAAAGGTTTATAAGGCTACCTTTTGTAAAATATTTCAATCGATTATGAACCATTCCATTTTACTTTCTTTGTTGCCAACATATTGTACACTCATGTCATATACTTTAGTTAACTCTCACATAAAAATTTCAATACTTTCCCTAGTAATGATGTTTAGGGAAAAAAAATTGACCCGGAGTCATCTAATATTTTCTCAACCAAATAATTAGAAACATGGTTAACACACTTACGTGGATACATAATTTAGGAGGAATATGAAATTTGTACCACTGTACAAGGGTGTTACATTAACTGTACATGGGTATTACATTAATTGTACAATGGAAATATACTAAGTATACAAGGATGTACAAGGCTAGCATTTGTGAAAATTTTCAATCAATTATGAATTACTCATTTATTTTCCTTGTCACCCAAGAATTGTATACTTATTACACTAATTGTACAAGGGAAATATACTAAATGTACAAAGATGTACAAGACTAGTATTTGTAAAAAAATTCGATTGATTATGAATTACTCCTTTATTTTCCTTATCGCCCAAAAATTGTATACTCATGTCATACACTTTATTTAATTCTCATATGGAAATTCTAATGTTTTCCCCAATAATGATGTCGGGGGAAAAAAATTTAACCATAAGTCATCCACAATTTTCTCAACCAAATGATTAAAAACATGTTTAACACACCTACATGGACACATAACTTAGAAGGGAAATGAAATTTGCACAACTGTATAATATTACACTAATTGTATAGGGGAAATGTGCCAAGTGTACAAGAGTGTATAGGACTCCTAATAGGTTTTGTATGATTTTTAATCAACTTGAGTTTGACATTAAAACAATTATCGATGGTTTTTTTTTCTCTTTTTTGTTTTTTTACCAAACTATGCCATTAAGACCAATGAGAAATAATATACAACATATTTATTATTTTTTAAGTAAGAAACAAAAAAAAATATTTGCTAAGGTACTTAAAAAATATTTATTATATATTTTATAAGTTTGAAAAAAAAAATTTAATGATGTCTAATTTGCAAGTTAGAACAAATAAAGAATACTAATATTTTATGAGATATTTAAAAATTATTTAATATATATAAGAAATAATATAAGTTTGAAATAAATAATAATATTTAATATATATTATGTAAGTTTTAAAAAAAAAAAATTTGATAAGGTATTTAAAAATTATTTACTTTAAAAATACATTTGATAATAATAATTTTTAATTATTTATCTTTCATATTCAATTTGTTAGAGAAAAATAATTGGTAAATCATTTAACTTAATCCCACTAATAAATAAGTGAGAGAATAGTGAAAAATTTAAGAAAGAAAGAGTGGCATATAGGTTTTTCATTTGATAGTTAAGGGTATTTTAGGGATTTTTGAAATGCAATATCATTTTTCTCAATTTCTATTTTTTTTTCCTTGGGTTTTGAATTTAATTATAGATAATAAGATGACCTTATCTCAATTATCCAACCCAATTGGGGTGAAAACACAATTCTCCCCAAATAAAAGCATGTGAATATGTACAGTTTCTTATCCTCTCAGTTCAAGAATTGACATGACCTCCGTGGGGTTTCACATGATGAGAAAATTTGATGTGAGATGTTCATGAATTTCTCTCAATTTTAGTGAGGGTTTGATGCATGTTCTCAAAGATGCTGTCAATGAGTGTGGGTGTTGACGATAATGATAGATGAACCTCCGAGCTCGCCGTGATGAATGCTCTCCATAATATAGCTTCTGGTTGATAATTATTTTTAAAATAATTTTTTGTTTTTTAAAATTAAAAAAGTTAAAAATAATTTTTTGTTCTTAAAAATAATAAATAAAGTGTTTTTAGAAAATATTTATTTTTAACGTTTATATTTCAAGTTTTTAAATAAATTTTTGTTATATAAAACATTAAATAATGATTTCAAAAAACTATTGTTTAGAATTGATTTAAAAAACGAGACAAGAAATATAATGGTTGCCCACATCCATGCCCATCACATTGCTTGCACTTTTGATATTGGATAAACAAGTAAACAACCATTAATAAATATAATGGCAAGTCAACATTTCTTTATAGCCTCCTAAATTAAAAGGGCAATTGTATTTTGGATGGTATAATTGATGGGGATATAAAATATGAAGAAATCAATATACCCTTTAAAACTATTTTTTATCACAATGTTTAATATATATTTTTATCTTAAATCTTTTTTTAATAATTATTTTAAAATTTTGTTATTTTTAAAAAATTAATTTTTAAAATAATATATTTTAAAGATATATTATTTTTAAAAAAATAAATTTGACATATTTTTAGTTATTTTTTATATACATAATTTTAAAAATATATATTTTCCAATATATTTGAGTTTTAAATAATAATAATAATTTATTTTTATTTTTTAAAAAAGGGTGTATTTTTTTTCAAATCACTAAATTATATTAAATTTTATTGATATTTATAAAATAAATAAAATTTAAATTAATGATTTTCTTCTTTTTTTTCTTTTTTTATAATTAGCAAAGTCATTTATGAAAAGATAAAAAAAATTATATCTTTTTACTCAATTTTTATATTTTTTTTTGGATCTTGTACTTAAAGGATGAGCTTACATATATCAAAATTTAATTTTTGACCAATTGTGTCTACCTAATTAAGGGTGGCTATTCATATCAGTTTCCCATTTTCCGAATGATTGCAGATGTGATAAGACACTATCTATGTTGGACAAAAATGGGATGTGACATGCAAGCATCCAAACACCCAATAGCGTGAGACATCTAGCCCCACCTTTTAATGATTTCAGACCTATTCGAGGACATGCGGCATCCAAAGCAGTCATCTACTTTTCCAACTATTCAATGTTCCTGGATATTTCCTATAAATATCTCGGAGTTGCCATGGAAAATATCTTCGATAGGATGCAACACTCATGAATCATGACTCCATAACTCGAAGGTCAAGTTGACTCTTAGCCGAAACTCCATCCCAAATTAAAGATCATTTGCACAATCCCAAGTAGAATTGATTGCTGTTTCAAAATTCAATTCTAACTTACTAAAGGTTGATTCAAGGGGGATTAATAGAATCAAAAGCAGTTTTTTATTTTATATTTCATTGATTATCCATAAAAATGATTACGATACAAATGCAATTATTATAAATATTTACATATTATTTTTAAAGATTTTACCAAAATCATATCATATTCAAACAAGTTCGGAAAAATTGAGGAAGATATGAATAAACTTGCCTTTGGGTTTAGTTAATTTAATATCTATTGATTGGTTTATTGGTCAATTAATATTTTCTTATTTGCATCTCACTAATAAACCTTCGGAGCCACACCTCATACCCACATGTAAAGAGAGAGAATTTGGATTTATATCCCATAAAAGTGGCTTAAACTCACATTTTTATCAAACCAAGTTTCGATATCATGTTGAATAACTAATTTTCTTAAAACGATTAAGTTTACAGAATTTGAGTTCAATATGCATGCTATACTCTTTAATGCTCACATCTAAACATCTTTTTTAAAATAAGTGTGCTAGTGAAATTTTCAAACTAAGATTATATTTATCACTTGGCTTTTGAGTTTTCAATTATCAGTGTTTTGAAAATCGGATTGATTAATCCAATTTATGAAATTTTCAAACTAAGATTATATTTATCACTTGGCTTTTGGGTCTCCAATTATCAGTGTTTGGATTGGTCAAACTAGCTCATAACTGAACTGGACTAAAAAAAAAAAAAATCAAACTAAGATTATATTTAACACTTAGCTTTTGGGTCTTCGATTATCAATGTTTTGAAAACCGGATTTGACCGACTAATCCAACCATAGACCTTTTCAATCCGGTTCGGTCATAGGTTCAAACAGGCCCAACCCACCTCCCTCCCCTTTTATTATTAAAAGGGCCTAGGCCCCAATTAAACAATTTTCATTTAAATGTTTAATGTTTTCACCTCAAAATCCCACCCAAAAGATTTGGATGCTGGACATCAAACTCGTTAAATAGTTTGAGACACCACAAGCTCTACATTCAACTTGTTGCTTTACATAGCAAACAAAAAAGATATATTTTTTACTAAAGAAATTATAATATTAAATAAAAATAATATAATATTTTTAAAATTTATAAAATGAGTTAAAAATAATAACATAGTTGATTTTGAATTGCCTTGAATTGATAGTGTCAAAGAAGATGTTTTAGATTTCGAAAATACATCACCACATAGGTTTTTCTTTTCTTTTCTTCTAGTGGGTTGATGCCAAGTCGCAGTAACTTGGCTATTGAACAAGCCAGGGCTATTTTCTTCCCATGGATGAGTCCATGGCCCAATTATAGCCCAGGCGTAGTCTCTCATATTAAGCCCAATCCCACTGAAAGCAGCTAAACAACATTGGAAACAACATCCCTCTATTGGAACACCAACATAAAAGCATTAGAGTATTATGGGGATGTTCTTTAATAACACAAATAAGTTTAGACCCACTACCATATGGGGCTTTGGAGTAGGGGATGAGTGGCGTCTAAGGGAAATGCTTTTGGGTTATTGTCTCTCCATTAATGTTCTCTAGGTTGTAGCAAAACACAACCATTTCATCACTCTCTTAATTTCCATGCCTCCCCCCTCCCAAAAAAAAATGCAGTGCCCAAGACATTAAATTAAGCCTCACATTAAACCCTGACTTAGAGCCAACTCCACATGGATTACAATCTTCATTTCTAAGTTAATTTCTTGTCACATACGCGATGTTTTCTCGCAAATTCTTTGACTCTTTTGTGATAGAACAAAGTCATTTAGCATAATAATACATTTCAAGGAACATAACCCAAGTTTAGCGTTTGACTTCTGAGTTTAATAGTAGAAGGAATTATTATCGTATTATAGTGATTTCTATAAATAGACTATAGGTAACTTGTTCTGTTTTGGTGGCTGCACAATAAATACTAAGTGGTTTAGGCACAGGGCCACAAGGCTTGATGCTGCTGGTGATTTAGGTGGTTTGCATATGGACCACAACCACTTTCTGCCTCCTTGCTCTTCAGCAAAGCCTGGATTTGATCAATGCTGCATTCATTCAGTTGAAACATCTTCATGGGCTTTCTCAGTTCCTCCTCATTATGGGATCAATGCTGCATCCATTCAGTTGATGCTTCTGGGCATGGCCAGTTCTGAGTCATTGTAGGGAGCAAGGTCTAGCGTACACTGCCATATGCTACTGTGGCCTGCATGTTAATTGTGTTTATGAATGCTGCCTTGGTAAGCCCCACATGTGTGTTGTTTACGGCTTTGTCGGTTCAGTTGGGAGTCGTGTCAGCAGGCTGAGAATAGGTGAGAATATTCGTTAGAAGCATCATTCATATATTGATAAGTTGGGGAACATGCATCTTCCCAAGGTAATGTTTCAACTGTAAGGATGAATTCAAGGGAACCCAATTGCTGAATTATGTAGTTTTCCATGGCCTGAAAGCTCGTAGAAGCAACCAAAACAGCTCTAATGAAGTAAAAGATCCAAAGAAATCTCCATCTTCAGTAAGTAGGTTCCACGCCATGTGGTCCCTTCTATACTCAAATTCAATATCATTCTTTTCTTTATCAGCTACTAGATAACTAGGATTTGTTTTGACCTTATCATTCCGAAACCGAAACCATAAGACAGAGTTAATTAGTACTGACATCCATTCATTAAGCATCCTGATCATTTGCTAACTTGCATTACATATTTGCCCTTATATGAGAGCGACAAAGAAAGGACATAAGCAGCAGAGAGAATAAAGAGATGCCTTTCATATAAAGGAACACACATTGTTTTCTTTGTCTGTATCTGTACAGCCAATACGTGAAATCTTTGTTGAAGAAACGGCTCTGAACCAACTTTAATTTTGTAGAAAAGGAGAAAAACTATTGCAAACACAAACCAATTTCTCATTCTGTACATATAATAAGAGAAAAAGAAACGAAAGGGTCGAGCAAAATTTCCATCATGAACAGAGCTTGGGCAAGGATATGGCATTGCTATGGCTGGTGGTTTTTGACTTCATGATTTTTGCCATCTGGGTTTGCATTTTCCTACAGGCTTTCTCCAATTCCATCACCCTCCATTGCATTCCCTGCAAATGTGCTCTCAGCCTCTCATTATCAGCAGAAATATCAAGTTTTCCAGCATAAAGCACAATTTGTTCTTGGGAATCATCTTTTGCTCCCCTGCTTCCATTTGAAGAGATACTACAAGGGGAATCTGTGAAAGATCTTGAATGGTTGGTCTCATGGAGTAAATTTTTGAGCTTGGACTGCTGAGAGATGAGAGCTTGAACCGTGGTTTTTGATGGGAATTTTGTATTCTGAGCAAGATGCATGCAAGCTTCAGATGAGAGTTTGTCATAGTTCAATGTACAACAGATCTTCATCTTTTCTTCTTCGGATAGTCCTGCATGCACCTGTTCAAAAACCAAATTCAGTCCTAAAGTTTAAACTCATATCTTCCAAATTAAAAGCCATAAAACTTTTTGATCCAGAAAAAAATTGTTGAAAGCAGTGCATCACCTCTAGATACATGCCCATGGCAGAATAGATTCCATCATAAGACTCTCTGGCAGAACCTGGCAAAGCTGAGGTGAGGGCGATGAATTTTGAAGGTTTCAGACTAGGATCAGGAGCTACTTCTGCTATGTACAAGTCCACCAAGCTAGCAACTCTTCTGAGACGAACTGGAGAAATTTTACTGATCCCCCCACGAAGAAATGCTTTCAAAAATCTTAGAACAAGATTCACATCATATAAATAGTTGGAGCCATGTGGAGATGGAACAAGCAGATTGTCTAGTGCTGCTTGATCAATCTGTGAGCCAATCATACTCTCCAACTTGATCCTACAACCTTTGCTTATGTTTAAACTTAGAGCAACTCGAAGAATCCCAAATAAACTCTTACAAGAAACAGAACTCTGATCAAGAAAGCAAAACAAGTCAACGACACTTTCAATGATTTTGCGCTTCTCAACAGATGTAGCAGTGACAAATTTAGACTTCTGGTAATAAAAGAGAAACCTACTGATAATGGCATGGTCATATTTCCGGGAGAGCATGGACTTTACCACCATTTCAACCAAATTAGGATTCAAAACCAACAGATCTTCAAACCACCAGGTTACTCTAGAGAAGCTGTTTTTCAAGCTCTCAGTGCTTCTAGTGTCACAAGAAAACCGAAACCCAGAGCTATCTGGGGAAGAATTAGATGGATATGGACTTGCTTCACTGCCACTGGCCAATGCCACTCTTCCAATGAGGGAATCCAAACATTTTTGAAGTATACCAGAAGATTTTGCAACTGGAGGTAAATCTTGGCACTGCTTCAAAGCTACCAAAAGCTCAGACCATGACCAATAGCTGATCTGTTCAAGCGATTTCTCAGTTTGTTCAAGCAAATTATGCCGTCTAGACACCGACTCGTTCATTTCCATGAAATGTGCAGCACGATTTAGGAGGGCAATGTTGGAGGGGTTTATCTCTATGATGCCATTGTTGTAGCAGAACCTGGTAACCAGTTCAAAATTCTCTCCCCCTCCTGGAAAGTCATGGAATATCACCTTGAAATTGTTCACTGAACTTCTTGATTTTGCAAATAATTTGCTTAATCTCCCCGAAAACGAAGAAATAATTTTCTGCAAGTGCCAATAATAGAAGAGTCAGATAACTAGAAAAGATCAAACACAGAAAAACAGAACTTCCCAACATCAATTCATTCAAGTGATACAGAATGAAGCTAACTGTGTAACCTTGTTGCCATGCTAAAAAACAACCCCATCAAAATCATTGAATATTGTAGGTTTTTCTGGCTTGGAAAAGCCTAGAATTCATTGAATCTAACGAAACAAAAATTATATATTAAAGGGGAATCACACCAGTCTCTGCAAAAGAGTGGTGAGAGGTCGTTATAGGCATTAAATTGAGTAAGGTGAATCAGGAAAAGATGTCTGCTAAACGTCCCAGCAAATAAGGGAAAGGAACAGTAGTAAATACTTTGAGAGCAACTTCTAGTCCTTCTCAAAAGAGGTGAGAAAAAACAAGAAAAGGTATGAACATTTAAGCACAATAACAATGGCAATAAATGAGAGGAACAAGAAGCAAAACAGAAAGGCCAGAGCAGAGGCGTTCAATCTGTGAAAATGGTGGAGAAAAGCAATTGAATTGAACCCACGTCCCACCTCATTCCAAAATAAGTACAAATTAAGAGGTGGGTGTGGAGCAGGAGTAGGAAAATCATGGGAAGAAAAATGGAAAATGACCCAAATTTCAACTAAAAAGGAAAATTTGAAGAATCATAGCAGACAAATCAAATTACTTCCACATTCTACCAAAAGAAAAAAAAAATTAGAGATCATAACTTGTGAATCTACTCTATTGAGGATTCCCTAAAAGCAAAAAAGGACAACTAATGGTGCAAATTTTCTTTTATTTTCTTTTCTTTTGTTCTACAACAACTTCTCAGCAACCAAACAGAGAAAAGGAGGGAAAACCATTGAAGATAAGAGTTTGCAAAGACAAAGCAGAAGAAATGGGAAGGTAGATAGAGCAGGGAATTACCTTGTCCACCATGAAAGTCTCCTCTCCATTGACATCCACTTGAAGATCACAACAGCTTTCCATACCCCGCGAATAAGCAGAAACACAAAAACCCAACGACCCAACTCAAATCAAGAGTCTCTTTTTTTGGAACTTGTGTCAGAATAACATTAACAACCCCACCAAGACAGAGATATGCAGATACCAAATACAAAGAGAGGAAGCCACAACAAGAAGGCCATATTCTGCAATCTGCAAGAAGACAAACACAAGATGTGGCCTTTGGCTCTGCAATGTGTAGTCAATTGGTGCAGAAACAATATGGTAAGAGAGACAACTGCGTGAGAAGCAACAAGTCCTATAAAGACAGAGAAAACACATAAAAAGTGTACACAAAGTGGGAGAGAGAGAGCGCGAGAGAGAGAGATGTTGTGTACCCACTAAGCTCTCTCTGACATTCCTGGAAAAATATCGAGACTGATTTACAGAAAAATTGGTGGGGTTTTTTGGGAAGCAGAGAGGCTTAGGATTGAAGCTTTTTCTATGGCTGGCTTTCCTTTATGACTTGTATATTCCATTTTTTTCGCTGCAAGTCTCTGTAGCTCAGCACCCACCACCTCTCTTCTGCAATATTTTATTTTTCCCTCTACAAAAAGTCTCTCTCCATGCACTTGGTCGATACTTCAATCATACTGAATTTGCCCATTTGGACCTTTCCTTGTACCATAGTTTTGGATCCACCAATGGACTGTTAAAGCTATGGTCCTACCCATGTTTAATACTTTGTTTGGATGGATAGAAAAAGTAAAAAGGGTAAATATATATATATATTTTCCTAATCACTCTCTTATTTCCTTTTATAATATATATATATATATATATATATATATATATTACCCAGAAACATATTCTTACTCAGTCAAAATTTCCAAAAAAATATCTTATTTATCTCATCTTTCATTTAAACACAAAATTGAATCATATTCCAAATAAAATTACTTCTAGTTCCATTTCTTTATTGTTAAAAATAAAAAAAAATCAAACATTACCCCAAACAAGGCTTTAAGGCTTATATAGAAAGTTTTCTCAAAAAAAAAAAAAAAAAGAATTAAATTTCCCCTCAAATAGAGCTTCCAAGTCTTGTTTAGAAAAAGTTTTTAAACATTAAAAATAGTGTTTCAAAATTTAATACAAGGGAAAATTATGTTTTCTTACACTCATAAAAATTAAAAAAAATTAAAAAAATTCATAATATAAGATCTAATTTTATAAAATACAAATTTTAAGTCGTTATTTAAAAATAATTAATATTTTTTATATTTTTATTAAATATACTATCTTTTAATAATATAGGTAGTATTTTTTATTATCTTAGTTATTACTTTTAACCAATGAACGTATAATATTGTCATCGTGAAAAAGAATGGTCCTTGAATTTGAGTTCATCTCGGGTTTGGACCATTTTTAATATTGAACCACTTGGATTTTTATTTTATTGACAAACTCAATTTTTTTAAAATTTTCAAGATTTGTTTATATAGAAAAATAATGGGTTTGGATTGAGTTTGTTATGTGTGTGGCCAAAATAAATAAATCAATTTGTTACATGGTCCACTAAATAGCCTATCTCTTTAACTTTTAAAAAAAAAAATTATTATGAAAATATGGATAAAATTTTAAGAATTTTCTCCTTATAAATATAGCAATTTTAAAAGATAATATAAATTGGAAAATTTTCTCTATATTTGAATTTTTAAATTCAATTTTTACTATAAAAATATTTTTAAGAATTATTGATGGTTTTTTTTTTTCCTAACTTTTTTTTTTTTTTTGGTAAAGCACTGATACACTTTCTTGGTGTGCAAGAGAAGTACCCTAGACATTCTCCAAAAGCAAGCCTTGAAAACTGGAGGCATCCCCACAAGGTCACAACAGCATGTGGATGGATGAAACAGGAGTCACGTGATCCAATATTTTAGATGACGGTTTTATCCCTCAGCAGGTCCTGTTATTTAAGGTTTTGCCATTAACTTTTCCCTCTCCAATCAAATTTTTGGAAAGAGCCCTTGGAGGAGAGGGATTTTTGAAATTGTAAGATGGAGATAAGGGCATTTTAGTCTTTACACAATTTTCATCCTTCCCAACCTCATCATGGGACATTTTTCATGATCATTTGTCCATGGTTTAGAATCATTACCCAATCATCTCTTTTTATGGTTTCACTGCTACCCAATAATCCTCTCATGATTAATTCATGCAATTTTTTTAATTAATTATCACATTCATTAATCAATTTATTTTTTTAGAAAAAAGAATTTGAAATTTCACTTAAGACTTAATATAAATTAATATACTTTTAAGTGTTTTTTATACCATTATACAAAATAATTAAAAATATAAAAAAATATTTTAGAAATATTTACAATAAATATAAACGCATAATGCACTGAAAAATAAGTGGAGAAAATAGTGTTTCATATTTGAGTTTTTAAATAAAATTTTGTTTTAAAAAACATTATTCTAAAAACTTATGATCTGATAACTATCTTTGAAAATATTTTCTAATATAGAAAATTATAATTTAAAAAGGAAGAATATCACTTGATAAAAACAAAAATTATCAAACATAGTGACAATAATTTTGAAAATTATGAATGAAAAATTGAATTTAAAAATAGTATTTTATTTTCAAAAATTGCAACCCCTTTAAATTTAAGCCATAGTCCACCCCTTTTCTTGCCTACCATAAAGTTAGGATGGAAATATTTGTGGGGGAGACAAAGACATGGGATGTTGCATAAATGTATTTGACCATCAACAAAAAGTTAGATTGAGATTTTATATTTATGAACACACTAAAGAAAATTAGGGTGTGTCCAAGAATAATTGCCATAGTTTATATTAAAAGAAAAATGATAGTTTGGTACTCATGGATTGAAGCTCTAATTTGAAATTTTGAACACATATATAAGACATCTAGGTTTCTCTTAATGGTGGGTCACCATGTTTACCTTTTGCTTAGACAAACAAAATTAGATGGATTTTAGTGGATGTATTGGGAACAGAAAGAGATTAGATTGACAGACCCCTTTTTGTTCTCTACGGCTTCACACCCTCTAGTTTAAAAGTCAATTTTTTAAATAGAAAATTTACTTTATTTCAAATTTAAATATCTTCCTTCTTTTTAATGTACACAAGACAATTTCAAAATCTATATGATTTTTCCTCACTATTTCTAAATAGAATGTTTTTTTTTCTTTTAATTATTTTGAGAAATAATTGAAAATATGAAAAATATTTTACGAAACTTTTACCTTGTATATAAATTTTTTTTAAAAATTATTTTTTACATTTAAGTTTTTGAATAGAAGTTTGTTTATAAAATTATTTATAAAAATTATGTTTTCAAAGCTATTGTTAAAAATATTATCAAACAATGTCTTGATATTGATAACTTCTTATTCGACTAATATATATTCTTACAAGGAAAAAGTTTTTCAGTAAGAAAAGATTTGTGAAACACTATCAACAATTTTTAGATTATGTTTGGGTTTTATAAGATTTCAAAGAAAATGTGAGGAAAAGAAAATATGTTTAAAGTAAATAAAAATTTTAAAAATAAAAAATAAATAAATTTGAAGTTAATAAATTATTTTTATATGTTTTTTAAACTTATTTTACTTATTTTTCTTCGTTATATAAAAATTTAATATTTTTAAAATACATAAACTTTTAACTAAATCATTTTCTTCAACACTTTCTTTTTTATTACTCTTCGAAAATCAAATATAGCCTTAGGAATAGCGTTTTGGAAAAAACCATTACCAAGATTTTTATTACAGAAAATAAAAATTTTAATATTAATAAGTTCAATAGATAATTTATCCCAAAAATTGGTCATTGTTATGTAGAAAAAATGGGATGGATATTATAGGAAAATGATATAAATGTCTTTTATGAAACAAATAAGAGGCTCACAGCATTTTGGTGGGCAAACCAAATCACTGGACCCCAATCTAAATCAAAGGGTGGGGCAGGTGAGGGCAACTGGCCTGATTGACCAACCCAGAGTCCTCCATTAACTGCATGGATGCCCTGAAAATGGAGGGCAAGGTCATGTGGAAGCCATGACACAATCTGATATGAAATAATGAAAGAGCCACCCCCATCAAGATTCAAGAGAGACAGAGATGGTTATATCTTATATGCACAACAAAATGGTGTCTTCCTTCCCTTAAATTCACACTTTTCCACATGAAAACAACAGCTCTGAATTGCAGTTTGGTTGTATCTTTTTTTGGGTCTTTTCAACCATGGGCTGCCCTGTATTTTGCAAGCATTGCAGGAGCCCTTCAAGCACGGTCCATGTGGTATGGGTCAGACAATTCACAACACCTATGATTTTTAGGCCAATTTTCCTTGTTCTAGTGTGTTTAAAGGTTGGTATTGAAATGTTTGATAGGGCAAAAGTTTCAATTCAAATGAAGAATTAGAAGGGAATTAACTTCTCTAAGTTCCCGGAAAGTATTAAAAAAAAAGAAAAAAAATGATAAAGAAAGTAATTTTTTTATATTTGGTTTCATTACTTAGAATAAGAAAAAAAAAATCAAATATAATTAAATTTTGTTAAAAATTTATGTATTTTAAAATTATTTAATATTTATATATTAGGGAAAATAAGTGAAATGAATTTGAAGAAGACTATAAAAATAATTTATTGAATTTTGATCTATTTTTTATTTTTCTTCATTTTTTTGGGTATGATTTGTTTGATGTAAGGGTGTTAAAAGGTTTTTTTTTTTTTTTTTTTATAGAAAAATGAATAAAATTGTTAAGATCAATTTATTGTTGAATTAAAATTGAACTGACCTTTTTGTGATTGAAAAACCAAATCAAGCCAAGTTTGTTTATGGTGGATTTTGTTTGGTTTAAATGATAAAAATTAATTTAGGTCTTAAGTCTAATTGGTTTTTAAAACCAACTTCATAAATTTAAAATTTCTAATCCAAAATATAATAAGTACATTTAAAAAATTAATTTAACCATACTCTTATAGCAATTACTTTAATAAAGTTTACAAAATATACATAATAGTAAATATATATATATATATCGTCTAATTAATTAACATCAATTAATCATAAACCACAAGAGAAATAGGTTCTAAAATGTCCATTTGGTTAATTTAGTTTTTATCAACTGGAATACAAGAATGTCGAAAACCGACAATTAAGGGCCTGTTTGTTTAATGTTTTCAAGAACTGTTTTCTGTTCTTGAAAACAAAAAACACCAAAAACTCGTTTGGTTGAGAGAGTCATTTTTGTTTTTGTTGTTCCCCGTGTTCTCAAAATGACATTGTTTAGAGAACAACAAAATGTTGTTTTCCCCGTTTTTTTACTGTTCAAAGAACAAAATTAAACCAAAAAAAACAATCTGTTTCCCGTGTTTTCTTTTTCTTCCCGTTTTCATCTCCAGCACAGTCGCTCGCCTCTTCTTGATTTTTCCCATTTCTCAGTTTTGATTCAAGGTTCGTGAAATTTAAATCCAATGGCACAATAGCAAAGAGACCCTAAAACGGATCTAGAAAACGCAGGGAGCAAAAGAAAATCCATTTTTTTGGTTTTCCTTGGGGTTTTTGCTTGGATTTTCTCGGAAATCAAACGAGGATGAATTTTCCCGGAAATCAAATGGGGGATGGATTTTCTTGGGAATCAAACGGGTTGCAGGGTTTTTGCTTGGATTTTCTCGGAAATCAAACGAGGATGAATTTTCCCGGAAATCGAATGAGGGATGGATTTTCTTGGGAATCAAACGGGGGTTGCAAAAAAAAAAATAATAATAATAACATGATTAGATTAGTACCTGCGAGGATTGAGAGTGGCAGAAGAAAATAGGGCCTTTTAGGGATTCTCTCGGCTAGAGGGCAACTTCAGAAAAGGGCTTCTTGATGCCCGATGAGAGAAGTGGGTGGAGAAAGGGTTGGCATTTTGAATTTTAGAATTAGAAGAGATAAAAAAAAAATTAACAAATCATGAGAACAATTTTATCTCAACTTAATAAAATATGCTATAATTTTTAATAAAGTTAAAAATTAAATAAAAAAATATTTTTATTTTTAAATTAATAAAATATATAATTTTTTTAATTTAAATGAACTATATATCTAAAAATTATTTATAAATTTATAATATAAAATTACTTGAAGAAAATATTTTATTAATTAGAAAAGAAAAAAAAAACATCTTTCAAACGTATTTTTTGTTATATTTGTTCTAAATTTTTTTTTATTAACTCAACCAAACATGTTTTTTTGTTTTTGAGAACAAAAACTGTTTTTCAAAATTCAGTTCCCAAACACAATTTTTTTTTTAAAAACACCAAAAACTGTTCTTAAAATTGTTCTCAAAAACTGTTTTCCAGAACAATTTTCAAAAACAGCAACCAAACAGGCCCTAAGTCACTTTTTATAATTCTCAAGCTAAACCAACGTTAATAATTGAAAATTGAATTGATTTTATTGATTTTGATGTGATATTGTCTATTAATCATCACATACGATAATTAAAGGTATTGATACTACTATTCTTTTATACATTGGTTTATCAAATGGAAAAAAAAATTCAATAAAAATTCAATACTAAGTGAGTTTTTGGTAAATCAACTTAAAATATTTTTGTATTACGTTTGATAAGCAATTTTTTGTTAAATTAATAAAATCTTTCATGTCTATTTGACTAATTTTGTTTAAAGAACTTATGACTTAATGTGTAAGGAAAATGTTAATTCATGGAAAAGTTATATTTTGACTTATATAAAAAGCTATTTCATGTTTGATAAAACTTTCGACACAAATATTGTCATTTAAAAACTATAATGTTAACTTTAGTTTCATCTTCTTGCTAAAACAAAAAATATATAAGAAGTTATCTCAAACATATCTTCAAATTGATAAATGGTAGTTTTTTCCATTCATACTTTCATTCGTTCATGTACAGAGTATATATAGAGGATAATCACCATTCTAAGAATGGGAAAGAATGATACAAGGAAAGAATGATATAAGGAAATAACAACTAATATCCTAATATCTCAATATTCCTAATATCTCAATATTCATAATATCTCAACTTTCCTAATATCTAAACATTCCTAATATCTCAACACTAAATGATATAAGGAAATAATGATATAAGGAAAGCATTCATAATATCTCAACACTCCCCCTCAAGTTGGTGCATAGATGTCACACATGCCCAACTTGTCTAAAAATTTTGAGAACACTTGACTTGAGACAGCTTTGGTAAGGATATCGGTCAATTGATCTTCTGATCGAATCTTAGGCAATTCCACAATCTTATCATCCAACTTTTCCTTAATGAAGAATCTATCCACCTCGACATGCTTTGTACGATCATGTTGTACTGGATTATGAGCAATGTCACATGCGGCTTTATTGTCACAAAACAATCGGATTGGTTGCCTAGATAGGTAACCTAAATCCTGTAAGAGGAGTCTTAGCCATAATGCCTCACAAAGTCCTAGAGTCATACCTCTAAATTCCGCTTCTGCACTTGAACGAGCGACGACATTCTGCTTTTTACTTTTCCATGTCACAAGATTACCACCTACAAAGGTAAAGTAACCAGATGTAGATCGCCTATCATTCACTGCACCGGCCCAATCAGTATCAGTATATACTTCTATACTCTGATGATCAACATTTTTAGCGAACAAAATTCCCTTCCCAAGAGCATTCTTCAAATACCTCAAAATACGCATGACTGCATTCATATGTTGCTCTCCAGGATTATGCATGTATTGACTCACTACACTCAATGCATAAGCAAGATCTGGTCTTGTATGAGCTAAGTACATTAATCTCCCCACAAGTCTCTGGTATCTTCCCTTATCGGTTGATACTTGATTAGGCTCAACACACAATTTCAGACCTTCTTCTATTGGTGTATTAACAGGTTGACATCCCGACATTCCAGTCTCCTGTAAAAGATCTAAGGCATACTTTCTTTGAGACAGAAAAATTCCTTCACTTGATCGAGAAACTTCAATCCCAAGAAAGTATTTCAGAGGACCTAGATCTTTCATTTCGAATTCTCTAGATAGATAATTTTGCAGAGCTTTTCTTTCTTCAGGATCATTTTCTGTAACTACCATGTCATCCACATATACGATGAGTGTCGTAATCTTACCATGTTGCTTTTTTAGGAACAAAGTGTGATCTGAATTACTTTGACGATAGCCAAAAACTCTCATTGACTTTGTGAACCTTCCAAACCATGCTCTCGGGGATTGCTTCAACCCATACAATGACTTCTTCAATTTGCACACCTTCTGACATTGCTTTTCTGACACCATGCATCCTGGTGGAAGATCCATATATACTTCTTCAGATAACTCGCCATGCAGAAAGGCATTTTTCACATCGAATTGTTGTAATGGTCAATCTAGGTTTGCAGCTAAAGACAATAATACTCGAATTGTGTTGATCTTAGCTATAGGTGCAAATGTCTCTGTGTAGTCAATTCCATAAGTTTGAGTGTACCCTTTTGCTACCAGTCTTGCTTTAAATTGTTCAATACTACCATCTGCCTTGTACTTCACAGTATAGATCCAACGACACCTAACTGGCTTCTTTCCTGGTGGACATTCTACGAGTTCTCATGTTTCATTCTTCTGCAATGATTTCATCTCTTCATTCATGGCTGCTTTCCACCTTGGATCAGCTAAGGCTTCCTGCACACTGTTAGGAATAGCTACAATAGATAATTGATTTACAAATGACTTATTTGATTCAGACAAACGATGGGTAGACACATAGTTGCTCATGGGATATTTGACTTTAGTAAACAATTTAGGTTCATATGTGGGTTTAGGAATACCTCTATTATGACGATGTGGTAACCGTTTCATGAATGGATCAGGTTCCAAATTAAGAACACCCTCAACAGACGACGATTGGTTTGGTATTTCAGTGAAGACATCTTCGAACCCAAATTGTTGACCACTCATATCCAACTCACCCACTTCCTGGTTCACTAGTTCAGATTGTCCAGATTCATCTTCCTCAGAGATATGATAATCATAATCGAGAGTCTGAATTTCCTTATGGTACTCCCCCTGAAGTTCAGACTCAGATGAAAAATACATTGAATCTTCATGAAACACCACATCCATTGTAATATACATTTGTCGAGTTGGAGGATGGTAACATCAATATCCCTTTTTGTGCAATGCATATCCAACAAACAAACATTGCAATGCATGGGAAGTTAACTTGGTGCGTTGGTGCTTGTGTAGATGCACAAATGCCACGCAACCAAAAACACGAGGAGGCAGATTTGGGACGGTTGGGGCAACTACGGCATTAGTAAGAGCTTGGAGAGGTGTTTGAAAGTTAATTGAGCTAGAAGGTACCCGATTGATCAAGTATGCGGCAAATGTGATTGCTTCTCCCCAATAAGATATCGGTGTTTTTGCTGCTATCAAGGAAGCATGAACAACCTCTAACAAGTGTCGATTTTTTCGTTCAGCGACTCCATTTTGCTGGGGTGTATTGGAACAAGTAGTTTGATGAATGATGTCATGTCCTTCCAAATACTTTTGAAGATCAGAACTTTGATATTCTCCACCATTATCACTACGCAAAACCCGAACCTTTGCATTGTACTGAGTTTCAATCATTTTATGAAATTTTTGAAACAACAAGTTCACTTCATCTTTGGTCTTCATCAAGCATAACCATGTCATTCTGGTACAATCATCAATAAAAGTAACAAACCAACGTGAGCCACTCAAAGTTGGGACTTTGGATGGGCCCCAAACATCAGAATGTATAACCATAAAAGGAAACGGACTTTTATTCAAAATTAACGGAAACGAAGCACGATGGCTTTTAGCCAATTCACAAATATCACAATGGAAACCAGAAATATCACTCTTTGCAAACAAACTAGGAAACAATTTTTTTAAATAACCAAAGGAAGCATGTCCCAGACGTCGATGCCACAACCAAATTTTAGACTTTTTCTTCTCCCCCTCAAATCCATCTGCCCTCAAGGCTTGTTGCAACTTATTTGAATCCTTTGATTGCAAGTCCAAGTAATAGAGTTTTCCTCGTTTAATACCACAACCAATTGTCTGTCTTGTTTGGATGTCCTTAATCACACAAAATTCAAGCCAAAAAATGACAATACAAGATAAGGCTGTAGTGATTTGAGAAACTGACAAAAGATTGTAATCTAAAGATGGAACAACTAAAACAGAATCCAAATTCAAAGTATCAATAAGAGTTAAGGATCCTTCCCCAATGACTGGGGTTGTGTTACCATTGGCTGTGGAAACAATTTTTTGTGAGGAAGGTCTAAGGGGTGAAACCTGTCTAGAATCAAAAGTCATATGATCTGTAGCACCAGAATCAATTATCCATGCACTATTAATAACAAGTGTAAAAGTATTTAAAAACTTACCACCATGATCAGTAGCGGCTACCAATGCAGAGGCTTTCTCAGCAACATTAGCCTCTATTTTTATTTCGGCAACAGTTGCAGTCGAGGTTTTCTTGGGATCCTTCTTCCGTTGGTCACGATTATTATAATTAATAACAAAGTGTTGATAGCCTAAACATGATCTAAAGGTCCATGGTTCAAACCCTCGGTTCCTTATTGTTTTCCTAGTCATACCAAAAGTCGTTGCTTTGAAATTGTGGGATATCCAGATTGGTGGGATCAATCTTATTGCAGTGAGTGCATTTGAAGGTTGACTTATCAACATTAGGGCTTGTCTTAGGATGGATGATCGTTGTCGGACTACCATAGCGACAAAATATCCAGGATTTCAGTTCCATGGCTCTGATACCATCTTCAAATTGATAAATGGTAGTTTTTTCCATTCATACTTTCATTCGTTCATGTACAGAGTATATATAGAGGGTAATCACCATTCTAAGAATGGGAAAGAATGATACAAGGAAAGAATGATATAAGGAAATAACAACTAATATCCTAATATCTCAATATTCATAATATCTCAACTTTCCTAATATCTAAACATTCCTAATATCTCAACACTAAATGATATAAGGAAATAATGATATAAGGAAAGCATTTCTAATATCTCAACAACATACAAGCTATTAGTAATTTAATATTACTTAATAACTTAATTTAAATCATTAAGCATATTAATCTTATTTGGTAGAATAACTTAATATAACAGTTTATAATTAAAAATAACTTTAAGTATTAAGTCAAAATAATTAATTCATTCTAAATTTTAAATCTCTTTTATCTTATTTGTCCACATCAATCTACGACTCATTTTTTATTAAAATTATTTTTTTGTAATCACTTTTAATATGATTATTTAATAAATTAATTTATTGTTTAAGATTAATCTATGTAAATATTAGTTACAATTAATAATGATAAATATATTAATTTGGTAATTAAGAAAAAAATTAAATTAAATTAACGTTATCAAATAATCTTAATTAGGCTTAAAATAAAAATAAATAATAAGTTTTACATACACACGAAAATAATTTAGCATAATAAACTTAGATTATTAAGATTATTAAATTTCATCAATCACCTCAAAAAAAGAAGAATAATGCAGTCTTACTTTCCGGGAAAAACCTTTGGTAATGCCTGGTGTAAAAGCCAAAAATTTTCCTATTAACTGTTTTAGCCTCTGAGTCGAAGTCCTTTTAACCAGAGCCAGTTAATTTTTCCTTATGTTTGATTTGAACTCTACTCTCATATCTTCCATTTGATCATGTCAACTGTACATGTTAGGGATGAAGGTGATTGTTCATAAAATTATAAGTAATGTTTGGTTGGCGGGATAGGATAGGATATATATATCTTAAAATATCATATCCCATTTGATAGGGATATGCATGTCTTAGGATGTGATTTCCAATGGGACATGATATCTTAGATATACATATCATATGGACATAATATTTTAAGGTAATATATCCAATGAAATATATCATATTATATTATAGTTATATTTAATTTGTGAAAGAAATAAAAAATAATATAAAATATATATTATTTTCAATGTTTAAAATAAATATTATATCACATTCAAATATTTTCTATTTAAAAAATGAAAATTTTGTTATGTTTAATAATGTTCATAATTAAAATATTCAAACTTTACAAATAAATTTTTATTATATTATGTTATTTAATATATAAAAATAATCGATATATCATATATTACTATTATTTTATAAATATTTTTTTAGTTTTCTTTTTTAATTATAAATTCAATTCATAGTAAAAAAAATTATTTTGTAAAATGAGTATATTAAAAAATAATGAATTTTTTATATATGGGATATGCATATCAAATATTTTGCCATGGGATTAACTTATCTCATGTGAAAATGATGAAAAAAAAAATTAATAATATATCTCACCATTTATCCATTCTATATTTGATTAAACATGAATAAGTGATGAAGTGATGGGATAACTTATCCTATCTCATTACCATCCAAACATAAAATATGATATAATATTCCCTCTTTTATCCTATCTCATACTATATCGGACGAACCAAACATGATCTTCATGTTCAAATACACCAGGAGGTTGAAGCATAATAATTAACCACCTGTACATGAAGTTATTAACAGACAATTCAACAATGTATGTCAAACAAGTAAAAAAAAAAAAGTGAAAGTGTTGAAATTTCCAGTGAGATGAATGAGAAATGAATCTTTATTTTCCCGAGAAAATTTTGGACTGATGTACCCAGTATATATAAACCAAAAATCTCCTATTGTTTTAGCTTTTACCCTCTGCTAGCTTCATGTCCTACTAAACCAATAGCTTTTACCCTCTGCAGCTTCATGTCCTAGTAAACCAAAACTAGTTATCTTTTGTTAGATGTGGACTCAACTATCACGATTTTCTTCCTTCTGCTACATCATGTCAGCTGTACATGGTGGGCATGAAGAGGACTCTTCATAAAATTAAAGGTAACGTGTTGCTTACTATTTCTCCTATACCAAAATTTTCTAAGGTACTGTCATTTCTGAATTTGTTTTTTTGTATGTATTGGTAACTAAAAAATGTTGCACTCTAAGTTCACTCAAATCCAAACTTTCCGGTATTTAGAAGATTGTTTGATGTAGGGAAAGAATAAGGGGGACTTGGAGAATTTGAACAATAGCTAGTGTGATTAAGACTAATAAGAGCAAGTGGGTTACTTTCAGATTTCCAGAAACAAAGTGAGAGTTTTTGTCTCATACAGAGAAGGTATGTACAATTTCTCTCTTTGCCTTACATGTGATGACAGCAAGAGATCGATTAGGAGACAAAGGTGATGAAATGGAGTTATTTTGGAGAAGTTGCCCTTGTCCTTCTTGTCTGGTGCCCCATTTGCAGCCTTTTGACAAAGGAAAAATAAATTAAAAAAAAAAAAGGAAGAAAGAAAAGAAAAGCAACCAAGTTTTGTCACTGCCCTTGATTTGGATCTTTTGGACCACGCTCAGAAGATAAAAATCAAAAGTCCCATGTCATGGTAGGCCCAGTAAAGCCATGCCCTAACTAGCTAGATGTGAGATACTTGAAGGGCACTGTCCCCTTTAATCTTAGGGAACTTAATTAGGTCACAACCCTTTGTGATTAATCCTCAAGCCCACTTGGGAACCAAGCTGTCGCAAAGATTGAATTGTGACCTTTCCATGTGAGCACCAGCATATCCTCTTCTCTCTTCATTCCCCACCCGCTCGCATGTTCATCTAGTAGGAACTTCACTTCCCTCACCGTCTCTTCGCAAAATGGTATACTCAGGAATCCGGAGCTCTTCATTCTTTGTGATAATTTGGGACCGGACTCGAGCCTTTCGATCCTCTGAAGCCCTTCGTAGGTGATGATGTCTTCGATTTTATGGCCTATATCGGCCTCATACTCTATTCTTTGGTGGTTGTCCTTGGGGAGGAATGTCTCCAAGGCATCAAATGGGATCCAAAAGTAATTGAAGCAAGTAGTGATCCTAGAAGTGAGACTTGATGCACCCAAATCAGCATCCTCGTCCACCACAACTAGAATTCGAGGGTTAAGGCCTTTGATTACTTCGAGGAAGGTGTCACGCAAAGAAACATTTTGAGCCCTTCCCTTTTGGTCATCCGGCAAATATCGTAGCCAATTTTGGCAATTGACTACTAAAGCCTCATCATCCCTAAGGTCAAGCATGGAAGCATTCAAATGATTTAAGAGTGATTCAGAGTAGAGACTAGAGGATTCTCTAGATATCATTTCACCCATTGTTGATGATGATGAGTCCTCAATCACATTGAATTCAAAAGGGACATCCCTGAACTTAGCGAAATTCGCCAAACGGAGGCCGACTTCTTCACTCGACACATTAAGTAAAGGAGGGACCGGTGGCCTGAAAGACGGTACAGTGATTCGGAGCGAAGGAGGCCCCTCAGGCCTCTTTGCCAACGCGTCGATGAGAGTAGGCCACTGCATACAGTGAGTGATGCTGAAATCCAAGATGTGAACTCTTGGGCACCCTTGAATTGCATTAAATATGGTACTATTTGCTGCACAAAATCCAAACCTGTGCCAAGGGATTAGATCAACATACTCGGCGAGCTCAGTCACAGTCATCAGCCTCCTCTGAAGACCACTGCTGCCACTGAAGTTCATAGCTGTAGTAGGGCAAACCCTGGAAGCCCTGGAGATGAGAGCTCTTAAGAACCAAGAGGCCAGCCTCTGGTTAGGGTCACCCATAGAAGAAGCCACGTTGTTAAGCACCCACATCACTTGTTGAGCCAAAGTCACATCGTTGCTCTCTAAGGCACTTGCGCAGTGGAGCAGAAGCTTCTCTATGCATGCTCCATCAAGGCTGCCAAGGCATCCTCTGAGTGCACCTGATAGAGAATTTTGAGGGGTGTTGAAGAGACTACTGTTTTGTAGAGAAATGGGTGGAGGGTTCCCTCTTAGCTCAGCTTTCATGGCTGCAGCCTTGATGACTGAGAATACCCAAAAAATAATTAGGGTTTTGTCCCTTCTACGTGCATGGAGGGCCTGGTATCTCCGGGGAAGACAGCAATCCGATCGGTTTCATGACACGCGTCAAATCGATATTGGTGGTTAGGATTGAATAGCTAGGGTATTATCTGATTGCAGATTTGACCTTGCAAGCTGAAGAAAATATGAGGCCTTGGATGTTGGAAATCAGAACATGGGACATGGTTTTGGTGTTAAATTTTTGTGCATGTCTGAGAGAGAGAGAGAGAGAGAGAGAGGAAGAGAAAGAGAGAGAGTTGAGAGCTAGTTTATCTTCTAGTATGGACTAGGAACCGTATATTATATATATAGATATATAAATATATACTAAGAAAGGTCCTTTGTGGAATAATATTAATCAAGATACTATCTATCCAAAATTTGTAATGAAATGAACCTTTATCATTCTAAAATGACAAGAGTACCTGCTGAGTTTCATCTTATCCGTCTCGATTTGCTGCCTTTTCCTCATCAGATGAGTCCAAATTTCCTTCTGCAAATCATTGAATAAACTCCAACCTAGCCTAAAATCCATGGAACTAGTGGGAGGCCCATTACCCACGGAAGAATGAGCCTTGGGGTACTTTTCACATCCCTATACTGGAGTCCACTTAGGTTAGTCTCAATCCCAGCCATGTCTAGTTAGGGTTCTTTGATTGAGTACACATGTGAAATTTGAACTATTATGTACTATGGATCCACTTGAGTACTCATTATTGAAACCAAGTCCTTGGACCATGCTTCATCATGTCAATTACTGTATTATTCCAAAATCATTACTTGGAGCTTTTCTAAGCAATTTTGGCCTATTGTTCTTCACTTCTCAATCTCATTTTCTGCACCCAAAGCGAATAAATGGCGTCTTCGCTCATTTGATTGCCTAAGAGTAGGTCAAGGAAGCTGTCTTAGCCGGCCACTACTTTGTCGAATTTGTGTTCATGCAACGCGATATCATTAGTTTAATTCATTTGGTTTTCTCATTGAGCTTAATGATTGATTGCTACATTTCATTCCCATCCTCCCACATACATGTAATATTTGGTTGCTTCTGCCATGTAATGCCACAGCATAAGACAAATAGCCCTCTTCCCTCGAGGACCAAGCTGGTTATTTCACTAAAATTAATGTCACTCCATGCATTCGTTAAGATCACCGAATATTATAATAAACTTTCAAAACTTTGTTTTTTTCCAATCAAAGCTTGCAATGGTGAATATAGTAACCAAATTCAGAGAAATTGTACCAACATGGATGATCAAATTAGGGTTATGTTGGAACTCCAAGGTTTTGTCATTTCAATGGAAATCCTATTTGTAGGCGTCGTCATCGCTGGTGCCAAATAGGGTTTCACTATGGGTTCCCCAAGACTTCAAATTTAGAATAAAGCCATAAAAGGCCATGCAGATATAAAGCTACACTATTTCTCTTGTTCCTCATAGGTACCAATGTGCAAGCGATCACAGGCAAGCTTTAGCAGTCTTAAGGCCTCAACTACAATCTCTATAAACAAAATCATTTAAGAAGTTAAGGTGATGTTTGTTTTTTTACTTAATTCTAAATAGAACATTAATGCTTAATAGTGTTAAATATTAGGTTATTTGTTTTTATAGTATTTTATTTTTATTAAGTAATAAAAAGTATAAAAAAAACCAATATGTTATTTTTTTTGTTTAGAAAAAGCTACATATTTTGATTTTTTAAACTTTAATAAAAAATTTATAATAAGTTATGAAAAAATAGAAAAATAAGCAATCTAAATTTTGAAAACAAATTACAAGTTTTCAGCAAAAAACTAAAAAAACAAACACCACTTAGGTAATTAATCAAACGTGTAATGTTTTTGTTTAAATTAAATGACCCCCAAAATGTATGGACTACGCTTCTCCTCTCATGGACAGAAACGAACACAGAAATGAGATGGACCAACATGCCTTCACAATTATTTTTCACTGCAAAGCTGTGTGGTCTGCTGCATATGAAGACATGTCATTGTCACTTTTCCTAGAACAATCCAACCAAATCTTCTGATTTTGATTACACATTTCTTCACATGTAAAAGGAAACCCCTAGCTAGTCTCTCCACAGTATTCATAGAACCTCTGCAACATATGCAGCTTTAACATTTGAAAAAGAAAAAGATAGAGCACCACCTCCTAACACATGAACATGTACAATTGAGATTAATTGGTTCTAAGTCATCTTAGTTTAATTTGTTTTAAATTAATAGTGAGAAAGTGTAATTACTCACTCCCCATCGTGTAGATATTGCTACCCTTGAGCTTGAACCTCTCAGGACTTCAAAATGCATCTACATGAAGTTCTTGTCGTATGCTATGTGAGATAATTAACATCTATAACAACATAGTCTCTCGCATAAATATAACTTAATTTAAACTCAAACTAACTATCATTTGAAGTGATGTGAGCCTTAGCTCCAAAGAGGATAATATTCAGGCACGGAGGAGGCTGATGATTACAGAAATGATTAATATCAATCACCCATAGAAAGAATCTTTACTCGAAATAGAGAGGAAGCCCATGAAAAAACAAAACCCAAAACACTTGGATACAGCTTTGTTTTATTTCGTGGTGATTTGAGGACTTGTATATATATATACATATATATCTATACAATGACAGCATCTATATGTACAAGGACAGCTTCTATGCCACGTGAAACAATGCGATCCAAAGCTTGTTTACTATAAAATATATACACTAATCAATAAGCTTAGCATAGTAATTTTCGCCTAAACTTTGGTATGCAGTCAGATTAATCACTATCTTCTTGTCATTAATACAATATCAATCAAGAAATGAACAGATAGTACTCGCACCCCTCTGATCATAAATATGCTACTTGATTTTGTTATGGTGTAGGTTTGAATGTTTTTTAGACACATTTCAACCCTAAAATAATGGTCTTGGGGCCTTTGTTTATGCAGAAGTACTGTATCATATAAACTAAGTACTGAGAGTTATTGTTGCTTGATATTACCCCAGATTCAATGATTAAGCTTGGATTTTACTTCAAGAATTAATAGAGGCTTATAATAACACATCATCACTTAGTATCAAAGCTAATCAGAAGCTTAGTAATTATTTCAAAACCTAGGTGGGTGTTGTTGAGGAAATCTTGGAAAGAAACTATTTTCATGGTCCTACCCAAGTTTTTCAATCTGCTAGTACTCAAACTCTCCTAATTTAGAGCTCTTTGTGTTGAAACTAAATACACTGTCAAGTTCTTTCATCGGTAAGAATTAAGAAAGAGCTAGCTGATTAGACAACCTCAAGTCAGCTTGAGCCCATGGTTGTTCTTTGAGAGCCCAATCCCAAAAGCTTCACGGCCATGGGCTCAACACTACCCAAAATTCAACAAATGTCCAAAAACCATCTAAGGTGTCACCATCTTTTTTTGGAGATATCATGAGGCTTGGCTTTGAAGATTATTTTAGTTCATTGTTTGCAACTAATCTTTTATTTTGAGAGCATGGAGTGTAATGGGAACCACTATTACTTTACAGTTTTAATGATCATTATCCATTGATGAGAATAACACTGTGAGTAGACCTCAATGGAATGGGAAGGATGAGATGAGTATTGGGTGCTCCTCCAGCTCAGGCAACAATTAGAGAATTGACCATGAAGGGACATTCATCTGTTTCTCTTTCCAGGTGGATAAGATCAGATAAGGAAACAAAAATCTCCAACAAATTGACACCTTTAATTGCCTCTCATTAACCCAATAATCAATCTTAATTGACTTCGCGCAAAACAGAAGAAAACCCATAATGTTGAACCTCATTTGGTATGCACAACTGCATAAAATACCATTGAAAAAAGGGGTCATAACTGGTAAGGTGGGAGTAAACTGGCTAAGTACATAATGTGGAAATAATACCAAACAGTGTGATGTGCCATACATTCAATCCAACCTAGTCATGTGTCATAGGCATAGCTTGGACCCATTTTCAATTTGTATACTTCAGTATGAACAAATCATTCCCAATTCTTGGTGGGTTTTGCTAGTCAACATGGATTCATTGCAACTCATCTTAAACTTCCAATCAATGCACCCATTTTGCAATAATGAGGTTATACCTATATAATGGTGTAAGAAATAAGTCTTAATTGGTGATATAATTTTAATATAAGTGTTATGTGGAATATCGCAAAAATGGTTAATCCTTTTTCGTAAACATCAATTAGTTTTTAGATGATCAAATGGTTAACACTCCAATGTTATCGAAAGCATAAAAACATCTTTCGTTCGAGTCACAATAATAAGAAGCTTGATAGTACAAACATGGTGCATAAACCTTGGCCCAACACTTTGTCATGTTGCATGGAGTTGTGGACCTAACCCAACGCTTTATATATAGCAATTATATTCAACAAATTATAATATAAAAATTATTTTATTATTTCATAATTCTCATTTTAAAGTGACAAAAAAAAATTATAATATCTTAGGGGAGTCAGTTGAAAATCAAAATCACTTAAATTTGCATTTGTCAATTATGTTTAGTACCCTCTCACACAAGTAACAGTGATTGACATGGAATATGACATAACACAACCTCTTGGGAAAATCCCATTTCCTCCACAGAGTGCATGCCCTTCAATTCCACTTAATTGGGATTCATCACTTCGGAAAGCAACTCAACAAATGGATATTTCAATTCCAAGGTGCTTTGCTGGCTCTCATGTCTGGGAAAATTTTAGAGAGACCATCACAACTTTCCCTTCAAAGTTATGTCCACTGTTCTAGCATTTTCTCAGAATAATTGAGGTGGTTGGTTGCCTTGGAGTTGGTTTACTTTTCCTTCTAGTCTTAATGGGGAGGAAGAATTTTCTGGACATCATATTTTCCTAGCTAGCAGTGTTGGTGGTTGAAATGAATTCTTGGAAATGTACTTGCCATTGTGAATGTGTTGTAATTCTAGATTTTTCTTATCATTCATGTCCCACTTATTACACATCAGCAAGGTCCCATCAATATAATAATGGCCATAGTGTAAAAGAGAATTATATATATAAATTATTCTAAAATTATATGATATAAATAGTTTAAATAATTTAATTGAGAAATAAAATGGTTACTTTGATAATATTTTCGAAAATAATATTAATTATTTTAAGAATAAAATTTTCTTCAAAATCATAGATATGAAAAATGGTTTTTTTTTTGTTAAAATTATTTTTTGATTTCCTAAAACACTTTACAAAAGATAAATGAAAATTAACATTTTACATTTGTTTTAAAAATTAATATCTTTTTCAAATAGATTCTCAAAAAAAAAAAACTATTTTCTACCAAAAACTTATTTTTTGAATTAAAAAACATTGTTGAAAGATACCAAAAGAAATTATTGTAATAAAATAAAAATAAATTAGGATGAAGGGGAATTTGAACTATTAATCACTATTTTTTTTATATTATTTTTTATCTTTATCATCTATTTATTTGTTACGATTAATTCTATTTACACCCTTCAGATTTGGTATAAATATAAAATCATCATGATTTCAAATTTTGTTAGTTAATACCTTTATAAATTTATTTTATTTATTAAATTTATTTTTAAAGGGATTTTAGGGGGGTGTATTTAATAATTCTCTAAAAAAGGTAAAATTTTATTTTCTAAAAACAATTTTTAATTAATGAAATTAAGATAGGGCAATTTCATTATCATGGTTTTACTCATGGACTTTAGTCTAGGATTAAATGATGGCATTGTCTTTCAATTATTTTCATATTCAAATGGAATTTTGTTTGCCCCTACATTTTGGCCATTTTTGGGTAGGTCACAATATCTTTATCAAAGCTTTTAACAAGGGCCCTCTGGTACACTAAAATTCAACCCTAATTTTGATGAACTCATGAGGCAGTCCACTTGACATGTAGGCTGAATTTGTTTTAGGCCACTTCACCATTGACCATTTACCTATATGAAATGAAACTTAGTTAGCTATTATATCACTTTTCTTAGGACCCAATCATTGTCATTCACATGGGTTACCCTACTAAAATTCCCAACCCCTACCACACCCCCCCCCCCCCCCCCCAAAAAAAAAAAAAAAAAAAAAAAAAAAAAAGGACACCCATGTCATTTAATTGTTAATTCCCTTTTAATTAATGTTTTTTTTTCTTTTTTAAACACAATCTGATTTCAAAAATGAAAATGAGAAATTTCTTTAAATTTAATTAAAATTTTAAAAATCATTAATTTTTTTAAATAAATCATTTTAACATATAGTTTCCATACATGCATTATGGGTGGGTAGGGTACAAATATGATGAAGTTTTTGTACAATATGGATGTTGCCCACAGATTTATAAGATTGGCACCATGGTTTTAGGACATAAAATAATGTTTATTTCTCATTGTTAAAAAAAAATAAAAATGAAAATGAAAAATTCAATTTTAAATTTGATTTTGATAGAAAATAAAGATTGTTAATAAAAATTATAAAAAGAAATTAGTATATTTTCAAGTTTTCTTATTTATATTTAATAAAATTAGGAGGGCTAGGAAACAAAGGAAAATATTACACCCCAATCCAACTTTTATTTTATTTTTATTTTTATTTTTATTTTTTTATATAAAATATGACATAAAAGTGTATAATATGTAAATAATTATCCTTTTATTTATTATTAGTAATATTTCTATTTTCTGTTTTCCTCCTTTTATTTATTTCATAAAATTGTCAAATACCTGAATAAATAATTTTTTTTCCTTTTTCATCTACCCTAATAGTTTTTTTATTTTCTTATAATTATAAAAAATATACTTACCTCAGCACAATTTTTTTTGAAAAATAAATGGCCAATTAATTCTTCCCAAATTCCCAACATATTGAAATCAATTAAATATTTCAATTAATTTGAGAACAGTTTTTTTTTTTTTTTTTTCTAAAAATAATCATTAACATCATAAATACATAGCCTCAGAGACAAATAAGAGTCCGAAACGTGGCTAATTGCAAAGACTTCAGTGTCGTAACTGTAGAGTTTAACAGTCCCAGACTTACAGTTTCAGCATATATGGACAGTCCTCGAAAACCCACGTCAGACCAACCCTCTATCTCCTCCATAAATGCTCTCCTCGAAGCCTCTGATATATAAAGCCTGGACCCAAGTAAACTTGGCTTCACAAAACAATCGCTTCCGAAATCAGCCCTTTCAATGAAGTTCTTCTCGGAACTGGGGTCGTGCTGCCGAGCTCCAGCGCCGGAGCCGGAGACAGAGGTCTCGTCGGGGCTGCTGACAAACGTGGGTCGTGTGTCGGGCCCGAAAAGCAGCACTAAAAGGCGCTCCTCTGGGCAGTGGAGGCCGGGGCTTTCAATGATTTCGGAAGACGGCGTCGCTTCGGCGGCGGAGAGAAGGCGTGAGAGGGTGGCGGGATCTGAGAAGAAGGCGTCTCAGGAAGGTGGATCGAGGGGCAGGGTTCGCCGGACTAGCGACAGCGAGGAGTACAGGTGAATTGGCTGCTCTGCTGACCCGATATTTCGGGTTTCGGTTTTTGCTTTCTTCGAAAAAAGGAGACGACAATGACCCGGCCTTTTTTGAAAAGAAGGTTTCCATTTAAAAAAATAAAAAATAAAAAATAAATTCTGAAACATGCTTCTGTTGTTTTCAAAATGTTTTTTGGAAACAAAAATTATGAGCTTCTCTCTTCAGGGGACTTGATTTTTGAAAATTTATTTTCAAAATAATTCCCAGAAATTATTATTTTCATATTATATTATAAATATTTCTTACTGATTAATTTTTTATTTTTATTTTTTTCAGTAAATTGCAGCTCCAGATGATCATTCCGGCTTTCTCGCCAACGCCATTCTTGTTTTGAGTTTTTTTTTTCTTTTCTTTTGGCTTTTATTTTTATGTTTTTATGTTTTTTTTTCCTTTTTTTTATGTTGTTCATCACAATCTTGTACATTGATATTCCAAATAATGAAAGTGAATATTATCAAGCTTACAATATGTATGCTAAATTTGATTCTTAGAGCGGGGTGTAAAAAATAAAATTAATTGATTATTTAAATATAAATATATTATTATTCATTATTTATTTAAGGGGAAGAAGAATTTTTTATTTTTTATTGGTGAAAATCAATGCTAAAATGTTATTATATTATTTACGGATTTTTAAATTATTTAATTTGTGTGATTACATATAAAATTAGTTAGAAATTTATGATATCCAAATTATTTAATTTTTACCTAAAAAGATTAAATAAGTTAAATAATTTTTAAATAAGGTATAAAAATAATTTATTTACTTAAATTTTTTTTCTTGATTGTTTTTATTTTTATTTATTTTTTATTTTAGTATCATTTTCCCCTTAATATAACAATCCCATGACCTTAACTTGATCATCTCATATGAAAATCAAAATTTCAAATTTGGTATCTAATTTGTAGACAAAACATCGAGGGGATTTAAGAGGTCTGACAAATTAGTTCTAAAAGTTATCATTTGAGTAACTTACAATTCTCCCTGACATGAAACTCTCATAACTCGAATCCATGACATTTGACTATAATTTCAGTTTTTGGATCAAATTTTTGGTATCTCATCAAATCAATTGGCATTCAAAAATAATAAAATAAACCTTTGATGACATTCTTGTCACACTCATTTAAATGCTTAAAGAGTAATATTATTATTCCTCCACATATGGTGTTATTTTCTTCCCATCGTATTTCCCTTAAATATTCCAAAACAAACGTAGTCTCGGTGGATCGATTATCTTAACTCACAATGCTATATATATTAATTTAATTGTAAAAGAAAATAATTATATATATACAAAAGCTTACAAGTTTATTTGAATTGCACCCTTATTCGAAAACTTACTTTAAAGTTAGACCTGAAAAATTCGAATTATGAGGAAAAAGAGAAACAAAGAAAATAAAATCAGGTTTGATTGATGTTGGAATGTTGAGACTTGAGAGCAAGTTGTTTGTAGTATGTTCAAACATGGAAGTATCAGGCAACCACAATGACGGCATCAGACTATACAGTAAAGAGCCGCAAACACTAGTCTTATTCCTAGGTAAGCAGCTGTGTAAATGAGTAATGGCTGTTTTTGATAAGGGGAAACACCCATATTCATCCAAACTCAGCTTCTTCAGTAACCGTTGATCTTGATATGATGCCTGGAGTTATCCGTCAGCCTAGAAAACGGCACTTGGTTCCGCCCCGGCGAGGCCGTTTGGCTGGAAAATTGGTCATCTGTGTTGGGAGTCGAGGCAGATCTTGAGTATGCTTGGGCCAGCTCTAGTGCAGAAGACACTTTCCCGCGATGGGTCACTGAACCATTCGGCTCAGGGTGGTTAGGTTGCTGAATAGGATTGTGCCGAGTTGCTGGTTTGGATCTATGATCTCGCTGCTGTGGCTGCCTCTCAGCTTCCCTGCTGTTGTTCCTCCAGTTCTCGTTCCACCAACTCTTCCTCTGAATATCTGGTTTTGCAGTCTCCATCCACTGGTCCTTCCTATCCAAATCCCGCCCAAGCCTCCTTTCAGAAGTGTGAGTACTGGTTCCTTTGCTATGTCGAGCAGCTGGAACAGAATGGTCCCATGATGCTTCAACCTTGGGCGAGTCGTTGGCCCTTCACATGCCAATGATAATTTATTAAGACGGGTTTTCTATTACAACATGCTTGAAGTTGTAGACAAATGAAAGATGCAGCTGAACTGATGCGAGAACTAAAATACTTCATCGAATTCATCTATCGGTTATGTGCACATGTGCATCACCGAGAATGAGAATAATTCAGCATAGAAGACTAATACCTATTCGGTGTATGTCTGAGGTTGACATTACAAGTTGCAAGATCATCAATGCCTCGCTCCTTCAGAACCTGGGGAGGACAAGCAACATGTGGAAGTTGAAATCAGATGCGGGTTCCAAAGTAACATTGTTGGAAGGATACAATATTTCTGTCCTAGAGACTAGGTTGATCACAGAAACCACCATATTTTAATTTTCCATCTTGAACAGAGAGCCATAAAGACCCAAAAATAAAGACATTGAAACTTGAAGCTATTAGCCAAGGAATGATGTAAGAACAAGCGACTGATTCAATTAATCAAACTTCAGAATGCAGAAAAAGGACAATTTCTGACATGTACCAGTTCCCTTGGACGAGCGCCACCAAACACTGTTTTCCTGCATCAGTTGCAGATGACATTGTGAGTTAATCAATGGTTTGAATAAGAAGAAATATCATTTGATAAACACATATATCTACTTGGCAGAGAGAGGCGTTCAGTATCAATTCATTGCAATCTCCTAGAAAAAATTGAGTATGACTGTATGACAATAAGAATTACATTGCTTTACCCCTTCCATAAGTTGATCAATTCAGACGTCTAAACTAAATACAGTATCGATCTATTCCAACTACAAAACCCACAAGTTGCTTTACTGAAAAGGTGGTTGCAGTATTAACACTCTGGGTTGTAACAACCACAGCAGGGGAGTATGATTACAATTCCCTCCTCAGTACCAAAGGATAGGACGATTCATGAAAGGGGGCTACAGCTAAGTCAGGCATCACTTCATTTTTTTCCTTCTCTTCATCCTTCATGGTTGGCATGTCTCTTCTTATTTCAGATCCTTAATAACACATACATGGATTCCTTGTTTTTTTCATATCCTCATCATCCTAGTAGGCATGTGATCCATGGCTCCCGAAACAAGGATCTGTGAAAAGAATCTACAAGCTAACAAAACTTCTAGGATCAGCCTTTTGGTGTACCAAGCATACACAACAAAGCAGCATTCTCATGCTTTGCAAGTGCCGCCAGTAGTTTAATATTAAAAGCTTAAATGTTTAATCAAACTATTAACATCAATTCTCCACACACATCAAAGGGAAAGTTCTACCAGCCCCAAAACATTTTTTTCAAATCTTGTTCCCATTTTCTTTAGATCTAGCAAAAAGTAAAATGTTTCAAGTCATGTACAAACTAAAAGTTTATTCTCACAACATAGACACCAGTAGTAGCCAAAGTTTTTAGAACCGGACCGGTTATTGAATTGGAAAAGTTACCGATTTATGGTTCACTGGTCAGACCGGCAATTGAACCGGTGATGTCATAAATATATAATGTATGAATTATTAAAATTTAAAATAATTATAAAAATAAAAATAATAATTTATATATTATTTAAAATTTAAAATTTTATTTAAAAATAAAAAATTAGTTTCAAATTAGAAATTTAAATTAAAATCATAATTTTAATTTAAAATTTATTTTTAAATTAAAAACTTATTTTAAAATAAAAAATTTATTTAAAATTGTAATGTTTTCATTAATTTAAATTAAAATCATAAGTTCTAAAAATCATAAAGTAAAAAAATAATAAATATAAAAGAAAATAAATAATAATGAGATGAGGTAAAAAATAAAAAAATACATGGAAAGGAAGGGAGGAGAGGGGCGGCCAAAAAGGGGAAGAAGGTGGGGGAGGGGTTTTCGTTGCGTGGGTTCTACTGATGGGAGGGGTTGTTAGAAAAAAAAAATGGTTCGCCAGTCAGACCGTAGGTTCAACCGGTCTAATTTTGGTCTGATTACTTTTTGGCCCAATTGACCTGATCGGTATCGACCGACAGTCTGGTCTGATTTTTAAAACCATGGTAGTAGATAAACAACTTTCTTTCCAGTCCAAGTAAATCAGTCAAACCTCAAAGTTGAATAGATTGAGTAGATGAACAGCAGAGGATGGTAAAATACTGGCAAAATATGATAGGTATAACATGGCTAAAGCAAGAAAGGGCTACAAATTGACCAAATAATCAACCCAAGCTCCAACCATGTTTCAGAAACTAGTTGGCCATTGTAGTAGTTTAAAGTAAAGGAGATGACTTATGACCGACTAGCTTTGAATCTAGATTTTCTAGATCAGCAAGTGCAAATCTCTACCTCCATTAACAGATTAGGTGGCTAACCAAAGTTACAAGCCAAAAATCTGCAGATAGAAAAGTCACGTGTATACAAAATTATAAAGTTAAAATAATATATAAGATCTCCACAAAATCTACACAAGTGAATGCAGATGAATCGAATCCTCAGTTCTCTGTACTTCATGCATTGAACTAATAATAAAGGAAGAAAAAATAAGCTTACACTAAAAAAAAAAGTGAAAGAAAAAAGGAAAATGAAACATTTGAGTAGTTTACCAACCTTTCTCTTTCAAGACTTTCTTCTGAATTTTCAAGAGGCAGGGAGCGGGGCATCAAGTTAAGTTTGGGACGCTCAACTGGTCGATTCCCATCAACAGAACCTGAAAATCCTGGTTTTGGAGGATCTGTGTTTCCATGTACTCTGTTCACAGTTACAACTTTTCCAGACTCCATGGGTTGTTGATAACCCTAAATTTAATCAAATGAAAATTGATCATTAATCAACTAATGCACAATTTCAAAATGCATATTCAAGAAACAGCCAGCCAACATTATACCTGCTTATGATCCTTTTCCAAAGTCTCCATTGGTTTAGATCTTGGAAGTAGCTTTAACTTAGGTGGTCCTGATACTTCTGTGGCCACTGCTGCTTGAATTTGAGACTCACCAAAATTAGCTTCAGTCAGGATCTCTTCTGTATCCACCTTAGGCCTTCCCCTCTCATAACTTGGTGATATCTTTGCTGTACTCCCAATTCTATCTTCAGCAATCCAACTCCTTTCTGCATGAGTTTCCCATGCATCATCATAACTACCCCTTTCATTAACCAAACCCACACCACCTGATATGTCATTATCCTTTGAATAGAGTAAATGTGGAAGAAGCTCAATGGGATTTTTTGACTGCCACATTCCCGAAGCAACTTTCTCAAGAGCACTAGCTTTAGCAAATTTAGAAGAAGGCACAGGCTCAGTGACGCCCATAACCTCTTTTCTCACCGCCCAAGCATTAGGCTGAGAATTGGTAACATTTTGGCCATCATCACCAGTTGATATTTGTGAATTAATGCCAACAGAAGTTGCTCCTCCTATTCTTACCGGGGAAGAGCTTGGAGCTAAACTTGGAGATTGCAACACGGAATGCAATACCTGTCTTTCAGACACCCTCCCAGTGGGCAAAGGGTCTGGCTTCCAATCTAGCGGACTTGGAGGACCCAACCGAATGCCTTCATCGCTGAAAGTCCTGCGTGGACCTGATGCACCATCTAATGGCTTGCGCTCATCCTCATCGAAATTTCTACCTATGTGTGCCGGTTGAGAGAAAAAAGAACCCTTCTCATCAAATTTCCTCACTGCATCCGATGATCCAGGTCGTGAACGGTTCTCTGATCTTCCCGAATTGTTTCCCCAAGCTCCTGAAATCTGACGCTCAGAGCCAGACCTTGCAATTCTGAATCAATGATTGAGCAAAGTTTCTAACATTCATTCTTAAAGCTAATATTTCCGATCATCAAACATATTCAACAGGAGTTCGAATTGAGACTCAAACTTTCAGAGTTAAATCAAAATTTAAAGTAAAAACACATTATCAAAATTCAAAGCTAAAAGCACATAGAATCAACACAAAGAAAATGATGAAACTCAATTTTAAAAACATATGAATGAATTCGTTCATCCATAAATATAGAGAGAGACCACTCAAGCTTCTGATATCCGCCTGTGAGAATCAGACTCCCCGACTCTGAACCAATCGTTAACTAAAGCGTTTTCAACATTCGATTCAAAAATCGAATTAAGAATGCAACATTATCCCAAACAAATTATCAGAATTCACAGACAAATTTGCAAAATCTCCCAAATTATCAGAACTATTTATACCGGAAATGGATTCATTCAGACGTATATATACACCATTAAACTCAGTTTTGAATGAATTAATCCAAAATTGAGTTAAAACACACACAATCAACACATAGAAAATGATCAAACTCAATTTAACACGAGATCAACAAAAAAAAAAGGATTAATCTATATAGAGGGGGAGACGTACGCGCCAGGAGCAGAAGGAAGGGGAAGATCGGAGGGAATGGAGCCGCCGTGGAAGGCTTTGAGGGACATGGTGGATCCGGTGAAAGCCTTCTTCTTCGACATTTTCTCTCTCTGGCTTCTCTCTAGAACCTGCTATGCGGTGGAAGAAGACGATGATGACGCAAAACGGCGACGTTTTGCAGAGATTCTCTGCCTTGTCGGATATTACGTCATACGATTCAAGCTGCCTTTGTTGGGTTCAAGTTCCAAATTTGCTCTTACATTTTACATTATTTACCATTTGGTTGTCCAACAAATGTTGCATCCACGCGCACATATTGAGAGTGAACGCACGGCCCAGTGATAGAAGAGTTCCATTCACTGTAATTTGCCAGTGTATGCAGACTCCGTGAAAGCCCGTGGGTTTCTTCTTATACAATGGTGATGGTTTTTCGCCTTCGGCGGGACGCTACATAATACTCCCCCCTCTATATAAAAAACATAAAAATGATTATTTTTGGAAATAAATGTGTGAGTTTTATAATTTTAATTATTTTTATCTAATATATAAATATAAATTATCATTTTTGATTGGACACTAATTCAAAAAGTTTGATATATTTTTAAATTTTATAAAAAAAAATCTGGAAAAGTTTGTTTTTATAATAACTATATCCATTTTTTTTATAAATTTTATTTAAAATATTATTATATAAATTTATTGTATAAAAATCCCAATAAAATTAAATTTAAAAAAATTAAGTAAAATTAAGTGTGACCTTCAGGAGTGGACTCCCAAAATATTTCCCTCCACTCAAGACCTATGAGCGCCAAGCCGAATTCCATTTTCCTAAAATACCCTCGCCCCATCTTATATCATCTAAATTACCAAAACACCCTCACCCTTCACTCCCCAAAGCTTCCAGTCCCATTTCAGTAATTTCGTACCTTCAACGTACCAAACCCAATATTAATATCCCACAGTAACAAAATCCTGACACACCCGAGGAAAATTCATCAAGTTGGCATCGGATGTAAATAAATTTCATTAAATATTATTATTTTTTAAAATAAAAATAAAGGAATCTCCCATTTGTAAGTTTAATTATTATTTGAAATAAATTATCTAATTTATTCATATAAATTTGAATGTGATTAAAAATAATTAAGATTTTTTTACCAACTTAATTATTCAATCAACAGTTATTAAATAAATATTTTGATTTTTGTCATTATATAATGCCAATTAATTTTATTTTATATTTTTAAAAAAAAATTATTTTCTTGATAAAAAACTTGGAAAGTAATTTTTAAAATAAAAGATAATATTTTTTGAATATTTATTTAAAAAAAAATACATCTTGACCTAAGCAGGTAATGTTTGTTAGATTTGCCTTTTCGATTCATGAATGGTATGAAATATAAATTTTCATAAAAGTAATTGACGTTTTTACCCTTGAAATTTGGTCACCGTTGCGGAGTATTTGAAGCGGGGGGCCATTGAATAATAAATACTTCAAGAGGGAGGGGTGAAATTGGAAATAAGAAAAAAAAAAACGCAAGAAGGCTTTCGTGTTTCAGACCAAGAGAACACATAGAGAGGGAGAGCAGAAAGATATAGCGCAGGGAAAGAAGCGAAGAGGAGAAGAGAAGAGACGGGAGAAAAAGAGGAGAGAGAGGGAGATAAGTTTTTTCAGAGCTGTTGTTTTCTCGCCGTTTCTCGATCTATTTTCTCGAGAAAATCCGTTTGTACGCTGTCCGATTCGAAGCGTCCAAGGTTCGTTCCTGGATCCGCCGTTCCGCCCCGCGGATTTTCTTGGTCAGTTTCTCGTGTTTTCTTTTTGTTGCGTTTGGTTTGGGTTAGTTTATGTTTCGGTGGGATTGAGGCCCTAGGGTTTCAATTTTAATGCTTGGAGTGTTTGTCGTGTGCGATTCGGGGTTTTAAGGTGTTTGTTCGTGAAAGTCTACATTGGTTTGATGTGACATTTTTTTTTTGTTTTGTGGAAATTAGGGTTTCTGGTTGGAGCGAAGATTGATCGAGTTGAAGGAATTGCAGCATGAGCATCGATAGCCCCGGGAAAGGGGAGAATTAGGGTTTCGCAAATTTGGGCTTTGGTTGGATTTCCATGGGCGATGGAGGCGTCGCATGCATGCCTTTGCAGCATATTATGGAAAGGCTTTCAATTCCGGAGGCTTGTTGCGGGGGCAACAACGGCAATGGGTTTAATTCGAACTCGCTTAAATTGGGAGATTCAGAGCCAAAGAAGATGAAGAAGGTTAAGAAAGTGATAAAGAAAGTGGTAAGGAAAGAGGTAAAGAAAGTGCAAGTTGTGAAAGAGGGGGTGAAAAAAGAGGAGTTGGAGAAAGCTGAATTTGGAAAGAGCACTGAGGAAATTGAGAACGGAGAAATTTGTAACGATAAGATAGTAAAAGAGGAAGTAGAAGAAGGTGAATTGGGTACTTTGAAGTGGCCCAAAGGGGAAGTGGAGAATGGGGAATTCGAGCCAGAAAAACCTCGGAGAAGTGATAGTGAGAAGGGAGAGATTGTTGCTGAGAAATCGAGGAAAGGGGAAGTAGAGAAGGGAGAATTTGTTTCAGGAAAATGGCGAAAGGGTGATATAGAGAAGGGGGAGTTAGTTCTTGAGAGATTTAGAAAAGGAGACGGTGAGAAGGCTGATTTTGGATCATGGAGAGGATCAAAAGATGAACTGGAGAAGGGAGAGTTTATACCGGACAGATGGCAGAGAGATGTGGGGAGGGATGGATATGGTTGCTCAAAAATGCGGAGGCATGAGCTGGCTAAAGACAAGGGTTGGAAATTTGAATATGATCATGAACGCGAGAGGACACCTCCTTCTGGTAAGTATTCTGGTGATGATGTTTCTCAGAGGAAAGAATTTAGCAGAAGCGGGAGTCAGTTTGCAAAACGGTCCTCAAGGTCCAGGTGGGAAGCTGTCCCAGAAAGGAATGTAAGGATCAGTTCAAAAATTGTAGATGATGAAGGTACGTATAAAACTGAACATAACAGTTCTAAGAACCATGGAAGGGAATTGGTGTCTAGGACTCGCATGAAGCGGTATGGTACTGATTCAGATGGCAGTGAGCGTAAACATCATGGTGAATATGGTGATCATATGGGTTCTAAAATACGTAAGCTTTCTGATGACAGCAACCGCACTGTCCACTTGGAACACTATTCACGCCGTTCAATGGAGAGGTCTTATAGAAATTCTTCTTCATCAAGAATTTCTTCCTCTGACAGGTTTTCTTCCAGGCATTATGAATCTTCTTTCTCATCAAAGGTAGTCCATGACAGGCATGGACGTAGCCCTGTTCATTCTGAGCGGTCCCCACGTGACCGGGCAAGATATCATGATCATCGGGACCGGAGTCCGGCCTATCGGAGTTCCCCCCGACGTGATAGGTCCCCATATGATAGGAGTCGCCACTATGATCATAGAAACCGTAGCCCTGCTCCTACAGAGCGGTCGCCACAAGATCGACCTCGATATCATGAACGTAGGGATCGGACCCCAACCTACCTGGAGCGGTCCCCACTTGATCACAGTAGGCCAAATAATTACAGGGAAGCAAGTTGCAAGGGTGGGGCAGGTGAAAAGCGGCATGGGCAATATGGAAACAAAGTGCAAGAAGAGAAGCTCAACCAAAGGGATGCTAATGGCAGGGATCCGCATTTCTCAGCTAAGGAATCTCAAGATAGAAGCTCTCTGCATACTGTTAATGGTCATGGATCAGATGAGAAAAGTGCCAACCATCAGCCTCACAAGGAAGAGAAGCCTCAAAGTCCATGTGTGAATTTAGAAGAACCTCCACAGATCACTGTTGCTCCTGAAGAGTTGGCTTCTATGGAAGAAGATATGGATATATGTGATACACCACCACATGTCCCATTGGTGGCTGATTCAACCACCGGGAAATGGTTTTACCTTGATCATTTTGGTATGGAACGGGGTCCTTCTAAATTATGTGACCTCAAGAAACTCGTGGAAGAAGGAGTTCTGGTTTCTGATCACCTGATCAAGCATGTAGATAGTGACAGATGGCTAACTATTGAAAATGCAGCTTCTCCATTAGTGCCTGTGAATTTCCCATCCATTGTTTCGGACACTGTAACTCAACTGGTGAGTCCTCCAGAGGCTCCTGGTAATCTATTGGCAGAGGCTGGAGATGCCACAGAGTCCAGCAAACTGCTGGATGAGGAAACACCTGCCACTTTGCTGCAATCAATGTCTTGCAACAATGACAGTTCCACTGCATCTGAGCCATTAGAAGATCTCCAGATTGATGAAAGGGTTAGAGCTTTGTTAAAAGGTTTTACCGTCATTCCTGGCAGGGAGCTGGAGACTCTGGGGGGTACTTTTCTATATCTATGATTCTTATTTCTATATCTACGATTCTTATTGACCTTTCCTTCCATTGGGATAATTGGTTTTTATTATTGCCTCACATGCTGTGGAATTTTATTATCTTGCAGAAGTTTTGCAGGTGTCGTTTGAGCATGCACAGTGGGAGAAATTGGGAGCTGAAGGTACAACTTTTATTTGTATTTGATTAATTTATCTATCTATTTATTTATTTCTGCTACAACCCTTACCATTTAGAGCTGTTTTTTGTGACACTCCTCTTCTAATAAGTGCCTGGTACTGGTAACTTGGCATCTATTTGCTTTGCTGCTGACAAATACATTATATGATAAACAATATGGTACATCAAGAAATTGAATCATGCACAGATTTAGTATTTAGTTTGTTGTTAAATGATTTTGAATTTCATTTTACCATCAGTTGTCATTGTGATACAGGTGGTTTTGGTGTATTAATTCTTTGATCAACCTAGGAAATTCCATTGCCCAGTAATAGACCTGATTAGTTGATATTGATATCTATTTCCCATTTTTTAATTGTTCAGAACTGATGTCTTTATTGCAATCCTGACTTAAGAGTTACAATTGATTCTTAATGTCTGAAAGTGAACTGTGAAATTTCATGCTACTTAAATTAACAAATCTGCGTAATCATTACTGAAATTAAAAAATTATATTGCAGTGTGCCATCATGAGTTGGGACAATATAATTTTTGTAAGCAAATGATATATACAAACTGTTAATTGTTTTTTTTTGTTTATATATTATATATAAAAGCGCTAAAAAAGTGTGAACCATAACTGATGGCATTAGAAGTTGGTAGAATAAGATTTTTAATATAGATGCATATGGACAAGTTTAGCTGCTAAGGTATTGCCTGCAGAATCTGTCTATTTGCCAAGAGTTTAGGGGATGTTCTTTGAACCCATTTTTCTGACATTTTCTTTTAAACCTCATGATCTGTTGAGCCCTTCCTAGCTCCTTTTCTTTGAAGACACTTAGCCCTCTAACCGATTAAGGGTTTGCAGGATAAGAGTTGAGTAGGCTCAAGTCCAAATTTGCTGCTGTGTTTGTGCATAAGTTGATAAAGCTCAAATTCAAGTCATTATGTTACTTTTCAGGTCCAAGTATAGGCCAAGAATTTTTACGCAATGTTTTAAAAGGCTAAAGGCGGTTTTGAGGTGTTTTGTTCAAATGAGGTGAAGCAGAAGCCTCATGCTGAACAAGGCATAAGCCTCAATTTTAATAATAATAAAAAGAAAAAAATCTTAAAAAAAAAAAAAGTACTGATAAAATCACATGAAAGATAAATAATAATAAAAATCATACAATATATAATAATTGAATTAATTGTATGTCATTTTCAATAGCTTCTAATTTAGGTTTTTGTTTTTTTTTTTGTTTTTTTGTCTTTTCTAAAATCCAACTCTCTCTCATGCATTTATCACATGATCTTCTAAACTACCATCACTATTATTAGTAGGATCCTTTAATGAATCATAGTTTTATCCAATTGTTGTCTATCAAAAAAATAAAAAATTATATCCAATTGCTCTATTATCCTCTTCATCAATGTTAATGTCAATCTGTTTTTCTTCCTTATTCATTAATTACAATGGATTTTTTTTTCCTTTATCCATCAATAATAAGATAATGATTATATATATGCTTGGTCACTACAGTGACCAACAATTATTTTTCCTTCCCAATCTCTTCCTTGTATTTCCATTTAAAGGATTAATTGGTAGTCAACTAAGCAAGCCCTTATTTTTTTCAAAAGGTTTAGCCGTAATCTTGAATGCAAGGAAAAACTTATAAATCTATACCAAAACGCCATAAAAGCATAAATATTGAGGCATAAACCTCTTAACAAATGTATACAAAAAGCCGATAAAGACCCTAAACCCATTAAAACCTTTTGAATGTTTGAGGCTTAAGCCCCAATAGCCTTGAGGCTATACCCTCAAGGCTATAAGCCTCATTACTCTCTATTGAGGCTATAGACTCAAGGCTAATTTGCATAGCCCTGCCTCAAGGCCTAAGCCTCAATAGCTTTTTAAAATATTATTTTTATGTTTCACTGCAGAGCATGAAAGTTGATGCACACATAATATATGAAATTCAAAGAAATATTGTATTAATCCCCTGTGTTCTTGAATGTTTTTAAATATGTAGTCTTACTTTCTTAAAGTTGAAACCTTCAGTATTTAAGTTTTGAAAAATATAACATGCTCATGGATGAATATTTTTCAACTTCTCATTTTTGGCACATGCAGGCTTATCCTGGCATCAACCTCGCATTGGGGAACAGTTTGATCAAAGAACAGACGAATTTTCCAGATACCCAGAAATCACATCAAAAGAAGCTTCAGATTCTAGGTCAAGCACATCCTCTGACAAGGATTATGCCTTTGCCTTTGGTGATTTTAGTGACTGGTTTTCTGCACGATGGGCATCCAAGGGTGGGGACTGGAAGAGAAATGATGAGTCTGCCCAAGATAGATTGTCGAGAAAGAAACTTGTATTAAATGATGGTTACCCACTGTGCCAGATGCCAAAATCTGGGTATGAGGACCCTCGGTGGCATCGGAAAGATGAGTTGTACTATCCTTCACACGGTAGAAAGCTTGACCTCCCAATTTGGGCTTTTTCCTGGCCAGATGAGAGGAGTGATAGCAATAGTGCAAGCAGAGCAAGTCAAATTAAGCCTGTTGTCAGGGGAGTGAAAGGAAGCATGCTACCAGTAGTTAGGATAAATGCATGCGTTTCTGAGCCCCCTGCTAAAGTGCGAGGGAAGGATAGGTACTCTTCGAGGTCTGCTCGGGCTTACTCTTCAACAACTGATGTCAAGAGATCATCTGCAGAAAGTGCTTCTCATTCAAAAAGTGTTAGTGAAAATGATTCTCAGGGTTCTTGGAAGTGCATCACATCCATTAACACTCCAAAAGACCGTCTTTGCACAGCGGAGGACTTACAATTACATTTGGGTGACTGGTATTATCTTGATGGTGCTGGACATGAGCAAGGGCCCTCATCATTTTCAGAGCTCCAGGCTTTAGTTGATCAAGGTTCAATCCAGAAGCATAGCAGTGTTTTTAGGAAAAATGATAAAATTTGGGTTCCAATTACCTCTGCTGCAGATGTTCCTGATGCTGCTGTTAAAATCCAACCACAGAATAATGTAACTTCTACTGATTGTTCTGGACCTTCTCTTGCGCAGTCACTGGCTGGTGCAATTGGTGGAAACAACACAATTTCCAGATCATTGCACAGCTTACATCCTCAATTCATTGGTTATACCTGTGGGAAGCTACATGAATTGGTTATGAAATCATACAAGAGCCGTGAGTTTGCTGCTGCTATAAATGAGGTTTTGGATCCATGGATCAATTCAAAACAGCCAAAGAAAGAAATGGCTAATTCAGCTGTTAGTAACAGTTCTCTTCATGATTTGAACAAATTCCGGACATCAGGTATGAGTGAGTTCTTCAGAATTTGAGTAGGACCATGGTTTTTTTGCTTGCAGAAAGGAAAACTAAGCTTAGCTTGATGTATGATAATCTTCCTTTCATTCTGATGCCATATTTGTGGTGCACATTCTAGGAATGGGTATTCCACTTAATCTCCTGCATAGGATTTTTCACTGGTCAGATATTTTTCTACGGTTGATTGAAATATGTCGGGATAAATTGTGGCTGGAACATAAAGATTTACGGAGCCCTATGTAATGGTTTATTTCTTTGATTCTTGAGAAATGTAGTTTTCCTTGAATTGGATGCCCAACTTATTTATTTTTTAATTATAAATTATTTGTCTCTACTGATTATGTGCCTTTTAAAAAAAAAAAAAGAAATCTTTTTTATTTATACAAATTACTCAAAGTCTTATACTATTTTAAAGTAAAACAATATATCTCCTCTTGTTAGTGCACATTATCTTGTGGCCTTACATGCCATACTTTTGTTGCTTTTACTGTATTTACCATATTGTCATCAGGATTTCCTATTCTCTGGGTCCATCTGACTTTCCTGTACTCAATGATTTGTTCCTACTAAAAAATTTCGACACTGTATTATATCTGTTCCTTCTGTTCCTGGGATCGTCTCAGTTTTGTTGAGTATAGAATTATTATTATTATTTTTTAATCTTCCACATGCTAAGATTTCTCCTTATGGTTGTAAAACCGCTGAAGGTGAAGTTATTTAATGTATAAAGGTCACATTTGTGCAGGAATAAGAGGCCGGTGGCTGGTTGATGGAAGTGAAGATGACTATGAAATGGAAGAAGATGTACTACTAGTTCAGAAGGATGAATCCACATTTGAAGATTTGTGTAGTGATGCTACTTTCTACCAAGAAGACATTGCACTTGCTGAAATGGGCTCAGAAAATTGGGGTTTACTGGATGGTAATGTGCTGGCACGAGTCTTCCATTTTCTGAGAACTGATGTAAAATCCCTTGCTTTTGCTGCTTTGACTTGTAAACATTGGAGAGCTGCAGTAAGGTTCTACAAGGGTGTTTCCAGGCAGGTTGATTTGTCATCTGTTGGCTCTCTCTGCACTGACTCTACAATTTGGAGCATGATAGTAAGTTTTCACTTTTTCTTTTTCCACCCTGGGTTGGGGATTGGTATTACAAGACATTGGAAATTCATTTCTAAAATTTTAATTTGCTTGTTTGCTCTGCAGAATGGTTACAACAAGGAAAGGATAACCTCTATGATTCTAATTGGTTGCACAAACATAACACCAGGCATGCTTGAAGACGTTCTTGGTTCTTTTCCTTCTTTATCTTCTATAGATATTAGAGGTTGCAGCCAGTTTTGGGAGTTGGCGGATAAATTTTCAAACCTAAACTGGATCAAGAGCCGAATCCGTGTAATGAAGGTCTTTGAGGAGTCATACTCTAAAATAAAGGCTCTTAAACAGATAACTGAAAGACCATCTGTATCTAAACCATTAAAGGGTATGGGTAGTCATGTTGATGATTCCAGTGAACTGAAAGAGTATTTTGATAGTGTGGATAGGAGAGAATCAGCTAGCCAATCATTCCGTCGTAGCTATTACAAACGTTCAAAACTGTTTGATGCCAGAAGGTCCTCATCAATCCTGTCTAGAGATGCCCGAATGAGGCGTTGGTCCATCAAGAACTCTGAAAATGGATATAAGAGAATGGAAGAATTTCTTGCTTCAAGCCTGAGGGACATCATGAAGGAGAATACCTTTGATTTCTTTGTGCCCAAGGTGCTGTCAGTCATTTGTCTTGGACTTCTTCACTAAGAATTGCCCTCTTCTTTATGTCCTGTACAATATATATCATGTAGGTTTTAACCTTACTGTTTCTCCTTGTTGATCAGGTTGCAGAAATTGAAGACAGAATGAAGAATGGTTATTATGCTGGCCATGGATTGAGCTCTGTCAAAGAGGATATCAGTCGAATGTGCAGGGATGCGATAAAGTGAGATATTTTTTTATTTTTTTATTTTTATTTTACTTTTTATGGCTTCATTTTGTAGCTTTGGTAAAATGACTTTAAGAGTAAGTAAAAGATATAGAACCTTGTAAAATGGTAGAACCATATAGCTTTCATTAAGCAATGAAAGCCCTAGAAGTTGTGATAGTATTGTTGTCAAATAATCTGTTGGTCATTTTCCAATAGGTGGTAATATACTACATGACTGGGAATGGTTTCTCTAGTACAACCTCTTCTTAAACACCCTGAAATGAGAATTTGGATTTTGAGATATAGTATTGAAGTTTGTTTTGTTGTTTTGGTTAAGTTTGGGAGACATCGATTCCTCTAAATGGGCTTTGCACACTCTTTTAATCTTTTCATTAAACCAACCATCTTTTTTACTTGGCCTTACCTCTGTGTTTATTTATTTATTTCTTTCCTTTTTGTTTTGGATATTTTATTTCTTTTTTACTCAATTGCGTAGTTCATTTCCTTTTTACTTAATTGTATTTTTTGTGCTCTTAGATGTTTTGGGTGTAATTTGTGAGACAATCTGCTTCTTTATTGCTTTCTTTCTTTTTCTCAATCCATTTCTGCAAATGCAGAGCCAAAAATCGGGGTGATTCTGGAAACATGAATCGAATTATTACATTATTTATCCGACTTGCCACATGTTTGGAAGAGGGTTCTAAGTCCTCTAATGGAAGAGAGGAGATGGTGAGGAGGTGGAAAGATGAGTCACCTTCAGGGTTATGCTCTTCTGGGTCCAAGTATAAGAAGAAGCTCAATAAAATAGTGACTGAAAGGAAACACAGGAGCAATGGTGGTTCTGATTATGGAGAGTATGCATCTGATCGAGAAATCAGAAGACGTTTATCCAAATTGAATAAAAAGTCTATGGACTCAGGAAGTGACACATCTGATGACCTTGACAGATCTTCAGAAGGTGGCAGTAGTGGTAGTGAAAGTACTGCTTCAGATACAGAAAGTGACTTGGATTTCCGTTCTGAAGGTGGTGTTGCAGAGTCAAGGGTAGATGGATACTTCACAGCTGATGAGGGTTTATATTCTATGACTGATGACCGGGAATGGGGTGCTCGCATGACTAAAGTTAGCCTTGTGCCTCCTGTCACTAGAAAATATGAAGTCATTGAACAATATGTTATTGTAGCAGATGAGGATGAAGTGCAAAGGAAGATGAAGGTTTCTTTACCTGAGCACTACAATGAGAAGCTCACTGCACAGAAAAATGGCACTGAGGAGTCGGATATGGAGATTCCTGAAGTCAAGGACTATAAGCCTAGAAAACAGCTTGGAGATGAGGTAATAGAACAAGAAGTTTATGGCATAGATCCTTATACTCATAATCTTCTTCTTGACTCAATGCCTGAGGAATTGGATTGGCCACTACTTGAGAAGCATTTGTTTATTGAAGAAGTGCTCCTTTGTACTCTAAATAAGCAAGTTAGGCATTTCACTGGCACTGGAAACACTCCTATGATGTACCATTTGCAGCCTGTTGTTGAAGATATCCAAAAAACTGCTGAAGAAGAACTTGATCTACGAACGTTGAAAATGTGCCAGGGTATTCTGAAGGCCATGAATAGTCGTCCTGATGACAATTATGTTGCTTACAGAAAGGTAACATACATGCATGTTCTAAGAGCCAAATGTCATTCTGTTGTCTTCTTCCTTTTTGTAAACTGGTTGAATTTCTTTTTTCCTATTTTTATCATATTATTCTTTTATCTTATTCTATATCGTTGCTACTGGGTTCCATTGACCAGGGCCTTGGTGTGGTTTGCAACAAAGAAGGCGGCTTTAGTCAGGAGGATTTTGTTGTTGAGTTTTTGGGAGAGGTATGGCTATCATATCCCTTCATGGGAATATTTTCTAGGGCATGTTTCATTTCCTTATTATTGTGGAGTAATGTCTGTTTTCCCATTTGTCTTTACAAAATTATATGTCAAACTGTTTAAAATGTGTCTATTTCTAATGGGTTGCAAAAGCAAGTGGGCATGACTGTAATGCTTCTTGTGGATATAAATTTGTGTTCAGTAAAAGGGTAAAGAGTTCTGATGGTTTTTCCTACAATAATGTGGTATCTTTGGTTGTTAGCTGGTGTATGGTGATCTATCCATATCGGTGCTGATTCCCAAAAGAATTGTGCACAGTTCTTAGTTTCAGACTCTGATTCCACCTTTTGAGTCCATTTTAAGATTGTCAATTTCTTAGGACAAATATTTATATTGCCCTTTATCTTTTTAAAGATGAAAACTCTTTTTTTTGCTGTTTTAGTATGGCTCTAGATGAATTTTAACTGTGTAGGTGAGATTAGCTTATAAAGTCTGTCACCTTGTGGGGTATTAATTGTTCAATGCCTTTATCTGAGGTTGATCATCTGGAATGTTCATGTTCTTGAACCTCTCATTTTAAGAGATCCAAGTATATGACGTAATTCAAACATTGTTTGTACAGCATTTTATTTTTATCGTCACATATTTTATTGAGGAACTTCCAAATTTTGTCCTAAAATATGTTCATCCATGTTTTTATTGCAGGTACTTGTTTTATGATAGTTCTCAGGTTTATTATGCTAGTTTTTTTGTTTGTATTTTTTTAAAACATTTTGAAAATATTTCTGTAGGTTTATCCTGCTTGGAAATGGTTTGAGAAGCAAGATGGAATTCGGTCATTGCAGAAAAACAGTAAAGATCCAGCTCCAGAATTTTACAACATTTATCTTGAGAGGCCAAAGGTACTCTTACATGAACAAGTTTTCTGCCTTGAGCTGCCATGCTTGTATGTCTCTTATTGCTTCCTCAAAACATGCACCTGATTGTGCCTTCCCTTTTGCAGGGTGATGCGGATGGATATGATTTAGTTGTTGTTGATGCGATGCACAAGGCTAACTATGCAAGCCGAATTTGTCACTCATGCAGACCTAATTGTGAAGCAAAGTAACTACTGTTTTCATTCTTTTGCCATTCCTAGTTTTTGTTCTATGTCCCAAGTCATAAACCATTTGAAACCTGTGTTCTTGTACTAGGAAGTGAATGGCCTGTTCCTGTTGATACTCTATATTTGGGAAATATTTATAGAGCAACATAGAAAATGATCTTCAAAATAGGCTAAAAGGGAAAGAGAACTAGAGAATAAAAAATTTCACCCCTATCATGGTTTTCTGATTTTCATTTCCAGTAAATTGCATTTGATTTGGCATTTTTAATATGTCAATACTCAACTGAACTCAAGAAAAACTTACTTCTCACTGTGCATGAGCATCCTCTGGACAAGTGGGTTTTGAGGATTTTCTGCTGCATGAAAGTAGCTCTATCTTAGTGGTTGGGGGGACTAGGAATAAATGTTTAACAATGGAATGGAATGTGGACAATTCCAAATAGGTGTTGAACAGGTTCTGTGTCATTATTCAATCCCTTGGGAGCTCTTGATTGGTGGTGGGTCTTTTTGTTTGGCATATTGTGTTTCATGCCTAGCTCTGTGAAGGGCCTTCTGTGAGGTGATCAAGTAAGGGTGGAAGTGATAAAAGAAATGTTTTGGTGCAAATTTGGTGCAGAATAATAGGAATCTCGAAACTAAGAATTGCCCCTCTTAAATTCATTACCCCTCACAACCAAATCATGCAATGACAATATGAGTGCTTTATAAGAAGAATTTTATTTCCTGAAAGTTTCAGTATTCTTCAAGTTTCTTGAAAATGAAAAATTGATTACCCCAGGAGGCAAATTGTAATGAATCTATATGCTGCATGAGCTTTCCTTCATTTTTTCCTACAGACACATATACATGCATACATTCAGGCATGCATGCATGCATGCACAAATACATATATGTGCATAGTACTTGTTTTTTGATAGATTGATATCTGGTCTACTTATTCTGTACTTACCTATTCTTTCATGAAAGCAGAGTTACTGCTGTAGAAGGTCAGTACCAGATTGGAATCTACACTGTACGCCAAATTCAATATGGTGAGGAGATCACCTTTGATTATAACTCAGTCACAGAGGTGTGTCTTCTGCCTGTCTACCCTACACCTTAAGAAGCTCCTTTTCTTCTTTTCTTTTGGTTGTTTCTAATGATTGGTCTTTTAAAATTGATGCAGAGTAAGGAAGAGTACGAGGCTTCTGTTTGTTTGTGTGGCAGCCAAGTTTGTCGAGGGAGCTATTTGAATCTAACAGGTGAAGGGGCATTTCAAAAGGTACAACCAGAAACTCCCAAGTCATTTTCCTTCTGCATTTGCATTCCAGTTTAACTCAACTGCAGGTGTCCAAAGTGAAGAAGGATAACAACTTTGGGGTGTTCTTGGGTTGAAAGTAGTGTAAAAGGCCTTCCTAGAAAAACGAAAGAAAAAAATGAGGAAAAAAGTCCTTCCAGTTTAACTCTCAACTTCAGGTGTCCAAAGTAAAGAAGGATAACAACTTTGGGGTGTTCTCAGGTGGTTTTGGGTTTAAAGTAGTGTAAAGGCCTTCCTAGCCTATCAAAAAGAAAATGGTCCTTCCTGATCAGTATTTGCAAAATGTTGACTATCTCATTGAGGTCGATGTAGCCTACTGGATATGATTGCAAGTTTCCTGGCATAAATTTCACAAGCCACTTTCCATTAACTGGAGTATAATTTTCATCAGGTACTGAAGGAGTGTCATGGAATTCTGGATCGGTATCAAATGATGTTTGAGGCTTGTGAATTAAATATGGTATCTGAAGAAGACTACATAGACTTGGGAAGGGCTGGCTTGGGCAGTTGTTTGCTTGGTGGGTTGCCTGATTGGCTAATTGCTTATGCAGCTCGCCTGGTATGTATATTTATTTCCTTCTTTTTTCATTCATTGATTAACCTTTTGAACTTACATTTTCTGACACACCTATTTGGATGAAGGTGAGGTTTATAAATTTTGAAAGAACAAAGCTTCCGGAGGAGATTTTAAGGCATAGTTTGGATGAAAAGAGGAAATACTTTGCAGATATCAGTCTTGAGGTTGAAAAAAGTGATGCTGAGCTTCAGGTGAATGCTGTTGACTCCAACTTATTCATCTCCCTTATCTGTCTCTCTGTGGTGTAATGTACCCTGCGTCAGTTTGTCATGCACTTCTTGATATGCATTTGTAAGGATATGCTTGCTGTTTCTTTGTGGATATTCATCATGTCTCTTTGATTGGAGCAGGCTGAAGGTGTTTACAACCAAAGGCTTCAAAATTTGGCTCTTACTCTGGATAAGGTGGGTGCTTTTTATTTTGTAGAGAAGCTATTTATCCTTCTTACTTCTCTCTTTTGTCTTCTGTGAAATGGAGCATCTTTTGTCTATTAAAACCATTGGGTGCTGAAGCCCAGTATGATTCATGAGAGGTGAATGATGGTTAATATCGTCATGGATGAAACTTGCAATGGAGATTTTCAGAACAAAAAATAATGCAAACCCAGTTGTTTGGAACCAAAATATAAAATTAGAACTATACAAAATCACTGGATTATTCTACACATTCTTTTTACTGTCTATCACTTTGTTAGGAATATTTGGATCTGTTAGTCTTTACTCTCAACTTGACATCCATGCGTTCATGATATTCTATTCTTAACGAGGTATTATTGCTCAAATTCTAGATTCATTACATATAGATCAACCATGACACTTAATTTCTTTGCTTGGTAAAAAAATTTTGAAATTTGTTTCACAGGTGAGGTATGTCATGAGATGTGTTTTTGGTGACCCTAAGAAAGCTCCACCTCCTTTGGAGAGGCTCAGTGCTGAAGAAGTAGTTTCCTTCCTTTGGAATGGAGAGGGATCACTAGTTGAGGAACTTCTTCAGTGCATGGCTCCTCATATGGAAGATGGTATGTTGAGTGAGCTCAAGCCCAAGATTCGTGCACATGATCCATCTGGCTCTGATGACATTCACAAAGAACTTCAGAAATCTCTGCTGTGGTTAGCATCCTTAATTCTTTTAAGCCTTTATCATCAGATTTTAAGCTTCTGTTTTTTTTTTTTTGGTTTTTTTTATATTTTTTTCCTTGCATGTCATGCTGCAAATTGTAGTTTCTGGAAACTTAAGTTTCTGGTGGTAACCATTTCCCTGAGCCCATTTTGGAAGCTGGGAGGGAATTTGAGGAATGTAAGAGGAAACCTTTTGGAAATGATTTGGGTACCCTTGGAGGACATTCTAGAAAATATTCAGAAACTCTTGGATAACTTACAGGAGATTTTGTGGAAGCTCTGAGGACATCCTTGTGTTACTTGCGAGAAACTTGTTCCCCATAACCACAAGACTCCCTCTTTTTACATGTTTTTTAAGTTCATCTGCAATAATTGATAAAAAATTTCTAACAGTTTAGTTGTTCCCTAAAATTTAGATTTTGGTTTCCAATATGAACTTTCTTGGATTCATGTTCATATATCTAAGTTTCCTGTTAGTTCCTCATTTGATTTCAAATTATTTCTCATGTCACATATCCCCTATATTTTCTGAACTGCATTTCTGGCTTTTGTTTCCTTTTCTCTTTTCTAACTATTGCCACAACCCTGTATAACATGGAATTTTTATGAAACTTGTTCTTTCTCTCTTAGGTTGAGGGATGAAGTTCGAAACCTTCCATGTAATTACAAGTGTCGGCATGATGCAGCTGCTGACTTGATCCACATTTACGCTTATACCAAGTGCTTCTTTAGAGTACGGGTGAGTTTTGTTATCAAGCAGTGTAATTTTTGGGATTTCTGGGAACTGTGTTTGTCTTGCATAGGATTGTCTTGCTTGTCTTCTGATTGATTCAAAGCAAATTTTTTACTATTGCATGCAGGAATACAAATCTGTAACTTCTCCACCAGTTTATATTAGCCCTCTTGATCTTGGCCCCAAGTACAGTGATAAACTAGGGTCAGGTATCCAGGAGTATTGCAAAACATATGGTGAGAACTATTGTTTAGGACAGCTGATTTATTGGCATAACCAGACTAATGCTGATCCAGATTGTAACCTAGCCCGAGCGAGTAGGGGTTGTTTGTCATTACCTGACATTGGTTCGTTCTATGCCAAGGTTCAGAAGCCATCACGACAGCGTGTTTATGGCCCAAGAACTCTCAGATTTATGCTGGCAAGGATGGTAAGTTCTTATGTTCACTCCAACGTATGTCTAGATCAAATTACTCCTGGCATCAGTTATAACCTCATGTGTACTCTGCCAATTGATTGGATATCCTACTGAACATATAATGTAGTCTATTTAATCCATAACCATGTGAAAAAATTAAATGAACTCGAGTTTTGAGGGTTTTATTCATAGGATAATTTTTATTCCCAATGAACTTGATATTTGGCATACATGATGACTAGCCCTGCAGTCCATTGGTAAACTTGAAGAAGCCGCCCCCCATATGGTTATTAATGGTGTGAAAATAGCGTATATTTATACTTGTTTAATATTTTATCATATGGTGTGTGTTTTATGTTTTCTGAATTACTGCATAACCCAACCCACAAGAACCTACCTATGTTGGGAAGGGACTTTACCCTGTTGTGGCTTGGATCATTCCATATTGAGTGGTTGCCAGACTGATTTTTACTCTCTGAGCTCCTAGTAGAGTTTTAGCTGCTTATCTGACATGGTTATGTTGTTTCATCAGGAAAAACAGCCTCAGAGGCAGTGGCCCAAGGATCGGATATGGTCATTCAAGAGTTGTCCAAAAATTTTTGGCAGTCCGATGCTGGATGCCGTGTTGCATAATTCTCCATTGGACAGAGAGATGCTGCATTGGCTGAAGAATAGACCCGCCACATTCCAGGCCATGTGGGATAGATGAACGAACCATTGTAGGTGTTGATGAGAAAGCGACAATGGGATTCTTAACCAGTGCTTGGTTTATGATTTGGAATGACTTGTCATGGCTTCAAGGCTGCCACACATTTGGCCGAAGAAGAGAGAGAAACAGAGCTTGCCATCTCTCGCTCGGTGATACGGACGAACTTTTTGCAGGGGGCTTGGGTAAAGAAGCAATATTTTGGAATGATCCCTCGGGTATTATTAGTTCACAGCTGCCCCTTTTAACGTGGGAGTTGGTAGTCATTTCCAAGAATAGTCCATAGGGTTCCTTGCGCTGCTTTATCCTCAATTCTTGTGTACAGTTTTTGCTTATTCATCTTCGTAATTTGTATTCATTATTATTAGGGCATTTTTCTGGTTCTTTAATTTAAGTAGAAAAAAAGGAAAGATGAAAGCAAAGAAAAAGGTATTTGAAGGCAGTTCCCCATCTTTGATGTCTCTGTTCTTCTCCCATTTTTCTTTTTCTTCTTATCTTTATATAAACTTTTTCATTAATATTTCCATTTGTGATTCATGCTAATTGTTATCAACTTCTACCATTGGCGGAGCTCATCAGCACTATGTGACAACACTGGCAATGCCAGGCAGCACGTGTTAAACCCACTCACCCCCATAAACGTTATCATTCCCTTCTTCTGTCGTTAGCTAATCAGTTACGATTTCCCTAAAACGCCCTCCACTTTATAACTAACCGCTTTGCTTTACATCACGCTGCATACGTTACTCGTCCTATCTGGTCTCCACCTCATCCCATTACCTTCATCCAACGGTGCATATTCACCGCAGCTTCCAAAGTTCAAATGCCAAAAATTGCGAGGGAGAGCGAAAAGGCTGCTTCCGGTCACCTGAACCGACAATAAACGGCAGTGCCGTCGCCAGCTGTCGGTTACCTTTACTCGCACAATCATTCTCGATCTTGTAGCCGCTCAACCGGTCCTGTACGGACATTCTGCCCCTATATGAATTTGACACGTGTCTCCCCTTGTTAGCTTATATAATCGCCGCACTTTGTGCCTAGGGACTTTCTCAGGGTTCTTTTCTCTCTCTCTCTCTCTTCCGCTTTGTTTTTCCTTTTTTTCCCATTTTTTTTGGGGGGTGGGGTCTTGAAATTTTAACGTATGCAGAGGGATTTGCAAGCGAGTTTGCCCACCGGTGAGGGTTCTGGGGCTTACCCTATGGCCTTCGCTGGACAAACTACAGATGATTTTTGCTTCAACGCCATGTTTTCAGGGGTCAGTCTTCAGACATTTGTCAGCCTTAATCAGGAGAAGAGCCTGGGTTCTTTACCGGACTACGGAACCAGCACTTTTCCGGTGACCGATGCGACTGGTTTTGGTTTTTCCAGCGAGGATTTCACGGCGTTGCATCAGAAACAGGTTGGCGAGTGCTCGAAGCAGCTCAAAATGCCGAAGAAAGAGCTGGTGGAGAATGAAGAGAAGACGGACAAGTCTAGTGAGCCATTTACATTCACCTCCAACGCCTCAGATACTTTTCCTATTCTTTGTGACTCGAGCTTTCAACATTTGCCGGAACTCCGCTCTGTCGAACAGTTTTCTACTCATGCCGAGTCGTCTCACAAACGCGTCCGATCCTACTCGCCGACCGACTCGTACACGCTCGACGCCATAGTGAAGAGCTTCAAGCTATCGAACTGCTTCTCCGCACCGTACAGATGGCCGGACCCTCCTCCTCCGCCGGTGGTGCCGCAGAGCAGTCTAGCGAGGCAGAGGCGGCAGAAAATCAGCGACAAGACTCGATGCTTGCAGAAGCTGATGCCGTGGGACAAGAAGATGGACATGGCGACGATGCTCGAAGAGGCCTACAAGTACATCAAGTTCCTCCAGGCGCAGATCAGAGCACTGCAATCCATGCCATGCGACTCCAACTTCGTTCCGCACGACCCTATCAACGACACCGGCCCCTTCGGCGGACTGACGCGGCTCAACCGGCAACAGCTGCTTCAGGTTCTGGTGAACTCGCCAGTGGCTCAAACGATGCTATACTCGAGGGGATGCTGCGTCTTCTCTCTGGAGCAGTTGATCCTGCTGAAGAAGTTAGCCGAGAGCAGGCTTCTTCTCCAGCACTTGCTCTTCGATCCTTCCAAGCTCTCCTGAACTATTCATGGTGATCAAACGTGCTGCTCACTCGCGCGGGTTACGTTTCGGATGCTTTGCGAATCTCGGGTTTTGTTTAACCGGGTTCGGATCTTGGGAATCTCATGGGTATGTTAGCGTCTTCTCCTTCCTTTATTTTTTCAATTTTGTTTTAAATAGACACAGTAGATGAACAAAGTTGAAGAATATTTGTCTAGTTCTTGAAACTTCTGGGTTAGAATTTTTCACGTAAGGGAATTGTAGGAACTTATATGGATGAAAATTTTCAGTTTGCAGAGGAAAATTTTGGCTCATGCCTTTTTCCCTCTCTTCTGGGCTCGTGGATAAAAATGGTCCTTTCCAATGATGTCCCATTCAAATCCTTGCGCTACACACATGGGCTCTTCTGGGCTTGAGTTTCATCTTTTTGGGCCTTGCTTGAGGGTCAAATTCTATCCTATGTGAGGCCCAGTGGCCTGAATATTTCTGCAATCGGCAGTCAGACCACCTCGGACTTGGGCCTGCTTTGACCAGGGCCATATGGGTTGCAGAGCCCAATGTACATCCCTATATTTTAGAAAATTGGTTAAATGGTAAGTCATGATTGAATATGATAAAAAATGTTATCATTTATTGAAGGTAAAAGTTTAATGATATGCTATTAATTTTTATTATTAGTTTATTCTTGTAATAAAAATAAAGTTATCCAAGAACCCATTTTGGTTGATTTATTGAATATATAAAATAAAACTTCACGTTTTAATTAATTTATATTGTAATGAAATTTCTTTTAAAATAATATCCTTTATTCTTATTTATTTAATATAATATATTTATTATTCTAAACAAAATCTATTTAATTCATTTATAAGAATTAAACTTTTTTTATCAAAGGGATAACAAAAAATTTGAAGTCATAATTTTATTTCTTTAAATGAATTTGATAAAAAATAAAAATGATAATGAAATAAATATATTATTTTTATTATAAAGAACATGCTAGCAAATTAATAGATATTGAAATTCATATAAAGATATAAAGAACAAAATTATTAATTAACAATTTTGTACACCTTTGTGAAGTTCATAGAACCAATAATTATGTGAAAAATACTTTATGGCTATGAAAATATTGTGTTATCATGCATAACTAAAAGTTATATAATTATTATTACTCTGAAAAAAGATTTATTCTAAAATATTTGTCTCCTTAATTTTACAACATATATATTAATGTATAAAGTAAACTTGATTATAGGCTATAGGAGAGATAAAATTATGTTAATTGTGATTCATATAATCCCATGTGAATGACACCATACATTTTGTCAGATCCAAAAGAATCCAATATGACCGACATGGTCCTCGGGATGAACAATAATACATAAACTTATTACAAGTCATGTAAACATATATTATAAAACTAAAAGTTTTTACTTAATGACTAGTTTATCTGTACCCTCAAAGGATAGTATGACATATTGTGTAAACTATTATTTAGATAAAACAAATCTTCCCATTGGTAGGGGAGAAAGTTAATTCTAGAAAAATGACATGAAATTTCGTGGAATTTTTTATACTAGTGAATATGATAAATTAATGTCCTAAAGGATAATTAATTGACATAGTAGTAGACACATGTTTTGTAGCATGGTAAAATAATTGAAGCAAAAACTAATGTCTTGATAGGATAAGTAGTTATTATAATGACAAAAAAATCCAAGGTACGTCTGAAGTGTGGTAGATTTGTCATTCCAAATGGTTTGATTTCTTGCAAAAAGAAAACATAAGGAAAAACACATGAAAAAATTGATACTCTTATGCTATGTTTGGTTTCTGAAAAGTTTGAGGGAAAATGCAAGGGAAAGAAAATAGAGGGAAAAAGTAAAAGGAAAGAGAAAGTGAAGGAAAATTAAAAATAGATTTAAAATAAATAAATTATTTTTATAGACTATGTCAAACTTTTTATATTTATTTAATTCTTCTATGTAAATATTAAATAATTTAAAAATATACGAATCTCTTAATAATTTTAATTATATTTAACTTTCTTTTGTATTTTTTTTATAAGAAAACTAAATATGAGAAAATCATTTTCCTTAACATTTTTTTTTCTTTCCCTAATATTTTCTGGGAAGCAAATATATCGTTAAAGAAGTCACAAAATAATTGATAAGTTAGATATTGAGAAACTTGTAGCCCTTAAAAGAGGTGTACAACTGAAACGGATAGCCTTTGAAGAGGCACATATTAAATAAATAACAACTAAAGATATACAAATTAAATAAATGGTCTCCTGAAGAGGCAAGGATACCTCCATATATAAAACTAAAAATTAGGTTATTATGCTATAAAAAAAAAATTACGCCAAAATATTTTTTTTGCAAAGATCTAGTATCAATACATATAATGATTCAATCATATGATTCATAGTCCCTAAAAACTTGATATATAGTTTAGAATGTATATGAATTCATAGATGTTAAAATCTCTCAAGGATTTAAAATGTATGGAATAACCAAGTCTTTGAAGGATTTAAAATACTTGAAGCAAATAATTCTCTGAATAATTAACATACTTGAAGCAAATAATTATTTAAAGGATAAAAAATTTCTAAAACAATGATTGAAAATCCCATATTGTATTCTCAATCAAGTCATGATGATAACATACTTGACCAAATTATATCCTTGTATAGATTAAAGTAGAGGTTTGTAATTGTTACAATGTTATTAGAACTCTTGAAAAGTTTATAAGAGTGGTTAATTATCTAATGAAAGATCTTGGAAAACTAAAATTTTGTCTTAATTTGCAAATCGAATACTTGTGAAATGGAATATTAGGCCATCCGTTAGCATACATAGAAAGTCATAAAGCACTTTCATGTGAACAAATCACACTCACTTAACTCTCTTATGATTGTTTTTTCACTTGAAGTGAACAAATATATGTTTTATCCCAAAGAAGAAAATGAAAAAGTGTTAGGTTTAGAGATACCATATCTCATAAGAATTGGCATATTGATGTATCTTGCAAATTGTACCCAATCACAATAGCATTTTTTGTGATTCTGCTACTAACATAAAGTTCTACACCAATGCAAAGGCATTGGAATGAGATTAAACATGTATTACAATATATTTGTAGAACAACTTACATGAGTTCATTTTATTTAAAAAGAGAAGAATCTCACTTGCTTGGATATGTGGATGTTGGTTATGTTTCAAACCCTGACAAAGCTTGATCTTAAATGAGCTACATATTTACCTATGGTAGTGCAATAATCTCATGAGATCAATCAAACAACCAATGATAGTTGCTTTTTCAAATCATTTAAAGGTATTTTCAATTCAATTTATGAAGCAAGTCGTGAATAAATAACTAAAGTCAATGATCCAATATATTCAAAAATCACGTGGATTATCCTCCATTAAAGATAATGTTATTAAGTTATATGAAGATAATGTTGCTTAGTATGCATAAATTAAAAGAGAATTTATAAAAGGTGATAAAATTAAACATATCTCCAAATTCTTCTATACTCACAAGCTCTAAGAAAACAATGAAATTAATCTTCAAAAGATCTAATCATATGATAATCTAATAGATCTATTTACAAAAATATTACCATTGACTACATTGAAAAAATTAATTAAAATATGATATTGGAATGCAAGGAACGAGAGATTAGTCTGTTAAAGTGTTAAAGAAAACATATATCATTATGTTTATATGAGGGAGAAAATACTAATATGAATATATTGTATTCTTTTTTCCTTCATTCAGGTTTTATCCCATTAAGTTTTATTGATAAGGTTTTTAATGAGATATTTTTAATGGTCAAATAATTTTAAAAACTTTATATTTTTTCCTCTTCACTAGGGTTTTCCCATTGGATTTTTCCTATTAAAGTTTTAATATGATATATTCTTATGATAATTAAGGGAGAGTGTTATAAAACATGAAAATTTATCATATTGAGAACTTGTGGATGTTCATCTATATTTTCCTATCTTTTAAGGGAGACTTGGTCTGCTAATAAAATTTTATTCTATTTTTCTTTCAGCATTTCAATTTATAATTAATCTTCTAGTTTCTTCTTCTAATTCTTTTATTTTACAACAATATTTTCATTATTTTCAAAATTATTTCTAATTTATATAATCAAACAAATTCTCATTTTTTGTTGACATAAAAATTGTTTTATATCCGTCCCAAAAAAATATGAGAAATGAAAGGCCTTCTATCCCTTGTATTCTTTGAAGGAATTATATTTGTAACAAAGGGATAACATAATCTGAATATTTGAATTAAAAAAAAAATTGAATATTTTTGTTTAAAACAGATTATATTTCATGTTTATAAAAAATAGAAGTTATTTTTCAAAATATGTGAGTACCTCATCCATTTTAATTAAATAACCTTTTTTTTATCAAAAAAACCCAAAAAAGAAAAAAAAGAAAAAAAGAAAGGAAAAACAAAAACAAAACCCCTCATTCCTCATATTTGGTTGGAATAGATAGAGAATAAAAAGGAAAGTAAGATAGAGAAATTTTCTTGAATCCTGTTTGTTTCATTTCTCCCATCTTTCGCCCTACCAGTGGGAATCAGCTTAAAAGTCAAAAATACTCAAAATGATTACCCACCGATTCTTCTTTTGTCATTGTTGGATGCCTAGGGCACCACATCTATGAGCTGGTTATATACCCTACTTTCCTTGTACCCCATCAATGGAATCCAAGACAGCAAGAAAAGAAAGAATAAGAAGAAAAAAGGAGATGAAAAAAAAAAAAAATGAAAAAAGAAAACTAAAGTCGAATTGGAACGGTGTGGACAAAAGAAACTTTTACCCTTACATTATTTATCTCCACCTTCTCACTTTATCATTCCAATATCAATCAATCCTCCTTATATATTATATCCTTGTTCACACTACCAACTTCCCCCATCAAACCCCACTCCTCCTCCTCCTCTCCTTCCCTCTTCACCCACAAAAATGGCTAAACTTTGTGGTTTATTTGTCTGTATGTTGATTGTTGCCATGGATGTAGGAGCAGGCATCCTAGGCATCGAAGCAGAAGTTGCTCAAAACAAGGTGTGTTCTTCTTCTCCTTCTTCTTCTAGTTTAGATTTACAAAAAAAAAGAGTAAAGTTTTTGAAGTTATGAATGTTGTTTTTTTTCTTTTTGGGTCTAGGTTAAGCATTTGAGGCTGTGGATATTTGAGTGTAGAGAGCCCAGTGAGGATGCCTTCAAGCTAGGGTTAGCTGCAGCAGCCCTTCTGGCCTTTGCCCACATTCTTTCAAACTTGCTTGGTGGCTGCATGTGCATCTGCAGCCAAGAAGACTTCCAGAAGGCCTCCCCCAACAGGCAACTCTCAGTGGTTTGCCTCGTTTTCTCTTGGTATATATACCTCCCTCTCTTTGAATTTTTGCAAAAAATTTCATTTGGGTATTGCTTGATCATCCAAGACTTTGATTCAAAATGATTCAAAACCCATACTCTCATGGCATGTAACCTTTTTCAGAAAGTGTGGGTCAACAGTAATCTTGTTTGGGTGTGAATTATTGGTATGATTCTATGCATTGTTTCTAATTTTCTATCCCACTGATTGTGGGCAAGGAAGATCATATTTGATTTTGATTTTTTTAATTTTTTGGAATGATTGATCAGGATAATATTAGCCGTTGGATTCTCCATGCTGGTGATAGGGACATTGTCAAACCACAAGTCAAGGACTTCCTGTGGCTTCTCACACCATCACTTTCTGTCCATTGGAGGCATTCTGTGTTTTGTGCATGCCCTCTTTTGTGTTGCTTATTACGTTTCTGCCACAGCCGCTCTCAATGAAGAAAAGCATGGTGGTCATGCTTAAGCTTAACCCCCACTTTTTTACTTTTTTCTTTTTCTTAGAACTTTACTAATCTCTCTCTCTCTCTCTCTCTTTCTCTCTATCAAGCTAGAATGACACTTGTAAACTTTCATCAACTCACACTTCTTCCTTTCTTTCTCCATGTCCGTAAAAAATTGAACTAATTTCTTTTCATTTTGCAGACCTTTATTAGTTGTGTCACTTGTTCTCCTACTTCTAATATGATTTCTTTGATCATGTGATATTAGATAGATGCTATGACTATGTTACCTGTGGTGAACTTAGGATATATGCAATATAATTTAGTCATCTTCAATTACAAAATAGTATTAATTGTTGCTTTATGATTCGTATCATATTGATGTGATTAAATTAGTCATAAGAAATCAATTCCTATGCTTTTTCGAGTATTCATGATACTCAACTTCTACTTATTGTAAAAATATTTTGCTTTTATCAAATATAATTTTCAAAGATTTGACAACTACGATGAACATAAATTAATTAATATTAGTGAAAAATAACGTTGTGGTATCAGAAAAGGTTGTTCAAAGAGTTGGTTTTGAAGAAAGCAACATTATACTTATTCGTTCCTTTGTTTAGAGTATCATAAAAGACATTAGCTTTATCCCTTGCCTAATCTAGGATAGGATGATACCAAGGCATGGTTTCTCCATAAGGCATCATAAGTAGTATATCTTCATCTATACTCAATTCAAAATATAGGAGGAGCCTCCTTATGCTTAATTAAGATTTTAGCTTTCAATTTTAGGTCCATGTGTATATTGGGCCCTTAAAATTTCATTGGTTCTGGGCTTGGGCCTCGTACTCACACATAAGCCTCCATTATCTCTCTTCAAGTCCATGGGCTTTAGATATTGAATTTTAATATAAACTCTTTTTAAAACTTTCATTCATTTTCAACTTGGATCAAATAATTACACCAAATTTAGAGATCTTCGTAAAACCCATTAATCTTTGAGGTGATCATGAAGTAGGGTAATGTTGATTGTCACCAAAAGGAGAGAGAGAGAGAGCCCATTGGGCTGTGTGATTTTGGAAGGATTAGGGATGTAGGGACGTGAGAGTTCGAGCCCATATTTGATTCTTTCTTAATTTTTATTTTGATTTCTTCAACACAAGGACTAAATTTCTATGACAATCAATATCACCAAAATGAGAGAGAGAGAGAGAGAGAGATTTTGGAAGGATTAGGGATGTGAGAGTTAGAGCCCATTTAGATAGTGTTTTGGGCCATGTGAATTTGGAAGGATTAGGGATGTGAGAGTTAGAGCCCATTTGGATAGTGTTTTGGGCCGTGTGATTTTGGAAGGATTAAGGATGTGAGAGTTAGAGCCCATTTGGATAGTGTTTTTGGTAATGTATAATTTAGCAAACAAATTGATTTTTTGAAATAATCATACAACAAGTTATTGTGTAGGAATTCAAGTAATTCTTTAGATTTTTAAAAGTGATTGAAAAGAAGAGCTTCAAGTATTAAAAAGCACTTTTAACCTTCATAAAATCTTTGTTAGATCAATTTTTATACTTCCATTAAAAACACTTTTAATGAGAATTACTTGGTATTTGGTTATAAATGAAAAAAAAAAAAAATGATTGTCTTTAATAATGCATTATTATACACACCGATTTCTTCTAAAAAATATAATACATGATCATATTACGCTTTTATTAATTGAAAGAATAATGAAAGTATAATTTTTATTTTGTTTTCTAATTTTCCTTTCCTATTGTTAATTAGGGGCTTCAAAAAGTTTGATCTTGAATAGTTTGAATTTCATTTGAATTTTGTCTTGATTTAGTTTTGAATCTTGACTTGGGTCTTGGTGTGACTTGGATTTGAGCGTGATTTGGGTCTTGGAATAATTTGGGCGATGGTATAACTTAGACTTTAATGTAGCTTGGGCTTTGGTATGGCTTAAAATTGCTCTTGACTTGATAAATGCCGACTAAAGACTTGAGCAGCTTTCTATGAGATAAAAGATGTTATCTTAACAACTCTTACTTTCAACCTTAAACAACTAGAATTTGATTAGAAGTTTAATTCTAAAATTCAAACACGTAAAAACACTTACGACCATGCTTGTATCATAATTAAAATAGAAATTGCTTTTAACCTTTTCAAAATTACTTCTAAAAGAATTAAAACCATCTAAACAACTCTTAATTTTAAGCCTAAACAAGAAGAATTTGATTTGAAGTTTAATTCTAAAATTCAAACACGTAAAAACACGCTTATGAGTTATGACCATGTATCATAATTGGATTAGAAATTGCTTTTAACCTTTTCAGAATTACTTTCAAATAGGCTATTAATGCTAATACAAAAACGACTTCCAAGTGATTCTTTAAATTTTTAAAAGTGATTTTTAAAACTCCATCAAAAAGCAATTAAAACCATCTTAACAACTCTTAATTCTAAGCAGTTTAATTAATTCTAAAATTCAAACACTTATAAAATAAAAACACATGTTATAATGAGTAAAAGGTGCTTTTAACTTTTGAATGGTTAAACAACCCCCTTCCCTTGTCCAATTTAGGTCACACATGCAATCTAGTGAAAAAATTTTGTTACTATATACTGATTTGAGATTAATAGTCAGGGTTCAGCCCTTCCAAGTAGATGGATCTTTTTATCGACATTGATCACCTTAATTCTAGATTACTACAACTTGTTTGGATTTAAGGCTATGTGGTACCTTCCAAGGTTGAAGAATAGAAAATAAAATAATAAATTGAATCCCAACCCCCTAATATCATGCTATAGATGAATAACATCAAGATTAGGGAACAAAATAATAATAAATGTCAGATATGAAACATTAATAACATGGGATTCAAGTTACATAGGGTGACACGTTTTCTTTTTAAGTCAAATTATTAAATTTTATTAAGTTAATAAATTAATTTATCAAACATTTTTTTAGCAGATATTCAATAAAATTTAAGATTTATTATTTAATGATTTAAATTAATTTTAAATTAAATTATATTCTAGTCTTTAAGTTATATACCAATTAAACCCTTGTAGTTTCAAATCCAAACAAGTAAAATTTAATTCAAATGCATGGAAACACATTTGCAATGTGATTATATATCATTGGATCATACATAACAATGATTGACAGCACATACATTGCATCTATATAGAGCCATGACAATTTGTGGCTTAGTGCATATAATATTCTGATTTGAGGTTAAATTGTCGGACATTCAATGTAAATAGAGTTTGTGATATTTGTTTTCCTTTTATTGAGATTAATTACCTAACTTGATTTGAAGTTTGGATTTTGAAAGGTTGAATAATAGAAAATAAGAAAAAATTAAAATAAGTCGTGTCTTAGCTATTTCTTTTATCATCGTTTTCACTTTATTTCCTATTTTACACTAAGAAGGATAAGTTTAAATAAATATAAAACTTTATATACTTCATTATATTTAAAGTACATTTGATAATGACTATGACACAGTGGTTTTTAATGTTTGGAAACTTTTTTTTTTCTTTTTAATTTTTAGGGATTAGGTGTTTCGTAAAATATATAACAAAATTCATTTTTAACACAAATTAATATTACCTTTTTTATTTTTTATTTTTTGTTTTTTTTTATGTGCCTTATCAAGATAGTAGATGATTTTTGATAAAAGCTTTTACAATATAGAAGTTGGTGTGAAAAATGATGTTGACAACTAATCAAATAACTCTCACTACTACTTTTCAAGACACAAATGGGTGATTTTTAAAGTTTCTCTCATATACATAATAAGATATTTGGTATATCAAATTTTTAATCCAAATCATTCAAAATATGTATTAAATTTAGATCGTTGAATGATGACACATACATATGAGACTATATTATAAATGAATGAAAACAACTTACTAAAAAAAAAAGAAAAAAAAAAGAGATTATAATATAAATAAAAAAATTAAGATATAAAAAATGAGATTACAATATAGAATAATAATATTATGTATAAGATATTAAACAATAAAACTCAATTGTGAGGTAATGAGATTTGAATTCCACATATGATATCATTTGATTGATGATACTTTTCTAACATACATCGATACTCATGACCAAAGCATGTATGCAAGTTGACTCTTCCTTATTTAAGTTGGTCCATAGTTTGGCATGAACAACAAAAAATTACTTGGATTAAAGGGATGACACTCCACCATGGGAGACATTTCTTAAAGTAAAGTCATTAATAAACCTCTATATTGATTTTTTTTATATTACTCATTAGGTCAATTACCATTATAATAATAACAAAGTACAAAATATATATACTCTATATTGATTTTTCTTATTTCATCTTGTCCTTATGTCAATTACCATTATAATAATAACAAAGTACAAAATATATGCACTTTTATTATCTTCTTTCTTGGTACCATTGTTGGTTTAATGTACAATCTGATTCTCCTTTTCATAATTCATATTCTTCATCAAAATTTTCTCACCAAACAAACAAATCGGAATGAAACAAATCCCTACAAATTCACTGCATTTTACTTCCCTCAAATTAAAATTCAAATCTCTCTCTCTCTCTCTCTCTCTCTCTCTCTCTCTCTCTCTCTCAAGTTGGACAATTCAAAAGAAAAAACCAAACCCAAACAAGGGTCAAAAGGATAAATCCAAAAAAAAAAAAAAATTGTGGGAAACAAGGGAGAAAGTAAGAACTAAGGATTAGTTCAACTCATTAATTTAGGAAAAAATTAATGATATATGCTTTTACATCACTAAATTAATGAAGGTAGGTTTTATGTAATTTATTCTTAAAAACACTAGGGGAAAAAACATAAAATAATTAAGAAAAAGTTATTTGATTAAAAAGATGAAATAATCCTCATTTTATAAATCTCATTCTATATTTTTTCAAAGTAAAAATACTCTCAAGAGTATTTATATAGAAGTACGTTATTTTTCAAGTTCAAATATGAGATAAGTTAACTAGATATACGAATTTAGGATAATTTCATCATTTTTAATAAATTAATCAAATAAAAATCAAACTCATGTTTGTCTACCTTGCAAAAACGTCAAATATCTTCAAGACTTGATCTATTTTTCATATTTTTCAAGACTCGTTCTTCATCAGAACACCCTTGTTTGTATTTATTTATTTTAGGTTTTTTTTTTTTTTGGAGTTTTGTTTTGATTGTATGGTTAATTATGTAATTCTTTCTTTATAGTATTGTTTTATGTCATGGTTTTTCTTTTGTTACGTTGAGATTGACTTAGTATATATTTGCATCACATAGCTTTTGAATTCGTAGCACATGGTTGCAATGGAGAGCACCACTGCTAGTCCTAAGCTTTGGTCAGGATTTGACAAAAGAGATTAATTTTTTCTTGACCTTCTGTCATTTATCGTAATCAAGTTCATAAATTTAGAAGACAGAAATTAATCAAGATACATTTTGCAAACTCTCCCTTGATTTAATATTTAAATGACAATATAGTTGCCTTATTGATTGGATCTCCAAGCGAGGAACCTTAGACTCTAGTGCTAAATCATATCAAATGTCGAATGGCTTGATGATGAATGAAGTCAGTCGATCTTCAGTCACCCCAGTTGATGTACCAATGCCACCTCCAACCTGAAAAATACATTGAGCTGTTCTTGCCATGTTCAATGTAGAATTTATCGCGGACTTTGGGAGAGAACTTTTAGCACTTTCTTCATTAAGCTTTTTCCATGAATGACTTATCAGCTGCCCCACTTGATCACGAGCTTGTTCTTCGGATATATGTTTTTCAATCATGAAACATTCGATAGATTTTGCTACATCGCCTCTTGCAATCTCGGCCTAGGATGAGAACAAGAGAAGTTTCAATTTGCAATACCATCTAATCGTCTCTTAACAACAAAATAATTTGGTTTAACGGAATAAGCATAGTTAATATACCGAAGACGTTCCCAAATCATCGCTGAGTCGAGTGATAAAAGATGACCAATAAAATAGATTAGAGGCTTGATCCAAACAATCGTTCAAGTTTCCCTTGGTGACACAATCCATGAGAAGATAGACATGGGTCATCATTCCAGGACCACCCACAGAAGTCCATGCATTTCCCAAGTATTCATCAATGCTTGGCTTGTGCCCACTGTAAAACCATTGCATTTCTATTGAGTATGCTGCACAAAGATTTACCCACTGCAGGAAACATCAATCAGCCAATGTTAGTGAGAAATAATGCTTAAATATTCCAGGACTATACATGTTCATTTTTCTTGAGTATCCGAAATGTTAGCTTAATACCTGATTTCTGATGTAGGGTAAAATATTCAGGCCATGATCTTTTAATGCATCGTAGACCATTTCATTAGCAAAGTTATATGTGGCCAAGTAACATATCTTCATATATTCTGGAAGGTCCTCCAGTGCCTCAATATCCCATCTGCTCACAACAAAGAAAGGTAAAATGATTAAGGCAATTGGCATCCAAGTGTAACACAGAACAAGACATACAAAAGATTAGCAGCTTGTATTATTATGATGTTATATATTTCATACCGATTCACAGCATCTGTAAAACGTCTAAGCTCATCTGGTGATCCATATATGTCATACATGTCATCCACGGCGGAAAATATGCATATGAATTTGGTGAGTCCTATCCTGCATTTGGAGAAATGGGGCTCAGGAGTGAACCCCATTGACCACAAATAGTTCTCCATCAATCGATCCCGAGAAAAGCTTAGGTTCTCCTTAAATCCCAAGTCTGTCCACCACCTAGTGAATCAAGTCTCAAACATGTTAATATGACATGTCAACCTGCTGCCATGAAACAACTGGGGTTTTAATTAGTACAGTTTTACCTTGTTAGCTCCTTCAACTCCTTCTGATATACTGATTGGACTAGATTGTAGTCCAACTTGGCTAGCTCAAGGAGAGCTGAGTTTTTTGTATTGCGCCTTTGATAGATATCGATGAAGTTTCGGGCTTCTAGCCTTGGCATCCTCCAGTGTAAGGGAACTTCCAGGGACTGCTGCACTTGATCAGCTAAATCACCCTCCAAATTCCCAACCAGTCCCTTCAAATGCATGGTACTGAACCTCCTGGCTTCTTCCAAGTCATCTTCTCCCTCTACTCCAAGATGGGAAGCTTCATACAAACTCAAAAGCCCAGCAATATCCTGGCTTATGCCATCCATGAATCTCCCATCTTTACTTCTGAATTTATCGAACACATCTGTTTTCAGAGTCAACAAAAGGCCAAAATTTTCAGGGACTTGCCTCTGATCACAAAAACATTAACTATTACTGTATATAGTTCTACTAAAAAAATGAAGAAAGAAAAAAACCTGAGCTAATTGAATAGCCATGTTGTCGTAGAAGTCTAAATCGCAGTGCAGTTGTGAAAAGATCATAGGTAGTGGTATCATCCAAATGAACAAGATCAATAGCCTCTTTGATCTCCTCCTCCAAATGGTAAGCAACTCCCAACCGTTGAATCGAATCAATGAGTTCTAATCGGGAGGAAGTGTCTCTAGCGTCCTTAATTAGCCTTTTAGCTTCTTCCTTCAAGTCCTCTAATCGGTTGGAAAAGTCGTCAGACTGCAAAACAATTCAAAAGTTCATATGCAAACCTGGTTTACTATGTACATATATGTATATATATGTTACACTTACCGTATAGGGAGTGCTTAAGGACTCAATAAATTTGGGATCCCAAATGCTAGGATGGTAATTAGCCGACCGTCTTTCGGTCACTTGCAACTCATCAATCTTGGATGTGATTGTGAGGTAGGGCAATTCTGATCTCCCTTGTTTGATTCTCATTCTTGGGGGTGCCAGGGCAAAAATTTTACGACAATTGACGGCACCAAAGGCCAAGGGTGAGAGGGATGCGAGAGTAAGTTCCATTGGAGAGCTCTAAGCTAAGTTTCAAACCTAAAGAAGTGAAGATAGGTAGTTGATCTGAATGCTAAGCTCAGACACACCCCACGCATATATATAGCCAAGTTTGGCTAAGGCCTTGGCCTAAATCATGCTTAATAGTATTATCATACATATGACCACGCACCACGTGAAAAGAGATCACTATCCAATGCTAATATTTTTTATCATGTGATTAATTAATTTTGACTCTTTTGAGTAGGGTTGGTTTGGATGCTTGTGATAGAAGAAGTAATTATTACCATTTTAATTTGATTTTTATGATTGGACAATCTATTTTTAAAATGTTTTTTGTTGAAGGTAAGGATAATTTTAATATTTTTTTAAAATTTTAATTGAATAAAAATATTTTTTTTTCCTTGATTAAAACAAAAAAAAGCATGTAATTTTCTACTTCATCAGAATTAGGGTATGTTACGTGTCAAAATGTAAGAGTACTTACAATAGTGATTTCTATTCAAAGATTCTTCAACATCGTGTTGCACGTTCCGTGACTTAACAAAGAGTAAATAAAGATGATAAATTTGTGAGAAATGCATACGGTTGGTAATGATAAGAGAATTTTTTATAAAAGTACGATAATTTTAAAAAATAATTTTTAAATTATTATAATAAGAAAAATAATTTTAAATCTATGGTAGTTTCTATAAGGAATGGATTTTTTTTTTAAATAATTTTTTTTTAAAAGACTATTTATGATATTTAAGAATAGGATTTTTGATGAATGTACTGTTATCGGAAAATTAATTTTTAAAATGCTGTAAAAATAATATTTTATATTTGAAAAGAAGTGTAAACCCATTCTCCCCTGCCCGTTTTTCTTCTGTGTCTCAAAACTCATTTTGTCGACAGCTAGAAAACCTATTTTCCCGCACGCTGAGTGGGGATCATTTGACTACATGATAGCTGCCATCACCGACATAAAGACTAGCATCGTCCGATGAATAGATGGATGCACGCATTTTCTCCTACATTTACTGAGAAGGAGTAAAACGTGATTTGCTTACTTCTGACCCTTTTGTCTTTATTCTGAATCATTAAAAAAAAGGTTAAGGGAGGGATTGACAGAAGGAACTTGGCCCACGATATAAGAATTTGTGATATTTTTCTGATCTTTGAGATCCCTCACATGGATGATAAGATGCCCACAACATATATAGAGAGCAAGTTTAAGTTAAATACAGATAGTGAATATTAATTTGAAAGTTTATTAAACACTTTTTTATTTTTTTTTTATTTTTAGGAATACAATTTAGACAAGTTAACACTACCTAACTCAAGCCTCCTGAGCCTGAGCCACATGGCTAACTAGATGTTTGAATTTAGTGCTTTGCTTAAGCATAAATAGCTAGACTAAATGAACCATAAATAATGAAACTAAAGGTTAAGGGTGGCCAATTTTGACACAAAATGATAACAAAATTAAAAAGTGACATAATTTTTAGTCAAATTGGATTAATTATAATTATATTTGTATTATGCTTGTATCAACTCATACAACCTGTTTGATATATAAACAAATCATATACATATTTGATTGCACAACATATCTAGCCCATCCACTTAATCGTGTCGAATTGATCCATTTGACAATTAAATTTATTGATGACCTTTGTATGATTTAATCCAATTATGATCATTTAACTTATATAAATTTATTTAATTTTATATATTTAAAATTTAAAAATAATTTTTTAATTATAAATATCATATAGTTTAAAAAATTAAATACACTAACAAAAATTTTATATATTTCATTATAAAGATTAAAAATATTTTATAATTAAATAATCGAATAAAAATAATGAATAAGGGTAATTGAGTGTAAAAAATTAATTTAATTTTCATATTATTAATATAGATAATTAAAATTTTAAAATTAAAAAAAACTAAAAAATATTTTAAAATAATATATTTATACATTTACAATTTTAAATAGATTATACATGTTATAATTGTGTTGATAGGTTTAATGGGTTGGACTCAAGTTAATAGGTTTAATAGGTTGGAATTGTGTTAATAGGTTTAATGAGTTTCAATCATGTTAATTCGTTATATGTGTTATTTTATGCACAATTCAAATTCAACTTATATATTAAATGGGTTAAATGCATCTGTAGACCCCCATTTTGACTATCAACCTTTTTCCCGCCACCTTTGAGGAATGGCTGGGCGGGGACAGCTTCTAAGGGCGAGCTGCTGGAGACGCGTGGCTGGGGGGAACTGACCATCACCATGGTGGTTGGGACGGCGATAGGCTGAGCGGTGAACAGGAGAGCAGGTCCATGGCTTGCAGAAAAAGTTTTGACCAAGAGGAGGAGAGTTTTTCTTCCTTATCTGGCAGAGGAGGCTAGGGAGCGGGAAAGAGTGCTGGTCTGAAAGAGAAAGAGTGCTGGTCTGAAAGAGAAAGAGGGGGGAAGATATTTTTAGAAGGGCATGGTAGTTTTCTGGAGAGGCAGGTTTTGGCTTCAGAGAGGGTTATTTCCAGCTGGTCAGAAAGAGGAGCTCGATTGGTCTTCTTGAGAGAGAGGTTTGGCCGAGGGGGAGATAGCACATGTATGCTTTCTGTCAGTTGGATCTCTTTGCTTCCATATCGTTTTGTTTACGATTTCTGGGGATTACTAAGTTTTTGTTTATTTATTCTGATGTTTGAATATGAGCATTGAGGATTTTATTATGTTCTTGTGGAATCTAGGCTCGTTTGCCTCCATTTTATGCTTGGTTTTTAACCTATTTTCTGGGCTCTGTTCTTGGTATTTTTGCTTTGATTCTCCTTTGAGACTTGATTGAGATACATTTTCAACTTACCCCAACACCTAAGCTCACGAGTTCAAGCATGAGATGTAGTTTGTGAATTCGTCTCCACTCTTACACTTTGTGCTCTATTTTGGTTACTTCCCTATTTCTGGTACTCATCTGTGGGGCATGTAAGTTCATGTACTTCAAGATGTGCCGAAATGGCACCCCCGCTTGTTAGCACTGAATGTCACCACAAACCTTACTCCCATTACTTTCCCTTAGGTCCATCTCCCATATTCCATCATACCCATTGCCCATCTTCTCACTCTCATTTCCATTACCTCACATACCCACCATTACCCTTCTCTCACTACCTGCGGCTTCTCCTCAGGTACCCATTCCATATACATATCCTATCTTCCATACACCCCATGCATATACCCATCACCCACACCCCCACTTACCATACCCTCACAAGCCGTTCATTCATGCCCACAACTCCCCTTTAAATTCATTTCCTTTCTTAGCTTAAAACACCCTACTCATTCCACCAATTTATATCACGTCAGTTGCACCATGCATGGCCGTCCAAAGCTCCTCCAATCCACTCATCCACGTAGAAGAGGCCCATGCAAACTGATTCGTTCCCAATTGGTGTCTCAGCTGATTCACATCCTCTCAATGGTCCTTGACAATGGTGCCATTTGATACGTGTCCAACTGGTGTCCCTTGATTGTGGTCCTCAGAAGGGAGTAATCAACAAAATTTATAACCTATTACACCATGTACTAGGATAGCCTTAGCTAGCATAGCATAGTGGCTCTAGGGTCGTTCACTGGGATGAGTTTTCACTTCACAATTGATATTAATTCAAAGATGAATTGGTGCCTTTTCATTTCAAGGTTAGCTCTAAAAGAAAACATAAAGATGTTTAAAAAGGTTGGTTTTTAAGTGAAATAAAAAATAAAGTAATGGAAATTACTTACTAAGAAAAGTGTTTCTTGGAGTTTAGATCACTAGGCTCAAGTTCCTCATACAAAAAGAAGAGTTCCGGTCACTTGCTTCTTTTCCTCGCATTAGAGAATTAACATATAGTTAATTCTCTAACCGGTGTGGTACAGATGCTTCCCTTTAATGAGTTCAAACACTAAATCCCTCTCACTGATGCATCTTGCAATGTCTTGTGCCTCTCACCTAGCATTTGCCATTCAAGATGATCCTTAACCTTGGATTACCCGTCAAAAGCTTGCAAGAGATAACTAATGGATGTCTCCGTGGAGTCCAAAAGCTTATCAAGTGTTGGCTATTCTAGAAAATCCTACCTTTAAACCACCTCCCAAAGGCTCGCAAGAGGTAAACTAGTGCATCTCAATGGACGGAGATCATTTGCCTTATCAAGTGTTGGCCCAGGTGATTTAAAGGCATTTTAAGTTAACTAAAAAGATAAAAACCATTAACGGGTCACACTTTCTCTTCATTAAAAACTAAAACAACAAAACTTCCAATTTATGCATTTGGAAACTTACCCGGCTTTCTTCACTCCAAGAGAGGAAGAGCCTAGCCTCTCATCCTCTGAGGAAAAATCCTCAGAGTTTGATTGGCTAGAAACAAAAAGAATGAGAAAACAAAAATATGTAGGAAAAACAGAGCAAATGCTCTGTAAAATATATTTCTTGCAAAATTGTACAAAGGACGCGTCTTTGAGAACAAGCTCCCGAGAGATGTTTTTTCTAAAGAAGATTACAAACTATATATAAGAGGTTATTCACCCTTTGTTCTTGCTTAAAGACTAAGGAATCCTATGATAGGTGCTTTATAAGGAGAGTTTAGGGATTTAGACATCAAATATTTAAAGCAAAATATCTCAAAATGTCGGTCGCACATATCGGGAAGCTTCAGGAGAACACTACGGCACTGTGTAAAATGGTTGCGAAACTCTCCGAGTAAGCGCTATCAAAAGATCCGGGTATGCCTGACCAGGGAAGTTGAAACGCCCTCCTTTCCCATCCGGCATCAGACACCGGATGTGAAATATTCGAAGAAGGTGGAACGTCAGCCGGACAGAATTCCGGATGTGAGATATTCGGAGAAGATGGAACGTCGCAAGGGTGACCGTCTGCATGTGCATGGTGTAGGGACCCTTCCCCCTGATGACACGGATCGCGCATCGCTATCCGGAGCAACTCCATCCGAATTCCCCAAGAGGACACGTGGCGCGCTCCCCTATCCGGACTCCCTCAAGGAGAAGCACCCGACACTCGCGATCATCACACCCCGGATGATAGCATATCCTATCTGGATATGTTGTCCGGATCATTGACTAAAGTGTACAAGCCTTGCTACGTCATTCCGACAGCCTGCCACAACCTATGTTCTGCCGCTCTCCGATGGTGTGTCCGGATGCGAAAATTTTAAGGATCCCATACTCCTTGTATTCTGGATTTGCTCATGGAAAAGGACTTCAAAGCTTCAATTCTTCATGTTTCTGAGCTTTCCATTGCTTTGCCATGGATTCCAAAGAACTCTCCTCAATCTCGGATTGCTTTGGCTATCAAAACATCAAAACTTAACACAATTTGATTAGAATTGATTGCAAGTGTTCTTAATATGTTAATTGGGTTAAAAGGTGATAACTACTACTCAAAAGTGTTTTAAAAAGTTAATTACAAGCTATGAAATAGTACTTTATGAGTAGTAATCACAAACCCTTCCATCACCATATCCATCTTCATTCTTCCTTTCTCTAAACCTTCACATACCCATCACCACCTTTTCTCTTTCTACACCACGTTCTCCATACCCATATTTTTAAGCTTTCTCATTCCCATTAAGCACTCATCTCGCCACCTTTCTTTCTCTAAACCTTCACATACCCATCACTACCTTTTCTCTCTCTACACTAAAACCATACCCATATCTTATACCTCCATGCATACACTCACCCCACCAACCTGTAGCCCATTCTTGCCTCATGCATGACTGTCCAAAGCTCCTCCAATTCATCCATCCATGTGCATGGGACTCATGCAAACCATTTCCTCACCTCACCCATCTTCACTCTTCTCCTATAGCCATGCCTTAAATGCCCACATGCCATTTCTCTCACTACCCGTGGCTACATTTCACCCATGATCTCTATATCCATGATCTCTACACTCCTTGTTGGTGCCGGACTTCCACCACGGCTACTGTTCCTACCGAAAATGGAGATCGAACCAACTCGAAAAGACTCCTTCCTTTCTCCTGCAAAAAGATGCCCGGACTAACCGTCCGGACACATCCTTCGAAGTTTAAGTTAGTCTCTTTTTTAATTGACTGAAAGTGATACCCTTTTTAGAGAGTCACTTTACCGATCCCCCTCCTGATTTGTTTGTCTCCCTTCTTTTTATGTGAAACAGAGGGAAAGTCATAGTTGGGCTAGTGGGTCCCATGATGGTCATGATTGCAGCTCATAGGGTGGCGGAGTGATCATGACACTTTTAAGGCAAATTAATGGTTGTCAGAGAAGCGCTCAGACGACGCTACTGTTGTCTCAAGTCTTAATCATCATCACGTGGGATACGACAGGTGGCGTGAGAGGCCTGGAGACTGTCCCATCAATCGTATCTTGAGTTAAGAATGAAATGATGACTATTGAGGGATTGAGTCAGAGGCGCTGCTCCTCGAGCTACTGTTCTGATTCCGGGCGATCGTGGTTCCCGATTGGCTAGTAGATTCTTCCGAGTAGGATATATCCGGAGAAGCTAAATCGATGCCTTTTCGGATTGCATGAGCCAAACATCGTGGTTCTGGATGGAGAGCGCCCAGGGGAAGACCAACCATCATCCAGATAGTAATGTGCTTACTGTCCAAATATGATGGTGACACATGGTAGATGGGGATGCGTCCACGTGGGCGAATGAGGAAATGCCGCGTGGCGATTCCGGGAAGGATACCACAATGCCCCCTTTTACACCGTTGATGATGTTCTTACATAAAAGCGGGATAAAAATGTTGTCTTTTCAAAGGTTTTCTTCTCCCTACATAATGTAACAGGACGTGTCACTTCCCCCGAAAAAGGTATTCATGACGAGCGCCATCCTCGAAATTTATGCCAGCGGCGTGTTGTTTCGAAACTTGGCACGATTGGGATCCTTGTCGCTTGGGGTCCCTAGGGATTTCATCTCTATAAATAGTGGCCTAACTCCTCCCAAGAACATTTTTGCTTCGCTGTTGGCTTTTTGGAATTTCTTGGTTCTTTTCCACAACAGAAGCTTACCTAGCGATGCCTGCATTTTAACTCATTTTTGCGATCTTCTGAAAGGTATGTCTTTCCGCATTCGCCTCTCTTTCCGCCCATTGTTTGTAGCAATGCCTGCTTGTGGTTGGGGAATGAACAATTACGGCGGGAACATACAGTGATGGCTGTTTTTGCGAGATTGGGAAATGTGGGGTAAAAGTCTTGCTAGGGTTGGACTGCGTTAGGCATTGATAGAACATATTGGGGGTACTTTAGTGCTTTTTGGGATATTATTCCCTTCCCAAATGCATCGAAAGGGTGGTTTTGGGTTTGTAAGGCGTGGGGTAGAGGTTTTTGAATAGGGTTAGACTTTGGATACATGAAGTCAAAACTTGCGGTTCGGGATGTACCTATGACGGATGTGTTCTTGTTGAAGAGTTTTGAGTTTTGTTCGAGCGATCGCATTCTAAAGGGAATCCTTGTATTATGTAAGTATTATTCCACCGAAGATGCATCCATAAAGAGATATTGTGGCTTCGGGAGTGTCTACTCAGGGCGGAGCAATCATCCGGGCGAGTCAAAGTCCGGCTCGTCCTCTTTTGAACAAGCCCAATGAACTTCTAAACGAATGGGAGTTTCGAGAGCGCTTCTAGATCCCTAATGGTGTATCCATCCAGCTTCTAGAAGGTGGTCTTGTTTCTACTGAGAAGGATGGGGACCACATCATCTGCTTTACTAAGGAACAGTTCACGCGGGGCTCCGTCTTCCTCTTCCCTCTATTTTTAAGCAGTTTCTTCACTACACGAGAATTCCTCCTTCTTACCTTCATCCCAATGTGATTCGGGTGCTGATGGGGTGTAGCGCTCTAGATATGTTGTTTCACTTGGATCTCTCGCTATTAGAGATTCTTTTTGTATATTCCATAAAGAAAGGGAAAATGATATTTTCAGCTTGGCTGCTAGCATCCCGTCCCTTCAACTGGTGACTGGACTTTCAGATTCAATAAAGGGGGCTGCAAAAGGGCATGTGTTAATTAGGGGTCCATGGGCAGGATTGATGGTGCATCCGGAGAAGGAATTTTCGCCAGTTCGCTCGCTGAGGATCCCAGGTGAGAACAACTTTTTGAATATCTTCCTTCAAACTATCATGGCGAAAACAGTTAATTCATCATGGTTGCTGAGGCAGTGTGTTTTGTTGATGCAGGCGCGAATAGGAGGAATTACCAGACGTTGCTCTCCATCTGGAATTTGGCAGCATTGGCTCAGGACTCCCAACCATATATTCCCAATATCATCCCCAGGCGGTTGCCCAAAAAAGTGGTAGTCGAGGAGCATTTCGTGCTTAAAGACCTCCTGTTTTATGCGGTGGCATGCGATGCAGACGCCCAAGCTCGCCAAAAGCGCCTCAGCCACAGGGAGGAGAGGAGGCAAGAGGGGACCTTAAGAAGGGCCCTTGGTGAGAAGCGCTCAGCATTACTCCAGCTGGCTCGTCCCCCAACGGAGAAGAAAAGGAAGGTTGCTATCAAGGAGATTGTAATCCGATCTCCGATTCCTTCGTCCTCTTCTACCTCAACTAGTGAGTCTAGCCTTCCAAGACACGTGCCCGATGCCAAAGGGTCCAGGCCTTCCGTTCCTACGAATGAGCACTTGGCACTTCCGGTTGGAAAAGAATCGAAAGTGGATCAACCCGTGCCACCCTGCTCGGAACCAGAGGATGATCAACTTGCGATTGCGGTCAAGCTGGTTGTGAAGGAGCTTAGGCCTTTTGCCACAGAGCCAGCACCCCCTACGCTCATTGTCATAGATGAGACGACCGTAGAGGGGATGGAATCACCTTGCCGCGAGTTGGACCATCTTGCTATTGTGGTGGTGGATAAGCCCATTGCGAGGAGGCCAATTGTTTCACATGACTTACAAGCGGGCTTCGGCTAAAGGCTTCAAGGGCGCCTCCGTGAGGCTATGGAAGCAAGTTGTTCCTTTGTCCACGGGGAACAACTGGAGAGGATTCGAAAAGGGGATGGGGTCAGACTAATATCTTCTCCGGATACCGCACAATCCAGAGACCTTGTGCATGAGGAATGAGGAACGAGTCCGGCTCCAAGGGGAGATTTCGGACATAGCGCTCCAACGGGGGAAGACTCGGCCAATGAAATTGCTCATATCTCTGTCTCTGTCTCTGTCTGTCTGTCTGTCTCTGTCTCTGTCTCCCCCTCCCCCCCCCCCAGCTACGCGGAGATGGAGGAAATGTTGAGGTGAATCCCTCATTCCTTTGACGCTGACTTGCCCCCTGCGAAGATGTTTAAGGCTGCAGAAATGGTTCTTGTTTCATCCTTTTACTAGTATCTGCCATTTTGATATGTACTTAGTGTAGCAAATGTTTCAACTTATTATTTATGCTTCTGATCGTAGCTAGTGAACGGTATCCGAGGCATGGCTCAGCAGCGCGAACTCTTTTCAGATTTGTTGAGGGTTGTCGATCACATGAAGGCCTTTGTTTCCCATCGCATGGGCGAAGAGGAAAGGTTGCGCCTGAGATTGGAGCAATCTAAAGCTACTTTAGCCACTGCTCGGAAGGTTGCTGCGGAAAATGCTAAGGCCCTAAAAAGGCTAGAAGGAGATAATGAGGCCTTCCGGGTCGAATTGAAAAGGGAAAAGACCCAGGGGGAGGTCTTAGGGGCTAGGCTCGGTGATGTGGAACACAAAAAGGCCCGGCTAGAAGAGAACGTGAAAGATCTCTGGACCTGTCTGGCGAGTGAAAAGAAACAGAAGGAAGATTTACACCTACGCCTTATAGCCCAAAGGGAAGAACTGGAGGCTGGGTTCGTCGAACAGAGGAAAGAACTTGAGACGAAATATCAGAAGCAAGTAGACGAGATGTACTTCTTTGGCTATCGTTGCTGCATAAAGAACAATGGTATCAAACGCGATATTCCTTCAATTCCTCCTAGTGAAGAAGATAAGATACACCGCGACCCTCCTCGATGATCTTTTTATTTTAGTAAATCTTGCTGTAATCTCCTTCTGAGAACTTTTTTGGATGACATTTTTGTAACTAAAGCTCTTTAAATAAATAAAGTACATTACTCATATACTTTTTACATCTTTTCCTTTATTGGTAATATTGCTTCAAATGGGCTGTGTTCCAAGGACGGGGTAGAGGGGTTCCACCTAATGTTTGCAAATGATAAGACCCATTTTCGTTCCTTTTTGAAACCACATAGGGCCTTTCCCAATTGGCTTGGAGTTTTCCGGTTCTTTTCTCGGCAGTGTTCTCAAAAGCTTTTCTTAGAACAGAGTGCCTTCTCTGAAGAAGCGGGGACGCACCTTTTTGTTATAGTACGCAGTTGCTTTCTACTGATAGGCTGCCATTCGGACGAACGCCATCTCTCTTGTCTAATCTGCCCAGTCTAAGTGCCTCGTGAGCTCCTCGCTTTCCTTTTTTTGCCCTTGAACGACAGTCCGGGCCGTGGGCATACCAATTTCTGTTGGTATGATTGCGTCTATGTCGTAGACCAGGGCAAATGGGGTGTTCCCTGTCGGCCGTTCGGGCGTGGTTCGATAGGCCCACAAGACACCGGGCAATTCCTCTACCCACCTTCCTTTGGCCTTTTCTAGCCATTTTTTTAATGTGGACAGTAGGGTTTTGTTGGTTGCTTCTGCTTGTTAGCTGCTTTGCAGGTATTGCGGCGTGGAATATAGATTTTTGATACTAAACTCTGAGCAAAAAGACTTGAAGAGGGCACTATCAAATTGTGGGCTGTTATTGGCTACAATTACTTGGGGGATTCCGAAGCGGCACACAATGTTTTTCCAGACGAACTTTGAGACATCCTTGTCTTTGATGCTCGCGTAAGCTTCAACTTCCACCAATTTGCTGAAATAGTCAGTGACCACCAGCAAAAATTTCTTTTGAGCGGCCGTTGTGGATAATGGGCCTACAATATCCATCCCCCACTACGTGAATGGTCAGGGACTCATCACAGAGTTTAGTGTCTCGGTGGGCATGTGTGGAATGGGTGCGTACCTTTGGCACTTGTTGCATTTTCTGGCGTAAGCCTCTGCATCTTGCTTCATAGTGGGCCAATAATATCCTTGCGAGTGTGCTCTATGCACTAGGGTCCGGTCGCCTGAATGGTTGCCACAAACGCCCTCGTGTAACTTGGATAGCACGTATCGGATCTCCAGTTGGGTCAAGCATCTGAGATATGAGCCTCCGAAGTATCGCTTGTAGAGGTCATCTCCCATTAGAGTGAAGCGGGCAGATTGCACACGAATTTTGTGGGCATGCTTAGGGTTTTCAGGTAATGCTCCTGTCCAGAGATAGGCCTTTATGTCGATTGTCCAGTTTTGATCCTCATTATTGACGCTACAAACATGAGATTTAGCGATGGAAGGGTTTTCTTGAATATATATAGGTAGCAGCATTGACTCTTTAATAGGAAACGTTGCGGCTACTCCGGCTAAGGCGTCAGCTTGCATGTTATCTATCCTTGGAATTTTCTCAATGGCTCACTCTCCCAGCCGGTTCAGCGATTCTTGTACTTTCAGCAAGTATTTGGCCATGCGCTCATCTTTGGCCTCACATTCTTTTTGTATTTGTCCCACGATGAGCTGAGAGTCGCTGTGGATTTTGACTTTTGAGGCATTGAGAGTGATAGCAAGACCTAGACCGAACATAATGGCCTCGTACTCTGCTTCATTCTTTGATGCAGGAAATCCCAGGTGGATGGATTGCTCCAGTCCTTCTCCGATTGGTGACTCGAGGAGAAGTCCGACTCTTGATCCGGACAACCAGGAGGCTCCATCAATATGCAACACCTACCATCTATCCTGGGTTGAATCCTTATCCGGGGCAGGTGGTTCAGGCAATTCCGCTATAAAGTCTGCCATGACTTGTCCATTTAGGGACAATCTGGGTTGGTAATCAATTCCATACTCGCTCAGCTCTATCGCCCATTGCAGCATTTTCCCCGTTATCTCTGGTTTATGCAGGACGTTTCTGAGCGACTGATTGGTGAGCACAGTTATGGGGTGAGCTTGGAAATAGGGATGCAGCTTCTAAGCGGCTATGCGCAAAGCCAAGGCGGTCTGTTCCATCTTCGTGTATCTTGTTTCTGCATTAGCAAGCGCTTTGCTGATGAAATAAACGGGTCTTTGTTCTTTGGCCGACAAGGATCAGAACAAGACCGCACTAACAACCTAACTAGTTATTGCCAAATACAAATATAATCTTTCTCTAGGTTGAGGACTGCTCAGAATGGGAGGTTGAGAGAGATATCGCTTGATTTATTCGAAATCATTTTGATAGCTTTGTGTCCATCCTAATTTATTAACTTCTTTGAGTGCCAGAAAGAAAGGCTTCATCTTGTTTGTGAATCGAGCTATGAATTGTCCGAGAGCGACGAGTTTTCCAGTGAGGCGTTGCAATTCCTTCTTATTCGTTGGTGCAAGTGTGTTCGCAACAGCCTTCACCTGGTCCGGGTTGATTTCAATTCCTCTTTGGGTAACCATGAATAGGGATGGCAATGGGACGGGTCATTTCGGGTATCCGCCCCGCCCCGCCCCTAATGGAGTGGGATATTATTTTTCTAAACGGGTATGGACGGGTTTGGGATTTTTTTTGAAGCCCGGGGCGGGTTCGGGTATTGCCCCACCCCGCCCCGATTATATATAAAATTAAAATTAAAATTAAATTTAATTTAAAATTTAAATTTAATTTAATTTAATTTTTATTTTATTATTTTTAATATATAGATAATAATAAATTATTTTTAATAAAATAAGTTATAAAAAATATAATTATTTAATTATTTATAAAACATATTTATTTTAATATAATTAAAAAAATTTAAAAGTAATTTTTAAAAAAAATTAAAATTAAAATTAAATAAAAAGTTAAACGGGACGGGTATGAGAATGTAGCATACCCGCCCGCCCCGCCCCGCCCTGCCCCGTTTAATTTTTTAAATGGGACGGGGATGGGAATTGGTTTAAATAAACGGGGCGGAGTTGGGAGGGGGGCGCCCCGCCCCGAACCCGCCCCATTGCCATCCCTAACCATGAATCCTAGGAATTTCCCTAAGCTTACACCGAAGGCACATTTGGTCGGGTTGAATTTCATGTCATATTGTCTCAACAAGTGAAAAACCTTTTGCAAATGCTGAGCATGCTCGTTCCGAGTTTTGCTTTTAACCACCACGTCATCAATGTATACTTCTATGATGTCGCCAATTAGTGGTTTGAAAATCTTGGTCATCAACTTCTGGTATGTGGCTCCAGCGTTCTTGAGTCCAAATGGCATGACTTTGTAACAGTAGAGCCCGTGTGGAGTTATGAAGGTGGTTTTTTCTTCATCCTCGGGCGCCATGGGGATCTGGTGATACCCGGAGAAAGCATCCAAAAAGGATAACACCTCATGTCCGGCGGTAGCATCTACTATCTGATCTATCCGTGGCAGCGGAAAACTATCCTTAGAACATGCGTTGTTGAGGTTGGTATAGTCTACACACACTCGCCACTTTCCTCCCTTCTTAGGGACCACCACTGCATTTGCTAGCCACTCTGGATACTCCACTTCTCTTATGAATCCGGCTTCTAAAAACTTTTCCATTTCATCTTGAATGACCTTTTGCTTGTCCGGGTGGAATCGTTGGACTTTTTGTTGAACGGGTTTTGAGGAGGCCAATATATTAAGCCGGTGAGAGGCGATGGTTGGGTGTATCCCAGTCATGTCGAAGTGGGTCCAAGCAAAGATATCCCGGTTTTGTTGGAGGACATTTTGAAGTTCCTACCTTTCAATTGGCTGCACGAGGGTGCTAATGTATGTGAAGCATTCGTCTTCCTCTGAAATTTTCACAGCTTCCAGTGGGTCTGCAACCGGAGGATCTTTGTCCGTCGGACTTTGTAATTGCTATTAGTTGGATGGGCTTGTTTCTTTGGGAGAATGCTCGCGGTCAGTGCTAGGTCCGACCTCGCGAGCGATCTGATAACATTGTCGGGCAACGAGCTGGCTCCCGTAAAGATCAACTTGCCCATCATGGGTGATGAAACTGACCATTTGATGGTACGTGGACGGGATGACTTTCATACTATGTAGCCATGTGCGTCCCAAGATGGCATTAAAGGGAGACAAATCTTCAACTACAGAAAATAGGACATTCAGAATGACTGGTCCAGCTTGAATCGGTAATATAACGTCACCAAGTGATGTTGTGGAAGCACCGTTGAATCCAGACAACATTCTTCCTGGATTCTCCTGGCTGGATGGTATGAAACCCATTTGTTTGACGACCGATACTTGCAAAAGGTCTGTAGAGCTACCCGGATCGACTAGTATCCTTTTCACATCGAAGTCCCCAATCCCTAATGTCAGGAAAAACGATGGGTCCATTTATTGGATGGACGCTCCCACTAGTTAATCCTGGTCGGATGGAGCTTTTATGCTCCTGGATAGTGGCTGCCCGCAACAATATTTGTCTTTTCCTTTTAGAGTTGTATTCTTCATCGAGGGGTCCTCCATGTATGTAGTTGATAATGGCTCTAACAGGAGCTATAGGGCCCCGTAGGCCATGATCACGAGAGGGTTCCCCGCTTTTGGTGGCAGCACGGACGTATTGCTTTAAATGCCCTTCTTTTAGAAGATTCTCCACTAAAAGATGGAGACTTCGGCATGCTTCTGCGGTGTGTCCATGGTCCTTGTGGTACGCACATTTTTTGCTGCGATTTCTTTTCATGGGATTTGATCTTATTGGTCCAGGCCATCTGAAGCCGGGCAACTCGCGAACCACAGGGAGCAGCTTCTCATATGTTAATGTAAGAGGCGTGAGAGTAATTCGTGGACGTCGCTCGACCTGCCCCCTGTTGGATGGCCCTTGTTGACTCGAAGGCTTGAAGTTCCTGGTGGTGTCGTTCCTCGTGGCCTGACCAGCGACTAGCACTTGCTGTGTGGTGGCTCGGACGTCGTCCTCCAACATGGAATATTTGTTTGCTCGTCGAAATAGATCATCCATGGTTGTGGGAAGTTTCTTAGCGAGGGACTCAAAGAAAGGGGTCCCTGGACATATGCTTCGTTTAAAAATTTGTAGGACGACATCCATGTTGTAAGATTCTACTTGCAAGACAACCTGTCTGAATCGTTTCACAAATTCCCTCAAGGTTTCATTTTCTTGCATCTTGATATTCTGTAGGGTGCTGATGTTTTGTTTGTGCCTTGTTGAGCACAGGTGTTGTCCTACGAAAACTTCGGACAGGTCCCTGAAGTTGTCAACCGAGTTCATAGGAAGTCGATGAAGCCATGAGAGGACTTGGCCTTGGAGGCTAGTTGGGAAAACTTTGCACAGTAGCATGTCATTCCCTATGTCGATGGTCATAAGTTGACGATAGTGCATGATATGGTCGAATGGATCACTAGATCCATCATACGTAGAAAATTTTGGAACGATGAACCCTTGTGGGGGCTCATAGTTAATGATGCGAGAACTGAAAGGCGTGGAGAGCATGTCATCTAGTCGCTTACTGATGGAACCTGGAGGTGCTGCGTTTAGGGGGTCTCTGCCGACCCTAAGCACCGATTGGTGTGTGGCGTGCCCTTGTGAAACGGGCGAAGCTGAGGGTCTAGGATGTGATGCTGGCGTTGCGGTGGTGCAAGGTCTATTTTTACTAGGAGCTTGAGGTCCTAACCGTGCGCGCATTGCGTCGGATATTTGAGGCCTCTTTTCACGTTGTCTTTTAGATGAAACTCAAGTAGAGTCTGAACTTTCCTCCCATTGTTCATGACGAGTGGGCCTTGGCGCTTCTCTAGGCCATTCCGCGTGTGCATCAAGGGGAGGACTTGCATCTCCGGGGTGCATAGCTTCCTGGTTGAAGCGGGAATTCCTTGGCTGTTGGTAACATGGATACTTGGATCCTCAAGACGTCATTTTCTTCTCTGAGTCTTCTCGTTTCTTGAAGTAAGGTTTGCACCTGTCTTTCATTTTCTCTCTGTTGTCTCTCCATGTTATCTCGCCATTCAAAGTAACCTTCTTTGCCTCTAGCAAAAGAACGACTTCTTGAAGGTGTGGACATCCTTGCCAAAGAAAGGTTTAGGGGCTACTGAAAATGCTGTTTCCCACAGACGACGCCAATATTGGTGCCGGACTTCCACCACGGCTACTATTTCTACCGAAAATGGAGATCGAACTAACTCGAAAAGACTCCTTCCTTTCTCTTGCAAAAAGATGCCCGGGCCAACCGTTCGGACACACCCTTCGAAGTTTAAGTTAGTCTCATTTTTAATTGACTGAAAGTGATACCCTTTTTAGAGAGTCACCTTACTGATCCCCCTCCTGATTTGTTTTTCTCCCTTCTTTTTATATGAAACAGAGGGGAAGTCATAGTTGGGCTAGTGGGTCCCATGATGGTCATGATTGTGGCTCATAGGGTGGCGGAGTGATCATGACACTTTTAAGGCGAATTGATGGCTGTCAGAGAAGTGCTCAGACGGTGCTACTGTTGTCTCAAGTCTTAATCATCATCACGTGGGATACGACAGGTGGCGTGAGAGGCCTGGAAACTGTCCCATCAATCGTATCTTGAGTTAAGAATGAAATGATGACTATTGAGGGACTGAGTCAGAGGCATTGCTCGAGCTACTATTTTGATTCCGGGCGATCGTAGTTCCTGGTTGGCTAGCAGATCCTTCCGAGTAGGATATATCCGGAGAAGCTGAATCGACGCCTTTTCAAATTACATGAGCTGGACATCGTGGTTCCGGATGGAGAACGCCCGGGAGAAGACCAACCATCATCCAGATAGAAATGTGCTTACTGTCCAAATGCGATAGTGACACATGGCAGATGGGGATGCGTCCATGTGGGCGAATGGGGAAAGGTCGTGTGGCGATTTCGGGAGGGATACCACACTCCTCACGTCCATGTGCATGCCACCACTACCTATCTCTACTTACACCACAACCATACCCATATCTTGGCATACGCTCACACCCACCAAGCTCCTCAAGCCCACATCTTCTCTCTCTACACCATCCAACCATCCAAACCCGCATTGCGGCTATAGGTGGATCCAAAACCCCCTTCATTTAGTCCACTGTTCTACTTTGTGCATGAAAGAAAGAAAAGGTTAAGGCATTAAGGGCAACAAGAGGCTCATTTAGAGTAGCTGTTAGTTGGGGATATATGGGCTTGAGGTGGAGCCCAGGCCCATATGTGTTGATAGAAGGCCCCATGTTTTGTTCACCCATCTTGAGATGAAGCCTAGACCCATACGTGTTGATAGAAGACCTAATGTTTTGTTCACCCATCTTGAGATGAAGCCCAAGCCCATACGTGTTGATGGAAGGCCTCATGTTTTGTTCACCCACCTTAAGTTGGCCCATGCCCATTCCAAGCCCATTTGTTTTCAACTTGCATAATTTACCTTTTCTAAAAAACACTAATTTCTGGATAAATTTTCAAAATTCCATTTTCTAAATTTAATTCCAATTCCCAAAATTCCAATTTTCATATTAATTTATTTAATCATAATCATTTTATTCATTTATTTATTTGTTTATTTTTAAAATTCAATCTTTAAATAACTCTTCAAAATTCCAATTTTTAAATTTAATTCCGATTTCCGAAATTCCAATTTTCATATCTATTTATTTAATCATTATCACTCTATTCATTCATTTATTTGTTTATTTTTTTTTTATAAATTCAATCTTTAAATAACTCTCCAAAATTTACGTCATTTATTTAATCATTATTTTCGTTATTATTATTATTCTATTTATTTTAAAATTCCATCATTTAACAATTCCAATTTTCCTGACTTTCGAATTTAATTTCCAATTTGAAGAAAATCCAAAATTCCCATTCATTTGTTTAATCATTATTACTTTTCGTCATTATTATTATTATATTTATTTATTTATTTTAAAATTCTATTTGCAAACATTTCTTTAAAATTCTAATTTTCGAACTTAATTTCCAATTTTCAAAATTCTTATTTATTTCAAATAATTTACTAATTCCTTTCAAAATTTAATTTCCAAAGTTCCAATTCCTTAATTTAATTTTCGAAACTCTAATTCTCAAGTAATTTTAAAATTTTCAATTCCTTTCAAAATTTAATTTCCAAAGTTCCAATTCCTTGATTTAATTTTCGAAACTCTAATTCTCAAGTAATTTTAAAAATTCCAATTCCTTTCAAATTCAATTCCCAAAATTCTTATTCTTAAATTTAACTCCCAAGACTCCAATTTTCAAATAATTTTCAAGATTCCAATTTTCAAATAAGCTTAAAAAATCTAGTTTTCTCTTGAGCAGTTTTAATCCCTCTGATTTTCAAATAACCTTCTATTCCCCTCGACTTTACATAAGCAAGAATGATGGATTTTCATAATTCCATAATAATGGAATTTGTGAGATTGATTCATGCAAAAATAAATCAGGTTTTGGTGGGAGCCCCACATACGTGATTTTATGATTGATTGATTGATTGGTTGATTTGATTGTCATGCGTAGTTAATTTATTCTGTTCCATAATATGCACATAATCACCATATGTTTGTTCACTAATCCCCGTTTCCAATGAAATAAATCAGACCATCACTCAGGTACAGTATTTGTCTCTCCTGTTCATTATTCATTTATTTTGGTTTCAGTGACATCCGTTTGGTATTAATGCTTGATTAATCAAACGTCATACTTGCTTCATTTTACTAGTAGAGACCTTACTTTAGGAACTTAGAGGGATGCTACGGTCTTTACCGTACCTTCCCAATAAGTAACTTGACCTCCAAGCCCGACCCGATTTTTCACAGACCGCCTTTTCCAAAATAAAGAGTCGCACTTATGGTTTTTTTTCTTATTTTGTTTACTCTTTAAAAATAAAACAAAAATAAGTGGTGGTTTCAAGTAATTTTCTTAACAATAAATAAAATCATTTTTCGAATGAAAAGCAAGCTCGCCATTGAGCGGAAGCGCATGAGTCGAAATACGGGGTCCACAGCGTCATATCGTATTATCTATTTAATAAATACACAATCTAACTTAATTCATTTATTACATGAATTAAATTGATTATGTCATATCATTTTTATAATAAATGTGTCAAGTTACCAATGTTTTTAGAATCGAATCGGTGATTGAATCAGAAAAGTTATCGATTCATGGTTTAATCACGATTGAATCGGTGGTTAAATTGATGATATCATAAATATATAATTTATATTTTATTAAAATTAAATTAAATTATTTAAAATTATAAATATATATAATTCAAAATTATAATATTTATAATATATATATATATATATTTTTATATAAAAATGTATTAATATTTTAAATTTGTGTATAATATTTAAATATGAAATTATATTGAAAATAAAAGAAAAATCGTGTAATGTAATTTTATATATATATATATATATATATATATATATATACTGTTATTAATGAAATAAGATATGTAAATTATTTTTGATATATTTTACAAAATTAGAAAAACAGTGAAGCGATGCACTTACTCTTCCTTGAGCGTAATGTCCATGGTTCAAACCCGTTGCAGTTTAAAAGCTGATTTTTCATTTAAATCAGCTACTACATCAGTCCCACATCGGAAAACAAAGTGCAAAATTCATGGCCCATTTTGCAAAATAAAATGGACAATTACGTAGGGCCGATAAGGAAGGCGAGGCCTATTTTGCCAAAACCAAGGAGAGTTGAACCGTTCACACGGTTTAGGCGGTCTGAGGCCCGTCTCACGGTTTGACAAGCGGTCTGGTTTTCAAAATAGAAAAACCACCGGACAAGTATTCTTTCTTCAAGCATGCATGCATCGTTAAAATAGAAAATGCTAGTGGGCCTAGGCCTATTCCTGAGCCTCTTCTGAGTCCTGCAAAACGGGGGCTGGGCCTAATCCTTAGCTGGGAATGATGGACAAATGCCATAGGAGGATAGCAATTCTTGTTGTATATCTTACGGGGCCCATTTAGTTTAGAAAAGAAATAAGGTGGAAAATAGTCACAAACTAAAACAACATTGGTTTTTTTTTTTTTTTTGAAGATATTTATCTAATTATTTTTAAAAAATAAAAAATAAAAACCCACTATAATTACCATAAAATTATATGTTGTGTAATCTATGAATATTATTAGAATTTTATTTTAGGCTTCTCTAATGAAATTAATATTTGTGATTTAGGTTTATGGAGGTTAAAAGGTAAAAAATTCCAACATAAATTTACATAAATTGTTTCTTTCATTTACTTCATAACCTCATGTAAAGGTAAAATTAATTGACAATAGATTTTGCAATCCCTTCCGATTACAATTAATCATCTTCTGTTGCTCATCTTCATGCCATCAAGATAGGGTTTAGTGCTTGGTTCTATCAATATTGGCTTGATGATGAATGATGTCAATCGATCTTTGGTCACCCCAATTGATGTACCGATACCATCTCCAAACTGAAAAATGCATTGAGCTGATCGCGCCATGTTCAATGATGAATTTATCATGGACTTCGGGAGAGAGCTATCAATACTTGCTTCATTCAACTTTTTCCATGAGTAACCTATAAGCTTCTCTACTTGATCTCGAGCTTGTTCTTCGGATATGCGTTCTTCAATCATGTAACATTGGATAGATTTTGCCACGTCGCCTCTCGCAATCTCGGCCTAAGATGAGAACATGAAAAGTGTTAGATTCACAATATAGTTCAATTGTATCTAAAAAATAAAATAATTTAGTTTAATAGAATAGGTTTAGTTAATATACCGAAGAAGTTCCCAAATCATCGCTAAGTCGAGTAATAAGAGATGACCAATAAAGTAGATTAGAGGCATTGTCTAAACAATTGTTCAAGTTTCCCTTGGTGGCACAACCCATTAGAAAATAGGCATGGACCATGGCTGCAGGACCCCCTACGGAAGTCCAGGCATTGCTTAAGTATTCATCGATGCTTGGCTTATACCCATTGTAAAACCATTGAGCTTCCATTGAGTAGGATGTACAGAGATTTAGCCACTGCAGTAAACATCAATTAGCCAACATTAGTGGAAAATAAGGATTAAATATTTAAGATTCGTTTGAATCATGTGAAGTAGAAGAAAAAGGGAAAGGAGGACGTGGAAGAAGACAAAATTCTATCGTGTCATGTGGAAAATTGGTTCAGGTAGGGTATGACCACACATGTTCATTTTTCTTAGAGTATCCAAAATGCATGCTAGCTTACCTGACTTTTAAGATAGGGTAAAATATATAGGTCATGATCTCTTAATGCATCATAGGCCATTTCATTAGCAAAGTTGTACATGGCCAAGTAACATATCTTCATGTAATCTGGAAGGTCCACCAGTGCCCCAGTATCCCATCTACTCACAACAAAGAAAGGAAAAAAATTGTTCAAGGCAATTGACATCTAAGTGAAATACAGAACAAGATATGAAAAAGATTAGCAGCTTGCATTATTATCATGTCATATATTTCATACCGATTCACAGCATCTGTAAAGCGTCTAAGCTCATCCGGTGATCCATATATGTCATACATGTCATCTATGGCTGTTAATATGCATATGAATTTGGTGAGTCCTATCCTGCATTTGGAGAAGTGGGGCTCAGGAGCGATCCCCATTGACCACAAATAGTTCTCCACCAATCGATCCCGAGAAAAACTTAGCTTCTCCTTAAATCCCAAGTCCGTCCACCACCTAATGAATCAAGTCTCAAACACGTTAATATGACATGTCAACCTGCTGCCATGAAACAACTGGGGTTTTAATTGGTACAGTTTTACCTTGTTAGCTCCTTCAACTCCTTCTGATATGATGACTGCACTAGATTGTAGTCCAGCTTGGCTAGCTCAAGGAGTGCTGAGTTCTTCGTATTGCGCCTTTGGTAGATATCGATGAAGTTTCGGGCTTCTAGCCTTGGCATTCTCCAGTGTAAGGGAACTTCCAGGGACTGCTGCACTTGGTCAGCTAAATCACTCTCCAAATTCCCAACCAGTGACTTCAAATGTCTAGTACTGAACCTCCTGGCTTCTTCCAAGTCATCTTCTCCCTCTAGTCCAAGATGGGAAGCTTCATACAAACTCAAAAGCCCAGCAATATCCTGGCTGATGCCATCCATGAATCTCCCATCTTTACTTCTGAATTGATCAAACACCTCTGTTTTCGTAGTCACCAAGAGGCCAAATTGTTCAGGAACTTGCTTCTGACCTTAAAAACATTATCAAACACATCTGCTAAAAGAACAAACCTGAGCTAACTGGATAGCCGTGTTGTCGTAGAAGTCTTAATCGGAGTGCAGTTGTGGAAAGATCATCGGTAGTGGTATCATCCAAATGAACAAGATCAATAGCCTCTTTGATTTCCTCCTCCAAATGGTAAGCCACTCCCAACCTTTGCATCGAATCAATGAGCTCTAATCGGGAGGAAGTGTCTCTAGCGTCCTTAATTAGCCTTTTAGCTTCTTCCTTCAAGTCCTCTAATAGGTTGGAATAGCCCTCATTCTGCAAAACAATTCAAATGTTCATAACCAAACCTGGTTTATTATGTACATATAGGCATACATATGTTACACTTACCGTATAGGGAGTGCTTAAGGACTCAATAAATTTGGGGTCCCAAATGCTAGGATGGTAATTAGCCGATCGCCTTTCGGTCACTTGCAACTCATCAATCTTCGAAGTGATTGTGAGGTTGGGCAATTCTGATCTCCCTTGCTTGATTCTCATTCTTGGGGATGCCATGGCAAAATTTTTACGACAATTGAGGGCACCATAGGCCAAGGGTGAGAGGGATGTGAGGGTTAGTTCCATTGCAGAGATCTAAGCTAAGTTTCAATCCTAAAGCGAAGAGAGGTAGTTGATTTGAATGTTCAAGCTCAAACACATCCCACACATATATATACATAGCCAAGTTACACTTAATAATATTATTATACTACCATCCGACTACGCACTTCGTGGAAAGAGATCACCATATAATATGCTAATGTTTTTCATGTGATCAATTAATTTTCCTACACCTCTCTTTAAATAGGGTCCGTTTGGGATCTTTAATCATAAAAGAAGCAATTATTACCATTTTAATCTATATTTTATGATTGGAAATTTATTTTTCTATTCAAAGATTCTTCAAAATTGTGTCATACTTTTCAAAGTTTAAGAAAGTATTTACAAGAGTACAAGAAGATGACACATTTGTAAGCAAAATATAATAATACGCTTAATAGTATTATTATATTACCATCCGACATCCGACTACGCGGAAAGAGATCACCATATAATATGTTAATGTTTTTCATGTGATCAATTAATTTTCCCACACCTTTTTTTAAATAGGGTCCATTTGGAATCTTTAATTATAAAAGAAGCAATTATTACCATTTTAATATGAATTTTATGATTAAAAAATCTATTTTTCTATTCAAAGATTCTTCAAAATTGTGTCATACTTTTCAAAGTTTAAGAAAGTCTTTACAAGAGTACCAGAAGATGACGCATTTGTAAGCAAAACATGTGATCGGTGTGATATCCAAAGGACTATATGACTATATATATTATATAGCACCACGTGATAAATATATGGATGCATCCATTTTCTCTTACACCTACAGTGAAGGAGTTAAACATGATTGGCTTTCTTCTGAGTCTTTTGTCTTATTCTGAGGCATACAAAAACATAAGGGTCTCCAAAAAGCTTTTAAAAAATAATATACTTTATTTATATATATATATATATATATATAACTAATTCAATTAATAAGCATAAAAAGAATGTAGTTTAATTGATTAGAGCCTTAAAATTTAAGCATGAGGGGAGGGGTTTGAATCCCCCCTCTCCCTTCCTTTTTTTGAAAGTCATTTTGGCTTATTTCAAAAAGCCCACGGCCCGGCCCGTTTGCCCGCCCCCCAACTTGCCAGCCCGCGGGCTCATAGGCCGGGCCGCGGGCCTAGCATTTTAGCATGGCCCGGCCCGTTGACCAGTTAACGAGCCCATAGGCCCGGCCCGAGCTGAGCCGCGTGCCTCCTATTTACGGCCCGGCCCGCCCGTTGGAGACCCTTGCAAAAACACGTTGAAGTGGGAATATGTATGTTTTTCTGATCATTGAAATCGTGCACATGGGTGATAAGATGCGCACAATATACATATAGCTTGTGATATATGTCATTTTTTTAATTGTTAATTTCATTCATCTTTGACGAGGTTTAAGTTAAATACATGTAATCAATATTAATTGGAAATTTTATTAAATATTTTTCTTATTTTTAGAAGTATAATTTAGACAATTTAATCGACCTAACTCAACATTTGAATGATTTTTGATAATCATTTTCAATACATAGATTTAATTTGGATTATGTTTTCTTCAAAATCAAACTCCATTTCGATTAGATTTAGGTCAAAGTTTGAATATCGTGACTTTGATTTAATTATTTTATAATATTTATTATGTATATTATCTTATATAATAATTTTTTTAAAACAAATTTTAAGAAAAATATCAAATTATACTATATCACATTTTTCTTTTTTCTTTTTCTACTTTTTTATTGTTATTATGAAATTTTATCCTATTTCTTATTTAAATTTTTATATAAATAATTTTTTTTTAAAAAAATATTATATATAAATTTTGAATTATCCAACCCTATCAATTTGAGTTTACATCAATCAACCCGAGTTTAACCTAATCAATTCAAATTCAATATGAGATTAGAGAAATAAGGTTGGTAGGGTTTGGGTTGAGTACCTCATGTTAGAGGTCAGGTTGACTTGGCTTTAGGTTGATTGTTTCTGAATTAAGTTGAACTTGGATTAGTTATCAATTCAACCAATCCTCTTATTTTGAATGAAAAAGGGGTGGGTAAAAATAGAAATGAAAAAGGTGAAGGAAGGTCTTTGATAGACGATCAAGTATATTTAGCTCAAATCTATACAAAATTTCATGAAATTTATCTATTTCTTTTAATCATTAAGCTGAGCCACATGGCTAACTAGATGATTGAATTTAATACCTTGCTTGAAGCATAAATAGTTAGGCTAAATGAATCATAAATAAGGAAAATAAAGGTATCAATGGGCAATTTTGAAACCAAACAATAAGAAGATTAAAAAGTGATATAAGTTTTAGTATTGTGGATCCTACATTTTCTCGTGTGTTTTCACTCGATAGCATGACTCATTTTTTTATTTGTTTAGTGAAAATTTGATTTTTAGAAAAGAACAAACCTGAGCTAACTGGACAGCTGTGTTTGGCGAAGAAAAAGCATTGGAATATTTCGCTTTTGGGACTAGTACTGGACATGTGGCATCTCAAAATTGGCAAACCCAGTATATTTTCAATTAACCATGATCCAGAAAAAGATATAAAGGGGAGGTTTGATGGAGACGAAACATCTGCCACATGGGGAAGATGCCACCGGCTCCATGCATGAGCAATTAATTAGTGACTGGGAATGATTGGGCATGGCCAATTTTCACGTTCATCAACAAGCAACCTACTTTTTTTTTTTTTTTTTTCTTATGGTACGTTTGATTAATTGGTGAGTCTAATCAAAGGTTTTTGTTTTCCCTTTTGCTTCTACGATTAGACTCTGAAGTACTTCACTTTTAATATTATTGCTTTTCAAGAAGCCTCCCCGAACCATATATTACTTGGGTTGGTGTGGTATATATCCACTGGTGGACCATTGGTACTGCACCGACTTATCAACATCTCTCACAGCTTTTCTTTAGCTTCCAAAGGTGTTGAGTTACTATCAGAATTGTGTCATACTTTTCAAAGTTTAAGAAAGTCTTTACAAGAGTATAGGAAGATGACACATTTGTAAGCAAAACATGTGATCGGTGTGATATCGAAAGGACTATATGGACATATCCATTTCATGTCAAAAAATAATTTTATTTTATTTTTATTTGTACATCAGGTTCTTTAGAGAATATTTTTTAGAAAAATTATCTTTGTCTTTTGGTTCCTAAAAAGTTTGAGAGAAAGTGCAAGGAAAAGCAAATGTCGAATAAAAGTATAAGGAAGAAAAAAATAAAAAATAAAAAATAGATTTATAATCAATAAATTATTTTTATATCTTACTTCAAACTCATTTCACTTATTTAAATCTTTTATATAAATATTAAGTAATTTACAAATATAATTTTTTTATTAATTTTAATTATAATTGACTTTCTTTTATATTTTGTTATAGTAAAATCGAACATGAAAAAATCATTTTTCTTAATAATTTTTTTTTTCTTTTTTGTAGTACTTTCTAAAGCCAAACATAGTTTAAATAATTGATTTTAGTAAATGCGAGAACTGAACATTTCATATAGTCTCCCTCCTAAAATATTGAATCTTTTAAAACCGTATTTTGAAGTGTAGTTTCCCATTTTTATAGTGCTACTTTCAATAATAGTTTCAAATAATGATTATTATTTGTATTTTATTTCCCCATATAGCTAATTTAATAACTATAAAAAAATTCTTCAAAACCTACACATTGTGAAATTGTTAACATTGTGTTTTTGTTTGGATTCATTAATTTGTCTTTGAGCATTTAGGCAAAAGATAAGCATGACTAATGTCACGGATCGACTTAGTCTCTTCCTAAGCTCGTGCTGCACTTAGACAAGTCAAGACACTTGATCTTGCTAGGTTAGCCTGACTCCCAATGCTTAACTCGCTAGGCTAGGATGTTCACGACTTAGAAGCTTTAGAAGGCATAGTAGACAACTCTTAAAGAATGGAAGCTTTTATTACTAAAAAAAAGCTTTACAAGTGCTTTGAGAACTCACTTACTTGATTGGTTAGGTTCTTAGGTGGTTTTTGGGTGGTGCTTTGGCCAAATGAGACCCTCACCTATTTATAGGCACCAATGGAACTCTTTGAAACCTTAGAGGGTTCCTTACAAATCAAGAAGATTCTAGAACACCCTACACAATTCTATGTACAAAACTTATGTACAAGAATATACAAGAGATTTCTAGATTTCTCTAGAAAGCCTTGGCCTTCTCTCATGTCTTCCACCATAGTGTAGAAATGTGTGGACATCTCTAGGCATCTTTAGAACCTTGCATACTCTTCCCACCAATGACTTAGTGTAGATGGCTCCAGGAGTTTCTAGAAGCTTCCTAGGCTCTATAGAAGCCCATGGGGAGGATCATTTGAAGCATCCGATGACATTCTCTCCCACCTATGCCGTCGACGTCCCCGTCATTGCCTCTTCTTGAAACCTCTCAATGTGTTTCCAGAATCTTCTCAAGGCATCTGCATGTTCCTAGCTTACCTGCCTCTTAGGTAGTCATTTCCATTATACTAGATACTCTATCACAGGAGGGACCCCTTGTCTCCTGATGACCCGTTCAACCAGGATATTCTTCACCTCCTTCTCCTATGAGGCATCGGATGGATGCAAACCCTTGCACTTTCGGTTCCTGGAGTGTTGTTTCCTCTTACCCATTGAGTTAACCTTTCCCTTGGTGACCTTGTCCATGTGTGTGGGGGCTACCTCAACTCGCCCCTCTTTTGCCTCATTTACTTGCATCCCTGATAATAAGGAGGTCTTAGGCGTACTAGGCTTTAGGTTGACTTGGAGGACACCTAGTAGCTGCATCGAGCCCATATGTGCTTCATGTTCTTGCTCCCTCTCCTCGATCATGGAACTGAGTGCCTTCCTTTTTGGACAATCCCATGCCCAATGTGGATCGTCACACAGGAAGCATTTGATTTTAGGCGTAAAGTCTTTCCTTTCCGCCTTACCCCTTCCTTCTCAGACATTAGGCATCTTGCCTGATCCATTTCTAAGAGCATTTTGGTCCCTTGAAACCTCGTCTTCCCCACCTGTGATGTGGTTATCCTCCAAAGACTCAACCTTGGAGGAGTCTCCCCTCTTGTAATCCGTTAAAGACTCTACTACTGCTATAACAGTGGCTAAGTCTTGAACGCCTCAACTCTTTAATTCCTGCTCGGCCCACCCTTGCAGGTTATCCATGAAGTTGAATAACAACTCCTCTTCAGTTGTGTTAGGAATCTCAAATATGACCGAAGAGAATTCCTTGACATAGTCGCATAGCGAGCCTATGTACTTGAGACACCTTATGTTTTTCCTAACCAAGTAAGTCACGTCCTTGGGGTAGAACTACCTTTTGATCTCCCTCTTGAAGTCCTCTCACGTCTTTATGGTACAAATGCCTTTCTCCATATCGGCAAACCTCCTACGCCACCATAGAGTAATTGTGTCGGTAAGGTAGAGGATTGCAGTCCTTACCTTAGCTGTCTCATCAGTTAGTGTGATAGCCTCAAAGTATCACTCCATATGCCATAAGAAGTTGTCCTACTCCTTGGCATCCCGCTTGCCACTAAACCCTTGTGGCTTCGGCACCTCCACCCTAGATGCCCCCTGGGTGGCCATGACTCGTGCCGACACAGTAGCCTTGTAAATGGCCAACTCCTGTCTAACCTCTTAGTCTCGAGACTCCATTTAAGTGGCCAAGGCCTCTATCATTGACTCCATGTTGCAAGCATGCTCAAGACCTTTTCTTGGAAGAACACAAACTCCTTGTGTGACACTGGCTGAACCTGTGAGACTAGCACTCCCTCACGAAGGTCTTGGATCTGCTCCCTTAGATCCTCTAAGCCCTTTTCCATGCTTTGCTCAATCAAGTCCAACCCCTCCCAAGTGTCCGCCATGGCTAGCTCCACCTTAGCTAATCTTGCGTCCATGTTAGCAATGGCATCACGAGATTTATCCTTCTTACCCCTACCCCGTGCAACAGGCTCGGTCTCCTTCCCATGAGTTCGCTCGCAAGTCTCCTCCATGTTGGAACCCAACATGCTTCCTTTACTATGCTCGTTTTGTAGTTGCATTCTGATACCACTTGTCACGAACTTAGTCTCTTCCTAAGCTCATGCGGCACTTAGACAAGTCAAGACACTTGATCTTGCTAAGTTAGCCTGACTCCCAATGCTTAACTCGCTAAGCTAAGATGCTCACGACTCGAAAGCTTTAGAAGGCTTAGTAGGCAACTCTTAAAGAATGGAAGCTTTTATTGGTCAAATGAAGCTTTACAAGTGCTTTGAGAACTCACTTGTTTGGTTGGTTAGGTTCTTAGGTGGTTTTTGGGTGGTGTCTTGGCCAAATGAGACCCTCACCTATTTATAGGCACCAATGGAACTCTCTGGAACCTTAGAGTGTTCCTTACAAATCAAGAAGATTCTACAATACCTAACACAATTCTATGTACAAGACTTATGTACAAGAATATATAAGAGATTTCTAGATTTCTCTAGAAAGCCTTAGATTCCTCTCATGTCTTCCACCATAGTGTAGAGATGTGTGGACATCTCTAGGCATCTCTAGAACTTTCCACACTCTTCCCACCAATGGCTTAGTGTATATGGCTCTAGGAGTCTTTAGAAGCTTCCTACGCTCTATATAAACCCATGGGGAGGGTCATTTGAAGCATCCTATGACACTAAGCTTTGGACTTATATCGTATGACAACACTAGATTTTCCACATAGAGAAGAAAAATAGGTTTAAAGAGATCAACGTCGATGGTCCCAACTCCCTAGCTAGCCATGGTAGACATTCCACTAAGGATGTGACTATGGTTGAAAGGAGGGTCGGATGTTCCCTTGAAGGATACTTAGGCCATGTTTGCAAAGCCAATTATGAAAAATATTTTATGTATAATTCAAAAGCTCACATGTTATTCTTTATATTTTCATTTTCAATTTGCTATTATATTAAAAATAACTTAAAACATCTTAATTTCTTTCTAAATAATGATTTATTTCCCGAACAAATTTTTAAGAAGTTTTCTCCTAAACTTGTCAAATGTGTTTTTATTTGTATTATTCAAAAATTTTAAGTAAAATAATCAATATATTCAAGGGACTGAAATAAGTGTTCCATTGCTTCATATCGAACATACTTTCATAAGTGTTTCATTACATGACAATAGTCATTTAGTACCAAAATGCATATCGTTGTGGTTTCATTGCATTATTAGACAAAGGGAATCTCTTTATAGTACAAAGTTAAATCATTTTTGTGCTTTGACCAAGTAGGTAAGAGGAGTAAAGTGTGACAGGAGCATGCTTTCGCCAAAGTTAACCAAGTAAGGAAGCAAGAGAAACGTGAAAATATCGATGATATATTGACCAACCGATAATCAGTGATTGATTTCATATCGACCACTCCTGATATCTGAAATTTCATCGATATTTCGACAAAATTTCCTGACATCTTCAATCATATTTATATTTCACAAAGCTTTTATGATATTAATATTTCTCTTTTAAAAAGTCATAATTATAACAACATTGGTCAACAAAAATTAAAATTCAAAAAATTATCTAAAACTAATATTAATGACCAAATCTTTTATTTATGCTTATTTACAATCTCAAAAGTAGTGTCTTGGAGAAAATTATTCAACATGTACTTCATTTTTCATAATAAATAAAATAAAAAATTGAGATCCATGTTGAATAATTTAATTATGAGTTAATAAAAACAAGTCAATATTATTTAACAATATTTGATTGTTTTCTTCGAAAATAATTTAAATTTTGTATACAAATAAATATAATATAAATTTTATATAAATAAATAATCTGGTTTAGATTTGGTTTAAAGAAGTAATGCAACGGAGAAAGAACAACTTCAAATGACGTCGTTTTAATGAACGAAGAACCTTCTCATCCCTCACGTCTGGTCACTGTCCCTCCAAAAATGTCAAATCTCCTCCGAGCCTCCCCTTTCGATGGCCCAATCTACACCAAAGCTTCAGCTTAAAAACCCACTTCTTTCTCTCCTTCAAAAGTCCAAAACGTCCTCACAAATCCTCCAAATTCATGCTCAATTGATCACCACCAATCTCATCTCTGACACTTTCGCCGCAAGCCGATTGCTTGATTCCGTAGTATCAAAAACTCTTAATGTGAACTATGCTGAGCTTGTTTTCGCTCAAATTCACCAGCCCAACTCCTTCATTTGCAACACGATGGTCAAATGCTACACCGAGAGCTCAACCCCGGAAAGGGCCTTGCGTTTTTATGCCGAAATGCGAAGAAAAGGCCTTTTGGGGGATAATTACACGTACCCATTTGTGCTCAAGGCATGTGGTGCAATGTGCGGGTTGTTGGAGGGGGGATTGGTTCAGGGGGAGGCCGTGAAGAGAGGGTTTGGGGGGGATGTGTTTGTGGTGAATGGGTTGATCAGTATGTATTGTAGGTGTGGAGAAACTGGCTGGGCGAGAGCGGTGTTTGATGGGTTTTCTGAGAAGGATTTGGTGTCGTGGAATTCGATGCTTGGTGGGTATGTATGGTGTGGGGAGATGGAGAACGCACAGAACATGTTCGATGAAATGCCTGAAAGAGATGTTGTTTCTTGGTCTATTATGATTGATGGGTATGGAAAGGTTCGCAATTTAAATATTATTTTGGCTGTTTTAATTATTCAGGTTGCATGGTGAGGCATTTAGACAGGTTGCTATATATTTTTAGCTTTATTACTTATTATTTAAGTTTCTGGGTCAATGAGTAGTTGAAGTCATGAATTTGAACTTTTTCTGTCTCTTCTCTCTTTTAAAGTTGCAAGATTTTCAGAAAATAATTTGAGAAATAAATGATATCTGTGGGGTTCGAAGATTTTTTCAGATGAATCTAACCTAGTTTCTTTGAAATTCAATTGTCACATTCTTCTTTATATTTTTGTTCTGTTTCTTGTGCCATTGTTGGATGTATTTTGACATATTTTTGCCCTTGCTCACTTTTCAGAAAATGGGTGAAGTTAATCGGGCCCGTGTGTTTTTTGACAGCATGCCCACACGAGATCTGGTTTCTTGGAATTCTATGATTGATGGGTATGCAAAGGTTGGAGAAATGGAGGTGGCTCGGGAAATATTCGATAAGATGCTGCAGAAAAATGTGATTTCTTGGAGCATTATGATAGATGGGTATGCTCAGCATAGAGATTCCAAGGAAGCATTGAATCTCTTCAGGCAGATGCTTTGTCAAGGCATCAAACCAGATAGGGTATCTGTGGTGGGTGCAGTATCAGCATGTTCCCAGTTGGGGGCACTTGATCAAGGAAGATGGATACATTTGTACATGAAGAGAAACAGAATGTTGCTGGACATTGTTGTTCAAACTGCCCTTGTGGATATGTACTTAAAATGTGGAAGCCGTGATGAGGCTCGCAGGATATTCAACAGCATGCCAGAAAGAAACGTCGTTTCTTGGAATGTAATGATTGTTGGACTCGGCATGAATGGTTTTGGAAAGGAAGCTCTAGAGTGTTTCACTCAAATGGAGATGGAAAGAATTCCAATGGATGATTTGCTTTTCCTTGGTGTTCTTATGGCTTGTAGCCATGCAAATCTTGTAACCGAAGGTCTTCATATCTTCAATCAGATGAAAGGAGTTTACAGGCTTGAACCAAAGCTTGAACACTATGGCTGCTTGGTAGATCTCCTTGGCCGGGCAGGACAACTAGATCAAATTCAAAACATAATACAATCTATGCCTATGAAACCAAATGCAGCTTTATGGGGATCCCTTCTTTTGGCTTGCAGAATTCACCAAAATGTCACTCTTGCAGAGATTGTGGTAGAGAGGCTTGCAGAACTCAAAGCTGATGATTCTGGGGTTTATGTTCTCATGTCAAACATCTATGCTGATGTGGGAATGTGGGAGGGTATGCTAAGGATACGGAAACTGATGAAGGAAAGAAAGATGAAGAAAGATATTGGGAGAAGTGTAATTGAGGTAGATGGCAATGTTGAGGAGTTTGTTAGCGGAGAAAAGTCTCATATTCTAAGAGAGGAAATAGAATTGGTTATTTGGAGCTTAGCAAAGATGGCAATGTTTGCAGGCTAGACTCTGAGATGTGATGACTCCATACGCCAGGAGAGTGTCTGCAATTCTGCATCTAGAAAACCAATCCCCAAAAACGTTCCAACTTCTCAAGGCTTGACATCACATTACACACCCATCTGGGGAATTTAAAGCAGGCATACCAACCCAGGCCTTATACACACTCATTCCTTGGCTGATTTCTTGAGCCATCAGTTCCTTTGGAGCTATTCTTAGCATTGTTGCATGGCCAGATTATCTACAGGAGCTGGAAGGCAAGGTCTAGAAAGCTTTGGTGGTTCAAAGCGATATGTTCGAGTTCCTTGAGGCCAGGCCTTTGTTACCAAGCCCTTATTCTTGACTAGCATGCCAAATTATCTTCACAACAGGAAGACTCCTCAACTAGGAAGCCAGACTGGATGCTGAAGCTAAAATTGTTGTTACAATGGACAACTTACATCACTTGGGCAACTACAGATTCTTAAGAACTACTTTATCTGAGTGAGAGCAATGGCCTTCAACTTGCAGACGCAAACTAAGAGAATCAGCAAACTAAACATCTGCTACAAACTGTGACTGCTTCTTTAGGCATGTGATGCATTACATCACAGAGTATGGGATTATGCCTCATGTCTAACTTCAGTTTCTGAATGAAGATGGTCTTTATTTGAGATTTATGCTCATACGTTGTTATCATCCTCTTGGTTCTAACTTCTAATCAAGACTTCATGGAAAAATGCCTCTGCATTCCTTAAGCAGTTAAATACAGTACAAATTCCAAAGGAAAGATTGAAGCTCTGCATAAAACCTATGAACCCTTGTATATAATACAAAACAATGCAATTGGGAGACACATACTAGCAATCAGATTAGGAAAACCATTGCTTCCTGAACATGACCGAACAACAATTGTGCATACTGGGAAAGAAAAATGACAAAAAAATTTAACTTCTCAGAGACATCTCAGAAACTGAAAATAAAAAGGGAAGAACAACCCACCTGCTGTTCCCAGACCCTGGATTTTTCGGGTGAATCCTCTTTACTCCATGAACTTCAAAATTTCTTGTCCACTATATGGAAATCTATGCCATTTCGTGTCACAACAGTTTGCATAACTAGGCATCTCTTGTTACTCAGACTAACAAAACAAGACCAGACATTTAGTGATTTGATGAATCAGATATAGATCTAAGGGTTATCATTAAACAAAACTAAGTCAAAAACTAATGGCAGTAGAACTTCATTGAAAGTTTCTCACTAACCAATCTGTATGGTTTGAACAAGCATCCATAACTGTACACATTAAATGGGAATAGTGTCAGGACATATGCTAAAAGGGAACCAAAACTAGATAAAGCTCAAGAAAATAACCAGGAACTGCTCTTCTTTTCCACCTGAATTCTGGACCAAGGAATAGAAAGAGGCAACATAATTCAATCATGGCTGTTTATCCAAAGCATTAAGATATGACCCTAATTCACCTGACTTAAGCACTAGGACATGATCAGCATGAAATTCAACAATTACAACTTGATTCAACCCTAAGCAACAAAATCAATTGAGGTTCCAAAAAAATAAAAAATAAAAATTGTATCTTCCAAAAATGAGTACTTTCTCCATTATTTGCTAGAGGAAACATTTGATTCGAACTCACTGCAGAGCAAAAATTGCAATGTTCTACTTCAAGCATATGGAGAAGAAAATGCTAAACACAATTAAAGTTGTACATACCGAAACAATTTCAACAAGCACAATTATGTAACATATTCTTCGCCTACAAGCACCATTTCTCTCAAATAGTAGTGAGTGATAATAGAAGTAGAGAGCAAGTTACATAGATACTTCAACAAGCACAATTATGTGACAAATTTCGTTGCCTGCATAGCTACCTTGAATTGTCACCAGCCGTTGGCTGAGGATTTGAGGGCTTCAATCTAAATCTAATGAATTATTGTTCTCCAGGTAACCAAAACTGGCTCGACCAGGCTGAAAATATTCTCTTGCATGCTCTGACAAAGGGGAATTGAACATTCAATCCTTTCATGCTAATATCAAATAGGATCAAATGTCAACAACTTTAGAAATAATCATTCACCTAGAGAGGTGTGTAAGAAAATTTCAAACTCAAATGGAGCAGCCTATGAACTTATTAGGATAGGAGACATCAAGCAACAAGCATTGATCAATAGATGAACTCAGCAAAACTTCTGAACAAATCAATATATCAAAATTTTAGAACAAACACCGTGAAGAACAGAAATGAGATCAATTTTTTACAGCATGAAATGACTTCATCAACCTGATAATGCAGACCATCTGTGATACCCGAGCTCAACTTCACCCAACATACCTATGTCAACATGGCATGACAAAGGCATGGGTGTGGGATCCGTGATAGATATTTTTATTTTGCTTTGGTTATTGACTATTTTGGGTTTTTTTCTTAAATAAGGATAAAAGAGGGGAAAAAGAGTTATTTTTTACTTTAATCAAAGATATGCTATTATTGTTTCTAATTGATTTTTTTCTTTATTATGTCATATCCAAGAACCATTCAAGATCCTTTTCATCCAAGTCCCCATATGATAAAATTTGAGATGTGAAGGATCATGCATAGACATGCACCTACACCGAACACCCATACATGAACCCATGTAACATAGCAGACCATGCATCTCCGCAACCAAATAGTTTCCCATTTCAGAAGTGTATCCTATAGTAATAAGATATAATCCTGCCAAAAATTTCATAACCATATGGATTGAACAAAAAAAATGACACAGTCTGTAATAGAAAATACATGCAGCTCCTTAAGTAATGACCTATGATATATACTCTCACCAAGATTTCCAAAACCAGAAGAAGCGTGGAGTGCTTTTAGAGTACCCTGTGATCATTAAAATGAAAAATTTATAAGACAACAATTTACTTTACGATACATATATTAGGCATCTAAGAAAGAACTTGACCATAAAATGAAATTAGCTGCAAAACGAACATTTAGAGGGATGGATGGCCGGGCAAGAAAAGACCAAACCAGAAATGATAGCATTCTTGAGCTGGACTCCCAGTCAATCATCAGATGAGTGAAAATCAGCCAAGCTGGTCTGGCAATGTTTAGTGTTAATCAACAATTACAGCAATAAGAAGTGAAACTGCTCGGGTTAGCAACACAACACAACAACAAAAGGCTAACAAGAACCTATGGCAAGGGTGTGATAGAAGACATGAGAGCCAATCAGATGATATGGTCGTAGGCAGCAAGTCTACAAAAAGAATTTGCTACCAACCCTAAAAAGGATTTGCTACTTTCATCCTGGCTTTATAATTATTAGTTGGAGCTGAAGGATTAAGTTCTCTTAAGAGTAAGTGGTAAAAGTGAGCAAAAGGCCCTGAGTTAAGCAAGCGTAAGGAATATCTGGCAATAATTACCCAATGATTATTGAGAGCTTTTAGCAATAAACTACAAGCCTATAAAAAGAATATAATAGATACCAAAAGTGAGCGAAGAGCTCTGAGTTAAGCAAGTGAAAGGAAGACCAGATAATGATTGTCCTACATATAATAATAAACGACAAGGGCATTGAGTTAGCATGCAAGGGACACCAGCCAATGACTGCCCATTTATTACTCAAGTGATTTTAACAATGAAGAAAAAAAGGAGTAAAGGCTCTCGAGTTAAGCCAGCGCAAGGAACACTAGGAAATGATTTCCCAACAACCATTAACAACATTTAATGATCAAAGACTATGCAAATGGGCTTGAGCTAATCCAGCACAAAGAACATCCAATAATGATTACTCAATGATTTTGAGGGTGTTTAAAGATAAAAGAAAAATCAAAGCAAATGGCCTTGAGCTAAACCAGCATGAGGAGCATTGGACAATGATTGCCAATGATTTTAAGGGCATTTAACAATAAACAACAAGAGCAACTAAAGGGCCTTGAGTTTTAAAACAAGGAACACTAGGCAATATTTGCAGAATGATTATTGAAGATATTTAATGACAAATGATAAAAGCAAGCAAAGGGCCTTGAGTCAGGGAAGATAGGACAATAATTTCCTAATAGTTATTCAGGATATTTAATCAAACCAAAAATCTTAAAGTAAATAGAAATCTTTACAAATTAGTTGAAAAAGAGTTCCAACAAAACCCAAGTGCATGAATGTGTCAAGAAAATATGGAGACCAGAAAAGTAAAACAGCTAAATGAAAAAAATCCAATGCAGTCCATTCCAAGCTGTCAATGAACTTCAGACACAGTCTGCTGTTCAGCCTAACATCAACCAACCAACCGAAGAAGGATTTGGTGTAGTCAATCTCAATTTCCATTCCAAAATTTCGTTCCCCTCAAATTTTCTTTTCTTGCACTACTTCCCATTCCACTAAGGTCAACATAAAAGGTGCATTTTTCAACACTTTGTTTTTCCTCCTATCTGTAATTTTCCATGTCAAATAGTCATGGCCTGCTTCACACTACTCAGTAGCATCAAAACTACTGCAAAGATGGTGAATACCACATTCAATTTCCCAACCCACCATAAGGACATGAGAATGTGATCAGCTCTCTGCCAGCCGTCTTACACATACAGCACCAATTTGGATTAGCCCTCCCCTAAAAGTCTTATTTCATCTTTCTTGCACAAAGACAAACTGCTCTCATCACCATCTTAATGGGAAAATTAGTTTTTACTAAGGATTTTTGCGTGGCATCCCTAAAGATATTGCACAAATGGGATTAGACACAGTTTTAAAAGAACTTACTTAAAATGCACCAATTAAAGAACAAATTAATGAAATCTACACTAGGACACCTTTATTACATTCTCGCTCCATTAAGTAACAACTTAAATAGATTTTAAATCTTACAAATACTTGAATTAAGTAACATAGACAATTCAAAATGTATGAAGTTCCCACATTGGAGACAACACGACAGGGGCATTAGTATAGAATAAATTCCAGAAACATGTAGTTACCTACACTGCATGCTGAAAACATCTAGTGTTGAATATGCTGTTAGGTGCACATCATGCATGTTTGACAAAGAAAGAGATGAGTAGTTAGTGTAGGGCACACCAGGCAACAGACACTTCATATTCAATTCACATACCCCTGATCTGAAATTTAAGAATTAAAATTTTCTCAAAAGGATTCAGGCTTTAGATTCAAATAATTTACCTTGAGATGTAACACAAATTGTTAGAATTCAGATTGTACATAAGAGATTAACACCAGTTCCAAGTTACTACCTGAAGTTAATACGACTAATAAGTTAAGCTCGATTGAGCAAACAAGCAATTAGAGGGAAGAATCACAAGCAAATGGAGCACTACAAACTCCTGTAACACAAAAAAATAAAAAAGGACAAATCAAGCAAGTGCAGCACAAAATGCAACATTAAACTTTTTCCCTGCAGCAAATTCAGAGGCATTTGATAGATGAATCATTTTCTGAAACATGATTGCTCAGTCATTGAGAATTTCTTAAAAGTAACTAATCTTAAGTGATAACAGTACAGTTCTGCACCTTCTTGTCAAATTGCAACATTTTATGATCTCCTCCACTAGAAGACCTTCAAGTAATTCATGCTTTTGGTTTTTGAGATTATCTACCAGGTTCTATGAGACACTTAATCTATTTATTATGAGAAAAATAATTTTTCTGCAAAATTATGTATATCATTCTCATGATGTGCCAAATACGATATAAAACGCTTAAAAGAAACCATACTTCTAATCAAGTAATAGAATAACTTATGGCTTCCTTTAGTGAGAAGATTGAAATCACCATGACTTTTGGTTGAGATAATATCCAGTCATATAATATTTTCTGTCTATTAAATATCTCGTGACTATCTACATAATCGTCCATAACTTACTCTTTCTGTAGCATTACTTAAATGAATTCCAATTGAAAACTAACCTATATTGTACTTACCATATATCACAAAGAAAAGCAGAATAAGCTTTTGAGATACCTCAAATTGTCACCAGCCACTGGATAAGGATTGAGGGCTTCAATTTAAATTTAACAGGCTTCTCCACATCAATTCTCTCCAGGTAACCAAAACCAGCTCGACCAGGCAGAATGTAGAATTCTCTTGCATGCCCATTTGTATATCAGATAGAATCAAATTTCAACTTTAGAAACAATCATTCACCACAGACATGTATGAAAAAATTTTGGATCTCAAAAGGAACAGTCTATCAACTTATCATGATAGGAGATATTAAATAACAAGCCTTGATCAATAGATGAACTTAACAAAATTTTATGAACAAACACTGTAAGAATATAAATGAGATCAAATTTTACAGCATGGAATAACTTCACAACGCAATAATACTACCGTGCATGTCCACAGGCAAATAGTATCCATCTCATAAATGTGTCTTGCTAATAATATATAGTCTTGCAAAAATTCCATAACCCTATGGTTTAAACAAAAAGAATGCCATGGTATATAATAGGAAATACATGCAGCTACTTAATTCATGACCTTTAATATATACCCTCACCAAGATCTCCAAAACCAGAAGAAGGGTGTAGAGTAGTTCTTTTAGAGTATGAGGTGATCATTGAAATTATAAGACACAGGCAACCATACTTTACAATTAATATAACGGACAGCTAAGAAAGAACTTGACCATAAAATGAGACTAGCCGTAAAAGAACAGTAATAGAGAGGGAAGGTCAAGCAAGAAAAGACAGAATCAGAAATGAAAGCATTTTGAGATAAACCCCCAAACAATCATTAGTGGAGTGAGAACCAACCGAGCTAGTTTATGTTCAAGGTGCAATGAAGATCAACAGTTACACCAATAAGGAGTGAGATGGTTCAAGTTACCAGCAGTACCACAGAAGGCCTACAAGAACCTATAAGGCAATGCTATGATAGAAGACATGATAGCCCATCAGAGGATTTGGTCATAGGCAACATATCTTGAAAAAGAATTTGTCTCCAAACCCAAAGGATTTGTAACCTTCATCATGATCTTATAATTATTAGTTTGAGCTGAAGGATTAAGTTCTCTTACCATATCACTTAAGGTCACAACAACTTTCAAAAGTGAGTAAATGGCCTTGAGTTAAGCCAGTGTAAGGAACATCAGGCGATAAACACAAAGCTGATCATTGAGAACTTTTATATAATAAACAAGAAGCCTATGAAAAGAAAAAACAATAATCAATAGAAGTAAGTCAAAAGCTATGAGTTAAGCCAGCACAAGGAACATCAAACAATGATTGCCTGGCATTTAACATAAACAACAAAAATAAGGGCCTTGAGTCAGTGAACAAGGAACACCAGAAAATGGATTTTGAATAATTAGTTATGGGCATTCAACAATAAATGATAGAAGCAAGTAAAGGCCCTTGAGTTAAGCAGCACCAGGAAAACCATGCGATGATTTCCCAATGATTATTAACAACATTTAACGATAAACGACAAGGTGAGTTAAGCCAACACAAAGAAAATCAGGAAAAAATTATTCAATGATTATTAACGGCACTTAACAGTAAAGGACAAGGTGAATAAAAGGCTTGAGTCAAGCCAACACAAGGAAAATCAGGCAATAATTGCTAAAGATTATTCATGACATTTAACAATAAACGACAAGGTGAGGAAACGGTTTGAGTCAAGCCAGCACAAGGAAAATCAAGCAAAAACAGCTCAATGGTTATTTACAACAGGGTGAGTAAATGGTGTGAGTCAAGGCATCACAAGGAAAATCAAATAATAATTGCCCAATGATCATTAACAGCTTTTAACAGTAAACGACAAGGGGAGTAAAAAGGCTTGAGTCAAGCCAGCACAAGCAAAATTAAGCAATAATTGCCCAATGATCATTAACAACTTCAACAGTAAACAACAAGGTGAGTAAATCGCTTGAGTCAAGCAAGCACAAGGAAAATCAGGCAATAATTGCCCAATGATTATTAACGACATTTAACAGTTAACGACAAGGTGAGGAAACGGTGTTAGTCAAGCCAACACAAGGAAAATTAGGCAATAATTGCCCAATGATCGTTAATGACATTTAATAGTAAACGGTAAGGTGAGTAAAAGGCTTGAAGCCAACACAAGAAAAATCATGCAATAATCATCCAACGATTATTAACGACAAACCATAAGGTGAGGAAACAGCTTGAGTCAAGCCTAGGAATGGCAATTTCTAGGGTTTTTCGGGTCACCCGCCCCGCCCCACCCCGATTAGAACGGGTATGGGAGCATAGAAATCGGGGATGGGACGGGTTCAGGTTTTTTTTTAAAACCCGAATCGGGTTCGGGGCGGGATCGGGTTTAGTAACAATATGCCCCGCCCTGCCCCGAATGTGAAATTACAAGTTTACCCCCACCTATAAATATTTGCTTCCTATCCTTTCTGGTCTTCCTCTCCCGTTTTAGGTTTTTTTCTCTCGTTTTAGGGTTCTCGTTCCTAGGGTGAGAACACAAGTGATGATGGAGACGGAGCTATCCCGAATCACCTGAGACGACCTCATCATACTAGATTGCCTCATATCAGTTTCCAATGTGAAGAAATGGCTTCCGCAAATCCCTCTCATCCTCGTTCTTGTCCCTGAACTCATCCCTAATCTGCAATCAGCAACTCAAGTGTTCGTCAAAATGCTAAAAGATGGTGTGTTTTGGATAGTTGGAGTACTCAATGCAGAAATCCATCGGATAATCCATCCGAAACTGCCATTTTCTCCATGGGAATCGTTTCAGGTTTTTTTTTTTTTGGAATTTTGATTTTTTGGTTTGGGGTGTTTTTTTGTCAGTTTCTGGGCAAAAAAATGAGAGATTTGAATGTTGATTTGTTTGGTTTAGGGTGTTTTTTTTGTCAATTTCTGGGCAAAAGATGAGAAATTTGTTGGTGATATTTGGGATTGTCCAGATTTGTAATCTAGTGGCAACAAGGTGGTCTTTTTGCTAATTTATTTTCCTCATTTTAGCAATCTGTAACTCATTGTTTTCACCTGTTTTTGGGCAACCCGGGTCGGAACGGCCGGGGATGGGATTTTGATTATTATTTCAAAACGGGTATGAGATTACATACCCCGCCCCGCCCCGGGTTTGGGACGGGGATGAGATTTGTTTTGAAGAAACGGGACGGGGTTGGGATAAGGGCGACCCGTCCCGAACCTGCCCCGTTGCCATTCCTAGTCAAGCCCACACAAGAAAAATCAAGCAAAAAATAGCGCCCAATGATCATTAACAGCATTTAACAGTAAACGACAAGGTGAGGAAACAGCTTGAGTCAAGCCCACACAAGAAAAATCAAGCAAAAATAGCCCAATGATCATTAACAACATTTAACGGTAAACGACAAGGTGAGGAAACAGCTAGAGTCGAGCCAACACTAGGAAAATAAGACAATAATTCCCCAATGATTATTAACGACATTTAACGGTAAATGACAAGGTGCGTAAAAGGCTTAAGTCAAGTCAGAACAAGGAAAATAAGGTAATAATTGCCCAATGATTATTAACAACATTTAAGAATAAACGACAAGGTGAGCAAACGGGTTGAGTTAAGCCAACACGAGGAAAATCAAGTAATAATGATTGCTCAATTAGTAAAATTGAATGCTCCAAGAAGATACACAGAGACTAGGAAAGTAAGAAAACTACAAAAAGCCTCCAATTCTGGCCCCTCCAAAGCTAATGGTTTTTCATCCAAACTTCAACCAACCAAACAGAGAAGGATTTAGGTGTAATCACTTTCAACTTCCATCCCAACAACTCATTTCCTTTAAACATTCTTCTGTTGAACTCATTCCCACTGCAGTAAGCTAAACATAAGAGTGCAGTTTTCAACACTCTGCTTTTCATTCTATCTTCAATTTTTACACTACTCAGGAGCACCAAATTTACAGCAAGGATAGTGAATATTAGATTCAATGTTCCTATCCACCACAACTTCAGGATAAATGACCAGCACTCTCCCAGACCTCTTATCCATGTAGACTAACTGTTATCTCAATCTTGAACAGACCGTTGCGATGTCTGTATTAAAGGGCTTAGACGCAGTTTTAAACTAACTAAATCAAATAGTACCATTAGAGCACAAGTTAACCATTCTACATCAAGACGCCATTCTTGTATCCACACTCCGTTTAGTTAAAAATTAAATAAATTTAAATTTAATAAATATTTGTTTAACTACTAAACTAAGTTACATTGATGCATAAAAATGTCTGAATTATCCACATCGAACACGACAAAACATGGATATCATTAAAGAATAAATTAAGGAGGCACTTAATTAAGTACATACTATGCAAGTTACCAAAAACATCTAGTGTTGAATCCGTTGTTACGTGCACAACATGCATGTGCTACAAAGAAAGCGAAGCACGAATATCAGTAACACTATGCGACAGATACTTCATATTAATTTAGGGAAACAGAAGAATAAAAATGGATATTTTTGCCATGTCCCTGCATCATAGGATTTGAAGGCATTAGCCTATAATGCCTAATCCTGGGAATATAGTTGGAAGTTAATCGTCCTTTTAAGTTTCTTCCACACAAACCCTAAGCGCTGGCAATATTGCAACTGCTATACAAGATCAGACTGGATCTTTTTCAGATTACACCAACTCAGAACTGCCTCAAATTGTTGTCTTGATGATAATTGGGATTAGTGAAACAAAGGCACAACCTCAAGATTCAAGGATAACAAAGAGAAGATAGAGAATTACTGTAAAAGTAACATAATAGGGAAAGGAAAATGTGAAGAGAAGAAAGAATTGACCAAACACAAACAGAATTGTAAAGAAAGTACTTCTATCATATTACCGAACAGAAACATTAAAAATAAAAAACAAAACAAAACCGAAAAAAAAACAAAACAAAAACAAAAAGGGACACAGAAAGAAAGAAAAAAGAAAAGGACCCTATGATTCTGTGGACCTCTACTGACTGTCGGACGTCATTGTTTCGTGCACCACCTTAGCTTGGTCCTTAATCAGCTGTAAGTGGCTTAGATGAAGCTCACATACAGCCCGCCCCAGCTCCTTCCACCTTCCCTCCAGCTCATTCAGTTTCTCCTCCGGGGTCTCTATGAGCTTCTCCATCATAAGTTTCTTTCCCCATTCCGGCAGGGAGGGAAAGCTATCGATAGAGTCACGAAGGCATGGATAGCGAGCCCAAAAATCCTCGCCACCCTTCTCCTCCTGAGTGTTCTGAGGAGCATCTTCCTTTTTAATCATTTCACGTTTCCGTGAAGCAACCCTGTTGCTGGTTCCGAAGGGCCTGCCTCTTCTCTTAGGCCTAATTTTCATCTTCCCATCGCCCCATATTGTCTTAGAAACCTCATAAGCCCTGCGGTCATGAGGCCTCTTAAAAGATGGGTCCTTCCCATCCTTGCCTCTCATGGCATTCCTCACGAACTTCCTCCGCATCCTTCTGGCTTTGTTCACCAGCTGCGTCTGCGTAACCCTGATGTGGATGGAGCCCTTGATGAATTCAAAGAACCCATCCATTTCGTAAAATGGGTCCGTTCCTTTCTGCCGCTCGTACTCCCCGAGCCCCTGCAACAGAGCGATTTCGTCCTCCTCGCTCCACAACCTTTGAAACAGCGCCCTCTTCTCCGACTTAACAGCTCCTTCCCCACTGTCCACCTCCTTCTTCTCCGACCTCTCAGCCCCATCTCCACCGTCCACCTTCTTCCTCTTCCTCTTTTTCTCCGCCTCCGACCCACTGGGCCCGGACCTCGCTGGCTTCTTCCCGGAGAGTCTCCTCGCAGTTCCCGCCACCACCTGCTTCTCCCGCTTCAGCACTATCTGACGGACAGTAAATCCGTCAGAATCCGGAGACGATACGCTCCGGACCTCGTCGGAACCCCCATCGGAGTTGGATTCCGACCCGGGTTCAGCTGCTGGCTTCGAGGAAGAAGCCCCAGCTGTGGGAGCCTTCGAGGAAGAAGCCCCAGCTGTGGGAGTCTTCGACGCAGAAGCCCCAGCTTTGGACTTCTTCAGTAAGCCTATCGGCTGCTCATCTTCCGAGTCCTCTACCACAACGACGTCGTCGTCTCCGCTATCAACGTCATTCTCTTCGCTTTCGGCCTCAGAGACGTCGTTGTCACTGTCACTGTCAACGACGTCGTTTTCGCTGTCAGCGACGTCGTTTTCTCTGTCAGAAACGTCGTTTTCGGAATCTGACGGTTCTTCATCCGATGATGATACTGGAGGCGGAACCAATAATGGGTTGTACTTCAACACCATTTTCTCCTGCTCTTTTTTTACTCTCAAAAAAATCTAGAGAGAGATTTTCTCTAAATCTAGAGAGAGAAAATAATAATAAAATCTAGAAAGAGAGAGACATATTTTCTCAAAATCGAGAGAGAGAGAGAGAGAGACTGCTTACTGTGAAGAAAATGAGGGTTAGAGAGGGGTTTATATAATATTTTATTAGAGACACTTGTGGACACGTGTCTCCTTCCTACTGTTCCAGATCGGATATCTAAATATAGTAAAAACTTTTACGTTATTTCCTATGTAAGCACAAGATGCTACCGTTGATTTGTTACGGACCGTACACGTGTAAATTAATATAACTCTTGCTTTTAAATTCTAAAATTTTAAAATTTTCACTTTTAGAGCCAATTCTTGGTCCCAAAAATGAAAATTAAAAATTAAATTTAAAAAAAAAAAATCAATCTTAATTCTTCTTTTTATAAATGAGAACATTAATCCAAAATAATTTAAATGATAACTCCATATATTGTTTTCTAAATGGAATTTAGAAGTTGAAAATGAAAATGTAATATTTACAATTTTTTTTTAAATTTTTTTTATTGCTTAATTTAAAAAAAAAATTAACGATATATATATTTTAATAAAGTGGTACAAGGAAAAAAATGACTTGTTCATTTCTAATGTGTATCTTATTGCCTTAACAAGTACTTGATTAATCTGGTATAAATACAATTTTTAGTACAATATTTTAAAGTATTTTTACTTTTTTTTTTTTGGCTTAATAAAATGTCATTATAAATTTTTAATACAATTTTTAGTACAAGCAAAGTATTTATACTTTGCTTCAATTAATAATAAAATTCTTGACCTATATTAACTCAAATCAATATGAGATTTTCCTTTTTTGTGTATCCATAAAAATAATTAAATATATATATACCATTAATTATGTTAATACCTTATCCCTTTCACTTCTAAATCTACCTTTATACCATTAATAACATATTTAAAATATTTCAATTATATGGTTTCATTAATTAAAAAGAATTTCTAGGTCACGAGGAAAGTGGTCCAAACAAGGCCTTATTATTAATTGTACTTTTCCTCAATTAATTATAAAAATCCATCACATTTATTAACTCAATCAATAGAGATTTTTTTTTCCTTTTTTGAATATCCACCAAAATAAATAAAAATTTGATATCATTAATTATGTTAATATCCTCTTCTCTTTTTTTTCTTCATTTTGCCCTATATAAATACCATTGAAGTAATAAAAAATTCATATCATTAACGACATTTGTATTTTTTTCTCATTTATGTTTGTCTTTATAAAATTAATATTTTTAACAATGACATTAAAATAATTAAGATTTTTATGAAGGATATTTTAAATTACTTCTATCAATCCACCTACCTTTTCTCTTTATATATTTTACTATTATTGTTGTTGTTTATTTTTTTTCCTTTTATATCTTTTACTACTAATAATTTTATACATTACAAAAATTAACTATTTTCAACCTTTTTTTTAATGCGTGTCCTCTTATATCAAGAGTATGTTTTGCAATGATTCTAGAAAGCATTTTTAATCTAAAAAATGTTTTTGAAAAAAAAAACAAAAAACACTTATAGTGCATTTGATTCTAAAAAGCGTTTTTAACTTTTCTAATACTTAGAAATATAAAAATTTTCAAGTACTATAACTAATTTTGCTAAAACCACTTTACGAAAAAAATACTTCATTAAAAATATTTTGAGTAAAAATATTGTCAAACAACACTTTAAATGACATATCATTTGTTATCCTTTTCTCGATTTTATTTGTACAACTTTATAATCATTTTTATACTTTTCTCTTAATTAAAAACCAAATCCTTTGGGATTTTATTTTCTCTTTTTGCTAGCCATAAAAAATATTAAAAATTTTAAATCATTTATTATGTGAGTACCTTTTTTGTCTTTCATGTTCTTCATTAACTTTTATAAAATTACTATTTTCGATGGTCAACATATTTTTATTTAACATATTTCAATTATGAAGCTTTTTTAGTCATAAAAAAGTTTATAATTATAAGAAAATTCAATTTAATAGTAATATCAATAAGATTTATTAATTTAAGATACGTTTGATAGAATATAGTGTTTTTAGTATAATTGTTTTCTTTAAAAGTGTGTTTTATCGAGTGTTTATCTACAAAACACTTCAAATGATTTTTTAACATATTTTTCAAGTTTTAAAAAATATTTCATTTTATCTATCACTTAATTTTTCTTCAAAAATAACTAAAAGTATTGTTTATATTATAAAATATGAGATTTTGTATCATTATAGTAACTTGTGGATGATCATCCATAAATATCTCGTGTAATTCCCTATAAAATGGAAGGAGCCCTAATGAAATTCAATTAGAGTTTTCTCATGCATTCTATTATCTTTTTTTTGCTTTCTTCTTCTCTTACTTTGTTTTATAACACGTTATCAACACGAATAGTCTCTACAAAAGAAATATAAAATTTTTTCTCTATTCAGAGAAATAAGTAAGACGTTTTTCTTTTTAAAGATATAGAAAGACATTCTTCTCTTTAGAGAAATAGAAAGACTTTTCTCTCTTCTTTCTCACAAAAAGGTATGTGATAAACTTATATCATGATTTTCTACTTTATTACCCTTTAACTATCTATTTTTACTTATTTTATTTGAATGCATAAATATATACAATCTCTATAACCAGAAGTTATGAGGTAAATTATAAATTATAAAGTAAATTCATAACCAAAAGTTATGCAAAATATGTGCAATCTCTACAACGAGAAGTTATAAAAAATATGTGCAATTCCTATATCTAGAAGTTAAGAGGAAAATTACAAAATTACAAATATATGACCAAAAGTTATGTATATGATCCCTAATTATTTATTTTTAATTATATGGTATAACTGGAAGTTATATCAAACAATATTATATACCTAGAAAGTATAAAATAAATAAATAAATGTTTATAACCTGGAGCTATGTATAAATCTATATAATGAAAGTTTATAGCTTGAAGCTATGCACAAATTTATATAAAAAATAGTTCATAGTGTAAAGCTATTTACAAATTTAAATATTTTTTTTGTTCTGACAAAATAATCATGGCCTGAAGCTATGAAATATATTAACTTTTAATTTCTTTAATTTCTTTTAATTATATTGTGTAACTAGAAGTTATACATAAATAGTTCATAACCCAAAGTTATGTACAAATTTGAATATTTTCTTGTTTTGACAAAATAATCATAACTCAAAGTTATGAAAAATATTGGCTTTTAATTTTTATTTCGTACTCACTTATTTTTCACCATAGGAATTATGGAAAACATTTTTTGTTAATAATTTGTGGACCCTGTATTTTGCTCAATGCGTTCCCACTCGATGACTTGACTCATTTTTTTTTTATTTGATGAAAATTTGATTTTTTGAAAATGACTTGGAGTCACTACTTATTTTTGTTTTATTTTTAAAGGGAAAACAAAATAAGAAAGAAAAACTCTAAGTATGACTCCTTATTTAGAAAAGCAAGTCTATGAAAAATTGAGTCTAGGTCCGAGGGTCAAGTTAGCTATTGGAAAGGTACGATAAAAAGACCATAGCACCCCTTTAAGTCCCTAAAAACGGGTCTCTACTAAACAAGGTGAAATAAGTGTGACAATTGATAAGGAAATAAATGGATACCAGTGCAATGATCAAATAATAAAACTAATCAAGTATAAGATTAAGCAAAGTGGGAGTAAGGGCGTACTTTGACGGCAGGTAATAAAGCGCTATCGTGAAACAAAATTAGTGCATAATAATGAATACAAAATATATCACATGCATATCAAATAGCAAGACAAAGATCAGACAATCTTCATTAAGCATAACAATTGACAATCAGAAGAGAAAACTCATATGTAGGGACCCCACCAAAGCCCAATTTATCTTGCATGAATTAGTCCCACAAATTTCATTATTTTGGAATTATGAAAATTGCATGTTCATGCTTATTTAAGAAGTTAAGAAAAACAAAAGAGTATTTGAAAATCAAAGAAAATTTGTGAATATTTGAAAAATTGAGTGGAATTAAAACTATTTGAAAGAAAACCGGAGTTTTGAAATTTATTTGAAAATTGAAGTCTAAAAAATTATTGGGAATTTAGAGTTTTAAAAATTAAATTTAGGAATTGGAGTTTTAGAAATTAAATTTGAAGATGACATTTTTTTAAAAAAAAATAAATAAATTTGGAAATTGGAATTTTGGAAATTTTATTTAGAGAATGGAATTTTAACAATTAAATTTGCAAATTGGAATTTTTGGAAAATTTATTTGAAGATGGCATTTTTAAAAATTAAATTTGGAAATTTGAATTTTTGGAAAACTTATTTGAAGATAACATTTTAAAAATTAAATTTGGAATTTTGGGATTTTGGAAAATTTGAAAAATGGTAGTTTTGGAAAATTATTCGAAAAATGGAATTTCGAAAAATTAAATTTAAGAATTGGAACTTTGGAAAATTATTTCAAGAATGAAATTTTGGAAAATCTAAAAAATTGGAGTTTGAAAAATTAAATTAAAAATTGGAGTTTTGGAAATTTATTTGAAAATGGAAGTCCGTTCTCTAGCCAGTTTCGTAGCCTGTTCTCATACCTTGATAGAAGAGTATGTTGAAAAAATTATTTGAAAATTGAAGTTTTGAAAAAAATTAGAGTTTTGAAAATTATTTGAAAAAAATTGAAATTTTGAAAAATTATTTGAGAATTGGGATTTTGGAAATTAGATTTAAAAACCTAAGTTTTGAAAATTAATATTTGAAAATGTGAATTGGGAATTAAGAAAGATATGAGGGTATTTAAAAAAAAAAAACGGCCCACCAAATGTTAATGGTGTATGCAGAGACTTCATATATTTTATAATAGATTGTCTACAATCAAATTGTACTTTATTGACTTTTTTTCTCTTTTGCTTGCTTTAGCCTTTTGTTTGAGACCTCGCTAATTGGAATATGCAGCACTAGTGGCTATTAACATTATTTCCAGTCGTGCATAGTGTTGTCATTAGAAAAGCACTCATTAGAAATGGTACCAGCAAGGCGTCCAACAACATTTGATCCCAAGGAGACTTAGCAGCAAGCTGGAAGGCAATTGGTCACATACGCTGCTCCTCCAACTGCACCGAAACCTGTAGAGCTCCATGCAAGTCACCAAATGATGGAGATTTTCCACTATAGACTTGCTTCTCCAACTACACCGAAACCTGTAGAATTGGAAATGGAGCTTTCAAGGCTCGAAAATGGAGCTTTCAAAACTTGAAATGCAAGTTTTGAACCAAACTTCTCTCAAACGCAACCCAAGCCCTTTCGAAGAGAGATCAGCTTGGAGTTCTCATCAATGGCGTCATTGATCACTTCGTGAGAAAGGTAAAAGAAGATGGTGTGCTAGTTACCGCCGACAGTGTAAAGAGAAGCGCTCGGGATTGAAACAACATCTCCGAACCTAAAGACAACTTTTACGAGGTACGTGAGGAAGAAAATTGTTGCTTAGCTTGGGCTATCTTTCTCCATTTTCTATATTTCACTTTTGGCACGACCTAGACGTCCACTAGTTGTAGTTGAATGCTAGAAGATGATGGGTGGAGGTGCAAAGCTCGGGTAAGAGAGTGGCAAAGGTGGAAAGAGAAATGGGTTGATGGGAAATGGTAACTTTGTTACTACCATGTGAAGTGGGAAGAGAGCCAAAATGGAGTTCAAAAGGGTTCCAAATGGAAAACTTGCTAGCATTTCATACAGGATCTCGAAACGGGGCCGCACAAACAGATTAGAAATCAAGCATGAAAATGCATGCAAACAAACTCAAATCCCACAAGAATATACAAAAGTTTCCAATGCTTTTATTCCTGCACCAAAATAGAATCCTCATATGCGCAAAATATAATAGAACCGTGTGAAAAAAAAAATCAGCAGGTTGTAGAAAACTTACATGTGTTGTTACCCCATTCCGAATTCCTCTAATTTGTTTTCTCTTTTTTCTGTCAACCTTTGTCGCCTTTCTTGCAACTCCCAAAATCTAGACCCCCCTCTCTATTTTCTCGCTCTCTTTCTTATCCTCTTGTTTTTTAAGTTGCTCCCTATCTTTTCTCTGTTTCTCTTATCCTGCAAGCTTCCACCTGCTCCCTGCTACCGCCATGGCAAGTCACGTCTTTGCCCCATGTCCATGCAGTTTTACACTTGAAGAAACCGACCCCCCACTCCTAGAAATGAAATGCTCAATTGACTCCAAGTGTGAGAAAAAAAAAACTCTAGCCCCTAGAGGGGTCTACAAATATGCCCCTCTTCGGTAGAGTTCACAAGTGTAAGGAAATATGAATACTAGAGTGAAAAGTAAGTGTAAATAGTGAGTGGAACGAAGTGAACACTGCCAAAGAAAAAGAAAGACCCCTAAAGGTACACAAGTAGAATACAAACTTGCTCAAACAACAAATAACAAAAGGGACTCTAAAATCCTAAGAGAAATGTAGCTCTCAGGGTGCCTCTAAAGCTACGCTATGGATCTAGACTCTCTCTAAGATGTTTATAAAAGTGACTCGAAGATCGATATCAAAGCTGAGTAGCAGTCGAACCACTTAGGAGCACAAGAATAAATGTGTACAAAGGAAGAAACCACACATCTTCTATATGAAAGTAGGATGAAATATGAAGTTGTGAGGACAAAATGTGCAAAGACTAGAGTCACCTAAATCTAAAGGAAATGATGGGACGTGGTCGCCATGACCAAAATCACCAAAAATAAATGGAAAAGACGAAATGTGGTCTTAATGACTTAAACTGAACTGACATGACAATGACCGATCGATATAGGTACAGTCCTAAAAAACTTAAACTAAACTGACATGAAGAGTGACCGATTGATATAGGTGCGGTCCTAAAACTCAAACTGACACGGAACTGACATGAAAATGACCAATCAATATAGGTGTGGTCCTGACTTGAACTCAAACCGACAAGACGATGACCAATTGATATAGGTGTGGTCTCATAAACTCAAACTGATAAGATGATGATCGATCGATATAGGTGCGACCCCAAAAACCTAAACTCAAATTGATAAGATGATAACTGATCGATATAAGTGCGACCCTAAAAACCCAAACTCAAACTGATAAGACGATAGTCGATCGATATAGGTGCAATCCCAACTCGAACTAAACACAAATTGATAAGAAAATGAACGATTGATATAGGTGCGGCCCTAAAGGCCCAAACTCAAACTGACAAGACTATGACCAATCGATATAGGTGTGATCCCAAACTCAAACTGAACACAAACTGATAGGAAGATGGCCGATTGATATAGGTGTGTCCCCAAAAACCTAAACTCAAACTGACAAGACGATGACCGATCGATATAGGTGCAGTCCCGAAAACTCAAATTGAACTCAAACTGACAAGACAAATGACCAATCGATATAGGTGCGGTCACAAACTCAAACTGAACTCAAATTGACATGAAGATGACCGATCGATATAGGTGGGTCCCGAAAACCCAAACTGAACACAAATTGACAGGAAGATAGTCGATCGATATAGGTGCGACCCCAAACTCTAACTAATAAGACGATGACTGATCAATATAGGTGTGGTCCCAGAAACTGAAAGCTAACACAAGATGATAAGAAGATGGTCGATCGATATAGGTGCAACCCCAAAAACTCAAACTGACAAGATAAGGACCGATCAATATAGTGCGGTCCCAAAAACTGAACTGACAAGACAAATGACCGATCGATATAAGTGCGGTCCCAAACTCAAACTAAACTTAAACTGACATGAAGATGACCGATTGATATTGGTACAGTCCCAAAAACCCAAACTGACAGGAAAATGGTTGATCGATAGGTGCGGCTCCAAACTCTAACTAATAAAACGATGATCGAACGATATGGGTGACATCTCAGAAACTAAAATCTAACACAAGATGATAAGAAAATGGCTGATCGATACGGGTGCGACCCCAAAAACCTAAAATCAAACTGACAAGACGATGACAAATCGATATAGGTGTTGTTCCAGAAACTGAACTGACAAGATGAATGACCGACCGATATAGATGCGGTCCTAAAAAACTCAAACTGAATACAAACTGGCAGGAAGATGGCCGATTGATATAGGTGCGACCCCAAAAACTCAAACTGAACTGACAAAACAATGACCGATCGATATAGGTGCAGTCCTAACTCAAACTGAACACAAACTAACAAGACAAATGACCAATCGATATAGATGCGACCCTGACTCGAACTCGAATCGACAAGAGAATGACCGATTGATATAGGTGCGGTCCCGAAAACTGAACTGACATGGAAATGATCGATCAATATAAGTGCGGTCCCGAAAACTGAAATCTCATGGAAATGACTGATCGATATAGGTGTGGTCTCTAAAACTGAAATCTCATTAAAATGACCGATCGATATAGGTGCGATCCCTAAAACTCAAACTGAACTGACAAGATGAGTTACTGATCGATATAGGTGTGGTCCCAACTCAAATTGAATATAAACTGACAAGACAAATGATCGATCGATATAAGTGCAGTCTTGAAAAAAACCTCAAACTGAACTGAAAAGATGAATGACCGATCGATATAGGTGTAGCTTTGAAAACTGAACTGACAAAAAGAATGACCGATCGATATAGGTGCAGTTCCAACTCAAACTCATACTGACAAGATAAATGAATGATCGATTGATATAGGTGCAAAACTCAAATTGAACTCAAACTGACAAGACAAATGACCCATCGAAATAAGTGCGGTCTTAAAAACTCAAACTAAACTCAAACTGACAAGACATTGACCGATCGATATAGGTGTGGTTCAGACTCAAACTGAACTGACAAGATGAATGATTTGATCAAGTGACTCAAAGCTAGAGGATAACTAAGATAACGATGCAATCAAACTCGGCAGGAGGGTATATGCCCTAGTATGATAACTCATAAGGATCGACAACTAGGTCAAAAGATAATGAAACCAATGAAAGGTCTAATGATCCCAGGGAATGAGGGTATGCCCCCGTATGCAACTTGCAAAGGTCAACAACTAGATCAAAAGGTGAATGAAAGTTTGTTGAAATATCTGGTGCTCTTGAAGAAGAGGGTATGCCCCAGCATGTAACAGTGAACAAATTGAGATACAAAATGCCTTAAAACTACTGTGCTTTGAAATATGCTCATCAATCATGTAATGAAAATGTCTAACCTCAAATGGGTAATGCCAAACAGGACCATGTATAGTGATATCATGCTGATGAAACAAAACTAACTGATGAATAAAAACAATGATGACCAGTGTTCAAAATGCAAGAGCAATCAAATCAACACTCAACATGCCAATTGTCAAGATGAAAGCATCATCACTAATAAATCAACAATCTGGCAGGCCCTGTCGTCATGGAAGATGTTGAACCTGAAGTCCAAAAGATGTATGAAAGCACAACCAAAGTGATCGAGGACTAATCTACATCTCTCCTAATCGAGAAAGGAATGTGAGGTCATGTGTCACTATGAGATGCACGGGATAAAAAAAAGGTGATGATCATGTTGTGGTATGATAGAAGACATGAAAGTATCAAAGGTGAAATGTTTGAGTACGAAATGAAAGGTATGTAGGTATCCGAGATCATCCAAGTATGCCGAGAAGACTAAACCCAAGGTATCAATAGCTCCATAATCTATCGAAAGCAATAGTCACAAACAGAAAGTCAAGTCTCAATGTCAAAACATTTGACTAGGTGGCTATGCCGTAGTTTGCAATGAGGACAACATAGAACAATCCAATGATCTCTATATCACTCGAAGATGCTCCAATGTAAAGAATCAAATGGATATCTCTACAAAATATGGATATGCCCTAGTGTAAAGGATCTAATTGGCTATGCTCCAATGAAAAATATTCTCCATCCTGGATATGCCCCAGTATAAACCATCTAAAGTGACTATGCTCCAAGATAAATCAAAGTCTATCGCCAATGAGAGGGCTATGTCTCAGTATGTGTCTTCAGAATAAGGTCAATCTCATCCGTCAATGCTGGAAATGAAAATACCAATATAATCTCAACAAACCCTAATCACCCCATGCTCCACAAAAAAAATAGAGTGACTATGTCTACTATGTGCAATATCTGAAGCAACTGTGTCTCAAAATAAACCATCATCTCAAAAATCAACCATTGATGAGTGGAGTGTGTCCCAATGCAGAATATCGAGTATAGTGACTATATCTCCAAAAAAATGCTCTCTAAAATGGTTATGCCCTAGTGTAGGGTCGTCTCACAACTCCCAAACCATTACAATCCAAGTGAAGAAGTGAACTAACTATGCCGCAATGCAAGGCATCATCCCAAAAGAAATTGTCATCGATGAGTGAGGTATGCCCCAATGTAGATCACATCACCTCTGAAAATCCATCACTGATAAGAGGGGTATGCCCCAGTGTAAATCATATCATAGCTCATCATCCATCGTGCTTTAAGAAATCATCTCCAACCAATCTCGAGTATTGCTTGCGTGTGAGCTGTCAAACACAATGTGAAGTCAGGGCCTCAAGGTGGTCTTAGGACACAGGACGTAACATAGGCTAAGGTCATATGGTGAAAGAAACGAAAGGAAACTAGACTCAAAGATCTCAATGATATAATCCCCATACCCCTCATGTATGAGATGCAATGCATAGAAAACGTCATGAGTCGCGGACCTAAGGATCCCCATGCAAAAAACGATGATAAAGGAATGGACACATCAAATAAGCAAGAATAAAGTGTGGATGTTGAACCAAAGTCAAACATCAAGTAGGATGAGAAAAAAAAGATGAGGTAAAGTGAAATAGAGTAATAGAACAAAAATAGAAGAAAGCAAAGAGATAAAAAAAAAATGAGTGATAGTCAACCAACATCAAAGCATGGAAAGTAGTCGCATCTGAAATAAGTGGGATGATGAATAGAGCAAGGATCCAAAGATACTAAAGAAAGGTCGCACGTCTCTCTCACAAAAATCGAATGGGCGACTCATACTCTCAACCAAAATATATACAAAGATAGAATCTTAGAAATAAGCTCTCATACGAACTCTATATAACACATAGACTCAATGAAGCAAACTGGCACGTCTATACACATGCCCAATGGAGAATGATACAATGAAGAATGCACTATCTTTTTTTTGCTCATGCTTTGATCAATAATGAATGACCTTCCATGAAAATACATACCCAAATGATCAAACCCTCTCCACATACGGATGTAACATGAATCCTCACTAACAAGACAACTTCTCAAACTGAGATCTCTGAACCACTGCCCATTGGGTGAACGGGGGGAAAGAATGTGACAATCCTCCATTCAATGATATGTGAAAAACCACCACTCAAGGTAAAATAATGATAATGTCAAGTAAGTAATGATGAGAGAAAAAACAAAGAACGAATATCACAAATGGTGATATGTGATGCTAGAAAAAGTGATGAGATGATGTCAAAGTGGAAAATATCACAATGAAGAATGAAATATGAGGCCTGAATATGTATGTCTAGAACTCATGATGTATCTAATCAAAGCATGCAAGCATTATAGGGTCCCCAACCCGGTGTAATAGGTAAATAAGGTGATGAAAGAAAAAGCTATGGTGCTCGTGTGAGGCTCAATGGGCTAGCAATGGGTAACTCTGTATGTAAGGGTGATAGAATAAATAGGCTCATGAAATGATAGCCACCTATCCTTTGACCATAACCTCGAACATCGTGTTTTCAAGATTTCACATGGCCAATACTAAAGACTAGCTCCTTGATAATCATATCAATCTCTCTGAAATCGTGTGAAAACTCCCATTGATGCTCCGTGGTAATCATCAAAGCTCTTTGACAATCACCTCACTCTATCATTGTAAACCACTCACCATCGTCTCATGAAATCAGACTCTTTAGTCGTTTGGACTCTTTAAAGTCATGTGCTATGACTCAGATCTGGATGCTCCAAGACAACCCCTCTACCTCAACAACATCATCAAGCAGTCAAACCACTCTCTCATCATGACCCATTTATCATCATACAAAGCTCACCTTAGGTTTAACCATCTCAGACTCTACCTGGTCAGATCAAATAAATGATGGAAAAAATAGGCAATGGTACTATAGTATACAAAGGCGAATAATGATGGTAATTTGGTATAATGGTACCAGGGGGTGGTGTCATGTCAGACTCAAAATGGGTAGGTCATCAAGTCTACAAAGTTAGGATATGGATATAGTTATGGTACTGCTCCGATCAGAAGGTGAAATGGGTCACAGTCTCGAACTCCCTAGGTCAATCTCCTAATCCTAGGTCAATAGGCTCAATATCCTCCATGATAGGTCAGACCGGAGTGATCATGATGTATAAGTGAAAATATGTCTCATATTGCAAGCATAACACACATCAAGGCAAGTTATGTAAAACATCCTCAAGAGAAAGAGAATAACACATACTCAGAATAAAAAGATCATATCACTAAATGAACCAATGAGTACATCATGCATGAAGTGATAAAGGACTACAAACGATTGAACTCTCAACATGAATTATAAACAACAACTTTGAACCAAACTGGACTAAAAAAAAAAAAACAAAATAGAAACAACTCTAACGATGACCATAATCAAAATGAAAAGTGCTATGAGTTAAACTGTTGCAAAATGATGTACCCATGTCTACTGAACCAAGTCCTCAACCCAGAATATCCCAAAATACCATATGACCATCAATGTCATCAACATCCAAATCAATTTACTAAAGACTAGGATGATGGGGAACTGCATGTGTAGAATGCGTAAGCAAGGGATTAATGGTCACACTTGAGCCCTACAAGTTGACCAACCCTGAATCAATCAAGTCTTGTATTGCATGATGGAGCGCTGCACAACGTTCAATATCATGCCCTTAAATCTAATGATATAAGAAATGTTCATATAAGCGAAAATGAGAAGGAACAGGATGCTGCAAGGGGCGTGGTGCCAAAAGAACAATCACGCCAACGTCTCTGAGCTTCTCAAAAGCTTTAGTCAAAGTCATGCCCAATGGATTGAACTGTCTTACAGACCTCTATGCATATGGTTTAGGCGACAGAGGAGTAGTGACTCTTGGATGTGGTGGTCGTGGCTGCATGCTAGTCTGAGTAATGTAAGGTTGTTGAGCATAAACTGACTAATACTAATGCTACAAATGAACTCTAGTTGTGGGACACCTATAGTATGAGTGATGTGTAGGTCTCTGATGCTGGTAGCTAATAGTGTCAACCTCTCCAAATTTACTAGATGATCCAACTATCCTCTTCCCCTTACTGTCAGAGAAAGGAACAATATTTGTCTATAATCCTCGAGCAATGACCTCCTCAACACTGAAAGCTACCTGAACCAAACTCTTAAGATCCTGAAATGGAATGCCCACTTTTAGGCCAGTTGTAGGTTCCGAAGAACCATATCAATCTGATCTTGTTCCTTAGGCCGGTCTATCATACTAGCCACTTTTACCCTCCAACGATTGACAAAGGAAGAAATAAACTTGTCTGGCATTTGTCTGGTGGCTTCCAACTCTCGTCTAGATACATCAATGTCGGTACTGAAAGCAAACTGAGTCAGAAACTCATTAGCCACATCCTCCCAAGTGCAAAGTCTCGAAATATCAACTAAGGCAAACCATCTCTGAGTTGTCCCACTAAGTGACATGGGGAAAAAGTCCACCAATTGTGCATCATCTATCTCGTGTGCTCTCATGACTGTGCTGTATAATCTCAAGTGGATCTTAGGACAACCAATCCCACTATAACGCTTAATGTCTGGCATGCGAAACTTGGCGGGGCAAGCTAGTCGCCGGTATGCCATACCTATCATCTCAAGTCAAACCTCCATCCTGTAATCTAATTTGCCTCATCCTAGACTCAAATATCTCAACCCTGGCCTCCTGCTCGGCTAATCTAGTATCATCAGTAGTAGTAACAATGGGAGATGACATTGTGATAGTAGGTGGTGGAGCAATCTCACAATGATCTGATAGATGGCATGGAACGTCATGTGAAATCCCAAGTGGAAGAATCTGCACTGTCTGAGATGCATGGGGAACTGTCTCATCAATGCTGATGTAGACTGGATGATGATCCTGGCGTCAGCTCTCTGTCTAATCTAAACGTTTACTGACTCCTGCCATGAACTCCTGACTAGAAGCAAGTGTGGAAGCTAGCTCGTCTGACATCTCAACTAAACTATCTGAACTCTGATATGAATTTGCTCTGTTCAATCGACCCCCAACTCTCCTCTAAGAATGTGACTCCAAACTCAATCAACTCCTAAAATGACTCCCTACAATGCAAACGAAATGGATGAATGACACAAGACAAGGCCTTAAAAGACAAACCATACAACATGCAAACACATGGTCCTGAGGTGGCAAGCTGAAATCTGGATGTGTGATGAGAACTCTAGAGTCATAAAGGTGTCCACTGTGAAATGGCTTCAAATGTGACTAGAGAATTCCTATTAATAATCCAAGATGAAAGATGTGTGAGAAACACGCTATCACGAGATCAATACTCCATCTATAACCACATATCCTTAACTCAACCTTCAACTCGAGCTCCATAAAAGAAAAAATGATAAGGTGATCAAAGTGAATCTCTCAAAAGAATGTGAATGTGAAAACGTGCCTTTCACTTTTCCGTAATGAAAATGCGAGCATCTAGTTGAAAATTGAATCAATGATCAAACAAAGAATGAAGTACTAGGCTCGTGATAGGTGTATAGTGCAAAAAGATGATCATGATCAATGAACATATCCCAAAGCATCAAGCAAAAGACAACCAACTGAGAGGATGTGCCAAGCCAAGAGAGAGAAACGAAAGCCCCAAGGAGAAAACATGCTAAACTCATTGAGTGAAAAGAATAAACTAAGGCGACATGACAAAAAATGATCCAACTGATACTGAAACTCATACCGATCTTTGAGCACTCTCAATTGGAGACCAAAATAGGGAATATTGGATCCAAACTGTAACTAAGGAGTCTCTGAAGGCCCTCAGATGCACCTACGTGTAGGGAAGGAAATCTTGATCGAATGATCTAAAGCTTGCCTTACAAGGTCAAGGTGACTCTAAAAATGGGAATGGTGGACTTTAGAAAATCCCTAGCAGAAGCGATCCTACCCTCTAGTGGTACATAACCCTTTGCATGCCTCCGAAGAGACAGAGCGCTTCCATGCAAGGTGATCAACACCTCCACACATGCACTACATCGACATCCCAGGGGGTTTCCTATGGTGAAGACTCTCCTAATGGCTGGCGTATCTCACAACTCTGGTCACTCATCAACGAATTTAAGGTGTATAGTGAGTGGTGTGGGTGCATCTGAAAATCCTATGAAACTAAAAGAAAACACACTGACCACATAAATATACAGAAATCTAGCTCTAGGCTATACAAGTCTTCAAAGGTCGGACTGCAATCAGCATCAGTGTGTCGGTCACCTCCAGAATGCTCTCAAACATAGATATAGTCCATCGCTAGACCCTATTCCTAATCACTAGCTCGGTCGAAGAGCAAACAAAGCAACAAATCTCATATCAAATACAAGATCAAGGAAAACAAGGTGACCGAGACTAGAGACTTGGAGATAAGGGAATAGGTGTGTGTCCCATATAGACAAATAACTCATGCAATCACACAGAATGAGAGAAGTCATGCAACAGACAGTCACGCAAATAATAGGTATATCACTCATATCTACACATAAGCTAGGCAAGAATATGATAATCGATATGAATATCTAGCAAGGATAGCATGCTCCACGATAATCAATATAATATACAACCAAGAGAATCAAACATGTTAAGATGAACGAGATAAGCAACAAGAAGAATGTACATGTCAAGGTGAGTAGATTAGTCATACATCAAGAAGAGTCAATATGTGAGGATAGTCGAAATGATCAATCAATATAATCAACATGCCAATGTCTCAAACGAATATAATAACCAAGCATGCATCAATGAAAATGATATCAAGAATTCTCAATGTGTAACCAACAGTCAAGCAAACTGAAGCACAAAAAGATGTAGGTACCCACTGATCGACCAATCAAACGCCATAATTGCCTTATCTAAAGTTCAAGTTTGACCCTCTAGTGATCACCGGTGAAGTCGCCATTTTGTGGACCTCGTATTTTGCTCGATGCATTCCCAATTGATGGCTTGACTCATTTTATTTTATTTTTTTATTTGGTGAAAATTTGATTTTTTGAAAAAGACTTGGATTCACCACTTATTTTTGTTTCATTTTTAAAAGGAAACAAAATAAGAAAGAAAAACCTTAAGTATGACTCTTTATTTAGAAAAGTAGGTCCGTGAAAAATCGAGTCTGGGTCCAGGGGTCAGGTTACCTATTGGGAAGGTACAATAAAAAGATCATAACACCCTTCTAAGTCCCTAAAAACGGGTCTCTACTAAATAAGGTGAAACAAGTGTGGCAATTGATAAGGAAATAAATGAATACCAGTGCAATGATCAAATAATAAAACTAATAATGTATAAGAATAAGCAAAGTGGGAGTCAGGGCGTGCCTTGGCGGTAGGTTATAAAGCACTATTGTGAAACAGAGTTAGTGCACAATAATGAATAAAAAATATATCACATGCATATCAAATAGCAAGATAAAGATCAGACAATATTCATTAAGCATAACAGTTGGCAATCAAAAGAGAAAACTCATATGTAGGGACCCCATCAAAGCCCAATTTATCTTGCATGAATTAGTCCCACAAATTCCATTATTTTGAAATTATGAAAATTGAATGTTCATGCTTATTTAAGAAGTCAAGGAAAACAAAAGATTATTTGAGAATCAAAGAAAATTTATGAATTAAAAATATTTGAAAATTGAGTGGAATTAAAACTATTTGAAAGAAAGCTTGAGTTTTGAAATTTATTTGAAAATTGAAGTCTAAAAAAATTATTGAAAAATTAGAGTTTTAAAAATTAAATTTAGGAATTGGAGTTTTAGAAATTAAATTTGAAGATGACATTTTTAAAAAAATAAATAAATAAACATATTTGGAAATTGGAATTTTTGGAAAAATTATTTGAAGATGGAATTTTTAAAAATTAAATTTGGAAATTGGAATTTTTGGAAAACTTATTTGAAGATGGCATTTTAAAAATTAAATTTGGAATTTTGGGATTTTGGAAATTTTGAAAAATGGTAATTTTGGAAATTTTGAAAAATGGTAATTTTGGAAAATTATTCGAAAAATGGAATTTTGGAAAATTAAATTTAAGAATTGGAACTTTGGAAAATTATTTCGAGAATGAAATTTAGGAAAATTTAAAAATTGGAACTTTGGAAAATTATTTCGAGAATGAACTTTTGGAAAATCTAAAAAATTGGAGTTTTGGAAAATTAAATTAAAAATTGGAGTTTTGGAAATTTCTTTGAAAATGAAAGTTTGAAAAAAATTATTTGAATATTGAAGTTTTGAAAATTAAATTTAAAATTTGGGATTTTGAAAATTAGTTTTGAAAGAAATTAGAGTTTTGAAAATTATTTGAAAAAAAATTGGAATTTTGAAAAATTATTTGGGAATTGGGATTTTGGAAATTAGATTTAAAAACCTAAGTTTTGAAAATTAATATTTGAAAATGTGAATTAGGAATTAAGAAAGAGATGAGGGCATTTAAAGAAAAAAAAAACAGGCCCACCAAATGTTAATGGTGTATGCAGAGGCTTCATATATTTTATAATAGGTTGTGTACAATCAAATTGTACTTTGTTGACTTTTTTTCTCTTTTGCTTACTTTAGCCTTTTGTTTGAGACCTTACTAATTGGAATATGCAACACTAGTAGCTATTAACATTATTTCCAGTCGTGCATAGTGTTGTCATAAGAAAATCACTCATTAGAAATGGTACTAGCAAGGCGTCCAACAACATTTGATCTCGTGGAGACTTAGCAACAAGCTGGAAGGCAATTGGTCACATACGCTGCTCTTCTAGCTGCACCGAAACCTTTAAAGCTCCATGCAAGTCACCAAAGGATGGCGATTTTCCACTACAGACTTGCTTCTCCAGCTATATCGAAACTTGTAGAATTGGAAATGGAGCTTTCAAGGCTCGAAAATGGAACTTTCAAAACTCGAAATGCAAGTTTTGAACCAAACTTCTCTCAAATGCAGCCCAAGCCCTTTCGAATAGAGATCAGCTTAAAGTTCTCATCAATGGCGTGGTCAATCACTTCATGAGAAAGGTAAAAAAAGATGATATGCTAGTTATTGCCGATAGTGTAAAGAGAAGCACTCAAGATTGAAACAATATCTCCAAACCTGAAGACAACTTCGACGAGGTACGTGAAGAAGAAGATTGTTGCTTGGCTTGGGTTGTCCTTCTTCATTTTCTATATTTCGTTTTTGGAACGACCTAGACGTCCACTAGTTGTAGCTGAATGCTAGAAAATGATGGGTGGAGGTGCAAAACTCGGGTAAAAGAGTGGCAACGATGGAAAGAGAAATGGGTTGATGGGAAATGGTAGCTTTGTTATTGCCATGTGAAGTGGAAAGAAAACCAAAATGGAGTTCAAAAGGGTTCCAAATGGAAAACTTGCCAGCATTTCATACAGGATCTCAAAATGGGGTCGCAAAAATAGATTAGAAATCAAACATGAAAATGCATGCAAACAAACTCAAATCCCACAAGAATATGCAAAAGTTTCCAATGCTTCTATTCCAGCACAAAAATAGAATCCTCATATATGCAAAATATAATAGAATCGTGTGAAAAAAAAAAATCAGCAGGTTGTAGAAAACTTACCTGTGTTGCTACCACCTTTCGGACCCATCTCCTTTGTTTTTTTTTTTTCTGTCAACCCTTGTCGCCTTTCTTGCAGCTCCCAAAATCCAGACCCCCCTTTTTGTTTTTCTGCTCTCTCTCTTATCCTCTTGTTTTTTCAACTGCTCCTTATCTTTTCTCTGTTTCTCATATCCTGCAAGTCTCCACTTGCTCCTTGCTACCACCATGACAAGTCATGTCTTTGTCACACGTCCATGCAACTTTACACTTGAAGAAACCCCCCCCCCCCCCCCCCCCATTCCTGGAAATGAAATGCTCAGCTGACTCCGGGTGTGAGAGAAAAAAAACTCTAGCCCCCAGAGGGGTTTACACAATTGTTTCCTAGCCAGAAGTTATGCATGCAATTTCTAATTCTCTTGTATAACCAGAAGTTATACAAAACAAAATTGTCAATGAACAACTATGTACCTAGAAAATACATTTTTTTTTTAAAAAAATTTTATATAACCAGAAGTTATATAAATATTATTATTCATAACCCGAAGTTATGAAAATAAGAAAATTAATATTCTTTCTACTAATCAAAGGTTATGCCAAAGTTGTTGTACTTTCTTATAGCTAGAAGCTATAGAGAAAAAAATTGTTAACTAAAAATTTTGTATAACTTTATGAAATTTATATAACCAAAAGTTATAATGAAATATATTATAGCTTGAAGTTATGATGACAAACATATAGATAATATTTACATATTATCAAAAGATTAATATTTTGTATATCAAGTTATACAAATTGGTAAGTGTTTGATAGTTTTTATAAATTTCTATTATTAAAAGTTATACTATTATTAATGCATGAAAGTATGATATTTTTGTATTAAAGGTGATAGTCTGGAATATTTTTTTTTATTCTAGTTGTTTAATACACAATAATATTTTGATTTAGAAAATAGAGAATCTTTGGATACATGTGAAATATATGACTTGGTCATATGATTAATAAATTGATTTTGCATGTCAATTTTCTTTAAGACATGTTTTTATGATTCAGAAATTTTGAGTTATATAAAATAATATATATTATTGCATGTTGCCACATATGGTATTTATATTAATGCAATAATTTCGTTATCCAAAAATAATTTTGAAATTACAATAGGTTCAACTATTGTTCTCAATATATTATGTTATATCTTTACATATATGTTCAAATGGATTTGTAGTATTTCAATTAAAGTTTTGAGACAACACAATGCTTTAAATCATGATATTCTCTTGAAATTTTTATTTATGAATTAATATTTGCACATTGATTTAGATCATCATAATATTTTAAATAAAATTATTGATTTATCACTACAATTAGTTTGATTATTGAAATACTTCATCATTATTTCATGTATAAATTGCTCCACACTTACAAAATCAAATATGTGAGATTATTTAAGAAATATATACTTTAAATTATCTTTTCATGTTTGTTTTATTGTGTTATATATGTTCTCATTACTTTTACACAACTTATTAAGTTAAGTCATCATCGATGACTAATATTTTTCCATTGATTTTAACTCCTTCTCTATGATAATATTTCTTCAACTCTATAAAGGTGAGGTCTTTATGACAATGTTTTATGACTTGTTATTTTGATGAAACTTTTGTTTCATTAATTGCACAACATTGATGATAGACAATGTTAATACTATATCAGGTGATAAAAACCTAATTAAAGGCTCCAGAAGAGCTTATAACATGTCACTAATAGTATTTGATTCCATGTGAATGATACTTTATGTGATACTGGATCCAAAAGAATCTTGTAAGACCAACTTGGTCTCCCGGGGTAAAAGGTCGTATGGATGTACATTATAAAACCAAAAGTTTTTATTTAGTGACTAGTCTACCTATATACTTAAAAGGTAGAATGACATGTTGTGTAGATTATCATTTTAATGAGACAATTTTCTCGTTGTTAGGGGGAGAAGAACCAGTTCCAAAAGAATGACGTGAAATTATTTGGAATGCATTGACTTTGACTTATCTTGATCCTTGTACTAATCAATGTGAACTAGAAGTTTAAAATATTATTTATTTGCAAAATCTTGCAAATCAATTACCAAATGCATTCATTGATACAAAGAAAGTGACAAAGTCATATATCCTGGCTGCAAATACTCCAACATGGATTGATGTCCCTGTAGGACAATTAACAAATGAATCTAAGATATGGCTGAAACGTGGTAGACTTGTCAACTTAAAGGATGTAACTCCCCGAAAGAGGATAACCTAAGAAAAACTTGACACTCTAAAAGAGACCATCAAAATGACTAATCAGTTTAAAATTGATAAATCTATAGCCCCAAAAGAGGCACAAATAATGCAAAAAGTGCTTGAAGAGGCACATATTGAACAAGAAGCCCCTAAAGAGGTACATATTGAATGAGAAGCCACCGAAGAGGCACATGTACCTGAAAATTGTGAAATCTCAGTAAGTTATGTATACACGGGAGAAAAATAAGATCAAAATAATATTATTATTAACAATAATTTCGCTTTCCAAGTGGCCTCCGATATCATAAGAAATGATGAAAATCCTGAACCATGAAATGTGGAAGAATGTCGACATAGAAATGATTGGCCAAAATGGAAAGAAGCCATGCAGGTAGAGTTAAGCTCATTAACAAAACGAAAAGTTTTTGGACCTATAGTCCAAACACCTGAAGATGTAAAGCTTGTTGGGTACAAATGAGTATTTATACGAAAACATAACGAGAATAATGAGATCATAAGATATAAAGTGTGATTAGTAGCACAAGGTTTCTCGCAGAGACCTCGTATTGACTACGAAGAAACATACTCTCCCATCATGGACACAATCACATTTCCTTTTTTAATTAGTTTGATAGTCCCAGAAGGACTAGATATCCATCTCATGGATGTTATTACAACATATTTATACGGATCCATGGATAATGATATATACATGAAAATCCCTAAAGGATTTAAATTGTATAAAGCCTCGTAGAATGTACTCAATCAAGTTACAATGATCCTTGCATGGATTAAAGCAATATGGACGCATGTGGTACAATTGCCTTAGCAAATACTTACTAAAAGAAGGGTATATGAATAACCCTATATGCCCATGCATCTTCATTAAGAAATCAGAAACCGGATTTGCAATTATTGTAGTGTATGTTGATGACTTAAATCTTGTCGGAACTCCTAAAGAGCTCATAAGAACAACAAATTACTTGAAAAAAGAAATTTGAGATGAAAGATCTTGGAAAAACAAAATTTTGTTTCGGCCTGCAGATCGAGCATTTTCCAAATGGAGTTTTAGTTCATCAATCAACATACATTAGGAAAGTTTTGAAGCGTTTTTATATGGATAAAGCGCATCCTTTAAGTTCTCCAATGGTTGTCAGATCACTTGATGTGAAAAATGATCCATTTTTTCATTGCAAAAAAAATGAAGAATTATTTGGTCCTAAAGTACCATATCTTAATGCTATTGGTGCACTTTTGTATCTTGCCAATTATACACATTCAAACATTGTTTTTTCTGTCAATTTATTAGCAAGATATAGTTCCGCTCCAACTTGAAGACATTGGAATGGTATCAAACATATATTGTGTTATCTTCGTGGAACTACTAATATGGGTCTATTTTACTCAAGGGAATCAAAACAACAATTGCTTGGATATGCAAATGCAGGATATCTTTCAAATCCACATAAAGGTAGGTCATAAACAAGTTATGTGTTTAATTACAATGGTACTACTATTTCATGGAGATTTGTCAAACAAACAATAATAGCCACATCATCAAATCATTCAGAAATACTAGCAATTCATGAAGCAAGTCGTGAACGTATATAGCTAAGATCTATGATCCAACAAATTCAGGAATCATGTGGATTCTCCTCTATCAAAGGTGACCCGACAATATTATTTGAAGATAATGTTGCATGCATTGTACAAATTAAAGAATGATACATTAAGGGTGATAGAATTAAGCATATATTGCCCAAGTGTTTTACTTTCATTAACTCCAGAAGAGTGATGAAATTGTTATTCGACGAATAAGATCGAATGACAATTTAGAAGATCTATTCACAAAGGTATTGTCAACTGCAATACTCAAGAAGCTTATTGGAATACGCGGACTCAAAGATCTCTATACTGTGCTACTAGAGAAAATATAATCATGTCTACATGAGGGGGAACTAATTGATAAGAATATCATTACGCTGCATTATTTTTTCCTTCGTCCAGGTTTTGTCCCATTGGGTTTTACTAATAAGGTTTTTAACTAGGCAGTTGTAGTAATCCAAAAGAATATTGTACTATTTTTCCTTCACTATGGTTTTTTTCCATAAAGTTTTTCCTAGTAAGGTTTTAATGAGACATATTCTTATGATCATCCAAGGGAGAGTGTTATAAAATATGAGATTATGTACCACTATGGTAACTTGTGGATGATCATCCATAAATATCTTGTATAACTCCCTATAAAATGGAAGGACCCCTAATGAAATTCAATTAGAGTTTTCTCATGCATTCTATTTTTTTTTTTTGCTTTCTTCTTCTCTCACTTTGTTTTACAATAGTTTAAAAATACTGCCAAAAGACTCTTTTATTCAATACCATATTTTAGTCTCCTTTAATATCCATCAAAATAATAAAAATTTTACACCATTGATAATTTTTTTTTCTATGTTTAGTTTTAAGAAAATACTAAAAAAATAAAAAATAAAAAATACCTAGAAAAACAATTTTCTCATTTATAGTTTATTATAAAAATATGAAAGAAAATCAAATATAACTAAAATTAGCTTGAAATTAACTTATACAGTTTAAAGTTATTTTATCTTCATATAAAAGAGGAAAATTACATGAGATGGATTTGAAGAATTATATAAAAATAAGTTATTAATTTTAAAAGTATTTTTATTTTTCTTCTTTATTTATTATTATTATTATTATTATTACATTTTCCCTTAAATTTTTTAACAACCAAATATAGAGTTATACAATTATAATTTTCATAAGAGAGCATTAAAATCAATGGGATTCACCTAGAACATAGTAAATTACTTGTATTCATACCCATATCTTTTCTCTTTATAAGTTTCCTATTAATAATCCCACATACTTAGCCCTTTATATTCTTTTTATTATCAATATATATAAATCTTTAATCATGAAACCTTCCATGGTCAAACCCTTAAAAGTTAGGACTTTTCATAGGGACTCTAACCTCGGGATACTAACTGTCTAGCAACAACCGATACCATTTTACTATTAATAATCTTATGTGCCAAGAATTTATTATTTTCTTACACACACTTTTCATGAATTATGACTACATTTCTTCTTTTATTAGATATTAAATAGCACATTTTGGTGTCCTTTCAATTTTTTAAAATAATTTTTTAATTATTTTTGCACTTTCTCTCAATTAATAGCAAAAATCCATGGCATTTCTTCACTCAATCAACCCATATTTTTTTTCCTTTTTTTTTTTTTTGATATCCATTAAAATAAAAATAAAATTTATGTCATTAATGACATTAATACAATTTTTGTCTTTATCAAATTACTATTTTTCATTTTAATCACCTTTATGTTTACCTTTATAAAATTATTAGTCTCCATGGTCATATTAATATTGGATATATATTGAAATAATAAAAAAAAATTCAAAACCATTAATAATGTTGATTACTATTTTTTTCCTCATTTAATTTTACCCTAAAATTTATATTTTCCAAATTGTAATTGGATTAATTTATTAAAGATGTGGTAAATTACTTGCATCAATCTATTCACCTTTTCCTTTATATCTTTTATTATTAACGATTTTATACATTAAAAATTAATTATTTTAATTAAAAAATAATAATAATATTTTTTTTAGTCCTTAAAAAAAATTAAAATTATTTTTAAAAACTATTTTCAAAAACTTCAACAAAGAAACACTTTTGGCTTTGACTTCGTCAGCTCAATATCACCCAATTTTGTGAGGCATGCTTCAAAAATAAATGAATAAGCAAAGGACTCTCAACAACAACAAAAGGTATATGCTAAAAGAGGTGACTGGGTAGGAGGCAATTCCTCCTCACCAATGCATAGCAATTACTTGAGAATATTTTTTCTCAGCCCACCATAATTCAAAGGCACGTAAATGTTTTTAAAACCCTAAAAATTAGGATGGGATTGGTTGAGAAGGCATTGAACATATTTACACATCCTTCATGTAGAGACAATGTTCTCGTTCGATTTCGGGTGATCAAACTCCGCTATCTATTATTAGAAAATATATTTGAATAGATGAGATGAAGTAAAAAGGAGAAAATGATAAACTGAACAAAAGGGTTAGTTTCAAGTACAATCATAACCATAGTGCTAAGTCATTTTTAGTCAATCCGCTGCTTCAACAAGCATTTTGTTGGGGTTCATGTACTGAAAGTTAGCTTGCAAAAGATAACCCAACATTTTATCAAGAAGTTGGCTCTCGGATTGTTTCAGTCACGACCAACCGACCAACCATATTAGGTGGATATTGTGCGCTTTGAGCCCACAGCCTTCATAGCTTTAAAATGCTCAGTTTAGAGTGGTGCCACTCAATGGCAGGAACTTCTCTTACGATGATACTCACCCTCACATACAGGTCCAACGTATAGGCCATAAGGTACAATTGACTTCACATAGGCAGTGGATTGGCTTTAATACCATCTATCATGACCTGTTGCTACTAGGTGGATCTACAATGGGTCTATAGGCTTCACGGCAGCTCACATTACTTTAAAACACGTTCGGTGCCTCCTTTATGAATGTTAGGAACTTCTCCTTCCCAGTATGAGACGTTGTTCAAAGGTGTCATTCCTTATGAATGTCAAGACATTCTCTTCCCAGACAATGTGGGAGAGAATAGTTTCAAGAAGCTCTTATATGCATTAAAAAAAAATTCATCTCAAACACTTTGATGGCAATGAACAATCCTTTTTTTCAATGAATGATGTTTATCATCTACAGTGTCATTTACAGAAGAATCAAGAACAAAACTAAGTAAAGCTTCCAATATGGTGACGTGATTCTACAAAGTACCTGCTTCCAATATTTCAAAGCCACCTAAACAAGGGCCAATGTGAATTCACAGCTCTTACTCCTGGAAACTACTTGGTTTCCACACACAGGATGTTTGGAAGCAATGTCCAGGAAAATCACTCCTTAGCTGGAAGCAGTTCTTTCCAGTGTTAATGAATGTCAAGTACCTACATGAACTGAAGGCTAAGAAGATGGGCTGTCATCATCTGAACTGGAACTGGAACTATTATCCATCCGCCGTTCTGCAATCACAGGAAATAGTTTTTGGCGCATGTCTTGCAAAGATGACTGATGAACTTCTGGGTGAGCTGATACTGTTGGAGCCTCAGTCTTTGGATTCTTTGTTGGCTTTATGGTTGATTTCCTCACCTCATTGCAGACCTTGTCTAAAATTTTCAAGAAATCTCGAACAATTGCAAACAAACGCAATCCCTCATCCTTCCCTGAATGCCCATGGAAGTAGTCAACCGTGCCCCTCACCAGAGTCATTATCCTGTTTTCTTCCTCCAGCATCCATGTGATATCAACTTCTGCGCGCTCCACAAAACTATCAAGTGAACGGTGGAAATCACTTTCTTCCTGTAAATTACTCATATCTTTTCTTAGAAAGTCTCGGGTTTTTAGCAGTGAATCGCCTAGATTGGACACTGTTGAGGTTAAGCTATCAGCATCTATAATCGCTGCCTTTTTAACGTTCTCAAGTTCATTACTTAAGCCTGAGACCACCTGAAGACCAAGGGTGCGAAAGTGTTCTGTCTCATTGCTGGGATCCTCAGTTAAATCGTCTGATTTCAAGCTGGAAAAGCTCTTGCTCTCCCTTGCTGCGCGGGCTGCTCTTATGCCTTCAGACCGGATGATTTCCAGGACAACAAAGTGTAAGAGGGTGGTCTTGCCATCAATTCCTTTTACATCAGACAGCTTCAAGAGTGTGTCAAGCTTGAAGGCCTGGGCTCCACCACGGAAAGTACCATCATTCATGCGGTTTCCAGTTTTCAGAACTGCTTCCAAGAGCTTTAGGAACAGCCTACTGTTTCTGAGTTCCTTGCAAGCAACCTGCCATTTGAGGTGGACAATAGTTAAATGATTAAATGATAGAACCTTATCACTGCGGTTTTTGGACCAAGGACAGAGGTGTTTTTGGTGCATGTTTACATATGATCAATCAAACAGAAAATCCTACATATTCTGAAGCAAAGTTCTTTTTGTTTCAACCTTAACCTCACTATAAGGCACTCACTTTCATCAACTATGACACTCCATATGATTTTAGCGTCTTATGGCCAAATGAATTAGAAGGGGACAATAGGCAGAAAGAGAACTACACCCACAATGCATTACTTAAATAGTTTGCCACATGGAGGACTATGTTCACTGGTGGGGAGAGCAAAAAGTGGTGCATAGAATTGAATGAAACATCCAATTCAAGTATCAACTTTCTCACCTCTAAAGCAGCAAATGACTCTTTGATGCCAGACACTTCCTCCTGAAGAGAACTCATGAACAGTAATGCTTCCATCCGCTTAAATGCAAATGGGATTTCAACCAAAACTTTGAGGAATCGTTCTGCAGGGCCAAGTTGAGAAGTATTGCCAGAGAATAACCTGAGCTTTAGTTCTTCATCTGGTGTAGGTGCCATCTTCAATAAAGTTTGGAGGAGCTCTGCAGGAAGCTCATTGCCTGATTGAAGAAAAAAGGAATTAAGATCTTGATGCCTCTAAACACAAAAATTAGCAAATCCATGATGCATTCAGTTTCTCTTCGAAGTTCCCAAGATGATAATGATTACTTGTTTATTCTTAGTGTATTAAGCCACAAAACAAATAATTGTGTAAATATAGGGAATCACCTTCCTTAAGGGCATCATAAACTTCTTCTGTTGTCACATTCAGTGCTCGTAGAAGAATTGATAAATTCTGTGCTTTCTTTGGGTTAATTATTTGTATATACTGGGGTTCTGAGGATGCTGATTCTTTCTTGCTATCATTTTTGTTCTTTTCCACATTGGTATAACCAAATAGGGATTCTATCATCTCCTCATTGAACCTGTAAAATTAGAATTGTGGTTTACTTGACAGGTACGTAATTCACTAAGAAAACCAAAGTCTTGAGATAGATTTATAGCCTTACTGGAATGATCCCGCACTTAGCTCATGCCAGACCATGGACTCATCAGGGCTGGCAAGAACCTTATCCCAGAAGAAGGGCTTTAACTTGGTTTTTGGAGCATCAGATTCACCTGTTACATCATCTCCCTCACCAGAAGCAGTATTCTTTCGATGATGTGGTCCCAGAGGGGGCAACTTTGAATTAGCAGCTGATGATTTTGGTGGCATAGGTGGAGGACGAACAATTTTTGGCGGTGGTGGGGGACGAGGACCAGGCTTGGCAGGAGGTTTAGGTGGGGGAGGAGGTGGTGGTCCAGGAGGTGGAGGAGCAGGAGTAGGAGCAGGAGCAAGAGCAGGGGCGAGAGCATGAGGAGGAGCAAGTCTTCCTGGAGGAGGTTTTAAAAGAGGAAGTGGGGTTGGTCCACCAGCAGTAGCTTCTAATACAGAGTTATGATCATCAGTGGAAAAAGAGGGATGCTGTCCTATGAGGTTTGAATTATCACTGAAGTCTTTGCCACTTGAATTTATGCTAAGAGACTGCTGTGAAGAACCTGAAAGATTGAAGTTAAAAGTACATTTTCAGAACTAAATAGAACACAAAGTTTATGTTGACAAAATTAAAACAAGGGGGACCATACCAGCAGAGAAATCACTTAAGGTGAGCAGAGGCTTCTTATCTCTCTGTTGATCTCGAGGGCCAACTTTATTTCTCCTAACATTGAGACAGCATAGTAATACAAGTGTAGCAAATGATAGCACAGCCACTGCAGCTGAAGCAAGAGCAATAGCTTTCTTCGAGCTATCTTCAGGCTTCTTTGGTGGAGACTCTGGTTCCGATTGAGCAACATGTGGCTTTGGTGGAGGGCGTTTTGGTGGAGAGCGTTTAGCAGGTGAAGGTGGCAACAGTGAGCCCATGTTATCTGGTGGGGAAGATGCATCTTCTGGAGTCTTGGAAAGTTGCTTTGGCCTCCGAAGTTGGGAACCAGCAGGTGAAGGATAATAACCTGGTGCAGGACCATAATAAATCCCTGAATCTACTAATGCAGGGTCTTGATCTGGGCCTGGAGCTGAATCAGGGGATGTCTCTATTGTTAGTTGTGGCACATTCGCCAAATGTCTTCTGGAACGATTAGACCAACCAAAGAGCAGCTCAAGGTACTTGATGAACCAACTCTTAGAGGGAACCTCATCACCTGAAACGCTGAAGATAAGATTTTTTGTTCTTAAACAGTCCAAAAGAGATTCTTTCATTTGGGGAGCCAAGCTATTGATAGCTTTGTGCACATTTCTTTTTAACAACAATGCTGCTTTCGGGTTCATTTCACTAGAGCCGCTCATTTCCTCCTCAATGAAACACAAATCAAACTCCTCAACAGCATAATTCATTTCCATCAGTTCTTGCCTGCATTGAATCCACACCTGTTCTGCCTGTAGTAAAATATTTCACCAAAATTTAGGAACAATTATTCCACTTATAAAAGAAACAAAAGGAACAAACTGTCTTGACTTCAATACAACAATTAGAGAATTTCACTCTTTCCCATCAACCTCTCAGGCATGAAAATTTCCCCCAGACAAGCTTCCCTCAAGAAGATGCCAAATGAAATTGTGGATGTTTATACAAATTAGCACACTCATGCACTTACCTCTGATGCAGAGTGCAAATGAATATACCTACATGGATCCCTGCAATGATTTACATAAATCTAAGTATTTGCTTGGCAGTGGAAAGAGGGTATGGGGGTTTTGTAGTTTGTAATCTGGTGACTGTGTTTTGACCATTAAGGAAACTTAAACTGACCTTCCTTCATACACTAACAATGAGCTCCTATTTCCTTTTAAACCCTGAAAACATTGAAATTGTTAACAGACATAAATCTCAAGAAGCAAATAGTCAAGGCCTCCATTCTTCCTGATGACATGAAGCTAGTAAATGTTGAATAATCACCCCATAGCTCTCAGTAGCCTAGTAGCAGAACAAGACCTGCAACTCCTACTTTTGACACAAGACATAACTATATGTCAAGGAGAACTTCTATATAGTGCATTGAGCACAACACACCCTCATCAGCCTTATACAGCCCCATTTGGCTAATGCCTTCAGAAACTAATAAAACGTAAATTTCAGAAGATATATATAAGAATATGATCTAGCTAGTTCTAACAAGTTAGTCAATTCATCGATCAGGAAAAGGACAAGGCAGATAGCCTTGTACTGAACACTATTTCTCCTTCTCAGGTTCTTCTCTCGGTTCAATCTTTGACAACAACTGATTAACCTTTCTAACTAAATATCAAACAATTTCTCCAATTCCTGGTCTTGTAGTTGTCAAAAAAAACTCCTCACAAAACATAATTTACTAATCCATGAAACCATGCAAATCTACATAACAACCTACATCAAAACTACCATTTCAACCATGATTTCTACATATGGTCATAAATATAAAAGCAGCCAATAAATTAAACAAACAAAGCATCGTACCGTGTCCTCATCTATCTCCATAGCAACCTCATAAGCTCTATTGGAAAAAAAGGTCTTAGCCGTCCTCCTCTTGGCCTCCGAGCTCCCCACAACCAACACAAAAAGCAGAATCAGAAAACAAATTGAAAAACCAGCTCTTCCCACACCCATTGCCTCAAAAATCACTGTTCCATTCCCATACTATGAGAAGGAGCGTGGGAATTATCCTAGCTCCTGATTTCTCATCACAATATCCAAAAATCCTCAAAACCACACACACCAAAACCAATGCCTCCACCTCCAATAACCCCACCACAACACAACAATGCCTTCACCTCCTCCAACACCAACGCAGAATAGCCAAATTGTTGAAATTTTGAGTAATGGGTGTTGAAGGGAATCAACCCAGGAAATTGTTTTTGTGGGTTTTTGATGATTTTTTTCAATTTTTTTTTTTCAAATTATATGTTGGGATTTTTATTCATTCGAAGGTTTCTTGTTTTCCGGGACAGACGAAGAAAACTGACGCGGAAAGGAGACGTTCGGAGAATAATGTGGAGACGCCCATAATTATTTCGGCCCCTTTGCTTAGGTGCCCTTATAATTTGGGATATTTAAAGTTCTTTTTTTGTGTAAATTGATTAAAGCTAATAAATTTTAGAAATAAAATAGAAGAAAATGACATATTTCAATATTTGAAACTTTTATTGTTTTTAAAAAAATCTTATTATTAATAGCAAAAGGAAATCAATACATCTTGCTTGCAGTTACTTGTTTAAATATTGAAAATTAATAATTGATTAAAAAAAAATCCACATGGATATTTCTTAAATTCACTAGAATTTATTTCAATCTCTACATTAATAGAGCTCTTGGCGGAATGGATTCTTATGGATTTTAAATGTGTTTGCTTAATTAAAAAAACTAATACATATTTAATGTCATGAACCTTTTTTTTATATGATATGAGATATCGTAATAACCCCTCATAAAGTTACGATATATTCATTGTATCCCACAAGATTATACAATCGAACAAATACTTGTATTAGGGTCAAAAACAACTTTTATATCTTATTGTAATTATCAAATCAACTCTAATATCTTAATTACCCTATGGAAATATAATATCTTCATTATATTCCATTTGGGGTTATAGATTAACTCTGAGATTATGTCGTAATTACCTTTCATGTAGTTATGATGTTTTCATTGTGTTTCATAGGATTATGGATCAACTTTGATATAATTTGTAATAACCCACTCTCTCTCATATAGATATTATTTATACGGACCCTTATAATATCCGCCCGTGAACTACTTTCATGTACCTTCACAATATCTACCTCTAGACTGGATAGATATTGTTTGTTATGTACCAAACATAACCTCGTAACTTTAAAATGTGTTTACATATATAATTTAAAGAAGCTTATATATAAACTTTTTTTCTTATTTAATATGAGATATCACACTTATACTATGTAATAATTTTCATTTCTTGTGTTGTTATACCTAGTGCATTTTTATAAATAGGTTAGTTAAGTTATGATAATAATCAAGCAACATTTTACAATTTTACTTATACACTTTTAATAATTATTTTTATAATTAGACCAGTATAAAAGTTATTTTATTTTTAACAATTCTTGGATAATGGTCATCATTTTTTTTTCAATCATGCATTTTTATAATATTGGGTCATTTTATGACACTATATATGTATATCGAACTAATTAAGAATCATTATGGCAAAAATGGTCCCATATGTTTTTATTCATGTTTCGGTTTCATTTGTTTGTACTTAAAAATCATTTTTTTTATAGTTAGTTGTATTTTTTTTTATACTCATTCAATAATCAATATGTTAGCATTTTCCTTTAATACATTCTTTTATTTAGGTCGGGTGTGCATAACAATTTGGTGTAGTTATGATGGTATATTATTGTGATAAATTGATCTAATATATGGAAATTGAAGAAGGTAAAATTCGTCATTAATAATTGAATTTCATTTCACTATAAGGAACTATGGGGAGAAAGAATTTTTCTAAGGAGATGACCCATTTCTCTTTGTTGCTATCCCTTTTTATAAGCTTTCTTCTAATATTTCTCCACTTTGTTTTGCAGGCATTCTTTCAAACTCTTTTGTTCGCTTTATTGTTCTCCCAACCTCTACTACTTGTAGGACGAAAGGCTTGAAGAGTGATGATTATTTCTCATAAAAATAATGATGATTGCCCAAGTGTTTGTCCTCCACTAGGCGAAAATCCCTCTCTCAATCATTCTTCATGGTGAAAGAAAATTCAATGATTCATGAAGATTTTTAACTTATTTAGTAACAATTCTTGGTCATTTTGCAATTTTAATTGATATTCTTATAATGAGGTTGAAGCAAAATTTTATCAAATGTGTTTTGAAGTTTAGAAAATTTTGTTTTTAAGACTAAAAAAAACTGTTTTTAAAAAACAATTCCCAAACAAGCTCTAACATTCTCCGGGTTCAAACATTAAGTTGAAGCAACAAACTAAAACTTAAGACGAGCCCTTAAACAGATACCATAACACAACAGCTTGCTGTTTTCAGAAAAGCCTAATAAGCTACTAAATTATTGGAAGACCCAGGAGACCCAGGACTCAGAATGGAACTTCTTGCACCAGCCTTTCAGAGAAATGGCCCTCAGCAGCTGAGGAGCTGAGGAGCATGAGGACTAGTTGTCGTCGAACCAACACGATGTGCCCTCGCCTGCTAGGTTCTGTGCCTTTAGGTAGCTCATTGTCAGGTGGGGTCCTGCAGGAAAGGCTGTTTCTTCATGGTGTTCACCCCCTGGGAGGTTCCTACAGAAATAGAACAGCAAGATTAAAGTCACCAAGGTTGATTTCCTTGTTGTGTTATAGCAAACAAGTCACACCCCTTAAGAGTATTGGGAAGGGGTCATACAGGTTCTGAGTGAGGGGTTTCAGAAATTAAAAATTCCCAAAAACCCCCAGAAGCTAGTTGTGTAACAATGTTGAACTCAATAGTAGTAGTCAAAGACCGATACCTGGAGGTGTTAGCATCATTCAACCCTTCAGTGGTTGGATCTGCATTCTTAGTCCTGGTTACCTACAATACGTATATGAAAACAATGGTGCTAAGGTTAGTAATTGTTCTTTTATGAGCTTTGTCTTTTCTTTCTCCTTTTTCTTTAGTCATGTTACCTGAAGATTCTCTGGTTTTTGTGGCAGTATCTGGTCATCTAGCAACCTCACCTGAAAAGAAAAAAAAAAAAAAAAGACAAAGAAAACTACCTTAGAACAGTGTAGAGGTTTCATAGCTAGTCATTTCAGAGTTGTCTTGCTCGTCTCTTTTTTCTTTTCTTATGTTACCTGGCTAGACTCTGGTTTTTCCAGGGTGATCTGATCACTTAGAAGCTTCACCTAGCAACATAAACAAGTACATTGTTCATTACCGATTTATAAAAGATACGGGGAAAGGAATTGGATGAAGGTTGATACACTCACTTTCAACTGTTCTATACGCTGAATCGCATCAACAAGAAATTGCTGGTGCTCTTGAGCTTCATGAACTGTGTTTATTTTCTCCACATCCGGATTGTAAATCCTAATAACAAAATGAGACGTACAATTAAATCATCTGAAATGTTTCACCACATCATTTTACACCAATCAATGCATGTTAGCTACCGGAAAAAATAAAGAATATTTGACCTCATCTTTTCTTCTGCTGCAAGTATTTGTTCTTTGATTTCATATAGACTCTCCTCAAGAGCCTGATACCAAACAGAGATGAAAAAGACTTAAAGAAAAACAAAGGTAGGATTCTGTTTGAATTTGCAAATGATTAAGGGTTACCTCCATTCTGAAATTGTTGTGCCATCACCAGTGAGTCAATCAACATGAAGAGAGAGAGAGAGACAGAGAGTTTATAAGACAAAAGCATCCAGAAAATAAAAAGCAAGTGTGAGTGACAATCATCTCTACAGAGAAAAATAGGGGGGAAGAGAAACCAGACCTTTCGATTTTTTCCAGCATTTCTTGTTCACACTTCAGATGTTTAAGGCTTTCAGTTAAATACTGCAAACACAAAATTAAGGGAATTAAGGAGGTATGAATAAGAGAGAGAGAGAGAGAGAGAGAGAGAGAGAGAGAGAGAGAGAGAGAGATAGAGGAGGGGGGAGGAGAGAGATCATTACCCCTCCATCACAGATAGGTCTGCAGTTTCAAGCAGAAAAAATTTATTAAAAAACAAAGAAGAAAAAATAATTGTTAGTAAAAGCTCAGCACAGACATCAACAGAAATCCAAATAAAACAGCAAAACAGAGAAAGCATACATACCCTTGTCCAGTTAATTCAGCAGCTTGGGCAATCCAACGAATAAAGATATCCTCAACCCTGAGACAAGCCATAGAAGATAAACAAAAATGCAAGAGCCCAAAAGAAAGAACATGAATCCAAGTCTTTTATATCCATATTTTGATATCAACCTTCCACCGCTAGCAAAAGTGATCGATCGACCTTTAGGAGAAAACATTATAAGACCAACATCTGCACCACATAAGATAGATAATTCAGTGGCCTTCTTGACAATCCCATCTTTGCGTTTCGTGAATGTTACTTGACGAGAGCTTGGATTTCCTAGTTTCTGCATCACAAGCTTTTTCCGGCCCATGGTGATCAGTAGAAGAAAGGGAAGAAGAGGGTGAGTTTATAGATGAGAGACCAATGCATTAATTGTCAAGCCATGCAAAAAAGGAATATAGGCAAAGCCCCACTTGTTCAAAGTTTTCTCCAGAAGGATTTGCAATGAAAGTTGACAACAGATTTATAAGATAAGATAAAAAAAGTTATAAAGAAAGATAAAGATGTTCTCACAATTTATTACAAAAATCCAAGAATGCAGAAAGTAGTAACTGCTATAATTATATCTTCTATGAGAATTCAACAGAGGTGGAGCCAAAGAAAGAAGTTGAAAAAAAATAGGAACTATTGGGTAACAGAAGTGAGAACATTTTCACTATTTTCATTTTCATTATCAAACCAGCCCGGATTTTACCATGGTGTTCTTTAGTCATTTTGGAGTAAATGATGATGTTTGAATGGTTTGGAAAATCATTTTTAATACTTGGTTTAGACTCGGGTTTAGTGTTTTCAACTTGAGCTCAATTTGGTTGAGATTGGACCAAGGTTGGACCAACCCAAGCCTAACCCAAACCAATTTAATATTTTTATAATATTATTCTATACAAAAATATACATTGTTTTTTTTAGAATTTTAAGAAAAAAAAATGTCAAACTCTAATTTTATCATATATTTTTTCATTTTTTAGAAAGATGTGTTAATTTATTTTTACCTTTTCTCACCAATTTGGTTCAATTTACTATTTCGATTTTGGTATGAATATATAGAATTTTTTTAAAAAAAAAAAAACATTGTGGATGAATTTTGAGTCATATCATTTGATCTATCCGACCAACCCTAGTCTAGCTTAAACTCAATTCAAACTTAGAAAAATGAAGTTGCGTTCTGCTTCGATTGAGTACCTCGAATTAGAAATTAAGTTGAGATGGACTCGCCAAATTATGAAATTTTAACCAAAAATTTTAACCAAGTTCAGGTCCCAAGTGCAAATGCCATAGTCCAAGTGCTACCCAAGTTCAATATGCTACAAATCCAGGACAAAAAATAAAAATAAAAATTTCATATTTTCAAATTCCACAAACTCAGAACTCCAAATCAAACCAAGCACAGCCTGACATTCATGAAACAATAAAACCAAACAATGAACTGGATTCTTACATACTCACATCCCATCTTGAAATAACCCCCAGCACCCCAATCATGATCATCTACATTCTAACAGGCATTTTATCAAACAGGAAACTGGCCAGTTCTGATACCACTGAACCCATGTTTTGTTACTCAACCCAAAGCTATGATAGTTAATAACACAGTAATAAGCCTAGAAACAAACAAACAAAAAAGGCATATATGCATCTACAGAAAACACAAGAATTCTTTTACCTAAAACAAGCAGAGCCTCAAAGCTGCAGCAACCGTGGCAAATTCGAAGGACCCATATACGAAAAACTCCGAACCCAGCATCAAAAACCACTGGAATGATCATTTGTGGCCGCCAACGAGATGGGTCTCGTTAGCAACCGCTGCTTGATTGCATGGACGCCACACGCCATATTGGGAGGTAGAGACCGAGAATATAACTCGTTTACATCCCATTTTTCACAAGGGGATGTAGCTCAGATGGTAGAGCGCTCGCTTAGCATGCGAGAGGTACGGGGATCGATACCCCGCATCTCCACAAATTTTCAATTCTATTTTTTTTTCTTTTACCCAGTTAATTATTTTAATTCTATTTTTTTATTTTACACAATTTATTATTTTAATTCAATCTACATTGGCTGTCTGTAAATTTAATATTTATTCATCCTCTTCACTGCAACCCAGTTGTTGAACTCTTCTTCATGAATGGCTCTCTCACCCATTGGCTCCTTCAACCCTACAACAAAACCCTTCTCAAGAAATATTCCTATTTTCTCCACATTCACTCATACACCACCTACTTCACACAGCATCCTCTCCAACAATACCCACTCACTTCTCTACAGTGTGGAGCCCTCTTACAGTCCTTCACCAACACCAAATCCTTCAAACAGGGCCAGCAACTCCACGCCCACATGATCTCCTTCAGCATTCTTGAGAACAACACTTATCTCAACACTAAACTTGCTGCTTTCTATGCTGGTTGTGGCCTTATGTCCCAAGCAGAAGTTATCTTTGATGGCATCGTGTTGAAAAATTCGTTCTTGTGGAATTTTATGATTAGAGGCTATGCTTCTAATGGGCTGCCGATGAAGTCCCTTGTTTTGTATCGAGAAATGCTCTGCTTTGGACAGAGGGCGGATAATTTTACCTACCCATTTGTTCTTAAGGCGTGTGGTGATTTGTTACTTGTGGAAATTGGGAGACGAGTTCATTCTGAGGTGGTGGTTTGTGGGTTAGAGTCGGATATTTATGTGGGTAATTCTCTGCTTGCTATGTATGCGAAGTTTGGTGATATGGGAACTGCGAGGATGGTGTTTGATAGAATGGCTGAGAGAGATTTAACTTCTTGGAATACAATGATTTCTGGTTATGCGAAAAATGCTGACTCCGGAACGGCTTTTCTAGTTTTTGATTTAATGGGAAAAGCTGGGTTGTTTGCAGATTGCACAACTTTGCTTGGTTTACTCTCCGCTTGCGCTGACTTAAAGGCGGTAAAAGAGGGAAAAGTGATACATGGTTATGCTGTTAGAAATAGTATAGGGAATTATAACAAATTTTTTACCAACTCTCTTATTGAGATGTATTGTAATTGTAATTGCATGGTGGATGCACGGCGATTATTTGAGAGGGTGAGATGGAAAGATACCGTGTCATGGAATTCTATGATTTTGGGTTATGCACGGAATGGGGATGCTTTTGAAAGTCTCAGACTTTTCAGGCGAATGGCTTTAGATGGTTCAGGACCTGATCAAGTAACCTTCATAGCTGTGCTTGGGGCCTGTGATCAGATTGCAGCCTTGCGATACGGCATGTCCATTCACTCATACCTTGTTAAGAAAGGGTTTGATGCAAACACTATTGTGGGAACTGCTCTTGTGGACATGTATTCTAAATGTGGAAGTTTAGCTTGTTCACGTCGTGTTTTTGATGAGATGCCTGACAAAAGTTTAGTTTCTTGGAGTGCCATGGTTGCGGGATATGGGCTCCATGGGAGGGGAAGGGAGGCTATCTCCATTCTGGATGGAATGAAAGCAAACAGTGTTATTCCAGATAATGGTGTTTTTACTTCAATCTTGTCAGCATGTAGCCATGCAGGATTAGTTGTTGAGGGTAAAGAAATTTTCTACAAAATGGAAAAGGAGTATAATGTGAAGCCTGCGCTTTCTCACTATTCCTGTATGGTGGATCTTCTTGGCCGAGCTGGGCATTTAGATGAAGCATATGTGATCATCAGGACTATGGAAATTAAACCTACCAGTGACATATGGGCTGCACTCCTTACTGCTTCTCGACTCCACAAAAATATCAAACTAGCAGAGATTTCAGCCCAGAAAGTTTTTGACATGAACCCCAAAGTGGTGAGTAGTTACATTTGCCTTTCCAATATTTATGCAGCTGAGAAAAGATGGGATGATGTGGAAAGGGTAAGAGCCATGGTGAGAAGAAAGGGATTGAAGAAATCACCAGGCTGCAGCTTCATTGAGTTAGATAATATGGTTCATCGGTTCTTAGTTGGTGACAAGTCACACCAACAAACAGAGGATATATATGCCAAGTTGAACGAATTGAAACAACAACTGAAGGAGGCTGGATACAAGCCTGATACAAGTTTGGTGTTCTATGATGTGGAAGAAGAGGTAAAGGAGAAGATGCTTTGGGATCACAGTGAGAGGTTAGCCATTGCTTTTGCTCTAATAAACACAGGTCCAGGCACAGTAATTCGAATCACCAAGAATCTTCGTGTATGTGGAGATTGCCACACGGTAACAAAACTCATTTCTGAGCTCACAGGTCGAGAGATTATTATGCGGGATATTCATAGGTTCCACCACTTTATCAAGGGATTTTGTTCCTGTGGTGATTATTGGTGAATACATATGCACTGAACTGAAATATAGTTGTACATTTGAGCCAGAAGAGGGAAATGCAAATTCTTTTATTCAAAAAGCAAATACCTCAAATTTTCATGACATAACCATGGAATGGCATTTTATTAGCATTTCAAAGCCAGCTGCTTTATTTCTTTTTTTTTTTGCTTTTTTTGGGCACTTGCATCGTCTCCCATTTCAGATGTGGTTTCACTTAAATATAGAAGTGATCCTATTTATCAAACTGCCTAACAAATCAGAAAGGCCACCACCACCAACGCTCATATCTGTTTCCTTATTAAATGGGAATGGCACCATGGGTTTGGTCGCTTCCAGAATATCTTCGATTGGAATCTTTGGCTTGGACTTTTCCAAAGGAACTATAGGGCTATTGTACTTGTTTGGGTCAGGACAGTAATCCTGGAAAAAAAAAAAGAACAGTTAAGAAAAAGATGAAGGAAATGAAAGGAAAGGTGTAGGCTATAGCCAATTGATCATATTTGAAGTACTCAAAGGGAGGTTGCTTACCTGATCAGCATGCATTTTCTTCACAAATGTCTTGAATATGCTGAAGTTCTTTGCTTCCAGCAGATCATCTGATAAACGAAGGTATGTCACCCCAGACATCTTCAGCTTTGGTGGACCATCTTTGTTGACTCCATTTGGCCTAGCATTTAGAAGGATTTGATTATAGCCAGAACGATCATACCTTGCAAGTGCATTCTCACCAGCAACTTCAATATTCTCTCTCCATCCTCCACTCAAAACCTGCACATGCATGTGCAACACATAAACCAACCACCATTTTGACATAACAATGTAAATTTTCATTATTTCACAATACCACAAGCATATCATGTCCTAAATTTTTTCATCTAAAATACTATTTCTTCCTGAACATTGTTTTGATGAGGACGAGAAATAGATCACACGTAGACACCTTCTAAGTGTAAAAAAAATGCATGTCTCGGTTGAGGTTTCTCTTGGACAGGGAATTTTGACATGTTTTTCTGGTGGGGTGAGAACACTCTTCTACAATTATGCAATGTTAAACAGCATTTCTTGCTTACCACTTTACAGTGACAGAATAAAACAGGCCTTCATATGGATTATGTTATGAAGTTTCTACCTGTTGAACAAGTTCCTGAGGTCCACTTTTGGCACTGGCACTTTGTTCGGAGTCCCTCATCTCAAGACATGTGAAATTCAAAATAGCATAATGCCTTGAGAGCATCCTTGCTATGGGTCGATACCCATCTCTATCCTGTAAGTTGTAGTATCCCGCTGTAAGCTCTGCAGCATGGCTATCAGATTTATACCACCAATGGATCCCAGATACCTGTTTTAACAATGAAATGTCAACTGTTTGATTGATGAAGTATGAACTATGGTAAATACTGGTAGATAGTGTGATTTACTTTAGCTGCTAACTTGACTTTATAGCCCAAGAAAATTTTGTTGGCTTCTTCCAGGATTTGATCACCATGGCCCAGTAACTTGTTGGAATACCAGGTCAAGAAGAACTTCCCTTTTTCAGTAAGGTATGTCCCATTTGATCCAAAGAACTCTGTTGATTCAGGTGTGTCATTGTATTCCCCAGCATTATCTGGGAGCTCCCATTCCGGGTGGCCTGCACTTGTTGCAGCTTCTAAGAATTCTGCTTTGAGATACTTGTCATAGCACTGCAATATTTTTCAGACGCAATGTGTTAAAAGATGCAGATCACAATAGAAACTAAGCTTGAAGAATTTGAGTTTGTGATTCTAGGGTGCTAATACTGATTATACTGCCAAAGTTCCAAAACCTAGTGTTACCTGAAATTCTCCAATTCCTGGAAAAACCCATCCTTGACTTGATGGATAAGATGGGTACCTGAGCTCCCCTGCAGGACCAAGCCCCACTTCGATGTCTATCACAAGTCCAGCGTCTAAAAAATCAGACATGTTGTCTCTGAAGCTTTGCATATAGTCACTATAGATCTGCATAAATCAATAAGCAGTTTTAACATCAAAGGAGTAGAACAGGCATTTGTTCAAACTAGTTGACTGCATTGATCAGGACTCATGCAAGTAGTGCAATTTCATATTTTTTGACAGTATGAACAGCGGAAAATGAAGTTTGTTGAGGACTCTGACCTCAACCGCAGTTCGCCCACCAAAGAGAGGCTGGTTGTCCGCACCAATTGTGAGGTACTCCTTGTTCCTGTTGCCAGTCCTGTTAGTGTAAAAGATATCAGGGTCTGATTCCCCAATATCAAGTACCCACTGGGGAAGATGGATGTTAACAGCATCCCCAACATTCCCACCACACTGATGGAATGACATTATGGCTTGTATCTTCAGTCCACATAGTTGGACAAGTTCGAACAAGCTCCTGTAAGCATTCCAGTCATACTGCTTCGGACCTTTCGATTCCACAATTCCCCACCAGACATCTCCCATGACTCCATCAACACCTGCTGCCCTTAGCTCCTTGAGCTGTTTCTCAAGCCCGTCTTTGTTTTCCAGAACATTGTCAACTGTAACAACTTCCAGCTTCAAATAAACGCAAAATAATCAGGTCAGTACTATACGATTCTTGTCCATTTACTATCCTACTACAAATATGCCAAAATGCTTATAAACAGAACTTGCTTGTGACTTACAGGGAGCATTACGTAAACTGGCACATAGTTAGCTAGCATCTTCTCGTTCTCGGAGAGGGGAGTTGGAGCCTGCATATTTTGAGCAAAAGAAAGAAAAGGGGGTGTTTTCAAGCTTGCCTTTCAGAATGGAGATAGAGGTGCTACTCCTTAGTCCTTACTATTTCAGTCTTGCCTCCCATTTATAAAAGGGGTAGAAACATTATCTACTGTGTCCTTATCTTTACACGTGAAATAGTGCATATTAATGTGAGCCAAGTGGGGCCTTTTGTTAACAAAAAACCTAGTGCCTGGCTCCTTTATGCATGCATTCTGCCCTTTGGACCACTGCAGATGATCAAGATGCATTGATTCACCTGCAGAAGCGGGAAATAGGTACTGATAGATAAGGTTCACAATGGCCAATTCGGTCTCCCTGGGCTAAGTGCCCTTAGCTGCCAGCATATTTTCTGGGCAACCAGAGAGTGACCAAATTAAATTTCTCCATACATGCAAGGCCAGTGTACTTAAATCCCCATCTCGCCAAGTTGTTCTGTCCACAGCCTATATGATATTGATAGTAAAAGGATCTCCAAGTACCTCTGCTGCTGTGGTGGAAATCTCAGGTGCCACAGCTTGAATACTCATGTCTACACTGCCTGAACTGAAAGACAGACCATGCCCGAGCCCAACCCGTCTAACCTGCTTTGCTCTTCTTGCATTTTCAACTTGATTAACCGACGGCATTGCCCAGAGAAACTCAGCTTGGTGAACCCTACTGCTACCTCCAAAACAAGGTATCTTCGAATTCATGATGCTTGCCATGGTCACCATGGCAAACAAGAAAAACTGCTATATCACAATATGTCTGAATGAAGATGATGGCAGAATTTATGGTCAGGCAAAAGAGACGAAGGGGAGAAGAAAAAGCATCCAGAATAGCCGAACACCTGCTGCAACAACTTTTTTCTTGGAAGAAAAATCTTATTTGTTGTTTCTTGTTATGGTTGGTTGATTTATGAATTTGCTATGAGTTTCAATGGAGACCTCTAGTTTGTATGGAAAAGAAGACAATGAAGGTGTGCTGAATGAACAAACAAGTGGTTCATGTTTCTCTCTTATATGCATGTACACACACATTCAATTACATTCAGGCTCTTTTTCTTTTGCTATGTATGTTTTGTTGTCTTCTTCTAAAGTCATTGTCACCCTTTGATTTTGTTTTTGCCTGTAAAAGATCTTCAAAAGGTGAAAATTAATTAGGAAAAAGGGTAGAGCACTAGGAAAATGAATTTTTTTAAGCTACCAACTTGCAAAGTGTGACATGGAGAGACAAATTAATAATTATGGATTACAAATAAATAGAAATAAGGGAATAAATAGTAGAAATAATGGTTTCGATTTTATGACAAGTTACTAATCGACTTAAAAGCTTAAGTTGTTAGAAATATAAACAACAAATATTAGGGATGCAACTTGGGCCGATTCAACTCCAACTCGATTTTGGATGGGATCAGGCGGTCCTTTTTCCAATTTGGGTTGAGATATCAGGCAACTTAAACCCAATCCAAATCCGAATTAAGCATTTAATAATTTTACTATATTATTTAGTTAGTGATATTTAAACCCACTTTGTAGTGATTTTGATTCCTTGTTTTCACGAAGTATTGTGATTCATCTTGTAACGAGGTTGGGCTTGGCCCACATGAGATGTGCAAATATGGGGCCATCCATTGAGGCCCATATGTACAATAAACTTAGAGGCTAACACCTAAAAGCCCAAGTCTTGTGGGGCCCTTCTAAATTTAATAATTAATATTAAAACTTTAGTAATATTGTAGGGTTTTCTTTTTTCTTTTTTCTTTTTATTATTAAAATTTTATTAAAGAAATATATTCCAAATAATAAAATTAAACATGTTGTATTTTTCTACGTATTTTACAGGATGTTAAGAAATTAAATTTTATGGGTGGAGGAAATGGAGAATCTTTAGTGAAGAAAAATCATGAGCGGTGGGCCCCACTTATGCTGTCATGCACGCGTAAATCACGCGCGTCTTCGTAGAGTAAAAACGAATCTAGGATGGCGTGCCCACTGCAACGATTACGTGGACGAGCACCGCGGACGTGGCAGTTGGGTCGGGGGGGCACTTTCGAGAGAACGTTGAGGGCGTAGATGAATAGGGCACAGAGCTTACGAAAGCTACATCCATAGGTGGTGACGTGGTGGCGGACAATCTGTCTGGCTCGGTTTCCAATTTATCCTCCTTGAAAGCTCAGTACAATCCAACTATTTTTTTTTTTCCTTTTTCTACCCCTAAATTCTTTTATATTTTTAAAATAAAATGTTTATTCAATATTACAAAATATTACACCCGTAGATTTTTATTTTTTTTTATGTTTAAAAAATATAAAATAATAATAATTTTTATATAAAATTGAATCATTTTCATACAAAAATGAAAAATATAGAAATTTATCTTATATTTTAAGTTTCTAGCTTATTCTAAATCCAAATCAAATTTCAATTTTTCCAAGCCTTTAAAAAAAAAAAAAAAAAAAAAAAAGACTGGTTTTTAGGAGTTTTGGTAAAAGCCAATATAAAATTTTCTACAAAATTGACAATATTTAGACGGTATGAAAAATTTTCCTAGAAAACAGACAGTGGGGGCGAAAATAGTAAAAATATCTGTTGACAGGCTTTTAGGACGTATGGGTTACAGAATTGGCTTCATATAAAATTCCGTATATAGGTTACTACTTTCTTGAAAAAACAAACGATAAATAAAAGGAATTTAAATTTATGATTAAAAAAATTAATATTATAAAAATTTTATTTTAATTAATTCTCCTTATTTTCATATTAACGTTTTTTTAATTAAAATTATTTTTATTAAATTGGATTTACTTATTAAAATTTTATTAAAAGTAAGAGTTTAGTCTTAATGGATTATTTTTTTGCCACGTAGACAAGTTTATTCCGAACTGTAACGACAAAAGGACAGCAAAGCAAAGGAAAGGTGGGTGAATAGTAATTATGGTAAAAGCCAGGGGCATTTACTTGAAGGGGACTCTGCAACTACAAGTCGCAAAAAGCACGAAACCTTATTAGGCAAAAGCGCTTCCACTCTCTTCCTCACTGCGCTTCACGTGCCATCACACACCCCACCAAAACGACACCGCATCAGAACCTCCAAATGCATCCCCGTTCTTCTTCTTCTTCTTCCCTCCAAACGCCATGAACTGCAACCACACTGTAAGTGTAAGCTGCCCACTTCCACTTCCTCTGAATTCTCTTAAGCCCTCGGATTCTCCGTTCCCAAGCTGAGGAAACCACAATGTGTTATGTGGGCAAAGCCACCAAGATCTTCATCTTCATCGTCACCGTCCTCGCTGTCACCGGACTAGTGATCGGCTTCGGTCTCCTCCGCCACAGCATCCAGAAGACCCACAAATGCTCCGGCGACTCCTGCCTCCAGCCCCCCTCATCCATCTACCCCGACCCCAGCGCCACGCCTACCCCATTTCTCACTCCGAATCCCAACCCAACCCCCATCCCCAATCCCAATCCCAATCCCAATCCCAGTCCAAATCCAAATCCAAACCCTAGCCCGAACCCGAATCTGAATCCTCCTCCGCCGCCTCCGCCGCTGTCGCCGACGACCCCTCCACCGCCGGCTCAAACTACTCTTGCTACGGCGCCGATTTATAGCCCGCCGGCGCTGCCCACGCCGGGTCCGGCGAATGCCTAGGGCTTTGCCTTTTTGGAAGCATGCTATTTTTTGTTTCAGTTTTCTGGAAGCATTTCAATTTCGTTATTGTGATTTGGAAGCAAGTTTTGGATGGGGGTTGGTTGTACAGTGGAAGGAAGCATTGTTGTTGTAGCGTTTAATTCAATTTTTGGGAAATTATGAATTTACAGAATTGTCCCTGCAGAATACTAATATTTGCAAGAATGTTTTTTGCATTTTCCCAACAAATTCAATTCAGTAATACTGTGGATTCCCAAGTGGATCTATCAACTTTTCATTCGGAAGCACTTTTCCAGAATTTCACCTTTATTCCTTTTTTCTTCTATTAATTTATTTTTTTCTCTCTCCTAAAGATATCATATTATAGTACATTGGCGCGATCCATTTTGTGAAATGTTATGTGGCAAAATCTAGTATTTTTCTGTGAAATTTTTTTTATCCATAAATGTGTTTGGTTGGTAAGAAAGTAACGCAGCCCAGTAAAATAATTCAGCAAAGTGGACGGATGGGTGGGTGGATGGATTGTTTGATATCAACCTCATACCCCTCCTTCGACCCCACTTCTTCAAGCAAAGAATCAAAAACACAAAAAGCAAAGAAACTAAAATTAGAACCAATGCCAAGGATATAACGGTCATTTCACACTAATATTTACGTGGTTTTCTTTTTAAGTTTTTAGATTTAAGGTGTGAAATAATCGACATATCATTGAAATAGGCTACGAAAATATGACTAGAATAACTTTTCCTCTAATTATTATTACACTTTTTGGCACTTTAACACAACTAATTTAATCTTATCCTTTTGCTCTCAAATTATAAGGGAGGGCTAAAGCAAAAGTCCTTTCATGAAAGGTTGGGAATCCAATATCCTTGTCTTCCTTGGATTTTTATGGTATCATCATGAGATTCAAACGATTTTCTTATTGAAATAAAAGTCACAAATTTTACTATATGCTTTTATTTATGTTCATAAATATTTTATAAGACTGTATCTCACAGTATCATTTGTCGGCGGATAAATGATGGGTGGCATATGGACGGATGTCACACAGCCTTAGCCTTAGTAGACATATAGCTGCAAGCCTGCAACTGGTCCTGAGGGTCTAACAGAAAGCAGAATTGGAAATTTAGGATGTACGATGAAAAGACACCAATGAGTCCCACCACACTACCACCAGGATAAACATGGGAAAAACAAATAAATATGTATATATTTTAAAATTACTTTACATCAAACTTGGACAACCTTATTATTTCTATGTTGGTATCATTTGTTTGTATCCTATCATTATTCAATGATGTTATGAACCCTAATTTCACCATAAACAAGTCATTATGAATATTTACAAGAATTTATTAATTAAGTTCACCAAGCATTTTTAGGGTATGTTTTCAAAAAATAATTCTCTGTTTTTGAAAACAAAAATATATATTTAACAATTAAAAAATATAAAATAATTTTTTGTTTTTGAAAATAGAAAACATGAGTTTTTTTTAGAACATATTTTAGTTGTGTTAAATAGTTTTATGAGTACTATTTTTTAAAATAATGGAATAAATGTAAAAAATAATTAAAAATAAAATATTATATATATAATTTATTGTTAAATTTGGAGACATGGGAAATAAATTAAAAAGGTTTAAGTTTTCAACATACTTATTTTAGAAAATATTGAAAAAAAAATTGAAAATTATTTTTAAAAACTATTTAGTGAGAACCATTTCTTAAAACATTTTTAAGCATACTCAAAATCTTAATTTATTAAACATAATTAAAAGTAAAAGAAATATTAAGAGTCTGTTTGACAATAATTCTACAAAGCGTTTTTAACCTAAAAAGTGTTTGAAAAAAAAAGTTGACACAAAATATGAGATGAGAAATAATAAGTTTTGTATATTAGATTAACTATACACACAGTGTATATAGGAAATTACAAGAGAAGAAATAGAAAACAAGATATATAATAGGAAACTAACTTATTCCTAAATCATAAAACTATCTATTTACAGAAATAAGAAACTAACATAATAGAAAAATAATTCTCCTATTTTATTTACAACTCAACACTCCCCCTCAATCTGAGGAATAGATGTCTTCCATTCTCAGCTTGAATACAAGATTGTGAAACATTGAATTGTTAAACCTTTTTGTTAGGATATCAGCTAATTGATGTTCTGATGGAACGTAGAACATACACACTACTCCTTCCTTCAATTTTTCTTTGATGAAATGCCTATCAATCTCAATATGTTTTGTCCTATCATGTTGTATAGGGTTATGAACAATATTGATAGCTGACTTGTTGTCACAATAGAGTTACATAGGACCATCCCACTTGATTATCAAATCATCTAGAATAATCTTCAGCCAAAGTAGTTCACACAACCCTTGAGCAATGACCCTAAACTCTGATCCTGTAGACGACATTGCTACCACATTCTGTTTTTTACTTCTTCATGTTACCAGATTACCTCCAAGAAAAGTACAATACCCTGTAGTTGATCTTCAATCCATTAGGGAACCTGCATAGTTTGCGTCGGTGTATGCTTCTAAAGTAAGAGTATTGTTCTTTTTGAACAAAATTCCTTTCCCGGGGTTGCCTTTCAAGTAATGCAGCACCCTGTAAGTAGCTTGAAGATGAGATTCTCTTGGATCATGCATGAATTGATTGATCAAGCTCAGCGAGTAAGCGATGTCTGAAAGAGTGTGAGCAAGGTATATGAGCCTACCAACCAGCCTCTGGTACATTCTTTTATCTACCACTGGTTCTTTTTTAGCTTCTCCCAACTTGTGGTTTGGATCTATTGGGGTAGAGACTGGTTTACACCCAATTTTCCCTGTTTCTACCAATAAATCAGTCACATACTTTTGTTGAGAGATGAAGATCCCTTGTGTGGAATATGTCACCTCAATACCGAGGAAGTACTTCAGTTTTCCTAGTTCCTTTATCTCAAACTTTGTTGCTAATCTCTATTTCACTTCATACTTTTCTCTCTCATCATTTCTAGTCATTATGATGTCATCAACATAGACTAGAAGAGCAATTACTCCCCTTGTAGCCGAGTGCTTAATGAAGAGAGTGTGGTCACCATGGCTTTGTTTGTACCCAAACTCTTTCATGACTTTTGCAAATCTCCCAAACCAAGCCCTGGGAGATTGTTTTAGCCCATAAAAGGTCTTTTTCAGCTTGCACACCTTGTTACCTGTGTTTCCCTTAAATCCCAATGGGATGTTCATGTAAATCTCTTCATCTAAATCACCATGAAGAAATGCATTCTTAACATCATACTGTAAGAGTTGCCAATTGTAGTGGGCAGCCAGTGACAGCAGGGTTCTAATAGTATTCATTTTTGTAACTGGAGCAAAAGTCTCCTGATAATTAACTCCATAAGTTTGAGTGTACCCTTTGACTACCAATCTTGATTTATGTCTCTCAAGAGATCTATCAGTCTTATATTTCAGTGTGAAAATCCACTTGCAATCAACAATATTTTTCCCTTTCGGTCTTTCAACAATCTCCCATGTTTTATTCTTTTCTAATGCACTCATCTCCTCTCTCATAGCATCCTTCCATTCCCTTTCTGTCAATGCCTTAGAAACAATGTTAGGGATGATAGTGGTGTTTAAACTCACAATAAAATTCTTGTGGGCTGGTGATAGGTGCTTAAGAGACACATAGTGTGATAGTGGATAGAGTGGTCGATTAGTGCATTCTCTGGTGCCTTTTCTGACAGCAATGGGAAGGTCTATGTCTAGGTTGTCTATTGAGTTAGTGGAAGTTTCACCAGATTGTGTATGTAAAATTTGGGTCTGATCTTACTGTGATTTCATTCCCAGGGTCTGAGTTGGATTCTTGGACCTGCTTTTGTTCTGGAATGGCCTTTTCCCTTTAATACACCTTAGGAAACTGTGAAAAATTACGAGTGACACTGGCTGGAACAGGGAATGACATGGATTCAATGGTAAAATTGGGTGACTTAGGTGTGATTGACTTGGATCACCCAGGTTTTTCATCACCATGGGTTGAGACATGAGGAAGGTCAAGAAGTTCAAATGACTCACAAGAACTATCTTCCATCATTGAAATCTCCCCCTGAAGAGAGGACTTGGGGAAAAAATGTTTATTTTTTGTGAAGATCTGCAGAAATGTAAGATTTTCTAGTTGAGGGATTGTAACACTTGTATCCTTTTTTAGTGGATGAGTAACCAAGGAAGACACATTTTATGGCTCGGGGGTCTATCTTATCTCCATGTTGGTTGTGGACATGAACAAATGTAGTGCACCCAAATACCCTAGGAGTGAGCCCATTTGAGGTTTTAAAGTGTGGATAAAAACTCTTAAGTATCTCTATGGGGCTTTTGTTGTCTAACACTCGTGAGGGAATTCTATTTATCATGTATGTGGCAGTAAGAATAGCTTCCCCCAATAGGACTTAAGAACATTTCCTTGAAAGAGTAAGACTCAGGTTGTGTTGAGTAAATGCCCATTTTTCCTCTCGGCTATCCCATTTTGGTAGGGTGTGTTAACACATGATGAGTCATGGAGAATGCTCTGTGATTGAAAATAGGGTGACAAAATCTAGTTGAATTAATCTCTAGCATTGTCTATCCTAAAGCCTTTTATTTTAACCCCAAATTGGTTTTGAACCATTGAGTGGAAATTAGGTATAACAATGCTAACACCAGATTTTTGTTTAAGGAGAAAGATCCATGTAACCTGAGTGCAGTCATCAATTAAGGATGCAAACCAACGAGCCCCATAAACATTAGGTATAGTCGAAGGACCCCATATGTCACTATGAATCAAATTAAAATGATGAGAACTTCTTTTATTGCTCATAGGAAAATATACACAAGTATGTTTTTCCAATTCACAAGTTTCGCAATGCAACTCAGAAATATCTAATCCTTGGAACAAATGAGGAAACATGACCTTTAAAACCCTAAAAAATGGATGACCTAGACGTAAGTGATACAACCAAATGATATCTTTATTTAAGGAACTGAGAAAAGACAACGATAAATTATTACTAGTTTTCTGAGATGATTCAAGGTGGTAAAGACCGCTCCTTTCCTTATCAAGTCTAATCCTCCTCTTCGAGCCTTGTTCCTGAAAAACACAGTAAGAATGGGAAAAAAATAGTATAACATTTAAGATCATGGGTAAGCTTTTGAATGGAAACAAGATTGGCCGACAATTTTGGTACATGGAGGACATTTTTAAGAATAAGGGTAGGTGTGATGTATATGTCTTTGAAACCTGCAACAGTAGCTAAAGAGTCGTTGGCCACTGCAATTTTCTTGTTACTTAGGCTTGGGGTATAGGTATGGAAAAATTGAGATTTGGAGGTCATATGGTTTATGGCACCGGAGTATATTATCCAAGAGTCATCATAAACCCTGTGTGAGGCATTTATGCAAAAAGAGAGTGAAGGTGTACTTGAAAAAAGCCAAAGAACAAGTTCCAGTAGGTTTGTCAAGGGATCCCAACAAGCTTCTCAGCTTCTCCATTTCTTCACTATTGAACCTGCCTGTTGCTGAATTTTCCTTAGTTTTGGGCTACTCTGCCATGAGTGCTTGAGGCCTTTGTTGCCCTCCACGGTTTCCCCATTCACAACTTGGTGGTTTACCATTCAGCTTCCAACACTTCTCTTTTGTGTGCCTTGGTTTCTTGCAAAAGATGCACCAGAGATTGTCCTTGTTCTCCTTCCACTGATTGTCTTTACCTAAGTTTTTTAGGGAGATCATTCTTTCCTTGCTCTGAATATTCTGCTTTTGCAACTAGGGCTAATTCATCCAAGGTTTGTGGTTCAAGCATAACACTTCTTCAACTTTCCTCGCCTCGAATCAGTGCCACCACCTCATTAAAGCATGGAACCTCCTGCTTGCCAAGAATTTGGATTCTCACTTGATCAAATTATGGGTTAAGCCTAATAAGAAAATCATAGACTCTATCTTGTTCAATGAAATCCTTTAGAACAGGGGCATCCTCAGGATATTTGGTTTTTATCACCCTATAATGATCAAGTTCTTGCCACAAAGCTTTCAATTGATTGACATATTCAATAATTGTTTTACTTCCTTGTTTTGCAGCAATCTGTTAGAATTTAACGCGGAAATTAACACACAAATTCAAGACCATTGAATTCAACACAACTCAAGAAAATTAGAGAATTGATTACATACTGTTTGAAGAACATGCAACCATGTTAAATAAAAAAATCCCCTCAGTTTATAAACCTTAAATTCTTGATATCTTTTTCTCCTTATCAAATTTAATACACATAATTATTTCTTTTAATTAATGGAAGAGAACTCACTCACAAAAGGGGTTATGTATCTTTCTTTTATAGATAGGAGAAGAGGGTCAAGAATAACCATTCAGAAAACTGTTCTGAACGTGTTATTCTAATAACTGTTTTATTCTTATTTACCCACTCCATTAAAGGGTAAATATCTTTACAACAATTATTAACTATTTTGGGCATTCTTTTAATTGGCTAAAAAACTTTTATAAGTGGATAAAAATTAAAACACTAGGTTAGTGGCCCACCCACTTAATTTTAACGTGGAAATAACACAATCGTCTTTACCTTAACCTCATACTTGAGTCGCATCTCTAGCTTTTAAATACGTCCGTTGGATTGTGTCCCAAATATCCTTAGTCGTAGCCAAGAACATACATGTGTTGCTAATCTCAGGAGTCATAGAATTCCACAACCACGCCATAATCATAGAATCTTCTTCATCTCATGCTTCAAAACGGGGATCTTCTGGTTTTGGCCTTGTACCTATAAGATGGCTGATCTTCTCTTTCCCTTTCAGCATAGTGCAAACAAGTTGAGACCATTTAAGGTAATTTTTTCCATCTAGCCTATACGTAGCCTAAATGTTTTGCAATTCCCCGGGTTGTTGAGATCGAACAATCCCCTCAGATTGTGTTGTAGTAGTCGTCTCTGCAACCTTCGACATCTTCCATGAAAAAACCTGATCTCTTGGGAATTAAGGCAGATCGCGAAACAAAAAAAAACCAACAATGATGAAGGTTGGTAAAAGAACACATGAATAAAAAAAAAAATTCAGCTATGAAGGTCAAAATAAATGGCGATGAAGGCTAGAATGATGCCCAGGTCTTAAAAACCTACAACTTTGATACCATTACATGAAATATGGGATGAAAAATAATAAGTTCTGTATATTAGATTGATTATACATACAGTTTGTATAGGATACAAGAAAAGAAATAAGAAACAAAAGACATAATTGGAAACCAACTTATTCCTAAACTAACTTATTCCTAAATCATAAAACTATCTATTTATAGAAATAAGAAACTAATATAATAGGATAATAATTCTCTTTTTCTATTTATAGCTCAACAAAAGTTATTTGACAAATTTTATGAAACACTTTTAAAAATCTAAAAATTCACTTATAGTATTGAAAAATCACTTATAGTGTTTCCCGGATGCTTGATAGGTGATTCTTTTAAAAACATTCTAGAGAAAATACTTCTTTTAAAAACACTGTTAAACGTACTCTAAAGCTAAAAGCACTATCAAATACTGTTTAATTTTTTTTTTTTTGAAGACACTTTTTAGACTAAAAGTACTTCCTAAAATGCCAAACGCAGTCTAATTATCATTATATAAAAAAAATATTTTGACTAAAAATAAAGAATTTTTTTAATATTCAAAAAATCAATTAAATAAAATCCTATTTCTTACTATCATATTGAAGAAAAATCATGACTCTTCCTCAACCTATACTAAAAAATTTATCAAACAACCTTTTTTTAAATCACTTTGGCATTTTACATCAACACATGTGCATCAAATCTACATATTTAAGCATATAAATCCAAATAACAAGCTATTAAAAAGTCATTTGGGATAAAATAAACTTTCTTTGTGAAAAAGTGAGTGGGTTAAGCATATATATTATTTCCAAGTACAATAAATAAGTAGTAAAGGTGAAAAATAAATAACTTTTCCTTCACATGTGATACACTCATGGACCCCTCTAGGAAATGATAGAGAGGGAGGGCATGGGCACAACTTTTACACATAGGGAGACCCCATGTGACCCTTATTTATAAGGGCACATGCATTGAATACCCCAATCTTGACCCTTAAAAAAGGTATATCCCCCCTATAGTCCATGCTCTCATACTTACCCCTTTGTTAAATATTAGGGTACCTTTCAAATTTTTGCTAAGAATTTTTAATTACCACTAAAAATTTATTGTATTGTCACTTACATCACCTATGTATAATAAAATATTTGAATGAATGGAATCTTAGCCCTCAACCACTAAACAATTTTTTTTTTTTTTTAAAATTTTTTTTGGGATAATAGACTTTGTTTTGACTGCATATGGGATGACATACTCTAATGGATTTGTGGGTGTGTTTGGATGCAATTTTTTAGGTTTTGAGTAGCATGAAAACTTTAGTTTGGAAATTGAGAAACTAGCTTAAATGCCACTTGGGATACATGTTGACCTTCTAATTTAGTAGATAAAGATAGAAGTCCACTTGTGGGGTTCCAAATATTATTGAAATAAATAAAAAACAAATTTTCTTACTTGATTTAAGGTAACATTTTTCTTAATATAGGGAATTAAGCAATTTAGAGTATTTTTTTAATTGTTTTCAAAAATAGGAAGATAGATTTGATAACTAAAAATAATTTTTTTTTTTTTTAAAATGGAAAATAAGATATTTTTTGAAAACATATTTTAATTATTTTCAATTATAGGATAAATATAAAAATAATTCAAAATAAGATACTACGTATAAATTTATTTTTGAACAACATTTGAAAACATTTCAAAACTGTTTTCACAAACTATTTTTTGAGAATAGTTTTTGAAGTATTTTCAAACAAGGTTATACTTATTACTATTTGAAAAATTAAGAGGATTTTTTATAAACTTGATATTTAATGGCTTAAAATAAATTTAAATTGAATATTACTAAAATTATTAATTCATTAAATTGGTGCATCAAAATTATTTTTAATTTATAACTTGATTTATCCAAAAAAAATTTAACTGAAGTTACCATATTAAGTTACTTTACTAAACACATTTATTATTTTTAATGACTTAAATTAAATCATTCAGCTGACTTAATAAATACCCTCTAACTTAATAATGTAATAATATGTTATATATGTTTAGTAAAACAACTTAATAATACTTTAGTGTTAAGATTAACTTAAGCCTTGTTTATTTTTATTTTTTGTTATTTTTCATCTTTTTTTTTTTCCATTTGTTGTTGTTGAAAACTAATTGGTGAAATGCAAAATATTCAACATAAAAAAGATGAAATATAGAATAAATGAAATCAAATAGCTAAACTTTTTCAATCCAACCCATTTGCTTTTCTTTTTTCACACTTCCATCACATTTCATTTGCCACAACTTCATTTGCATTTAATTTTCATTTCATTTTCTACCCATTTTGCATTTTCATATTATTATAATTATAATTTGTCACAATTTTTGCATTTTCATATTATCATAATATCTTGCCATCTTAGACTTGTGGTTTTGGGCTTGTATGTAGGGGTGAAGCTTAAAGTTGTATGATTGGGATCAAACTTTTGACCCAAATGTTAGAATTTCATGACCCACATTTTTCATGTGTAACTAAAAAAAATAGAAATAAAAAATATTTATAATTAATTTAAAACTTATGTATTTTAAATTATTTAATTTTTATATAAAAATAAATTTAAAGTAATTTTTTAAAAAAAATTATTCATTTTTTCTTTTCTTCATTTTTTTTTTACTATTTTTCCTTATATTTTCTTCAAAATTTTCAAAAACCAAACATAGAATAAGAATTGTAGAAGTTTAACTCTTAGAAAATATTTCCATAAATTTAAAAATAATATTTTTTTTAAGAATAATTTGTAGGGCTAGGTTTCAAGATGTGGAATTTATTTTCACTAACAATAAAATCAGGTAACAAGACAGATAAATTCTCTCCTCGTGGGCTCATCAAGCCCAACCCAATATGCACTAGGCCTCAAGCCCAGTTCCCTTATGGGCACAGAAAAGGACTGTGTGAGCGTGCTCTCAGGCATCGCTACCTCCTTTCCTCTCCATTTCTTCTCTTTTCCTTTCCTTTTCTTTCATTTTCCCACCAACCAGGCAGGGGATTAACCGCATATTCACGTGATTTCATGAGCTGAGGACAACGATGGCGCTCGATTCCTCAGAGAACTCCAATTGGCTCTTTGATTATGGCTTGATGGAAGATATCACCGTTCCCGGCGGCGAATTTCCGGAACCGACGCCAGGAACCGGATTCTCCTGGCCCTCTCAAGCTCTCAAAAGTTCCTCTAGTGTAAGGTGAGTGATTTACCTCCGTTTTTTTTGTATTAATTTCCTGTTTGGTTGTCGAGAAAACCGAAGGAAAAGGGAAATATTGAATCTTGCATATGTTTCGTGTTGTTCCAGCTTTCAGGTTATGAAACTTAACCTCTGTTACGCTAAAAATTAGGGTAGGCTTAGTTCAGTGGAGGTTCTGGTTTTTCTTATGGGCCCAAATAATGAAAAGTAAAAATATTTCAAAATATTTTATTTCTTTTTCTTGGATTTCTCTTCAACCAAACAGGAATTTTTTATTTTCTGTCGAATATTCATGGGGGCATCTTAGGAGGGGTATAATTCGAGGGTCATTTCTGGCCATTGACTTCTGAGTAAGGATGTGATTTTGGGTGTGTTAGGAAAAAGATAAGGTTAATCCTTGTTTTAATTTTTCATTTCGTTGAATTTTTTAATCTGGTTAGTCACCTATGGTATATTAATCATGCACTGCACCAAGGTGTTATGGGGTTTTACTCACTGTTTTGTACCTGTGATCTTTGTTTTCTGAGACGATTTGGATTGGCTTGACTTGACTTGGGTGAATACAGTTAGTTCTTTAGCCAATGGGCATAAAATTCACATTCTGATTCCTTTTGGTTTTATTATAATGTGATCTTATTCTCCTTTTAACTGATGCTTTGAGATTGGTGTGAATTGGTTGCTTTATCTTTGGGAAGGATTGTATTGAATGAAAGCGGGCCTAGATGTTTAGTGATTTTTCAGGCTCGCTTATCATTTGGATATTATTCGAGAATTCTATGTCAAGCTTGTTATAGTTTATTTAATATGTGTAGGCTGTTGATTGGTTAATATGAATCATCTCAACCTTTAAATTGATCTCTAGTCTCTTCATTGAACAGTCTGGTGTAGTTGGCATCTAAGGAAATGATTAACCATAAAAAAGTAACCATTCCAAATTGATGTGTTCTCTGTTCTTGGTTGGAAGTCACTGTGCAAGAGGCATGCAAAGTAGATTAATTAATCCATTTCAGGGATTGAGGGGTGTGCAACAGACACTTTTTTCTAAAAGGTTGTTGACCTAGGATTTAGGAGGCAGCCTTGATCCTATTGGCTATACTTGTTTTGGAAACTTGTTTCGTGATCCTTTCTAGTGTTTCATGGAGAAACAGTTTGGTGTGGCTGTAGCCTGCCAATTCTGCCATAGTATGAAATATCATTGACGCATTGGAGGTTATAGATTTTCTTTTTATTTGACATAGTGAAATAATTAATGTTCAGTTTGAAGCAATCTTGGTCTTTTAAATATATTTTACTTTGTCAAATTATGTTTTTGACTATTTGAGGATTTGTGAGAAGGAAGCAATTATCTGGTGTTTGTGGTTCTTGAGGCTGTTGTTGGGGTGAAATGAAAATTTTTATTGGATTAGAGACTTACAGATAAACACAGGTGAAAATTGACATCATGTCATCCAGGAGGGAGCTGTAAATTTCAAAAAATGTGCGCTAAGCTGGCCAGTTTCATCCATGATCAATAATCATATGAAAATATTTTCTCACTTTTTAATTTGCATTTTGATGTCTGAACTCTTTGTTTCCAGTTTGGAAGCTGATTGTTCATTTGGGGATTCAGATGGGCTAAAAGAACTTGGACCCCGAAAACGGTAGATATCTTCTCTTCTCTTCTGCTAGAGTTTGGTAAGCAAGAGTAACAGATTTGGCCCCATACTGTTGCTTGGATGCTTGCATTTTTCTGTCTCCCTATCTATCCATCTATCTGTCTATATGTTCCATGATGTGCAGTTGCTTTTACAGGTTGAAGCATGAATCATGTGGTGCAACTGGCACCAAAGCTTGCCGGGAAAAATTGCGGAGGGATAGGCTGAATGAGAGGCATGATATCGTTCTTTCTCTTCTCTCATTCAGTGTTCTCTGTCTTTTAATTCTCACATCAAATTTGGAATAATCTTAAGGTTCTTGGAATTGGGTTCTATCTTGGAGCCTGGAAGGCCACCCAAAACGGACAAGGCTGCTATTCTGAGTGATGCTGTTCGAATGGTGACTCAATTACGAAGTGAAGCACAGAAGCTGAAGGAGTCAAATGGGGATTTGCAAGAGAAGATTAAGGAATTGAAGGTAAGGTTTGGTTTCAGTTGGCTGTACAAAATCAATCTTTCTTTCTCTGTTTGGAGGATGAATGTATTTAGGAAGTGCTGCTTCATCAATACTTTGGTTTCAATTGGCTACAGAAAGGACCTTGTTTTTGTGATCCTATAGGGGGGCACCTCTCTTCCTGCTCCTTTGATTTAATAGATATCAATGGGCATTGGTTAATTGTAGCCGGGGCTATTTGTTTTGATTTTTTTCTAGGTGCAGATTTGTATACATCATGTGTACTTCTTTGCTCCTTTTTTTGATGGGCACTTTTTTTCTTTAACTACTTCTCTTATTGCCTACTAAAAAAAAGAAAAAAGAAAAGCACTTGTTTCATTCCATCTGGTGCCCAGATATTGGTCATTTCTTAAAGGAAATTAGATGAGATGTGTAACGTTAATGAATTTCTATGTTTGTGCAGGCTGAGAAAAATGAGCTTCGGGATGAGAAGCAAAGGTTAAAAGCCGAAAAGGAGAAGCTGGAGCAGCAAGTCAAAGCCATTAGTGCACAGCCAGGCTTTCTGCCTCATCCTTCTGCAATGCCAGCTGCATTTGCTGCCCAAGGCCGAGCACCTGGCAACAAGCTGATGCCTTTCATTGGTTACCCTAGTGTTGCCATGTGGCAATTCATGCCACCTGCTGCAGTTGACACATCACAGGATCATGTTCTCCGTCCCCCAGTGGCTTAAGCTGGAGGACATCAACGGTTGGTCTACATTCTCAGTGCCCAAAGAGTTCCTCGTCTATTTTACTTTGTCATTGTTATCAGAAACCAATGACTCCCTTGGATTTCTGCTGATTGCATGTAAAATACAATAAGCAAATATGATTGTTGTATGTTTTTAAATCAACTGTTGAAGTAAGCCAAGTACATCTTTGGAACAAACACTTGCGTTCATCTTTGAATAGAATGCCTTTTTGGATGACAAGCCCTGGGTTTTGTCCTTATATGTGTATGTGCTCGGATCCTTCCCTCGACAGAATGGATTTGTCAAGGTAAAGAAAATGAAACTGTTTCATTTGCATGTCTAAAATCTATTGGACAACAGAATGGGAAAAATACAGTCTCACATTAATCCAAGTACTTATTCAATATATTTTTTATGGAGGCAGGTTCTTGCTGGTTTTGATTAAATTTTGACCTTGGATAACATTGCATCGGATGCTTTATTGGTAATGATGAATACTATTGTAAATAATCTGTTTCTCAAATGCTCTGGGCAGCATCAAATAGGAAAAGAAACAATCTTAAACAAATATTAATCAAATTCCCACAAGAAATTTCAAATGCTTAGAGGGCCAGAAGAATTGTCATCATTAAACCGAGCCCCATTATGAGACTGCCTTCAAAACTGCCTTTGTGAGCTGATGAAGGGGATGGTCTTGGGGAGCTTGTTGGAGGTTCAGCAGAAGGAACATCAGAGGATGGTGCAGGGCTACTCGTAGGTGTTGTGGATGGTGATGAAGGAGATATTGTTGGAGTAGATTTTGGTGGTGGAGGAGTCTCTAAAGGTGGAGAGGAAGTGGGAGCAGTGACAGGTGAAGCAGGTGATGAAGTTGGAGGAGTGACAGGGGAAGCAGGTGATGAAGTCGGAGGAGATGATGGTGAAGCTGATGGTGGGGAAGATGATGCAAGAGTGTCTAGTTCGATCTTCATTCCTTGGCTACAATGTCCTGCCATTCCACAGATGAAGCATCTCTTCCCTGGAGATGAGAGAGGTATGACTGCAGGGCTGCTGCTGTAAGTTTGAGTAGGATTACTTGTTGAGCAGCTGTCATAGTCTGCTTTTGAAACTTCAAGCACATCATGATTCGGTGTGAACTGAAAAACTGAAAATAAAAGTATGTTGGTTAATCTAGTCCCCATTCTCCATGAATTAATGTTTCACAAATCACAGCCTAAACCATGCAGATTTAGTAAGCATATTTCTATCTATGCCTGTTGATAATGCTATCCAAATATGGTATAGACTTACTCAAGTTATCTCCAACTATAAATGTTTGTGCAGATGCCCATGTTTGCAGGTTACTGCTGGTATCCCATCCACCATTTGGACCTCCAACCGTGTAATTTGCTGCCATGCCCAGTTGGATGAGCAAGGCTGTAACAGCCAAGCTCATTTGTGCTCTCAGCATGGTCACCCTGGCAATGAAGTGGGAATGAGGAGAAGAGATGTAGACAAGAAAGACTGAATTAGTTTCAGTTTGCAGAAGGGCTTCTATTTATAGAGATAGAAGAGACCAAGGACTGAGTCCTTTCAACACCAAGGCTAATGCTTGTTTATGGCTCACTCATTTGCATCGGTTTAACTGTTCCTGAAATAAGCTAAGGACAGGTTGTTCTCAGTATTGTTGGTAGTTGATGCAGATTAGTTGATGCCATGATCAGTGACTTGGCTCAGGTACGCGCCATTTGACTTGGTATTCCTAAAACCTAATATTCGATGACATGCTGAACTCCATACATAACCAGTAACTCCCGGAATGGTTGTGGGCATTGCATTCATATATGAGCTTTATGATCAAATATTATATGAGGTGGTTTATGGAGTAGCTTTCATGTTAAAATATTGTATGAAGAAAGGTCAAAAATATTCCATGGAGTGGTTTATATTGTTGGATGACTTTGTCTTTGTAGGTGAACCTAATCCAAGTATTCAACCCACCAAACAAATGTTTGGAAGCTGTCATGAAAATGGGTGCAGGTTCAGAGCTCCATTTTCTAAAGATCTTCGATTTTTTTAATAGTTAATGCTCCACATTCGGCGGGGAGAGGAGAAATAATTTAAACATTTAGGTGTAATGGTTGAAAAAGTACAGCATAATAAGGTAAGATCAACCCACTTGCCTGGTTGAGTCAGTCTCCAAATGGGGCTTCAGAATAATACATTTATGGTGCAAGTGATTTTAATATATTCTCTCTGACTTAAGCAAATTGATTGTAGTCACTGTACTATTATTGTTGTGTGGTTTTTTTTTATCAAGAAAATGCTTAAGAAAGTAATCTTGATCTTCATTAAAACTCTATGATTTCTTTCTCAGCCATGGTTTTGAGATGTGTCTTGATTTTGGCAATAGAAAACTGTGATCAAAATTATAAATGAGACCATTCATGTTCTTATTGAAAACTCTTCCTTTTGCAGATTATCATACTAACCATGGAATAATGACAAATTTAGCCAAAAAAAAAAATCACCTAGATTTTATATCCTAAATTCTTTCCTGTAACAGTGTCTGCATAAAGCATCACCAAATGGGATTATAAATCCTAATGCCGTCCTGCATGATAATAGCTATGCTTCTCAGAGCGCTTAATCCTTTCATTAAATGAATCTTAGCTTTCCATTTAGGCGATGATTTGCAATGTGGTCTATTATTAATATGTCTATTAGGATTGGAAGATGACCAGGTGTTCTTAACCCCAAAAAGGAAAAAAAAATCAGCTGAAGTAAACTAAGGTTTAATTTAGTGCACTTATAAATTTTGTTTTACATTTTTCAAAAGATCTGTATGATAATATGAGGAGCTCCTGAGGTATGGCTCCGTGATAGCATCCTCTAGCAAGGAACTAAAGGTTCCAAGTTCAAGTTTCCTTAGTAGTTAAGTAGTGTTGGGGGGTTTGCATCACTGGTATTCCCAGCTCATTCACTAGAGTTTTTGAGTCCCATATTGTTTGATCTAAAGAATTATTGTGACACAGAAAAAAATTGGTGAGAGGCTTCTTCCCCAGTTGCTAATATTTGGTGATTATGTTATTGTGATGATTCAATGATGTAAAGATGAAAAGAGACCGGAGAAAACCTAGGTTTACTCTGAGCTGAGAGTCAAATGCCTGTCTTTTAAGTTTCCTACAATTCGGACTTGTGGTGCAACGTTCTCACATAGTTCACATGAATGATTTGAGGTCAGATTTTTTTGGTATCCCAATCAACATCAAATTCCTTGTTTAACTAATTCAACTCAAAAGGGGAATTCTGTAGTTGAAATCCATTTCCAGACTCCAAATTCAGGTGGGAACAATTGACACTCTGAGAGCCAAACTCATATAAAAGGAAGGGGAAGAACCAGAAGGGGATGTAACAAGACATTGATGCCTAGGTAAACAAGGTTATAATGATGCTCTAAGCATTGACAAAAGGGTAAAGCTCATATCTTATATTACAACTGCTACCAACAACTCTTCCCCCTTGTATTTCATTTCCATCGCTCACTTACTACACCATTGAGGCACGTCTTACAATCAAGGCTTGAAAGATCCCTACTGCATTGAGCCAAGCCATAGAGTTTCATCGACTCTTCAAGCTCTAGCCCTCCAGGAGCAAAAAGCACTGGCTAACATATGCTTTATTAGACAAGCTGCTTAACAACTCCTTTGTTTTTGTGTTAAATGAGTGGGATCATCAACAGACAGTGTGTTATACTTGTAGAACTTATTTTTTGTTGTCAATTTCACCAAAGAATTGCACATCTGAGTACTTAAAGAGCCGGTTATTGTACCAAATGACTGCTCCTTTGTTGTAGAGACAGCGGTTGTGCAACTCTTTGCTTGCCTCAATGACAAGTTTTACAGTATGTACTTGAGACATCACCATGGCACAAGGAAAGACCGTTTACACGGTCCTGGCCTTGTCCAGTTGAGGCAAGTCCAAATCCAGTTGGGAGAACTTTGGGAGATGGGAGGCTTGCTAGCTCATTCAAGTTACTACTGAAAAGGTCATTGGCAGTGAAGTTTTTCTGGGCTAAAATAGAAATGGAAAAGTGGGTCAGCATCAATTATGGCGTGGAGAACAAGAGAGAGAAGTGGAAGACAGAGGGATTGATTTTGAGAAGTACCTGTTGGATGGAAATGGGAGACGATCAGCTTGTGACTTGTGAGTGTGTTTCTCTATAAGTAACTCACCAATCTTTAAATAGAGAAATTTTCTTGAACATTGCCCAAGCATATATGCTGAAATTGCTCGCTTTTTTGCAGTGGCATATTCATCCAACTCCTCACCAGTTACAAGTCAAAACTAAACAAAACTCAACTTCTCTAGAACATCACTGTATTCGCATGGAAATCTACCAGTATTGAGTAAATTTAAGTTCCAGGCATCATGGTGCAGGTATATTCAGCTATAATACTTTAGTTACTGAAGCTCACATACACAATGGGTACATTCACTCAAGAATATGAGGACGGATCCCCATTCTAGATGGCCTTGACCGATTGTTTAAAGCTTCAGCTTCCTACTTATTGCACTTGAATTTGTTCCCGGTACTCTGTTGGACAATGATCACCTCCATATATCTGTGAATTTATGTAACTAAAAATGATTATTTTTTAGGAGAGCTGGTAAACGGTATCTTCAATATTTATCTATAACATTCCACAACTCAAGCCCCAACATGGGTTTCAGGTCCTTGAGGCGAAGAAGCTGCTAATTCACAATACAATAGAAAAGGACGCCATTTCTAGGCACCATAAGTGACTATATATAACATTGCACACACCCACAACTCAGGCCTCAACATGGGTTTCATTTCTAGAAACTCCCCTGCTTCCTACTCTAAATCTAGCCATCATCTTAGTGAGATGGGTGCGGAAGCCAACTGGGTCTGCTGTGAGAACTACGGCCATTGTCATTGGCACCACCAGTGAAACAATAAAAGCAGCAGGTGCAAGGTAAAGAAATCCACAGGCATAGGTTGCAGCCATGCTACACACTGCGAGGCGCAGCAGCTTTTTGAGAGGAAACCTGTTAATGAGCAGAATGATAACCGCAACCGATGTGAAGAATCCAACAGAATTAAGAATTGTAAATGGAATGAATAATGCCAGACTTTTTATCATAAGAGCTGGTCCTTGGAATGGTGTTATGTTCCAACCTTGAGCATCAAAGCCACCTGGAGGCTGTAAGATAGCTTGGTAGGTGACGGTTGCTATGAGCACAACCACCACCATCAATGCATTTTTAGTTCCTTCTGAGGACTGTTCTAATTCTTTGACAGACATCTTCCAGAGTTGAGAAGGATTCAGAAATGAAGTCTCCATCACAAACACATTCTGCTGGTTCTGAATCTGAGGCGGCTCAGTGATGGAGCTGTTCTGGTGAACTTGAGGAGTGGCAGCAGAGGAAGACTTGATCAGTTCAGATGCTCTCAAGGCTCCTGAGCGAAGAAGCAAGTCCCTGAGGATGTAATCGCCCGGTTCATTTACAATTTGTTGGACAACATCTAGCAAATCCAGAACAGTGAAGCCACTCTTGTTGGTGAGGTTCACGTCCACTGCAGCAGCAGCCATATCACCATCACCAAGAAGCAATTTCATGGTCTGTTACATGTGGGCAAAATTTATCTAACTCCTCTGAAAAGGTGTAGATTGTTCTAATTCTGAATTAGGGAATAAACCATCAATTCATGCTTATTAGAGAAGACATACTGAAATTCCAAAATGGAAGAAAATACTAAAATGGAATTGGACTTACTATCCCCTGATAAACCCTTGTCTAAATGTGTCCCATAAATTAATAAATGATTGATTTGAAGTTAATTCATTTTGATTTCAACAACTGGATTTCCTAAAAAGACTCTTGGATTATATAGAATTCATTCATAATATTGTGTTCATATGGGGAGAAGGTGTATGTCAGTTCTTACCAGACCCTGCTTCCTAGCAGTTGCTAGGTGTAAAACAGTGTTGCCATCCTCATCCTTGGCATTCAAGAGATCCTGTATGTTGGAATGCTTGAATGATTCCACCAAGGCTTTCAAGGCCTTCAGCTGATTATTCTTCACTGCAAGGTGAACTGCAGTCTCCCCTCCAACTGTTACATCTTCAATACTTGCTGGGCAAATCCTAAGCAATTCCCTAATAACTTCAGTCCTCCCAGTTATGGCAGCAAGATGAAGAGGAGTTCTGCTGTCACTACATCTAAGATGGCCAAGTTCATGTTTCACCATCAATAGCTCCCTCACAATGTCCACAAACCCGTTAGCAGAAGCCAAGTGTATTGCAGCGAACCCGTCTTTGTTGAGACTTGAGGAAATTTCTGGTTTCAGCCTCAGAACCTCCTTTGCAAAACCAGCCTGCCCAGCCATAGATGCAACATGTAGGACGGTCTCAGAGTATGGGGCTAGCAAACATCTTTCAAGCATAAACCGGTCTTCCTCAAGAAATTTCTGCAGTTCATCAGTGTCTCCCCTACAGGCTGCCTCAAACAATCTTGGATCCATTGTTCTATGAAATTAAGTAAATGCACACAAAAAAAAAAAAAAAAAAACCAATATTTCAATCTTATTATAGATATTGTATAAAGACTTCAGACATAACATAAATGGGGTCAACTGCATCCAAAATCCAGTTTCCATGGAGGCAATTTCCTTGTAATGTTTATGAAACAACTTTTGTCCCATCATGGAGTGTGATATTTGCGCCATGTGGTGCTACTGCATTAACTCAACTTCTTGTCCTCTATTGCATGACTTTGGCCAGGTCTTCTTTGTCAGTTTGCAGGGAAATTGACTTCAAATTGTTGTTTACTTGACTAGAAATAAATAGAGAAAATTAAAATAAGAGGAAAACAACACCTCTTTTTCCTAGAATCCACCTTTGGCCTTTTAGTTAGCCTAGCATTTAGGACTGAAAACCTTTGGATCTTGTACTCCATGGAAGAAGACAGATTTCAAAACTGGAACTTATTGATCTGTTGTGCCCAATGTTATTACTATTATAGAGTTTTGCTAATGATGTTGGTGGGAAACAAGTGGGTTGAAAGAGATCGAATACATTCCAGGGTGATAATAGTAAAATATTGATCAAATTTTTGGTTTTGATAAATTTATATCACAAACTTGAATATGAATAAAATTTCCTTCATTCTCTAGCTATCAAGTCAAATATGTCCCCTTTCCAATGTTCAGTCCTCTAAATATAAATATATAGTTGCTTGTTTGACCAAAATTAACTTAAATAATGCCTGTGAATACCTAATATGAATATCTAATCCTAATATTAATTTACAAGAGAATTTTCTATAGAATTTGAGGAGTTCATTTTGGACCTAAAGTCAAGTCATTTGGATTTTATAATGGGATTTACATGAACCCTAAAAAGATACAAAGAAAAAGAAAGAGAATTTAACAAAGAAAAATGAAGAATATAGGATCATTATAGGCAACAGGCCAATGTTTCATTCCACAACATGATACTGCATTTCCCCAAATATATATAGGATGGGTGATGCCAAAACAAACCTAGAGAAATTAATCTGTAAGTTCTAAGAATTAACGAGGAAGGGGTAAATCTCATATCTTATGTTGCAACTCCCCCCAACAACCCTCCCTCCTTCTTTCCCATCACAACAGCTTGGAAGTTCACTTATGGCATCATCAAGACATTTCTTACAATCACTGCTGGAAAGATCCCTGGTGCATTGAGTCAATCCATATAGTTTTTTGGATTCTTCAAGCTCTAATTCTCCAACTGCATACATTTTCTGGTTGACAAAACCTTGCTGGGCAAGGTGGCTTAGCAGCTCCTTTGTCTTTTGATTAAATGATGTTGGATAGCTTACATTATTCAAGTTCCACATGTAGAACCTGTTCTGATAATCAACTTGACCAAAGAAATTCATGTTTGAGTATTTCAAAAGGCAGTGATCATACCATACGATGGCTGCTTTGTTGTCTGGGCAGAGTTTGCGGATTTCGGTGCTTGCCTCAGTAATACAGTCTTTGCAGTCTGTGTTTGAAACATCACCTCGACAGAGAGCAAGCCCATTCACTTGGTCATGGTTCTGACCAACTGAACCTTTCCCAGAACCTGTGGGAGGAGCTGCCAAGTAGAGATAGCCCATGAGCTTGTTCAAGTTGGTCTCATATGGGCCATTATCTATGAACTTCTCAGAGCTTGAACAGAAATGGAAGAGAGGGTCAACCCCAACGACAGTTTGGAGAAGGAGCACAAAGGATAGAAGGTAGAGAAATGAAGCAAATCTTGAGAAAGACATCTTGGACAATGCAGGTGATGGCTTCATGGTAAGGGAAATGCAGCATTTATATGGTGAGAATCTCAGCATTGGCTTAGGGGAGAAGTTTTTCAATGCCTGACTTCTTCCCTTAATTTGGAGTGTGATTATGATCAAAGTGATTTGAAGTTTTCAACTATGGAGACCAAGTTTTCTTGAGAAAATGCAATGGATAAGTTGGAGGCGCCAACAGTTCATGATGATCAAGTCCCATATGGGAAAGTGGAAAGGAACATGGAAGGTGAACCTACTAACATGATAGGATAGAATATTATACCATGATATAGTGTTTGACTTGTCTGATATGCTTAACACTTTACACAGGGATTGGTCATGGGGGGCTTCTGGACGTTTATTGTTTATTGTTTTAGGTAGAAGTTTGAATATCTAGTGGAAAACGTTACAATTAGCTGGGTGCTTATGCTTGTGTTAGTGGATATTCATCTACAATTGACTTTTTCTCCAGCTGACTTTTGGACAAAAACGAAATTTGGAATGTGAATCAACTACGATGTATAACAGCTCTACATGGTTCTAGAAAGCAATACTAGATTAACATTATCAAGAAACATGTTACTGGTAATTAATATTTCCTCTATCTTCTTGGTAGAAAGTCAATGACCATTTAAATTTCTTCAAATGATGAGAGGCTTGGGGGGCAACAGTAGCACATACAAAGTTACTTTAGATCAATGATTTGATTTTACATTTTTGCATTCTCAAATCAAAAAGGGGAAAGAGAAAAACCTAATGGGAATCTACTGACTTTGAAAACCTGTTGAATTTTGACTTAGTATTTGCTGGAATTTGAATTTTGAATATTGCAGCTGGAGTCTTGCACAAAATCTGCAACATCTAGATATTTTCTTATTTTTATTTGGTCAAGATTTGGTTTCTATTTTATAGGAAGTAGTTGTTCATCATCTAGTAGCTTGATTTTCTGCTATTCTAATGTCATTTTAGTTACAAGCTCATGTATAAATTCAGCACTCTTCATCAATAAAATCAGAGTTCCAGCAGCCCAAAAATATATATTCTGTATAAGTATTTAATCTTATACCAACAAAGTGGTATTAGAGCCATAGTTATCTTGAGGGGCCAGTGAGGTGAGTGAACCCAAACACCTTCTAAAATCATTTAGCAATGGAAGAGTCAAGTCTCACAGTTGCACCATCAATTCTTGATGGAGACAATTATGAAACTTGGGCTGTTAGAATGACAGTTCATCTACAAGCACTTGATGTTTGGGAAGCAGTGGAAGAAAATTATAAAGTTCCTTCCCTGGGAGCCAATCCAACATAAAGAAAGAAGGACAAAAAAGGCTAAAGCGAAAGCTTGCTTGTTTGCTGCAGTTTCACCATCAATTTTCATCAAAATCATGAAAATTGATTCAGCTGCAGAAATTTGGGAGTATCTCAAGGAGGAATACAAAGGAGATGAAAGAATCAAGAACATGCAGGTGATGAACTTGATTCGAGAATTTGAAATGAAGAAAATGAGGGAGTCTGATGCTGTTAAAGACTATGCTGCACAACTTCTTTCAATAGCAGACAAAGTTAGGCTGCTTGGAAAAGAATTTTCCAATGAGAAGATTGTTCAAAAGATATTGGTTACACTTCCTGAGAAATATGAAGCTACAATTTCCTCTTTGGAGAATTCAAAAGATCTGTCAACTATTAGCTTGACAGAATTATTACATTCCTTGGAGGCTGTGGAACAAAGAAGACTCATGAGACAAGGAGATACTGCAGAAGGAGCATTTCAAGCAAGAATGCAGAAAAATGCAGGCCATAAAAATGGAAAGGTGAACAACAACAAGTCGTGTGGCAACAACCAGAAAAATGGAGTTTTTCCACCTTGTCCTCATTGCAAGAAGACAAATCATTCTCCACAAAAATGTTGGTGGAGACCAGATGTGAAATGCAACAAGTGTGGTAAACAAGGACATGTGGAGAGGATTTGCAAAAATCAACAGTAGGAAGAAACTAGTGCAGCAGTTGACTATTGCCAGGAGGAGCAATTGTTTGCAGCAACGTGTTTTGCTAATAAAAGCACCTCTAAAAGCTGGCTTGTGGATAGTGGTTGTACAAACCACATGACAAATAATCAAGATCTCTTTAGAGAACTTGATAGAACAACTATTTCCAAAGTCAGAATTGGAAATGGTGAGTATATTCCAGTGAAGGGCAAAGGAACGGTTGCTATCGAAAGCCAAATAGGTTTGAAACTCATTTATGATGTTTTGTTTGTGCTTGACATTGACCAAAACTTACTCAGTGTTGGATAGCTCGTTGAGAAAGAATTTAAAGTTTATTTTGAAGATAGGAATTGCATTATCAAGGATGCTGAAGGCAAAGAGGTGTTCAACATAAAAATGAAGGGCAAGAGTTTTGCCTTGAATTTATTGGAAGATGAGCATACTGCTATTTTACAACAAGATAGCACAACAATGTTTTGGGACAGAAGGGTCGAGCACTTTCATCATGATGATGTGCTCTACATGAAGAAAAATCAAATAGCTGAAGGACTTCCTGACTTAGAAAAAGATCTTCCTATATGTGCTACTTGTCAATATGGGAAGCAAACTAAACTTCCTTTTCCAAAAAAAATATCCTGGAGAGCAACCCAAAAACTGCAACTGGTGCATACTGATGTTGGTGGATCTCAAAAGATGCCATCCTTGAAATGGAATGCAAACAATGTTCACCAGCTCACTGCACCATATAATCCACAACAAAATGGAGTCGTGGAGAGGAAAAATAGAACAATTTTGAAGATGACAAGATGCCTTCTGCATGAAAAATATCTACCTAAAAAATTTTGGGCTAAAACTGCAAGTAGAGTAGTATATTTTCTGAACATATTGCCAACAAAAGTGTTAAAGAAGCAGACCCCTTTCGAAGTTTGGTTTGAGTGTCTACGTGCAAGACTTGGAGTTTGCGTCTACGAAGTCAAGGAGGAGTGTTGAATTTTGACTTAGTATTTGCTGGAATTTGAATTTTGAATATTGCAGTTGGAGTCTTGCACAAAATCTGCAACATCTAGATATTTTCTTATTTTTATTTGGTCAAGATTTGGTTTCTATTTTATAGGAAGTAGTTGTTCATCATCTAGTAGCTTGATTTTCTGCTATTCTAATGTCATTTTAGTTACAAGCTCATGTATAAATTCAGCACTCTTCATCAATAAAATCAGAGTTCCGGCAGCCCAAAAATATATATTCTGTATAAGTATTTAATCTTATACCAACAAAACCAAACTAGTAATTAAAGCAACGAGAAAAACCTGAAGGTAAAGTTCACATATAGTTGAGCGCTTAGCTTACTTAATAACAAGACAGTGATGCCTAAGTGCAGAAGATTAAACTGCATTCATGTCTAAGCATTGACAAAAGGGTAAAGCTCATGTCTCACATTACAACTCCCACCAACAACTCTTCTCCCTCGTTTTCCATTGCAACAGCTTGGGAGTTCACTTACTGCACCATCAAGGCACTTCTTACAATCAAGGCTTGAAAGATTCCTAGTGCATTGCGCCAAACCATAGAGTTTCATCGACTCTTCCAGCACAAGCTCACCCGTAGCAAACAACACTGGACTACCATATGCTTTATTGGACAAGCTGCTCGACAACTCCTTTGTTTTCACGTTAAATGAAGGGGGATCATCAGCACTTTGTACGTTGTACATGTAGAATTTGTTTTTGTTATCAATTTCTCCAAAGAACTCCACATTTGAGTACTTAAAGAGACAATTATAGTACCAAATGATCGCTCCTTTGTTGTAGGGACACCGGTTGCGTAACTCTTTGGTTGCCTCAGTGACACAAGTTTTGCAGTTTGTGTGACATCCCACATCGAATAGGGGGGAAAGTTCTTGACGCTATATAAGTATGAACTTCTCTTAACCCTGTAGACACGTTCTAAAGTTGTGAGGACCCTTTTAATTTGGGTCCAAAGCAGACAATATTTACAAGGTTAGGAGCGGGTCGTTACAAATGGTATCAGGACCGATCTTCGACCTCGGTGTGGGGGTTTGTTTGGCCCCGTAGGGGTGTTCGTCTATTTGACCCCGCAATCCTGTGGGACACAACGAGGACGTTGTATCTACATAGGGAGGGGGATGTGATAACTCACATCGGATAGGGGGAAAGTTCTTTGCGCTATATAAGTATGTGTGTGTGTGGTTCACACGTTTTAAAGCCGTGAGGGCTCCTTTGGGCCTAAAGAGGACAATCTATGCATGGTTCGGAGCGGGTCATTACAGTTTGTGCTTGAGACATCGCCCCAGTATAGAGCTAGGCCATAGACATTGTCTTGGCCTTGTCCAATTGAGGCAAATCCGAATCCAGTTGGTGGAACTTTGGAGGAGAGGAGGGTTGTTAGCTCATTCAAGTTACTACTGAAAGGGTCATTGGAAGTGTAGTTTTCTAGTATAAAACAGAAATGGAAAAGAGGGCCAGCCCCAATGGCAGCCTGCTGGAGAAGAAGAGATAGGAGGAGTAGAAGACAGAGAGGGATTAATTTTGAGAAGCACATGTTGGATGGAAATGGGAAATGGATCATCTTGTGGTTGTGCTTCTCTCCAAGAAGAGCTGCTCTCCTACCTTTAAATAGAGATTTTTTCTTGAACATTTTCCAAGAATTTATGTTCAAATTGCTTATTTTTCGCTAGTGGCACACTCATCTAATTTTGTCTTATCGGTTACAACAAAACAAATTTCAACCTCCCTTCTGGAACATCACCGAATTCTTGTGGAAATGTACTGGTGCTGTGTCAAATATGGAGGCCGGAGTCTTCCCATCCAGCCATTTAAGAGCGGAAAAGCTGACTTCTCATTTGTTCACTAATGGGCAACTTCAAGTTCTGGACATCAATTGATGAAACAAGTCAAATTCAGGATACCTACTACCTTTGTTTATATCAGATCCACATTTAATTTGTCCATTCATGCAAAATATGAGGATGGGTCCTCATGCAAGTAGGTGGTTTTCCACTGGTAGGGGTCCCTCACAAGGGAATATTGTAACTCAACTTCTCAAGTCTTCTCCAAGCGCCAAAAAAGAGAAGACAAAAAGATACTCCCTCCCTCAAATCGACCCAATCAATTAATGAAATCTATCATGGACATCAATTTTCACCTATAAATAGTTTGATCCAAGTTAACAAGTTACCCAACTTCTTAAGTCTATATCTTCCAAAAATAAGTTGGACATAGAGAACAAGAGTTGAATGGTATAGTACGTGCCCTCATTTATCACCCAAAATTTTCTTGACATAGCCATGATGCAATGACATGGTTGTCTGCTATAGCCATGCTTCATGGGAGATTGAAAGTGATAAGTAAAGCCTAAGATAATTAAACTTTGGTTAGTAACTATATGATCTTAACATGTCAACACAAATAAATAATCAATGCAAACTAGTTGTATTATAACGATTCACTTTCATTACTATAGATATTGTTTGTTTTGGGTTCAATAGACCTAACAACTTTTTCCCCAATCTAATGTGAATCATGAAAAATCATTTTAATTGCGACTTCACATTGGAGAAGAGAAAGTACTTAATGTTATATATGAATGGGATATTGATAATTATATAGATGCCTTTTGAAGTAGTAAGAACCCATTGGATTTAAAGTAAGACAATATCTACATGGAAGGAGAGAAATAGGAAGAGAAGTAAATCTTTAAAGGTATTCCTAAAAGTGCTCTTTGATTTGTGCAAAGCTAAGTGAGGAATTATATATACCCGATCTATACATTACTTATTCATCTTGAAAAATGACTCATGGCAATAACAGTTTATATTATTTTTACCGCCTGGCTCTGATTCCTACCAGTTGCAACGTGTACAACAGTGTTGCCATCCTCGCCCTCGGCAATTAAGAGATCCTTTGTGATTAATATTCAGTAGCTTGCTCTTTCACAATGTCCATTAATGCAGAAAACTATGTTTATACAAGGCATGTATATACTAGTCCCATCAAATGTAATGAATTGTTTGTGTGACTACAAGTAAAAGAAGATGAAACCGTGAACTACAAGGAAAATCATTCCTATTTTTCCTTGGATTCAGCATTTTTTTTTTTTTTCATTTAGCCTAGAAGCATGGGTTAGAAAGCTTTGGATATTTTTCATTGAAGAAGACAACTTCCATATCACTGAACCCTGCCTGTGATCGATTTATATATGATGAATTAAGTATTAAATGCCCTTATTACTAAAGAAAGGGAGTGGAATGGCTGCTCGTTACAGCATGAAATTTATAGTCTAATTAACAACAGGGAAATTTTATACTCAAGAACATCTATGATTTAGAGATAAAATACAAGCAAACAGATGAAAGTGTAGTGACATCACTGACATGATACCCCAATCCCCAAACATGAGAAATTTAAGTGTGTACAACAGTACTTCATTTATCTATTGTAATATACTGATCCGCAAACTCTAGAGAACAAGATAGGTTCTCTAAGAATTGACAAAGGGGTAAATCTCATATCTTATGTTGCAACTCCCCCCAACAACCCTCCCTCCTTCTTTGCCATCACAACAGTTTGGAAGTTTACTTATTGCATCATCAAGACACTTCTTACAATCACTGCTGGACAGATCCCTGGTGCATTGAGTCAATCCGTATAGTTTTTCGGATTCTTCCAGCTCTAGTTCTCCGGTGGCATACATTTTCATGGCGTTAAAAGCTTGCTGGGCTAGGTTGCTTAGCAGCTCCTTTGTCTTTTGATTAAATGAATCAGGATCACTTACATTATTCAAGTTCCACATATAGAACATGTTCTGATGATCAACTTGACCAAAGAAATTCACGTTTGAGTATTTCAAAAGGCAGTAATCATACCATATGATTGCAGCTTTGTTGTCTGGGCAGCGTTTGCGGATTTCGCTGCTTGATTCGGTAATACAGGCTTTGCAGTCTGTGTTTGAGACATCACCTCGACAGAGAGCAAGCCCGTTCACTTGGTCATTGTTCTCACCAACTGAACCTTTCCTAAAACCTGTGGGAGGAGCTGCTAAGTAGAGATAGCCCATGAGCTTGTTCAAGTTGGTCTCATATGTGCCATTATCTATGAACTTCTGAGAGCTTGAACAGAAATGGTACAGAGGGTCAGTTCCAGCGATGGTTTGGAGAAGGAAAGCAAAGGATAGCAGGTAGAGGGAGGTGGCAAATCTTGAGAAATACATCTTGGACACTGCAGATTTTGCAGATAGCTAAGGATATATTGAAGGTGATGGCTTTCTTACTGGGACAATGAATCGTTTATATAGCAAAAACCCCACCATTATTGCTTTGAAGAAGATTATCAAGCTGACTTTTCCTTCATTTTGGAATTTTGCAAATGGTCAAAGTCTTTGAAATGGCTTGCAAATGGTCAAAGTCTTTGAAATGGCTAAGTCGGTTGCGCACTTCCACACCATCCCCAATATTGGGTGTACAGGAACACAGGAGGAATATTATATCATGAGTTAGTGTTGGACTATTTCATGCTTAGGTATTATTCTTGGAAGAATCTCTTTTAGGTTCAGGAAATTAGTCCCATAATATGAAGTTTCTGGGAAGAGACTATTCAATTCAACAAATTCATCTATAGCTCATAGTTTTAGAAAATGGAGCTTCCATACGTTATGATCCATTAAAATGCCTATCATAAACCGGCATTAGTTCAGGAATATTGATTCGGTAAATTCAAATGGAAAATTTGTAAGAAGGATTCAAGAGTTTATATATATATAGATGCTATGATGAATGTTTCAAACTAGTTCATCACCAGAAGTACATGCATGAACAAGTGCCATTCTACTATCCAGGATAAAATATGAATTTATGACCAAAATTTTCAAAGAAATGGTCATACCATTGCTTCTCTGACTGGTCAATGGTTGATATCCAGGAAATCAACTTATCTAATTCTCATTATTTTAATCTGTTTAGTAAAAAAAATTTGAAATTTTAGCACTAGACACAGTAATATTAGGTGCTTATGCATGAATATATCCGTACCCTGGATACCACCTACCTGAATTTTCTCCCACTTCTAGATATTTTATATTTTTTGTTTTGGAAATTAAACCCACCGAACAAAATACAAAATAACCTAGATGTTTCTAGAAAACAATTTTAATTAATATTCCAAGTTAACATTGTCAAAGATTAATAATGCTGAATGATCACAATCATTGATCATGTCCAAGCATTGACAAAAGGATAAAGCTCATATCTCACATTACAACTCCCACCAACAACTCTTCCCCCTCGTTTTCCATCGCAATAGCTTGGGAGTTCACTTACTGCATCATCAAGGCTCTTCTTACAATCAAGGCTTGAAAGATCCCTAGTGCATTGCGCCAAACCATAGAGTTTCATAGACTCTTCCAGCACAAGCTCACCCGTAGCAAACAACACTGGACTACCATATGCTTTATTGGACAAGCTTCTCAACAACTCCTTTATTTTCACGTTAAATGAAGTGGGATCATCAACACTTTGTACGTTATACATGTAGAACTTGTTTTTGTTGTCGATTTCTCCAAAGAACTTCACATTTGAGTACTTAAAGAGAATTATCGTACCAAATGATCGCTCCTTTGTTGTATGGACAGCGGTTGTGCAACTCTTTGGTTGCCTCAGTGACACAAGTTTTACAGTCTCTGCTTGAGACATCGCCCCGGCATAGAGCTAGGTCATTTACACTGTCTTGGCCTTGTCCAGTTGAGGCAAGTCCAAATCCAGTTGGGGGAACTTTGGAGGAGAGGAGGGTTGTTAGCTCATTCAAGTTACTACTGAAAGGGTCATTGGCAGTGTAGTTTTCTGGGATAAAACAGAAATGGAAAAGAGGATCAGCTCCGATGGCAGCCTGGAGAAGAAGAGAGAGGAGTAGAAAACAGAGAGGGATTGATTGTGAGAAGTACATGTTGGATGAAAATAGAAATTGATCAGCTTGCGTTTGTGCTTCTCTCCAAGAAGAGAAGCTCTTCTACCTTTCAATAGAGATTTTTTCTTGAACATTTTCCAAGCATTCATGTTGAATTTGCTTACTTTTCGCTAGTGGCAGAGCCATCCAGTTATGTCTTATCAGTTACAAGTAAACAAACTTCAACATCCCTTCTGGACCATCACCGAATTCTTGTGGAAATGTACCGTGCTGGGTCAAATATGGAGGCCGAAATCTTCCCATCCAGCCATTTAAGAGCGAAAAAGCTGACTTCTCATTCGTTCACTAATGGGCAGCTTCAAGTTCAGGACACCAATTAATGAAACCAGTCAAATTCAGGATATATATTACCTTTGTTTATCTCAGATCCACATATAATTTGTCCATTTATGCAAAGTATATATGAGGATGGGCCCTCATGAAAGTAGGTGGTTTTCCACAGGTACGGGTCCCTCACAAGGGAATATTGTAACCTAACTTCTAATTAAGTCCATTCCTCCCAGGAACAAGTTGGAGAGAGAACAAGAGCTAGATGGTATAGTACGAACCCTCATTTATCACCTAAAATTTTCTTGACATAGGCATGATGTAAAGACAGAGTTGTCTGCGACTCTGCTGTAGCCATGCTTCATGCGAGATTGAAAATGACGAGTAAAGCCTAAATTAAACTTTGGTTAGTACTTAGTACGAAAATGATAAAATCTTAACATGTCAACACAAATAAATAATCGGTGGCAAGTTAGTTCTTTTGATTCCAACAAGTATTGCAACGACCAACTACCTTTCACGTGAATATTATCCGTTTTGGACCAAAAAATAAAAAAACTCATTAATATATATGATGTCAGAAACCTTTTTCCTTATCAAATGAGATCACAAAAAAATATTTTGATTGTGATTCTATATTTGATAAAGAAAAAAAGTTTCTAGGTTCCATTATATATATATTAGCAATTAGTATTTAATGCCCTTATTATTAAAGAGAGGGGGTGTCTTTATTACTAAGGAGAGGGGGTGGCATGGCAGCTCGTTACAACGTGTAAACAGTCTGATTAACAACAGGGAAATTTTATTCAAGAACATAATTTAGAGATAAAATGCAAGCAAACAGATGAAAATGGGGTGACATAATACTCCATTCCCCTAAACATGAGAAATTGAAGTGTGTACAACACTTTATTTATATATTGTAATATACTGATCCCCAAACCCTAGAGAACCGAATAAGTTCTCTAAGAATTGACAAAGGGGTAAATCTCATATCTTATGTTGCAACTCCCCCCAACAACCCTCCCTCCTTCTTTGCCATCACAACAGTTTGGAAGTTCACTTATTGCATCATCAAGACACTTCTTACAATCACTGCTGGAAAGATCCCTGGTGCATTGAGTCAATCCGTATAGTTTTTCGGATTCTTCCAGCTCTAGTTCTCCAGTGGCATACATTTTCGAGTTGATAAAAGCTTTCTGGGCCAGGTTGCTTAGCAGCTCCTTTGTCTTTTGATTAAATGATGCAGGATCACTTACATTATTCAAGTTCCACATATAGAACCTGTTCTGATAAGCAACTTGACCAAAGAAATTCACGTTTGAGTATTTCAAAAGGCAGTAATCATACCATATGATTGCAGCTTTGTTGTCTGGGCAGCGTTTGCGGATTTCACCGCTTGACTCGGTAATACAGGCTTTGCAGTCTGTGTTTGAGACATCACCTCGACAGAGAGCAAGCCCATTCACTTTGTCATTTTTCTCACCAACTGAACCTTTCCCAAAACCTGTGGGAGGAGCTGCTAAGTAGAGATAGCCCATGAGCTTGTTCAAGTTGGTCTCATATGTGCCATTATCTATGAACTTCTCAGAGCTTGAACAGAAATGGAAGAGAGGGTCAGTTCCAACGATGGTTTGGAGAAGGAAAGCAAAGGATAGCAGGTAGAGGGAGGTGGCAAATCTTGAGAAATACATCTTGGACACTGCAGATTTTGCAGATAGCCAAGGATATATTGAAGGTGATGGCTTTCTTACTGGGACAATGAATCATTTATATAGCAAAAACCCCACCATTATTGCTTTAAAGAAGATTATCAAGCTGACTTTTCCTTTATTTTTGAATTTTGCAAATAATCAAAGTCTTTGAAACGGATAAGTCGGTTGCGCACTTCCACCCCATCCCCAATATGGGGTGTACAGGAACCCAAGAGGAATATTATATCATGAGTTAGTGTTGGACTGTTTCATGCTTAGGTATTATTCTTGGAAGAATCTCCTTTAGGTTCAGGAAATCAGTCCCATAATATGAAGTTTCTGGGAAGAGACTATTTCAATTCAATAAATTCATCTATAACTCATAGTTTTAGAAAATGGAGCTTCCATACGTTATGATCCATTAAAATCACAGCCTCTCATAAACCGGCATTAGTTCAGGAATATTGATTCTATAAATTCAAATGGAAAATTTGTAAGAAGGATTCAACCAGAGGTACATGCATGAACAAGTGCCATGCCACTATCCAGGATAAAATATGAATTTATGATGAAAATTTTCAAAGAAATGATCATACCATTGCTCCTCTCTGACTGGTCCATGATTGATATCCAGGAAATCAACTTATCTAATTCTCATTATTTTAATCTGTTTAGTGAAAAATTTTGAAATTTTAGCACTAGACACAGTAATATTAGGTGCTTATGCATGAAGGTATATCCCTACCCTGGATACCACCTACCTGAATTTTCTCCCACTTCCAGATATTTTCTATATATGAAAATGGGTTTTATAATTTTTGTTTTGGAAAACCCACCAAAAAAATATATATTACAAAACAACCCTAATATTTCTAGAAAAAAAATTTAATTAATATTTCAAGTTTACATTGTCAAAATTAATAATGCTGAATGATCATAATCATTACTGTATATATTTTATATATATACTCTATTAAAGTAATTCATTATTATTAAGCAAAGACATTCATTTTTTTTTTGAACTAGAAATTTTAAATATATTTCAAAATTCAAGTTCAAATTGCTTTTAATTTTTTTTTAAAAATGAATTATTCTTAATATTTAGATTAATTTACATACTAAATCAAATTAATCTCATACAAGCTTGATTTAATTCGGTTTTTTCATCACTAAAAGGTTGATTCAGTTTTGATTCAATATTCATGTCTATTGAATTCATTTTTCCTTCAAAAGAAAATTGAATCCCACCATTTTATACCAATTAATTTACTGTTACTTCATAATCAAGGGTTTTTATTTTAAAATGTTAAAATTATAAACTTAAATTAAAAAAAAAAGTACAACTGCCAACAGTAGAAGAATTCCGGGCCGATCCAGTCTAAGGTAAAGCCTGTCAAGTCTGGGCTAAAGCCCCAGGCCTCGAGCCATTTGAAGATGCCAAAATCACTCAGAAGTTGTCAAATTAATCTTATGAGTACGAGTAGTAGTGTTCCCCTGTATATTATTCCCAGACAATATGTAAACTTCTTGCCTTGATATTTTTTTTATCAAATAGCTAGGTTTCTGACAGCTATGCTTATCTCTAGGTTTCTGATAACTATGGACATTTGTTGTTCTGATTCCATCCTTTTTTGGGTCTTCAAGGCCAACCCAGATTCAAGAAAAGCCATGGGCAGATTCACAACTTCAGTCAAGCATTGCCAGCAATGGCAGATCTTTTGCTACTGTGAAGAGCTATGGTGTTTTCCTCTTAAACGGACTGCTAAAATCTACATTTTTCTCTTGAACAAAGGAAAAGGTTAATATTTATTTGTAGGGAAAGTTTTTACAACACATAACTTGACGAGAAGCATGCAAATTTATTATGAATCCATACCAGATAATTGAAATGAAGCATGCTCCTCATCTGAACAAAAATAGTACAAATATCACAAAAATAAACACTTAAATTATCTAAATGCAACACTTCATTTAATTATTAATGTTAATATAATTTAGTCCATAAATCCTAGAGGAAATTCTAAGATTTCACAAAGGGGTAAGTCTCATATCTTATGTTGCAACTCCCAGTGGCAACCCTACCTCCTTCCTTCCCATCACAACAGTTTGGTACTTCACTTACTGCATCATCAAGACACTGTTTACAATCAATGGTTGAAAGGTCCCTGGTGCATTGAACCAATCCATATAGTTTCTTGGACTCTTCAAGGTCCACTTCTCCAGTTGCATACATATTTGGGGCTACAAAAGCTTCTTCTACTAGGCGGCTTAGCAGCTCCCTTGTTTTCTGATTAAATGATGCTGGATTGCTTACATTTTTCTCATTGAAACTGTAGAACTTTTGGTGGTCAACTTGGCCAAAGAAATCCATGTTGGAGTATTTCAAAAGGCAATTATCATACCATATGATTGCTGCTTTGTAGTCTGGACAGCGTTTGAGAATTTCGGTGCTTGCCTCAGTGACACAGGCTTTGCAGTCTGTGTTTGAGACATCAGGTCTACAGAGAGCAAGCCCATTTGATCGGTCAGCGTTCAAACCAACTGAAGCTTTTCCAAAACCTGTGGGAGGAGCTAGGATTTGGAGAGAATCCATGAGTTTGTTCAAGTTGGTTTCGTATGGGCCATTGTCAATGAACTTCTCAGAGCCAGTACAGAAATGGAAGAGAGGGTCAACTCCAACTGCATTATTGAGAAGGAGCAAAAAGGATAGCAGGCACAGAAAGGAGGCAAATCTGGAGAAAGGCATCTTGGTTATGGCAGATGGTAAAGGAAATGCAGCATTTATAGAGCCATGAAATCTCAGGATTGACGTTGAGAGAGAAGTTTCTCAGTAGGGTTGATTTCTTCCTTCATTTGGAATAAGTGAATATATGATCAAAGTGATCATCTCAAAGTTTTCAACCCTAGCCCATGGTCTGACCAAATTCAGTAATGGGTAAGGTGGAGGTCCACTTCATCAACATTCAACTCTCAATTTGGAAGTGGACTGAAAAAACTGGATAGATAAAATGATTTAAGATCTGGAGACCCTCCTTAATTAAAGTTTGGAATAAGATGCTTTTGAGATGGAGTTTGGAAGAATATATAGAAAGCCTTCTTCCATACCTCTATCTTTTCAAAGAAGCTCTTAGTCAGAAGGTATAGCTCATTAAACAGGCCCTAACGAATAAACAACGAGTTCATATAAATTTGAAATGATCATAAGATTGCTATGAATTTAATCAAAGAAAGTAACCTGATTGTGAAGACAATCTTCTGTGTAGCTTACAAGTTCGAGCTTTTAGCAGTAGAAAATAACATTAGGTTCTTGTCCATAAAGTGTTCTTGGTGGACATTCACCAACTCAACTATTTCTCCCCACTGCTTTTAGATTAAAAAAAGAAAAAAGAATTCTTCTATATTTTCTAAATGAAGAAAAGGCTCCAGTGTGGAGATTAAGGTCTGACCCTCCAAGCAATACATAAAATACTGGTCAACTTTTCAATACTGTTATATATCCATTGAAAGCATTAATGAAAATTCCAAGTGGAGGGCATTAGGCATAATCCCATGTCACATCCTCCAGAAACATTGAAAAAAAAAAAGCCAAGAAATATTACATCAGCTCATACTTGAACAGGATCCATATGAATCAATGCTTCCATGAAGCAAACAAATTTTGGGGTTTGATGATTCAACAAGATGACATAAAAAAATCCAAAATTTTCTGATAACCCACCTCATGTATAACAGTTCTTTGAATCAATTACGAGGAGTTAGTTCACTGATGGCAACATCATTTACAGATTGCTGCATTGCTTTTCGATTATACTGATCAAACTTAGTAGCATCCATTGTCTCAGATGATTCAAAATTTCTGCTTCCAGCAAGAACTGGTGGGTGCAAAGGAACAGGGGTGGTTATAGTGTGGCTACTAAGCATGAGGACAATCTCTGACATGGAAGGTCTATCAGCAGCAACCTCCTGAATGCAGAGTAGCCCAGTCTGGATGCACTCCAAAACTTCATGTCTTGGCCATTGATCGCCTAGTCTTGGGTCCACAAGGTCCAGTGCAGTTCCATTAGCCCAATGCTGCCATGCCTGGGACAAGGCACAAACTCATCAATTTCACCTCAATCTTGGAGCACAAATCATCTAACAGATGAAAAAAATTGTTTGATATTATACTTACAAGATTTTGAAGGTTCACTGAATTGTGGAAACCCGAGTTCTTTTGACCTGCCACGACTTCCAGAACTAAAATACCAAAGCTATAGGCGTCGGATTTAGTTGAGAAATGCCCATTTTTGGCATACTCTGGTGCCATGTATCCACTTCATGCCATCAACAAACAAGAAATTGTCTATAAGTTTTGAACCAAAGCAGATTGCTAGTACTTATTTTAATTGCTACAGGTGGGAGTTTCAAACTTACCAAGTGCCAGCAATCCGATTTGTATTTCCTTGAGTCTGGCTTCCATGGAATAGTCTTGCCAGACCAAAGTCTGAAATTTTGGGATTCATATGCTCATCTAACAGAATATTACTAGCTTTCATGTCCCTATGAATGATCCTGAGCTGAGAATCTTCATGCAGATAAAGAAGGCCTCGAGCAATTCCAACAATGATCTTGTACCGTCTTTCCCATTCAAGACTAAATCTTCTGCTATGATCTGCCTCATTCAAGTTAAAATTTTTGTTAAGAGTAGAAGCAAAATGGAATGAAATTTCACTCAAGAACAAAAGATGATCTTACCAAATAAAATCTTATCCAAGCTTCCATTAGGCAGGTATTCATAGACAAGTAGCTTCTCTTCTTCTTCTAAACAAAAGCCCAACAGCTTTACCAGATTCTTGTGCAGAAGCTTAGTGACCAACATCACTTCTGTTGTTAGTTCCTCTAGTCCTTGCCCTGAGGTACTCGAAAGCCTTTTCACTGCTATTTCCCGCCCATCGGATAGTTCTCCCTAGATCCATACACAGAGGACCTAATTAGTACTTCACAAATTAAAGGCCAAAAAACAGGGCCTCCATCAAGTATAATTAGGGGTGAGTACCTTATAAACTGGACCAAAACCACCTTCTCCGAGTTTACACTCATCAGAAAAATTTCTTGTGGCAACTTTAAGTGTGGTTAGATCAATCAGAAGGGATTCTGTACTTGTATTGCTACCTTCATAAACACCATCTGAATAGCATACAGTAGCAAGATAAGATTCAGAATGGCTTTACTTTGAATTCTTTAAATGGTCTATATAATGCCTATTGGTTACCAACTTGATTAAAAAAAAAAAAAAATTGAACACATCATAGGCTAGTTGTATACCGAAACTAATTTTCTTGATCTTTCTTCTGGTTCTCCACAAGAAGCATCCACAGATTATAGATACTACGCATGCAATAGCCACAGGGATAGCCACAATAACAATGGTTCTCAGAGTCTGGTTTTCACCTGCATAAACAAGAGTACATGGTTATAAACTTATAAAGAGTCCATTCTTGATTGCATATTCATACTATCATACTTTTAACATATAGGAAAAGGAACATGAAATCATCTGGGCAAATGATAAGAGAATATTTTAAGGCCTTGATAAACCATATTATCTTCATCTTCTCCCTCTGCAAGCCCATCTTGAATGGGTCATAACTTAATATTATGCAGATTAAAAAAGAGTGCAAAGATAAATTATGTCATTGCTCGTCAAGTCAAGCCCCCCACCTTGTATTGCGCTCTCTAGGATTATTTTAACCATATAATTTACTATAATTTTCTCTCGTTTGTAAGCTTCTCTCCCGCAACTTTCTACATGACTTCGGTGGATCATGAAGGTTAATTACTATTATGATATTCTCCCCCTCAAGCAAGGGGATCATTTCTTTTCGTATAATCAGAAACAAGAACAGCAATGAAATTAAAGGAGGACGAAAAATTACCATCACTCGTTCCAGTAGGAGTTGAATTGCCCCCAAGAAAAGGCGGTGGAGGGGATGCTACTCTGATTGGAGGAGGTGGTGGTGGCAACAGAAAAAATGGAGAAATCTCATACCTTAAACTGCAACTCAGGGATATTACCTGACCACCTTGTGATCCATCACTTGGAATATACTTTCTGATATCTTGTAGACATCCCAAGCAGTTGTTTTCTGTTAAGTCTCTGGTGCACTGCATCATACCATATATATTAGTAGAGCCCGTGTAAAGGATGCTTCCAACAGCAAATAGGGAAGGATTGGATGCAGCATGGGATGAGAGATTCTCAAACAAACTTTCCAACTGATCATTGAAAAGAACTGGGTTGGTCACATTATGCGCATTAAGAAGAACTATTCGTGGAACACTGTTGACAGTTGAGAAGAAGCGCCAGTCTGAATAGTGTAACGAACAATTATCATATTGTATAAAAGCTTCCCTCTGGTTAGGACATCGTTGACTGATCTCTACTGCTGAGGTACTTGACCAAGTTTGGCAATCCCCTTTAGAGATATCAGGCCTGCACTGTATAAGGCCATAAGCTACATCTGGATCCTGGCCAGCGGTAGTCATGTTGAAGCCTGTTATAGAAGCACTGGCCGCAAGAGAAGTGAGGACAAGGTTCAGGTTTTTCTCATAGACACTTCCAGAAGTGTAATTAGTAGCAGCATCACAGTAAACATAAACTTGGGCTTGGGCTTTTGTTAGAAAACAAACAAGACAAGAAAATAGTATAGGAAGAGCACAGAATTCATGAGATTTCATCATAAAACTTGGTTGGAGAAAAAACACTCAGTGGAGAGTTTCTGAGTGCTAAATGCTAATTGCCCTGCAACCTTTTAAGGTAACTAGGTAAGAAGGCTAGCTACAAATTCTGCTAGGATACTTCATGGCCCATCATCTGAAAGAAAAAAAATAAAGGAAAAAATCTTCAGGAGGAAAAAGATAACAAGAGATTGCAAGAAAGTTGCTGTGAGAATCAAAATATATATATGCAGCTAGGACACTATGCATACTCTAAGGGACTGCAGTTCTAAGAAAGGGGGGTATGAAACATCCTGTCTCAATCTGGCCAAACTTCATTTTTTTTTTGTTTAAATTGTTTTTCTTTTTTATCTGTGACTATTCATTCACATCCAACCACAAAATCCAAAAGAGTTGACCGGTATAAATCCAAAACTGTCTCTCCAAATGACTCACTGTAGAAAATTCTCCATGGAACAGCACAGAAGCAATAAATTAGGATCATTTGGTAAAACAAGCAACGGCAATTTTATAATCAGGGGAAAGACTTGGAAAACGGCCCCCTGCAGGTTTCTCCAAATTGATAATCTTTTCTAGAATGACCTTGAATCTATGCCGGCCTAATAGTGAAAACAATAAGACAATATGCAAGCAATAAGACAATCAGGGTGCAACATACACCAACATTGCAGATCTACAAGATCAAAAAATTACAACAATTAAGTTTGTTTCTGGAAATGTAACAGCTTATATATCAAGCACATTTATAAATTTCTGCCATTCCTTTCTGCCTTGTTTTAGGTTTCTTTTTTTGATCCAAGGAATTGAGCATGTGGTTTTCTCTCCATAAATGGGCACTTCATTTTCTAGGGCTATATCAACTAACCCCAAGATTATTTGGTTTCCTGGGGACTGAGGCTCTTCTAGTGACCTATCTTATTAGCATTGAAGAACTTATTCATGGCATCCCCATTGTGCCAAAATCAATTGCAGTGACTCAGCTGTACTCAGTGTTCATTTTCAACTACTAAAACAAGGATTGAAACTGTATAGATTGGCAATTACTTCAGTCAGACTAATCATGTATAAAAGATAGCTATAGTACATTTATTCTAGACAAAGAAATTAAAGATCTGTTTGAAAGAAAAGTGGTCAATATCATATAACATGATCACCAGAAGAGAAGACATCCAAACAATGAATCCAAATAAACTGAAATTTAAATCAACTGCAAGGACTTAGTTCGCTAATTGTAACCTCATTTACAGATAGTTGTATTGCTTTTCGATTATTTTGATCTAACTTAGCAGCATCAGAATCTTCCCTCTTCTCATCTGCTTCAAAATCTCTGCCTGCAAAAAAAAAAAATGTGTGGCTGCAAAGGAACTGGGGTGGTTATGGTGTGGCTACTGAGCATTAGAACAATCTCAGACATGGATGGTCTATCAGCAGCATCAGCCTGGATGCAGAGTAACCCAATCTGGATGCACGTCAAAACCTCATGTATTGGGAATTGATCAGCCAGTGCTGGATCCACTAGGTCTTGTGCAGTTCCGTTAGCCCATTGTTGCCATGCCTGCAACAAGGTACAAACATCAAACTAAATTGATCTTAAGGTACAAATCATACTATGGATGTATGCCAAAATTCTCTGATATTATACTTACAAGATTTTGAAGGTTCATTGAATTGTAAAAACTTGAGCTCTTTCAACACGTCACAATTTCCAAAACCAAAACACCAAAACTGTAGACATCGGATTTAGTTGAAAAATGTCCATTCTTAGCGTACTCCGGTGCCATGTATCCACTTCATGCCATCAACAAACAAAAATGGTCTATGAGTTCTGTACACATTAACATAACATAGAAACATATACCCTTCTCCAGTAGTATCTTACTTATTTCCATTCTTATTCTTCACTGTTTCATCTATTAATCCCCACTTGCAGACTAAGTACCTATAATGAGCATAGAAATTGTAACAATAATATAAGGTAGGAGAGTTTCAAACTTACTAAGTACCAGCAATCCGATTCATGTTGCCATGAGTTTGGCTTCCACAGAACAGTCTTGCCAAACCAAAATCTGAAATGTTGGGATTCATATGCTTGTCTAACAGAATTTTGCTAGCTTTCATATCCCTATGAATGATCCTGAGCTGAGAATCTTCATGCAGATAGAGAAGCCCTCTAGTAATTCCATAGATGATTTTGTACCGTCTTTCCCATCCAAGACTCGATCCTTTGCTCTTATCTGCCTCATCCAAGTTAAAGACCAGGAGGGAAGATATTTCACTCAAAATAACATGGCATGGTTATTATAGAGAACTATATAATGCAGCTGGAAAAACTTGAAAAACCATGATCCTACTGCTAATCAGTGAGATTTCAAAAGGGTCTTACCAAATTAAATTTTATCCAAGCTCCTATTAGGCAGGTATTCATAGACAAGTAGCTTCTCTTCTTCTTCTAAACAAAAGCCCAACAGCCTTACCAGATTCCTGTGAAGTAGTTTGGTGACCAGCGTTACTTCTGTTCTTAGTTCTTCAAGTCCTTGCCCTGAGCTACTTGAAAGCCTTTTCACAGCTATTTCTCGACCATCAGGCAGTTCTCCCTAGATGCATGAAGAGATGGACGAATAAACACACACAATCAACAAAGGAAAAATGCATTTATAAAGTGCAATCAACATAGCAGTACCTTGTAGACTGGACCAAAACCACCGTGTCCAAGTTTATATTCATCAGAGAAAATTTTTGTGGCAGCTTTAAGTGTCTTCAGATCAAACAAAAGCGAATCCATGCTTGTGTTACTATCTTCATGAACACTGTCTGAATGGCGTACATTATCAATGTAAGACTTCAAATAGCTTTACATGGAATTCATCAAATCATGTACTTGAAATGCAACTATATGTACTGATGATATAAAGTGACAGTTATTCTGATTTTTGTTAACTCTAAATTGGTTGCTGAACTCAAGAGATCCTTAAATTTCAATCAATTGTAAGAAATTTGGAACTTAATGGTTCACAATTTGATCAATTCCTAGAGACGATAGTAGAAGAAATTGAACACTTCACAGGCCAGTTTACCAACACTTATTTTCCTGGTTTTTCTCCTTCTCCACAAGAAGCAGCCACAGACTGTAGATGCCACTATGAATGCAATGGTCGCAACGATAACCACAACAATGGTGGTTCTTAGAGTCTTGTTTTTACCTGCATAAATGGGACATCATATAAAGCATCTATTTTTTCATACTTACATAATCAGGTAGAAGGAACTAGGAAACATCTGGGAAAATGACAAACTATCAGAATATATTTTAAGGCTTTTGACAACCCGGATTATCCTGATCTTTAGGCTATGAAAACAAATCTTGAACTTGTCATACTTCAATAGTTTACACAAAAATAAAAGTCTCCCACCTTTCTTTACCTTATAATCTACTAATTTGTTAGCTTCTCCCAGGGTTCAAAATTTGTTAATCAGTACGGATCTTGTATTGATTTGTATTGTTAATCAGTATTGATCTTGTAAGTCTAGTGACAGACAAGAAGAAGCGCCAGAAAGAATACCGTAATAATCAGTAATCATAATATTAATATATGAAAGCTGCCTTTTGGTTAGGACAAAGTTGGATGATCTTTATGGCTGAGGTAGTTGCACAAGTTTGGCACTATTCCTTAGAGACATCACTTCTACACTGTATGAGACCATAAACTGTATCAGGGTCTTGACCAACGGTAGTCACGTTGAAGTCTGATATAGAAGCACTGGCAGCAAATGAAGAGAGAACAAGGTTTAGGTTTCTCTGATATACACTTCCAGAAGTGTAATTAGTAGGATTATTGCAGAAAACATGAACTTGGGCTTGGGCTTTTGCTAGAAAGTGAAAAGGAAGAAGACATGAAAATAGGAGCAGAGGAAGAGCACATGATGAAAGAGGCTGCATCATAAACAGTAGGAAAGAAAATGATTTGGTGAAGAGGCTGTAGCAGCAAAAGGTGAAGAACGAGTTCCGAGAGCTGGTCTCTTGACAGCATTAATAAATTTTGCTTCCCTTATCAGCTGAATAAGCTAGATTTCGTCAAGATCCTCCAAGTTGATGTGAAGTGAGAAAGCAAAGTATGTAGCTTTCATTCTTGGTATCCACCAAGGATGAAGTTCAAACTTGTAAGGAGGAGGGTAGGAAGCATCCTTGTTCAATTTGGCCAACCTTCATTCTTCTTTATTTATTTTTTGTTTTTCTTTTGAGAGATTCATTCAAATTCAACCATAGAATCCAAATGTGCTGACTGATGTAAGTCCAAAGCTTTCTCTCCCAATGACTCACCCAATTTTCTGTAGATAATCCTCTGGGGAACATCACAGAAGCAGCATATAACGGTAATTTGGTAAAACAAGTTACTACATTTTTATATTTAGGGAAAAGACTTGGAAAATTTCCCCGCAGGTTTCTCCTTAAAAAATAAGTCTTTTCTAGAATAGCCTTGGATCATTGGCCGGCCTGATAATGAAGACAATATGACAATAACCTGCAATATTTTTCTAATGAATGTGTATTCTGTTCAGGTTGTAACAGCAATGGCCCTGCAGAGCTACATGATCAAATAACTGCAAAAAGTTTCTCCCCAAAAATGGGCTCTTCATTGGGTGATGGTTGCAGGGGCATGAGTGAAAGAGTATTGGGGTATGTTCATAGGAGGCATTATAAAATCTAACATCATGTGTAGTATTGGAGGATAGATAGCGAGAAGACAATCTTGAGGTTGGCCTGATATGCACTGTTAGAAGAATACACTGTTGTTTTTGGACAATTGATATGAAAGGAATCCCTATGTTCTAGGATATTCTCAATACTTTGAGGAAAAATGGTACACTGCACTTGTATTGAAGGAGGGGAATACAGGAACTTCTGAAAGAATGTTAAACCAAAAATGAAAATAGCAGTTAACAGAAAACACTTCACATAAGAATCCATATCTTGATCTTGCACTTCACCACTAACACAAGAAAAACAAATATACACATTTGAAGTTACTTTCCATTAGTTTCACCATCTAGAATCCAACTCTGAAACTATGATTTCATTTATGGTAACGATTCTCACATTAGATTCAACCGATCCCATTGTTGGTGCATCAAGTTCAACTGCTGTCTTCTGTGGCTCTGCTCTATGAGCAACAGAAGGTGGCAGTGGCTGTGGCAATGGAAGAGTGGGAGAATCACTGCTAACCATGATGACTACCAATGCCGTTATAGGTCTGTCTGCTGGATCCTCTTGAACACATAACAATCCAATGTGTATACATCTCATCACTTCAGTGATAGGACAATATTCCCTAACAACCGGATCAATCAGCTCCATTGTCTGCCTTTCATTCCAATATCTCCAAGCCTGCAATAATTCCTTGTTACAATTCAACTTCTTTTAAGAAAATCTAAATAGAGTTGCATCAAGACTTCATACTCGCATTCCTTACAAGGTCCGCTGCATGCTCTGGTTGATTTGAACATTCATTTCTCATGCCACTCACAATTTCCACAAGTAAAATTCCAAAGCAATATAAATCTGATTGGGGCAAGAATTGGCCATGCATCACACACTCTGGAGCCATATTGCCACTGAAAAATGCTCATCAAGTTCATAGTAAATGATCGTTTCATGTTCAAAAACTGAAGAGGAAAACTTAGTTACTGCTAATGGTGGCACCAATGCCTTTGAGGAAACAAATCTTACTAGGTTCCTGCAGCTCTATGAGAGTTTGCTGTAAAATTTGAAATTTTGGCATTCATTTTCCCATCTAACCATATATTGAAGCTTTAAGGTCTCAACGAATGATCCTGAATGGTGCATCTTCATGTAGGTAAAGAAGTCCTCGAGCAATGCCTCTAATGATCTTGTGCCGTCTTGGCCAATTCAACTGTGCTTTCTTTTCTGAATCTGTAAAACCAATCCAGATAAACATAAAACTGAAAACCTAGCTAAGATTAAATACGAAAAAAGGTTCATAGTTATGAAACAATCTTAAGTGGTATGATGGAACAAACCATATAGAAAGGAATCTAAGCTTTTGTTGGGCATAAACTCATAGATGAGTATCTTCTCTTCTTCTGAGAAAAAGCCCAAAAGTCTCAGAAGGTTTCTATTTGAAGCCTTGAAATGAGCAAAGCCTCATTCTTGAATGCTTCTGCAGTTTCTCCTGAATTCAGCCTTTCGACAGCTATTTCTAATCCATTAGAAAGTATGCCCTAGAACATATTGCCAGAAACCATTAAAATCCACATTTAGAACTTTATGGTTGAGTATTAGTTTGTTACCTTGTAAACATCACCATATCCACCTTCATCTATTTTGTTCGTATCAGAGAATTTGTCCATGGCTGATCTAATAGTACCCAAATCAAATCGAAAGGAATCAGCAGGCTGAGGCTCATTTTGAACTACACACAAGTGACAGAAATCAAAAGTCTAATCTGAAAACATTGAGGCCAAGCATCTAACAATCCCAAGATGACAAGTTAACAAAAAGAAAGGTTCAAGTACCTAATTCCTCACCATGATTTTCCTCTTCTCCCTTTTCTGGTTAGAAAAAAATAACCAAGTGTGAGGATCACCATTATGGTAAAAGCTGATGGTGGAACAATGGCAAGAATTGTCGGAATTGGGAGTCCATCCTTTCCTGAATTCAGAGGATAAAGTTATAAAATTGTTTGTGTATGTTTCACCCAGGAATAAAAATTCAATTCCCATATATGTATGGAGGGAAAGAAAAAGAAAACAGTGGAGAACTGTTTGGGATGTAATGGTAAACCAGTAGTTGCAAAATCCTAAAGTTTTTTCCCCATTTACCTCCATTTCTTGACAGCCAGAAGAACAAAAATAAAACATTTAAGTAAGAATAAGACTTGAAGAATAGGGTTTCACAAGAATTATTTTCTTTCATTGAGATTATTCTTTTATAGAGTTTACAGCATATACAAATCCTTGAAATTAGGAAACTAAATCACTGATTAAAAAGAAAGAATAACTCCTAACAATTACTTTCCTAAAAATACAAAGATTGACAACTAATAGCTAATTTACAGCTTTACAAAGTTATTTCTTTCCATATCAGTTTCAATTTTCCAACACTCCCCCTCAAGCTGGCTTAAAGATATCTTCCATAGCCAGTTTGCCAACTAGAAAATCGAATTGCCTCTTATATAGTCCTTTGGTGAAGACATCAGTCACTTGTTCCTCAGTAGGGATATAGGTAATACAAACCAATCTGTTGCCTATCTTCTCTTTAATGAAATGCTTGTCCACTTCCACATGTTTGGTGCGGTCATGGAGAACCGGATTGTGAGCTAGTGAAATTGTTGCCTTGTTGTCACAATACAACTTTATAGGAAATGAACCTATCATCTTTAACTCTTCAAGTAATCTTCTTATCCACATAATCTCACAAATACCATGAGCTACAGCTCTAAACTCAGCCTCAACACTGCTTCTAGCAACCACGTTATGTTTTTATTTCGCCACGTAACCAAGTTGCCACTTACAAATGAACAGTACCCAGAGGTGGACCTTCGATCCATTATGCTTCCAGGCCAATCTACATCGATGTAGGTTTCAATTTGTAGGTGTCCTCGTGACTTAAACAGAAGACCTCTACCTGGTGTCCCCTTTAGATACCTTAGAATCCTGTAAACAACTTCAAAATGCTCTAGTCCAGGCGCATGCATAAACTGACTAACCATATTCACTGAGAATGCTATGTCAGGGCATGTATGGGATAGGTAAATCAATCTCCCAACAAGTCTTTGATAACGATCCCGATCCTTCACATTCTTGGCTTTTGTAGGCTGTAGTTTTACATTCGGCTCTATAGGTGTTTCAGCAAGCTTACATCCTAACATACCTGTCTCATCAAGAAGATCAAGAACATACTTCCGTTGATTTACAAAGATACCTTCTTTGGACCTAGCAAATTCCATCCCAAGAAAGTATTTTAATGCCCCCAGCTACTTAATCTCAAATTCCTCAGCAAGTTTCCCCTTCAGCTTCTCTAGTTCATTGCAATCATCTCCAGTTAACACAATATCGTCAACATACACAATTAAGATGGCTACTTTACCTTCATTTGAATGTTTGTAGAACATCGTGTGATCAGCTTGACTTTGAGTATATCCATAATGCTTTATTACTTTGCCAAAGCGCTCAAACCAAGCTCTAGGCGACTGCTTAAGTCCGTATAAGGACTTCTTCAATTTGCACACTTTCCCAACTCCAAAACTTTCTTCAAAACTTGGTGGAGGACTCATGAACACTTTCTCCTCTAGGTCTCCATTAAGAAAGACATTTTTTAACATCCAATTGGTGTAAGGGCCAATTGGAATTTACTGTAAGGGACAACAAAACTCTAATCGAGTTTATTTTAGCTACAGGGGCGAAAGTCTCTTGGTAGTCTATCCCATAGGTTTGAGTAAAACCCTTTTCCACAAGTCTGGCTTTTTATCTCTCAACACTTCCATCTAATTTACTCTTTATTGTAAACACTCATTTGCACCCTACAACTTTTTTTTTCCTTGGTAAATCTACAACCTCCCAAGTGTCATTCTTTTTTAAGGCATTCATTTCCTCAAACACTGTCAATTTCCAACTCGGTTCATCTAGTGCTTCTTGAATATTTCTAGGTACCACAAGTTTTGAAATATTTGTAGTGAATGCTCTATAGTTGTCAGAAAGGTTACTATAGGAGATATATTTGGAAATGGGATGTTTAGTGCAACCTCGGGTTCCCTTTCTAAGAGCAATAGGGGGGGGTCAAGGTCAAGATCTTGCGTAGGAACAACTAAGGCTAATCCTAAACCAGGTTCGGGTGCAAATATTTTTGGACTTGGACCAAAGTGTGATGGTAAACTTAGATCAGTAACAGAAGAAGAAGAAGCATGTATAAGAGTAGGAATAGAAAGAGGGTTACCTAAGACATTTAGAGAATCATTGCCCAGGGCTTTCGATTGACCATGTGCTGGGATGATCGGCTGGTCTTTACTTCTTCCAAGGACTTTTTTCCTTGAATAAACCACAGGCTCAAGATTGTTTCTATTTTTTTTCATTCGTAGTATTTCTTCTTCTGATATACCAATTTCAGATTCGGATTCAGTAGCCTTAGTTTCCTTATTTTCTTTTTCAAGAAAGATATCAAGAATTACACTAGGCAAAGGTTCAACAATTTCCCAAAAAATTGGTTCCACTAATTTCTCCCCCTGAAGTAAATTTTTGGTAAAATATGGGACATTTGCCATAAAGGAAACATCCATAGTTGTGTAAAAACATTTTGTAAGGGTATTAAAACATTTGTAACCCTTTTTATTAGGAGTATATCCTACAAAAACACATTTTTCTGCTCTTGGGTCTAACTTAGATCTTGACATTTTTGGAATGTGTACATATGCAGTGCAACCAAATATTTTCAAGGGTAATTCAGAATTAATTCGAGATTCTAAAAATACCTTTTTCAAGCACTCCAAAGGAGTGGTATACTGCAAAATTTTTATAGGCATCCTGTTGATTAGATATGAAGCAGGTAGTATGGCATCCCCCCATAAGTATTTTGGAATATTCATGTAATTTACATCATAGCCTATGCTACTTCTAATAAGTGTTTATTTTTACGTTCAACTATTCCATTCTGTTCAGGGGTATTAGAACACGAGGATTGATGTAAAATTCTTTTCTCGTTTGAAAAGGTTTCTAAAACTTTATTAAAGTACTCAGTCCTATTATCAAATCTCAAAATACTGATTTTTGTTTGAAATTGGTTTTCAATCATTCTGTAAAATTCTTTAAAAACCCTTTCGACTTCAGATTTTTCCTTCATTAAATATACCCAACAAAGACGTGTATGGTTGTCTATAAAGCTGGTCACAAACCATTTTTTTCCTGAAATTATGGTTACTTTTGAAGGTCCCCAAACATCACTATGAAAAAGATAAAATGGTTTTAATGCATAGTAGGGTTTTGGAATGTAAGTTTTTCGTTGGCTCTTTGCCAATAAACAACTTTCACATTGAAATGATAAATGATCAACCTTTTTAAATAACACTGGAAATAAATGTTTTAAATAAGATAAACTAGGATGGCCTAATCTGCAATGCCAAACCATTATTTGATCACGAACGGAAAGAGAACTAATACTACTTAGTCCTTGAGCAATTTTATTACTAGGTAAATTATCCTCAATATAATAGAGATCATTGATCATCCTAGCACTGCCAATCGTCTTCCCCGAGCTCTGGTCCTGAAAAATACAATAGGATTCATAGAAGATAACACAATAATTAGAATCTCTAGATAATTTGCTAGCAGACAAGAGATTACAAGTAAGTTTAAGAACATGGAGAACTGATTTAAGATCTATTCCCTTAGAGATTTTTATTAGACCTTTTCCTGCAATAGGTGAGAAATTACCATCAGCTATCCGAACCTTTTTATTTCCAGGACACGGTGAATAGGATTCAAACATGTTTGATGAATTGGTCATGTGGTCGAATGCTCCAGAATCGATTATCCATAGAGTAGATTTAAAATGACAAGATACAGCATATGATTCATTACATGTGTGTGCCAAAGAAACACTAGAAGTACAGGATGTCAAGTTGGATTTCAGCAGTGCAAGAAGATGCTCCATTTGCTCAATGGTGAAGGGGCTGGTCTCAGCCTCATTAACAGTAGGAATAATGGATCGACCTAGTTTGTCACCTGTTTTTCCTTTCCAATTTGCAAGTTTCCCATGGATTTTCCTAAAGTTCTCAAGAGTATGGTGAGGTTTGTTGCAAAAATCACACCAAACCCGTGGTCTTTCATCTGATTTGTGCTGAAACGCAGCAGCTTTATTATAGCCTCCACCCGTGGTAACCAAGGCTGAACCTTCAATAGCAACTCCAAGTCCCTTCTTGCCCAGCATCACATTCCTTCGACTCTCTTCTCTTCTAACTTTTGAAAAAACTTCACCAATTGAAGGCGAGGGTTGTCTTCCAATGATTCTTCTTCTTACCTCATCAAACTCGACATTAAGGCCAGTCAAGAACTTGAAGATCCGATTGTCTTCCATGGTCTTCTTATGATGACGTCCATCCTTGCCAGATTTCCACTCATAGGTGTTGAAGAGGTCAAGGTCTTGCCATATCCACTTCAAGGAGTTGAAGTACTTAGTGACGTTGTCCTCCTCTTGTCGTATCTTACCAAGTTTGAGTGTTAATTCAAAGATCTGTGATTGATTCCCTAAATCAGAATACATCTGATTTACATTCTCCCAAAGCTCTTGTGTTGTTGGATAGCACATGTAATTAGAGCTAATGTCTTCTTCCATAGAATTCACAAGTCATGTCATCACCATGGAATTCTCAGCATCCACTGCAGGAGCCTTCTTTTCACCTGTTAGGTGGCCCATCTTCCACGTCCTCTGATGTACATCCGAACTGATTGAGACCATCTCAGAAAGTTATCACCATTCAAGTGAATCGTGGTGATTTGGACTGAATGAGATTCTTAGGTGGTAGAACTGATTTTTGAAGAATCGGTGATGATGGGATTGTTCAGAGAAGGTTGAGGAACATTAGTGGACTCGTTTGAAATATTCGACATGATTTCAGAGAGAACAATGATTGAAAGAGAAGAAGGAGGAGGATTTTGGCAAGCAAATTGCTAGCTTTGATACCAACTTGAAGAATAGGGTTTCACGGGAATTATTTTCTTTCATTGAGATTATTCTTTTATAGAGTTTACAGCATATACAAATCCTTCAAATTAGGAAACTAAATCACTGATTAAAAGGAAAGAATAACTCCTAACAATTACTTTCCTAAAAATATAAAGATTGACAACTAATAGCTAATTTACAGCTCTACAAAGTTATTTCTTTCCATATCAGTTTCGGTTTTCCAACAATAAGATATATAAAATGTCATTTCTTCAACAGAGATAGACTCGGTCTGTTGTCAAACAACTATCAATTTGCAAGTGCTCTAGGCCCCATGTTCTATTAATTAATTGTAGAAAAATACATGGCAGCCCCAACATGAGGATAAGTACAACTCCTTGACTTCAAATCAAGAACCAATCAATTTGACCATCCATGTTTAAGAAGTTTAGCAAATCTATAAATCAAATAACTTACCTTCATCAGTAGCCAGGGGAAGGAGTTGTTGTCACAGCCGGCATTATATAGAAAGGGTATAACTCATAAATGACATTTCAGCTAGCTTGAAGAACCCTTCCCCGCTTCTTCCCACCACAGCAAGTATGAAGGTAAGCCATAGAATCCAAAAGGCAGCTACTGCAACTTCTGCTGGACAAGTCCAGAGTACATTGAGCTAGGCAATACAAAGTTTGGTCTGTGTTAATATTAGCTTCTTTTGTACCAAACATGTGCCTTGAAGGATCAAAAGCCACCAGAGACACTAGGCATATCATTATCTCATTGAGAACTTTATTAAACTGGTCTGAGTTTAATATATACTCTCCATTGTAGAATGAAAACATCCCTTCATCCACAATGAAGAAAAATGATCGGTTTGAGTAGCGTAGCTAACACTCATCATACCAAGTAATGACCCATTTTCTGTTTAGGACAACGTAGTCTGATTTCCCGAGCTGCTGTTTCCAAACAATCCAGGCAAACATCTGCTATAACATCTCTTCTACACATGAAACTGCCATAGATTGTATCAGGATAACTGCTATATGAGGCATTATAGAATCCAATTCCATATGTTGCATTTCTGTATAGAGAAGAAAGAAGGTGGTCAAGGTTGTGTTGGTAAGTGTTGTTTGGAGTGTACAGGTTTGGGGTTGGACAAGATTACTACTCAAAAACAACACATTTTAAATAATAATTCTCATGAATTCTTTTGAGTAGTAAATATGCCTAATATGCCCAAGTAATACATTGTTACCCTTACAAGAGATACTAATGGTTTTTGTGAAGTTTTGGAGATATTTCAAAGTGATTTTTGAAGCATTGAGTGACAAAAGAGACATGGAATTGAGGAGGACAAATAATGTGGATGATGGGGAAGAATTAATGCACTTGGACCAATATTTGGAGCTAATTTGGAGGTGGTTGAGGTGGATTCAAAAGAAAGAAATGAAATAAATGACAAAAAGGAGTTTAAAAATTAAATATTTTTATTTCGCACAGTCATGCGAAATGCTCCAAGAAGATGTAAATTGTTGTTATTGCATTTTTTATTATGTGAAATTGCTAGATCTCATACGAAATGGTCATTTGATTACTAAACTCCAGATTTCTTAATGAAGAAGCTTCCGAAAGACCTCCTAAATGATGTCAAGTATCCACTTGACCTTGGCCTATAAATAGAAACTTAATTTTATCATGAAAATAACTTTTTGGACATTTCAAATTGTAGAATTTTTAGAATTTTCTCTCTCAATAGAATTATCTATTTTCCCTCATTTTCTCACTAGCCAAACATACCTTGTGAGACCAAATCTCCAAGTATGAGTGGCTAAATCTCGTTTTTCTCAGAGGAATGAGGATCTAGAAGCAAGATCTATGATGAATTAGAGAAATTAGTTTGAATTGCAAAGGTAATTTGATCCAATTGATTGATTAATTAAATTTTGAGGATTTTTATCTTCAAATTATCTTGGATGATTACTATAATACAAACTAAGTAGATTCATTGAATTCTTAAAATTAAATTTGATGAGATTGAATAATTGCATTGTGTGAATCATTAGAAGATAATTTAAGATGAATTGAATATATTATTTGAATTGATCTCTTGGATTAAATGACCTAATTTAAAGAGAAATTAGATCTAGACCTAAAGTTAAATCAAAAATCGGTTTAGATGAAAATTTAGATTTTCAATCTAACTTGATGAAAATTTAGGTTTTCAATTTGACTTGATGAAAATTAGGTCTCCACGTCTATTCACCATGGAAATTGATTTCTAGAAAATCCTAACTCTAAGAATTTCATTTCCTACTAATTTTTTTCTATTTCACATTTCATTGTTCTTCTCAATTTGAGACCATTGTTAAATTGATTTTTTATCATGAATTTTCAAATTAATTTCACTTGATCACAATCATTTCTTCTCCACTCATTCACGCTTTAATTACCAAGAATAATCCATCATAGTATACCACACCTAAAAACCACTATATTACAGTAGTTTATACTAAAACCACTTTTTGATCGGGTACAAACTGCTCTAGAATAGTGAATTGGGTTATAAATTTCGTTTTGATCCAATAAACGACAAAAAAGCAAGCGAACACATATACAACTAGTAATTTTGTCCTGCTGCTTCTTTGACTGATGGGCTTGGCTGATGTTTTGGTAACATAAGCACCCCCTGATACGATGGCCAATTCAAAGACGAGGCTGCCTCTAATGCAGTCAATTCAAAAAAGCATGGCATTTGATCATTTTATAATCAGGAAATTATGTGGAATAGTAGATACTTCGAATCATGTGCAGATGCTCTCCAGTCATTCATTGACAAATCCTCCTACTTGCAGGCACCAACCATGGGCGTCCCTCATCAGTGTCAGTGTCAAGAATTTTTCAACTTCTGTGGGGTCTCTGAAGCCTGCATCATACCATCATGTTCAAAGTTAACTCCTTGTACAACAATCTGATTAAAGTCCCTATACAGAAAATGCAGACACTCATGTTCCAACTTTTGAGCTCACAAGTTGCAGATGGAAAGCCATATCATGGATCCATTTGATTCAAAATCTCCCGTCCCCTTTTGTCTCATTTTCTCTATTTGCAATGAGCACATACTCTGTTAGCTTAGTTGGAGTTGCAGTGTTCAAGTTTCTTCACAGTGAGCCTAGGCATGGATACTCTAATAATACCAAATCCTTTACAGTGGCTTGGCCCTGTGGCTTATGCTATGCCCTTTTGAATGCCTCTTCTGCAGTATACATGGAACAAGAAAACATTAGTGTAACAGACATCTCTGATGATTTGAGATTTGAGATTTGTGATGACTGCACAATAGTCTGATACCCGAGTCACCCCAGATAGTTGCCTTGAGCATGAGCCCCAGAAAAACTAGCTTCTTTTAAAGTGTCAAGAACTTCTTCATAGGCTATGTGGAGTATCACATTCAATTTATACCAACCCTGCTTTCAGCCAATCCTAACAGCGATGAGTAACACCTAAATAATTTTGGACAGCCTCTTCACAGCTATTTCTCATCCATCCCTATGTATCCCCTACATAACCACATCATAAACAATTTAAATTCATTAACCCCTTCTCAGTTCTCGTTTTGTTTGAATCACACTTCAATATCAATGTCTTAGAAACTCGTTCCCTTGTAAAAACCATCAAATCTCCTTCGCTCCTTTTCTGCATTTCAGGAATATCACCCTAACAGTTAACCACACAACTACCATCCACCTATAGTTCCACACACAGTGCCATTCATGGGCTGCCCCTGATGGGTGATAGGGAAAGCGGATTATTTTCTAAGTTTCTTCTAATCCAGTTTGACTGCTGAGAAAATTGGAAATGCTGACCCAACTGGATGGGGATGGGAAGGCATAGTATCTGGACCAATAAACGAGTAACGGTAGCCATGGCCTACCATTGATATGCAAGATTGTGTTGGTCATTATTGAAGACTACTTCTAAATCAACATAATAATTTTCCAACCAGATTGAGGAAAGTATATAGCATCTGAGATATTATAATGTAGGCCATCAATGGCATACTTTGAATATCATATTTGAAAGCAAGACAGAATTACCTAATGAGTTTGACAATAATTTGATACTGAAAAGAAGTTGTTTGCCAAGAGTTAGGTGGTGTTTGTTTTTTTGGCTTTTTGCTGAAAACCATTTAGTTTTAGAATTTAGGTTGTTTGTTTTTTTACTTTTTCATGACTTATTATAAACTTTTTACTAAATAGAAAAAGTCAAAGGTGGTGTTTGTTTTTTTACTTAATTCTAAATAAAACTTTAATACTTAATAGTATTAAATATTAAGTTGTTTGTTTTTGTAGTATTTTATTTCTATTAAGTATTAAAAATTAAAAAAAAACCATTGTGTTATTTTTTCTATTTAGAAAAAGCCACATATTTTGACTTTTTCTATTTAGTAAAAAGTTTATAATAAGTCATGAAAAAGTAAAAAAACAAACAACCTAAATTCTAAAACTAAATGGTTTTCAGCAAAAAGCCAAAAAAACAAACACCACCAAAATATGTGGCTTTTTCTAAATAAAAAAAATAACACAATGGTTTTTTTTACTTTTTAATACTTAATAGAAATAAAATACTACAAAAACAAACAACTTAATATTTAATACTATTAAGTATTAAGGTTCTATTTAGAATTAAGTATAAAAAAAAACACCACCTTACATTATCTAGGACTCAACTCTGAAAATGTGACTTCATCTATAGAAATGATTTCTGCATTGTATTCACCCAATTCCCTTGCTGATGGCTCAAGTTCACCAGCTGTCCTCTGTGGCTCTGCTCTATGAGGAACAGAAGGTGGCAGTAACCGAGGCATCGGAAGAGTAGAAGGATCACCACTAAGCATGAGAACCACTGATGCCATTGAAGGTCTGTCTGCTGCATCCTCCTGAACACATAGTATTCCAATGTGGATATATTTCATTACTTCGGTATTTTGACAGCATTGGCTAAGAGTTGGATCAATCAGCTCCATTGCCTGCCCTTCATTCCAGTGTCTCCAAGCCTGCAATATCCTTAGTAACTTCAACTTCTTTTATTGCATTTTTCTACACAATCTCAAGGCAAATACTTATGAAGGAATAAAGTGAGTTACATCAAGGCTTCCATACTCACATTACTTAAAAGGTTTTCTGCATTCTCTGGTTGATTAGAACATTCATTTCTCTTGCCACTCACAATTTCCAGAAGCAATACGCCAAAGCTATACACATCTGATTGAGATGAGAATTGACCATGCATCACACACTCTGGAGCAAAGTGACCACTGCAAATGATTATCATGTTCATGAAAGTTAATGTCAAAATCATTGTAAGTGATGTGTTCATGCCCAAAAAAATGAAAAAAGGAAAAGACTATGCATGTTCTTTTTGCACAAATGACACTATTGATGATGTTCCCAATGATTTAAGGCTAGAAATCTTACTATGTTCCTGCAATTCTATGAGGGTTCACTAGGGTCTGGTCATCTACCCAACCTATTGCCATGCCAAAGTTTGAAATTTTGGCATTCATCTTCCCATCTAGCAGTATATTGGAAACTTTAAGATCACAATGAATGATCCTGAGTGGTGCATCATCATGTAGGTAAAGAAGTCCTCGAGCAATGCCTTCAATGATCTTGAGGCGCATTGGCCAATCCAACTGTGCTCTATTTTCTGGGTCTGCACACCAAACCAGATAAACTTCAACCTGAGAACCTAAGAATGAATGTTAAAAGTGTGACAGGACAAACCGAATAGTAAGGAATCCAGGCAGTCATTGGAGACAAACTCATAGATGAGCATCCTTTCTCCTCCTCCTGAGCAAAATCCCAAAAGTCTCTGAAGGTTTCTGTGTTGAAGCTTTGCCATGAGAAAAACCTCTTTCTTGAATGCTTCTGCAATTTCACCTGAATCTCCTAGGAGCCTTTTGACAGAAATTTCTTCTCCATTTGAAAGTATGCCCTTAGAAGATGTCACAAGAAGAGTTAGAATCCTCTTCAATAAACTCTACAAATAACCAAAGTTCACCTCAATAGCCCTATGGCTTGAGTATCAGCTTCTTACCTTGTAAACTGTACCATATCCACCTTCATCTATTTTATTTGCATCTGCGAAGTTATCTGTGGCTGCTCTAATAGTATCCAAGTCAAATTGCAAGGACCCAACAGGCTGAGATTCATTTCCAACTGTGCACATATAACAGAACTCAAAACTTTAAGCTGAAAGCGCTAAGGTCAAGAATCTACAATCCCAGCATGACAAGATAACAACGAACAGAGGCTAATAATAGCTTTCTTACCATGATTTTCCTTCTTTATTGCCTTTCTTGTTAGCAAAATATAACACAGTGAGAGGATCACCACCACAGCTAAAGCTGTCGGCACAACAATAGCAAGAGTTGTTGAAAATGAAAGACCATCCTTCCCTGAATCCAGAGGATACAACAAGGAAACTATCAGTAGCCATGGCATAGCTGAACTAACTTGTGAATTCTATTATAACAGTAACCAACAGTTTGGAAAACCATATATGATGATACAATTTTGAACTAAAGAATATGAACAGTCGCCTTCTGTGAAGTCCAGTAAAGCAGTAGATCAGCTACTTACCTTCATCAGTAGTTCTGACTGTTGGATGAGGAATGGCTGAAGGAGTTGGTGCAATGGCAGATCTTGTATAGAATAAGTACAGCTCATACCTTACATTACAGCTTGCTCGAAGAACCCTTCCCCCTATCTTCCCATCACAGCAAGTAGGAAGATAAGCCACAGAATTAAGAAGGCAGCTATAGCAACTACTGCCAGACAAGTCCAGAGTACATTGCCCCAGGACATACAAAGTTTGATACGCAGTAATATTTACTTCTTTTGTAGCAAACATGTGCCTTGAAGGATCAAAAGCAACCTGCGACACTAGGCTTGTCATTGCTTCATTCAGAACCCTACTAAACTGATCTGGATTTGAGATATTGTTTTCGTTATGTAAGGAAAACACGGGGTGGTCTGCATCCACAGAGAAAAATGATTGGCTTGAATAATGAAGCTGACATTCATCATACCAAGTGATGGCCCCCTTCTGGTTTGGACAACGTATTATGATTTCTCGTGATGCTGTTTCCACACAATCTAGGCAAACATCTGCACTAACATCTCCTCTACATAGGAAACTGCCATAGACTGTATCAGGAAAACTCCCACATGAAGTATTAAAGAATCCAGTTCCATATTTTGCTTTACTGTATAAAGAAGAGAGTAGGTGTTGGAGGTTGCCTTGGTAGGTGCTGTTTGGAGAATACAGATCTGTGGTTGGACAAACTGCTTTTAGATAAGTAGGGAATGCACTGCTGAGGCAAATAAAAGCAAAGAAGAGGAAGAAGAAAAAGAAATACAACTTGGTTTCCATAACGCCAAGCCAAGGAACCATCGTCTTCAAGTTTTGTCTTTAGATGGCTAGTCTATTGGGGAAGTAGTATTAAGTAATGGAGTTGTGATCTGAGTTTATAATAATAAAACATGGTTTCTGGTCTTTGATGTCTAACATAATGGGACCCCAGTGGATGGTATGAAGGCAACCACTTAGTCAACTAGGCCTTGGCCAATCCAAAGGAAACATCAGTGCTCTAGCCATTGTTCCAAGTCCATGACAAATTCTCCATCTCATTGTGGGGCGAAAAACAAATCGGCATCTTTATCACATAGAGTGGATATGTGCAGCTTAACAGCTGAACCTGGCAGATCAAGGTATATTGGCCTGGTTCAAAAGAATTGCTTCTGGACAGAACAGGAACATATAAATTCTTGACGGAGTCATTCTGATACAAGTGTACAGAAATTCTAATTTTGTGCTGCAGTTTCTTTTAGCAGATAGGTCAAGGCACAGAGGAGGCAGCCTATGCTAGCTTGATTTCTTCTTCCAACCAGGAAAAAAAAAAGGGAAAAACAAGCAGCCTTTTATGACTCATAGAATTCGAATAGCATCCTGAATTTTATATGAAGTATACAAAGAATACAGCCTCACTGCTTACTGGTGGTATTATGACTATAAGATGTTGATTGTTCGGGTAGTAAACGCTGATAATAGAGTTGATTGAAAGTGTCTATATGCATAAACATGACAAGGTAATCTATGGTCATTGAACAATAAGTCCTCTTAATTGCAGGCACTGACTGGCATACCCCACAAGTGTGGTTTCTGAATTCTCCCAGAATATCAATCTGATTGAAGTTCCCATACCCAAAAATGAAACAGCACTCAGCTGGTCAGCTTCTGGTCTTATTGTCAAAATAGTAAGATCATAGAGCCAACAAGTTGCAGATGCAGAGAAATCTCATGCATGGATCCATTTGAATCAAGTCTCCATTAAGGGCATGGTACTTCCTCTCTTCAGAGACATGTTGTCAACACGAAAGGAAGGAAATTATTATTCTCTTGGAGTTCTTTCTTCGCAGGAAAAAACTGTTTGTATGTTTAAATTAATTATATTTTTATTCTTCCACAACATGGCACAATAACATTGTTTTTGTTTCCCTGCTGGCCATACAATGTTATTTAGGGTTCATTGTTGATCTTTTAATACCTCCAAATTCAGAAACAGCTTCAGTTCTTTCATCACTACACCTAATAGAAAAGACACATGAGAAGCCTATTTTAACCCTCTGTTTGGTGGCTGAGAAAACTGATCAAGAAAGTAAATGAAAATGACTTCGAATCAGTATGTTTTATAAGATAAGGTAGATTCCACCATTAGGAGTTGCAGATGAGAAGTGCATATACATAATGGAAAGCATTTCCATGAAAAATTACAGAGAATTTGAATTTCTATTTGAATCAATCGCAGGTTTCCTTACAGAATACGTTGAGCTTAGTTGAAGTTGCATCAAAGTTCTTCACAATGAGCCTATTGGCCTTGTGCAATGATCTTCCCTAAGCCTCTTCTATAACAAAAAATGTAACACCCATCTGTGATCTGTGATCTGTGATCTTATCTTATTAGTATCGATGCCTTCACATTAGTTTTGCATTGAGCATGAGGCTAAATTGAATTGCCAGGTTGTGGAAATATCTACCTATAGTTGTAGTTATCATCTTCATTTAAGGTTTACCATCAATGGATGTGGATAAGTTCTTCTTCTTTGCATTCTCTAATGGCAAGTTCCAACACATTGCCTTGTGAAGAAGGTAACACATCACAGCAATGCCGCCTTGGCGCCTGCAGCTGAATTCAAAAGAAACTCTCATCAGTGTTGTTTACAATTTTGAATGCAGTGAACCAAATCTGAATCTTAGAACCACAAATCTTATTACCTGTTTGATTTTAAGGTCTAGCTTATGTGAAAACACTTTGATCTCTTCAAGTCTCTTTGGTGAAGCCATGTGTAAGGTGCAGCCATCAGAGGCATCTCGCCTGTAACTACTCTCAATTCCATCTCTACCAGAAGAAACACTATCCATAAAGAAAATGGTGGGTCTTCGACAAGGGTCTATGTGAAGTTCTCTTGTGTTGAAAGTGTATGATTCTGATAACACACTCCCCTTTTTCCACTGCCTGAAAGTCTTGCGCGCACGAAGAACATCCGGCAGAAACTGATGGTTCTCAAACACCTGAACAGCATACCCCCATGACACTGAGATAGTCCATGAAAACCATCTATCATAGCAGACTGTTTGCTGCAAGACCCTCTCAGAATCGACTTTTACAGCTTCAAACAAATGCTCTATAGCCTGGTTTGCTGTCATGTTGGGGAAGATGGGATCAACGTGATCCAAGTGATGGAAAGAAACCAAGGGTGCTAATGGATGTGCAGCCAGCAAACCAAATGTTTCACCCCTAACATCAACCTGGTCACAATTCAAGTACAAGTAAATGCTCAAAATTAAGGGAAAACCAGGCAACAATCTGTAAATGTATGCATCAAGTTGGCAAATTAGTACCTGATGAAAACCAGGCTCGCGTGTCAGCCCTACACCAAGCTCTGCCAAGCAAGTATATACCCTGGAATCACTTCCATAAAGATGGGGATACCGCTCCAAGCATGAATCAAAAACCTTGGCCAGAACTTTTGCAAGAGGGTAACTTATAGCAAAGCCTGCTCCTCCAAAAGCCATATCAAAGGAGAACAGTCGATTCTGCTCATAAATCTCTGAGTTGGTACCTATATAGTACCATAGCTCATGATCATACTTGGAGAGAGTCTTCACCAAATTCTCCGGAAAGAAAATAGTGTCATCATCCCCAAACACAAACCACCGGACACCAGAATGATTAAGTGCCACAGTCTCTGGTACAACTCGTGCCACACGAATAGCCGACGGAAGGCCATGCCTGTAGGTGTAGCGAAACTGTGAAGTGTCCTCAGATATGCATACTGGAGGAAGAGAGCTACTGTCATTGTAGGAGCTTTCATTGCCTGGCATGCTGTCAACAAACACACATCCCCTCATTTGCTGGGGCTTCCACCAATGCTTGACATAGTTCTTCTTCTCCAGCCATGAATCCTGGTTTGAAGCAATCCCAAAAACAAGATGCTCAAGAGAAGTAGGCGCAGAGACACCCTGTGATGAGTCCGGTATGTTGGCAACCTCAGAAGCATGGATGAGGTAAAGCAACACAAGTAGGTAGATAGTACAGAAGGAAGACGAGATCAGAAAGATGTTTATGAAGCAAGAAGAGAACAATGCTTTGGAGGACTGCATTTCAACTGGCAGAAGATTAATAGGTTCAGAGAAGATTACTGATTTGGAGCCTCATGTTCTTGATCAAGTACCGACAAGTTCGAATATATACTCAGCAGCGCCATCATCCGCTGCCTAAGCCAAAAAGCACTGGTTTCTGATGTTCATGCGTTAGTTAATTCTGCATATGGAGAAGAAGGTAACATGGGAAGTTTCATTCAGCACAAAAAGTCCACCCATCTTCTTGTGATTCACATATCTACACTTTGTGCGGCTCACCTGCAAACAAAGATTTGAAGAGGTCAATTCTTGATGATGACTCACACAGCATTAAAAGGATAGTGGTCAATTGGTTTGGTGGGAGTCATTTGAAAATGGGAAACTCTCAGCTGACCAATTGGGTAAAGTGGAAGTTTAGTTGTGGCATAGTTTTGAAACCCGTCTCTATATGCTTGGTGGAAGGCCATATGGGACGGGGAAAGCGGGTCGAACGATGCCTAGTCACCTGGTTCTTTGCCATGTCATGGCTTTTAGAATGGCAAAGCAGCCAAGTCTGTGTAGTGCTATTGGTTTTTGGTCCACCATTTGCGGCTTCACATATAATAAGACTTTGTTGCTTATCCTCTGTGCAAGTTTCGGAATCTGAAAGCAAATGGTGGGTGCTGAATCAGAATGCGGACACAAGAATTAAAAAACCCAACGCACCGTGTCTTCTGCATTCAACTGAAATAAATTTGGACTGGCCATACTTTTTGAAGCCATAATTGTTGAAGAGCCAAAGGATGACTGATAGGGTGATTAGGTTGGAGAAAATAGGGGTGGCAACTAGTGTTGGTGCATCACTTTGTATCATGTCTAAATTCAAACACTCCATTAATTACATAGGTAACCAAAACACGACACGAAAAATAATTATTAAATAAATAACACATCATACAACCGGTCTAATTATTAAATGATAATCTTATTTAATTTAATATAATTAACCTCCTAGCCTAATATCCTTAGGGCTCAATTCACCTATTTATGTAAAATCAAATTTTAAATGAGTCAAATATGAATTAAATAAATTATGACTATAATCAAATTAATCAATACAATTATTGAATAAATCTTTCAAGTCAAATTCGTGTTAAATGGATTGATCCAAAAACAACATGTTTAACTAAGTTATACAAATCAATACAAATTTAACTCAAACTCTATCATACTCAACGGAAACCCACAAAAAACATGTCACATTTGAATCTCGTTATCAAATCATATCAAATTTTGCCACTCATGTGAGAATTGCTCAGAAGTTTACATTGTGAGTGTTAAACCCCCGAACTTTGATGCGTTCAGAAACTTGCCTGGTTCATAAGACACTCCTAAGCAGGTTGAATTGTACTGAGGAACTCAAGAAGTGGGTAAAGTACATGGGATTTTCCTGTCATGGGTTTTTCCTGCCAGACAAACAGAGACTGGGCCCAAGCTTAACTGCCCTGCTCTGAAATTCCAGCGTAATTGATATTCTTGGGTAAGGCTCGAACAAGCAAGAAGAGAAACACTATAAATTTATTGATTTTCCAAGATATATATAAAACTGAATACAGTCGTAAGAAATGAATTTCACAAAACAAACAAATAAATAAATCAATCAATCAATCAACTGTAATCAGTTTGCTATAAGTTCACAAAGTTGCACAACAGAATGAATACATAAAAGGACTCTGTAATTGATATCAAGTTTTCATAATTTGTGTTAGCTATATTATCAATTCCTCTATGATAATCTCTTCAAGTCTCTTCTTTTGGTATAGTCATCCGGTAACGGGGCCATTGGTATGAGTTTTTATTAGACAAAACAGTAATCCTAATTCTTCACCAAAAACCTTTGCTGACAGAAGACTGCCCAGATAGTTTCCTTTAGCCATAACCTTGAAGCCTGTCTTTTTCGACATCTTTAAAGCAACTTCCTTTTTCCTGAAAGGAAGAGGAATTTTGAGTCAACTATCAAATGGCAAGGCATGAATCCGACAAGAAATCCTCAGATAATGTCATGCTGCTTTAAGTACCTCATAAATAATGTCTTCTTGCAAGCACAAACAAAGTTAGAAGAAGAATAACGAAAAGAGAAAAAAAACTACAGTGTCTTCTATTTGATAGAACATGTCACAACATGGTTCACAGTCTCGGTCTTGGTCATTGACTAGGAGGGTCTTAAGACATTTCAATCTTGCACCTTAGCCTGGCATTAAGCGATATACAAAATACAATAGTTAAAAAGTTTCAAAAAACTATGAAAACTATTAGAAAAATAAGTACAATTCAATAAGCTTAAAAAACTAATAAAACAAATTTATTAAACATTTAACATTATCTAAAGTGGTTATAAAAAGTATGTGCAGAAAGTTATTTACGACAATGTTTTTTTTTTGATAGGTTTATTTACGATAATGTTAAAACTAAAAATTATTTTATTTCAAATATGTAATACACCACTAGCATATAAAATAATACATTACACTGATACCATATAAAATAATATATAATAAATCTGATTCAAGTCATGAACCATTAACATATAAAATAATACACCAAGTAAAATAATATATCACCTAATCTAATCTGATTCAATTCATACCACACATATAAAATGATAAACTATTACTATTTAAAATAATACATTACCAATTACTAAATCTGCTGTAAATTCCCAATTCCCAAACACCACCAAGGACACACCCATGAAGACCAGAAGCATAGAGAGAGAGACAGACAGACAGACAGAGACAGAGACAGAGAGACAGAGGAGAAGGGCACACCCAGTTATCCACACCACGAAGACCAGAAGCACTGAAAGATAGAGGAGAGAACAGCATGCATTAATTGTCGACCTTGTCATTGATGGTGGAATTAGGTGTCTCTCACCACAACAACACCAAAGCGTTGCACTCCATCCATCAATCGTTGTCAGGTTAGTGATGAAATGTCCTCAACCCATTTCCTATTTTTATAGACCTCTAGAACTCAGTCAGAGGTTGAATTGATCATTTGTTTTCTTCTTTCTCCTTCATCATGGGTAGTCATTGGTCATGATGTTTTTCCTATTGAGAGAATCTCTGTTTTTTCAGAGATTTCTTTATTGTGGTTGTTTTGTTCTGATTTGAAAGCAAAAAGAAAAAAAAAGTCTCAATTTAACTTGGGAATATCTCGATGACTTGGGCGATTCAACTAATTCAAATCAGAATCTTGATCTAGCCAACCAAATTCAACCAATTAAAGGCCAAGTCTATGTCTAGGATGTTATCTAATATTGGACTCTTTGCAGAAAGGGCCAAGGCAGATACAACTTGGCTAAGTCATACCAGACTTGGCCAATACTTTGAACCTCATGCCGCAATGAGTTTGAGCCACGATGGTAAGCACGGCATTCTAATTCTCTGCACAGCCTACTTTGTAGTATCTGGCATTGCAATCACCATAGTGTTACAGATGCACAAAGCTATGGTATATTTTTTAATCATCAGATGTGACAGTAAAAACAAATTTTCTACTACCTTTTCCTGAAAAATGGAATTTAAAATCCTAGAAATATGTAATCGGTCTTGTACTAGCCCATGTTACTATTTAGCAATTAGCAATATGGTAAGTGTAACAGGAGACTTAATACAACCACTTTTATTTATCAAAAAGAAAAAAAGAAAAAAAAAAGTGTAACAAGAGACTTAACAAGGAGACATCTAATTTATCTCCTCTTTCTTTTTGTTGTGCCAGCCAGTACCAAAATTGCATTTTTTACAAGCATTCAAAAATCTTTGAGGCTGATAAGTTGATCAATGCAACTGCCGACTTGAGTCTTCTGGTTCAAAAAGGAGTATATATTTTATTGTTTATGCTAATTACAAGCAAGTAGGCCAACATGTTTAGTTCATACCACCCTAAGATTTTTAGATCCCTTTCACTTTCCTGGACCAAAGATGAATACCACAAGATAAAGGAAAGGATGTACAACCACCAACTTTCCATCATGTAAATATTATGTAACTACAGAGCATTATATTCAAACAGCTCATATAGTAATTATAGTTGACCAATTTAAAATATTTTACATAATAAAAAGAAACCCCAGGTCCCCAACTCAACAATGAATGATTGGACATGACTTTTGCAACTATCTTAACAAAAAGCAGCAGTGTAAAACTGAATTAATGTAAGCAACTTCAAAATGAAGTATAAAATGCATTCCTTGTAATAGAAGAACAATCTGTATTCTTTTAATAAACATGAAATTACTTTTTTGACGCGCACCTGAAATTTAAATAAGGAGACCAAAGTGCTTCAAAGTTTGTATTGTACAACAGAATGCTTTTCCTCATGAGCAGAAATGTCCAAGGAGTCTCTATAAATGCATGGAAATTAGTTCATCTACTCCACATTGTCTAATGCTAAGAACCATTGATTTATTGAATTGAGGAAAAATGCTGCAGCACTGACGACGAGGAGCCTTCATCTAAAATAAAGAAAAATTAGAAAGCAAAGTCTCCAATTACAAGAATATGAACGATGCAAGAAATAACAGACCTCTGAATTCAGAATAATGTATATATAAACCAGTTTTTTTTTTTAGTACACCTTTTTTTTCTTTTTTACCCCCACTTCAATTTTAACATGGAGCCTACAGCATCCCCATCCCAGCCAGGCCTCAAGGGCTATATATAAACCAGTTTAGTAGTACCTGTTCAATATTGAGCTCTAGCTTCTGTGACAACACCCTAATCTGCTCCAAGTTCTTTATAGCACCAGTTTGCCCACAGTTTCCAACGGCATGCCTGGTGTAGTTACTCCAGACCCCATCATGGTTAGAACCAACACTTTGAAGAAAGAAAACAACAGGCCTTTTACATGGATCTTTTGGATACTCTCTCGTGTTAAACATATAGCGACTCAAGCTAATATTCCTACCTCTCCTCCATGGTGTAAAAGTTCTCTGCAATGGAAGGAGATCTGGAAGAAGTAGATTGCCTTCAAACACCTGAATAGAAAAACCCCATGCAACTGAAATAGTCAATGAACTCAAACGGTCATAACAGATGGTTTGCTGCAAAATCCTGGCAGGATCAATATTTACAGCTTCGAAAAGATGTTCCAAAGCTTGAGTCCTGTTCCTGTTAGGGAAGATTGGATCCACACTATCCAAATGGTGAAGGGACACCAAAGGTGATAATGGATGTGCAGACAGCATCCCAAACAAATTTCCGCGAATATCAACCTGGTAACAAAAAGAGAAACAGAAATAACATCCATTAACTGGACAAAATTGACATGTAATACATATCATGATTAGAACATTTGATCGGGCTATTCAACCAATCAAAATCCAAAACAAGCCATTCAGCTAATAAAAAATGTTACTTGAAGAACCAATCCAAAAGAATTTTCCATTCTACTTGCTGCTTGCTTGTATAAGCTGATCAGTGATGATCAATTTAAGAAGCCAGAGATATCATAGCATCAAGTTCAGGCAGGAGGCAAAAGAGGAAAGAGACAAAGAAACACCCAATTGACTCATTCACAAAAGTCACTAGCTCCTGAGCTCAGTGCTTCCTTGTCAATACAGACATGCAAGGCAGCATATCTCTTGAGTGATGCAAAAGTCTAGACATAACACAAGCAACATATAGCAACAGTATTTGATATTCAAACGCCACCAGGGTGCAATACACTTGTGATATCGTCACATGAAGAAAAGCATATTTCGGGTTTCTCAACTATCTTAGACAACTATAATAATCCTAACTTTATTAAATTCTAATGATAGAGCCTTTTAGAAGTAGCTCATCAATTTCAATTCCACTGAACAAATTTAATGGAACTTGCAGGTATTAAAGTGGCTTTCTAATAACAATGCCAACCATGCCGACTGAAAATTCTAAAAAAAACATTACTACGATTCAAACAGTACCCTCGGTTCGCGGAAGGAAATACGTCTGAATATGAATTCACTAAAAGTATACTACCATTTTCAATTGATTCTTAATGCACTAACTTTAAGATTGCTTTCAATAAAATCATTGTCTGTTCTGATTATTCCTAATATTTAATCATTAAAAACACATCAATCAATTCACAATTCAGGTTGTATATAGAAGAAATTAATCAAACTGAAAATGGAGGAACCCAAGATTTCACCTGATGAAATCCTGGCTCATGCGTTAACCCGACACCCAGCTCTGCCAAGCATGAAAAAATCCTAGCATCACTTCCGAACAAATGCGGGTACCTCATAAGACAAGAATCAAAAACCCCAGCCAAAGCCCTAGCAAGCGAATGGCTCAATGCAAAGCCACCACCACCGAACGCCATATCAAACGAGTTCGATTCATTCTGCTCGTAACTCTCCGAGCTACTCCCAATGTAGAACCATTGATCGTGATCGTACTTCGACAGCGTTCTCACTAAATTATCGACGAAGAAGACCGTGTCATCGTCGCCGAAGACGAACCACCGGATGTCGGACTCGTTGCGGTCGACGGCTTCCTTGATAATCCGCGCGACGCGGACGGCGGAAGGGAGGCCACGGCGGAAGGTGTAGGGGAAGCGGGAGGTATCTCCGGAGAGGACGATCGGCGGGAGCGCGGCGAAGGAGGGATCAGGGGGTGGCGGCGAGTCGAGGAAGAGGATGGCGCGGGCGGAGTTCGACCAGAGGCGGAGGTAGGGGGCACGGCGGCCGAGGGAGCCGGCAGAGGAGGCGATTGAGAAAAGGAGATGGTGGGAGGATGTGGGCAGCGGCGCTGCCTCGTGGGGGGTGGAGAGCAGTGACTGGGGGAGGTAAGGTGGCGGCACGTGGAGGAGGAGGTAGAGGATGAGGGCGAAGGAGAGGAGGAGGAGGGTTTTAAGGGTTGATGGGATCATGGGTGGGCTTGATTCATACCATTCTCTTTGCTTTATGGAGAGAATGAAATTGTTCCCGATTTTAGAGAGGGGAAAGCAGGGTCGTAAATCGTCATGGATCTCCCAGGAACCAAACAGAAAATACAGCAGCGACAGTTTTGTATTTTAAAAAATAAATATATATAGTATTTTAAAGTAAAGTTTTTAAACCCTTTAATTTTTCAAATTAATTTTTTTTTATAGTACCATTTTGAAACCAAATTATTGTTAAATAATCTCAAATCTCAAAATTTATAGAAGAATAAAAGAAAAAAAAATTAAAATTAGACTTTATTACCTCACAATTTAATAAATTTCTTCTTTATTTTTCTCCTTTTTCAAAATGCAAAAACATTTTCTTAACTTGGGCATGTTTTTTGAAATCAAAGAGAAAGACTACGTTCAGTGAGAGTCTATCGTTTTCTAGTGAATGAGTCTATTATTCACTTTTAAATTATTTTTAATAATTATTAAATTTATTAAAAAAAATTATATAATAAGCCTGATTTGATTTGAAGTTGACTTGCTTCACGAGAAAATTCATAAAACTATAATTATATTTAAAAGAGAAATAACAATCATTTTAGACCAATCTTGATTTCTAAATTTTTAGTATTAATTTAATCAAATTTTTGACTTTGTAATTAATTTTTAAAATTAACAAATTTAACATATTAAGTTTTTTTTTATAGAGAATTAATATGTATATATATATAGTGTAATGAAAAAACAAATAGTCATTACAAACTAATTTTTTTCATGTATTTCTAATATTAATTGATTTTGTATTTAAGTTTGAAATTATTTTTAAACATTATTAAATCTTGGTAATTCAATACATTAAGTCTTGTTTGATTTTAAGTTTATTTATATAATAAAAATAAATAATAATAATAATAATAAGGTTGTGTGGTAAGAGAAACCAATAAAGGATTTTTAAATAATTTTTGTTCATAAATTTTTAGTATTAATTTAATTGGTTTTTTAATTTATTTTTAGTATTAATTATATTAATTATTTTAATTCCAAATTATTTATAAAAATCAGCAAGCCTTACAGTAATTGCTTGATTTGAAATTTATTTTTTTAATAAAAAATTAAAAAACACGACTATATATGAAGCTTTTAGGTGTTGAGTGGTGGAAAAAAAAAACATTTTGTATAAGGAAATTCTTTTTAAAAAAAATAGCATTTTGAAAAAAATGATGATTAAAAAATTATTTTTAAATTACGATGCTTATGAAAGTCAAATAAAAAATTATCTTTTAGAAAATACTAAAATTTTAAATTCTTTAAAAAATCTCCACGAAAATTTTAATTGATACCTTATAAAAATATCATCAATTGACAATATTTTTTCAAAAATATTCACAATTATTGTATTTGTATATTTTATTGAAAAATCATTACGAATATCAAGAATCCAAATTCATCCCCACATCATAATCTCAACATCTTCCTTGTAGTTTTAGGTTGATTTTTTCTTTCACTCTACCAAACATGGAGAAATAAATTGTTATCATGTGATGGTTGTTGCTTTCAAAAACTTATCATTTTAAGTCTTCCACGTCATTCTTTTTCCCACCCTCCACGTGCTTCCTTTTGACACCTAATTTGTTTTATTCTATTCAAATGTCAGTCTTATAAAGATGATAAGAAAAAGAAAGCTGAAGTGAAAGAAAATTCGGCGAAAATGATGAGACAAGGAAAGTTGAGATGAAATATGGAAAGTACGATAAGGGGAAAAAAATAAAAGAAAAAAATATATGTTTGGATTAAAATAGACCGACACGTAATTCAACCCTTACCCACTTTTTTAGGTGTACACATAGATTTGATTATTGGATTAATTCATTTTCGTAGGTTTAATGAAAGTTGCGTACGATAATTGATTATGATATAACGCATCACTAAAGATTTTGTGTGATTAAGTTTATACCAAAATAAAAATACATTTAAGTCACAAAAACTTAGGCATTAATCATATGATTCTCTAGGCAACATAATGGCTTAGAGCCGTGGATCAAGTTTATAGAACTTGATACGATGCACATTAGTTTGAATTATTATTAAGTTTGAGAAGTATTTCTTATCTCAAATAATAGAATATGTCGTGACACAATCAATGCAACATACATCTTTATTAGATTTTGTAAAATTCATCTAAGTCTTCAAAAAGATTCATCTATCTCTAAATATAACAAAGAAAAATATCTAAACATATAGATGATCACATAAATATGAAAACAAACTAAAGAAGTAGATTTAAAGATAATATGTGTCTATATAACATAGTATAAAATAAATAAATGTAAAACGATAGACGATAGACATAACACTTAATCATAGTAGACATTCTCATTATCAATTGAATTATCAAGTTTTCTACCCGGATCATCAAAGAAATCCATGACATCTAAGCGTGTCCACAATTCCATTGTCATTAATGAAGTTCATTTCAATCTCTTTTCATTTGCCCTAATTAGGGTTTTTCAATGGTCAACCAAGTATGCAACTAGTGCACTCTCATCCCACATTTTGAACATATATCTTTCCTTTTTCTGATGTGTTTTGTTAGGGTTTCTTTTGTCTATTCCAAGAATGATTATAACCTTCGTGGTACTATGACTTATTCCTTGCGTAGTTATGACCATGTCCTCGTTCATGTCCACATCCATGGAATATGATGGCGTTTGCTTTAAGAAATGAGACAAAAGTAGTTGAACAAGATTGATTGTTTTTCAATAAAAGTCCATTACTCTACTTAACCACCGGAAGACATTACTTTAACTAGGAGCTAACTGCAACACTCGATATTGCTATTGCAAGAGTGCAAAAGTAGTGAACATTTTTTTCCAACATATCTTCTTCATTAACCATTTTTCTCATAACTTTAAGTAGGAGCTAATTTTAATTAAGGTGGAAGTACATTTGTTGATAGATTTGAAATCTTAAGTCTCAAATGAGTCCAATCATTATGAGCTTTTAGGAGGATAATGGTCCTTTAATAGTTATAGTTTTTTTTCAAATTATTCTAGATGATGAAATGGTCCTTCACCGTGAGATATTTACTTTTGAATCCTTCCTCGACATGATGGTGAAGGAGATATCAATGTCTTTATGTATCCTCTAAGGATGCATTATTCTCTTTCTTAATTATTGACCCAAGATTCAAAATATCTAATGAATCCCAGCATCAAGTATCTAAGATAAATAATTTCTTCCTCGAATATCAAGAGCAACAAATTCAAGTTTGATAAAGTTTGACACAATATGAAAACTACACAAAAATTTCATACTATTAACCGACAATAATCAAATTATATAAATAATTTATTAGTAATTGCATTACTTCTAACTACGGTAAATGATCAATTTGACAAAGTTTTTTGCTATGACATTAATTTTTGTATTTTCATAACTTTTAGTTTTGAATAATTTTTTTTATCATAATACTTTTGACTATGAACAATTTTTATTTTTTTTACACATGTATAACTTTAAGCTATAAGTTTAATTTTCTATATGAAAACTTCTCTAAATAGCTTTTAATTATATAAGCTTAAAGGTTCATAATTTTCTATAAGCTTAAAGGTTTGAATCTAAAGTTGTGGCTATGATGAGATATGCAGCATGTAGTTTTTATTCTTTTGAAAGGTTATTACAAGGAGACAAAGTAGAGCTAATATGGAAAACTTCCTAATCAATCCTCAATTATATACTTTTATAGAAATGAAATAAAAATTTATTTAAATAATGGGGATAGGGTTGAGAGGGGATGATTGGTGGGTGGACATATTCTCCACAAAATCCATGCTCCATGTTGTTGTTGTTGTACTGAGCTTAATTGATTCATATCTTTTTGTATGGTTGAAAATCAATGTCCATCTTTCATTAGTGAACCAAATTGACATATCTATCAAACAAGTACCTAGCCAAGTCATTCATTGACAATGCCCAATGCCACCTTGGTGGGCATTTGGGGATGGGCCCTTCAAACTTTAATATGGAACCATGAAAATCCTAATCCTCGCTTCCATATCTTTATCAAGTGACATATACATGTGTGATAGAGAACATATGGTAAATGACACCTAGAATTCAATTATAGACCAAAGTTGGCATGGTGGGCACCCTTAGAGCCATTCAATACCAAAGGATGCTTTGTGGGCTACCCTAGAATATGTTCCCACCTTGGCACGTGACTCTTTTCACTCTTTTTCTAGTTATCACACATTTTGCACGACATGATCAAGTCATCTTTTTATGAGCTAAAACTTTCGATTCAAATAATAGTTTTTATCAAATCACTTAAAAATAAGCATAATAAATATGAGAAATAGAAAATAGTAACTAAAAAAATTAAATTAGTAAGCTTTGTTTAACAACTATTTTTTAAAACATTTTTTTGTTCTTCAAAACAAAATAATAGAAAAACACATTTGACAACCAGAAAAGAAAAAATAATTTTTTGTTTTGAAAAATAAAAAATAAAGTATTTTAAAATAATATTTTAAAAAATAATTACATAAATATGAAAAATAATTAAAAATAAAAGAGTATATATAAAAATTATTTTTAAAATATATTTAAAAACATAAAAAATAGATTAAAAATATTTTAAGTTCTCATAGTAATAATTTTCAAAAATTATTTTTTATAATTATTTTCAAAAACAGTTACCAAATAGGTTTGAGACTATTAAGCAACATCGAGCAATCTTGACCCAAAAGTTTAGTCTCTTTTCAAATGCACATGGACCTAATACAGGAAGAAATAAATATCCAATAATTCAAAGTATTCAAATATTCAACTTTCTTTTGCTCACACTTAGCAAGAAAAATAAGTAAATAATCCAAAAACTATTATCATTCCACTAAGTTGGATGTTAAAAATGTGAAAATTCTTACTAGTCAAGGGCTGGATTCTTCTTCTTCGGTTATTGTAAGTCACAAGTTCAAAATGGGTGGCACGTAAGGGTTGGAGGGAAGAGGCAATGAGTTTGAACCATACAAGTGGGCTTGTGTCTAAACGCATAAATGTGTGTGGACAAGGACAACCCTTCCATTTGATGGCTACACGTACCCTCCGTGAAATGAGGGTCCAAAAGTAATGGGCATCAAAGCTTCTGCACAATAAGTCAAATCAGTCCCAACCCAATTGTTCTACATGTAGAGGACTCTATGAGGAGATGGTGGGTCCCTAGACAATGGGCTTTAATTCTAGGCCATACAACTGTCCATCATCTGTATCCAATTTGACTTGGTAACCACTCAGCAACAAATCATGGTTCACCTCTTCCCCTCAAGCATCTCATAAAGCTTAAAGATTAATCATGTATTACTTGAGGCAACAGTCCAAAAACATCAAAACCATTAACGGGGAGACATGGTTTTGAATGATAATGAACTTATCAAGCTTTCCCCACCATGGAATGAAAAGGGCGGAGAAAGTAATACTTGAGTTACAAGTTTGTAATGGTGCTTTTGGCACAAGGAAAATACCTGAAGGGAGCTGAAGAAAGTGAGGAAGACAGTGACCATTTTGTTATGTAGTGGCAATGCTGTCATGTTGAAATTTTGGGACGGTATCCATCCACATGAAGTGCATGTGAGAGTTAGCAGTCATGCCAACATTCTTATATATAGCTCTTTCTATCCAACCTTCCAGTTATGTCCTCTAGAACTCCTAAAGATGTGTAGAGGCAGAGAAGATGGAAAGCAAGGCCGTTTGGCCAAGTCCGAGGTACTCAAGGAGGCTGTTTCAGACGATGGTGGTGGTGGGCTGGTGTCCTGTGAGCTCTGCAGCTCCAGGGCACTGCTGTATTGTCAAGCAGATGATGCATTTTTATGCCAAAAATGTGATAGGTGGGTTCATGGAGCTAACTTTTTGGCGTTCAGGCACATTCGATGCTTGCTCTGCAGTACATGTCAAAATCTTACACAGCGATACCTCATAGGATCTTCACATGAGGTGGCGCTGCCAACCATGATTAGCTGGACAGAGCGAAGCTGGTGTAACTCAAGCGATGAGTCCAAGTGCCCAAGAACACTGAAGATGCCTTTTCTGTTTCTTTGAGTCTTATGTGATTAGATGTAGTTAAGACAAATTGTTGGAGAGTTTGTTCCTCTGAGGTATTAAAAATATAGGGGAATTAATGTCATGTGCTTTAGCATCAGTAACATATGCATATTCAAGGGAAAACTAGCTTGAAATCCTGAAAACAGAAAAGAAAAGGCTGAGATACGCAGTCAGAACACTAGATGTTGAAACAAGAAAGACAATTTCTTGAATTTATCATTGTGTAATCTTGAGTCTTTCATCAGCTAGAATCAACTTCTATAGCCTTGTTCTCTCTCACATATTAGCCTTCAATCTACCATCTTGGAGAATTTGATGTGCTTAACGATATAAAAACTAAGAAATCTGGACTCTTAGGCGACAAGGACTAATCTGCAGATCATTATGTAGATAATAATGACAAAGAGACTGTTCTTTGTAGGTAACATTTAGTTTGAATGATTCACAGGCAAGCATGGCTCACCCACTTTCAGATCTATCATCATAAGGGGCCATGTAAGTAAAGACAGCAGCCATTCTAACAAATCATAAAGCACTGTCATTTCATGAAGCCTCAAACTAATATGACACCATTGCTAGGTAATGCTTCAAGCTTCTTTCTTTCCTATTCTGGACGTGAATCATTCGATTTCATGGAATGTCCAGAGACACCCTTGGGCGGAAGGATCCACATGGACCTAATCCTCAAGGCGAGTGACGTTGTATTGCTGGAAATGGCATTGTGTCAGAAGGAGAGACGTGAAGGTGTGAAGATTCTTCCAACATGTGAAGCGTGTCCAAGTCCATATCAGATGTTCTCACCTTGTGGTCCATGGTAGAAATTATCATGATGGTTTCCCAAACGTGTTGGTTACACATAAATCTGGGTTTGGGTGCTCTCACCAAAGTACCAAAAGATCAGTTATTGCTGCCTAAAATCAAGATGATCCTATTCCTATGTTACCCTTCTTCCTAAGATGATCACAGGTTGGGCAGTCCCTAGACTGCTCCCTCTGCATCCAAAACAAACCAAACCCATCCTTTACTATATAATTTCCCTGCAGGTAAGTCTTAGCTAAAGTCATTATCAGATTCGTATAAATTAATATCTGCATGTTCTTCTAACAGTCTAGGGGAGACAAAATCAACCTATGATGCCATTCTTCTCTTTGGCATGCCTCTTATTACCTTTTTGAGTCATAACAACCAGAATACCCAAATAAAGCAAAGCATGATACCTACTTTCGGTATGTTTTGTTGGTTATGTTTATACCGAAATTATGCATCAGAAACAAGCACATACAATTCTCCAGGACTGATTGAAAACAACTGTGTCCTTAATGTAAGAAACTATTGTAGACACGTATTAACAGAAACAAGCAAAGTGAGGTGGCTCTACCAACAAACATATAAAAGAAGACCTAATGGAGACACTTGTTAAGTCATCATTTTTTTACATGAGAGGACCTTGAGTTTTTGGTTTCAAGTCCAAAAAGATTTAAACTCTGTATCTGAAAGAACTTTACTCCATAGAGGAAAAAAAAAATGGGATTAGGCGACTAAGTCAAATTCAGTTGCAGGATAGAGACAGGAATGAAGAAGATAGATTTGTCTTAAGCAGCATATGAATGAAAAATGTACACAAAGATAAAGCTGTGCAAGTTGTGAAAGCAAAAAGGATATTTTATCAAATTCGAGAAATTACAGGTTCCTTGCTTTCATTGGACAACTGTTGTGTCAGTCAAAGCTTATTTCATGGAATGGAAACTATCGGACAAAATAAGTTCACCTAACATGGCCAAAACTGACTAGCAAAGGACATCATCCATTTCAAGAGTGGTGGAGATGGGAGGCAGAAGCAAATGGACATCTTCAGAAGAGGAATGATCGAAGAAGCAAACTGCTCATTGTGAGGACTTGTTCCTTCACCAAGTGCATCTCCTGAATGAAAACTCATCTAGCTGCAGAATTTAAAAAAAATGGCAAGAAAAAATAATTAGTCAATTGTATCTGACATCAATTGAGCAATACCAATTCAGTTGGTCAAAGTAATATTACCCATGAGAATGCATGGGATACACTGTTATATCAAATGATAGCTGAGGCTGTTCCCAGATTGTTAAAGGCCTCTCTCTTTGCTTCATTAGCCAAAAAATCAAATCATCTAAACGAGCTACCTGTGTAGGCATCTGATGTTTCACATATGTGAATTGATGTTACTTATTTGATGAGGTAAACACAGCATTAAAAAAATTCTGGGAGATAGTTCTGCTTTAAGATATTTTTCCTTCAATGGTTGAAACATAAATGAACCAAGTACTTGAAAGTCCAGGGCTTTGGAATGTGAGAAAGAAAAAAGAGGTTGAATCTGGTTTCTGCAATCCGTTTCTAAATCAGGCAAGAAAGTTTAGACCTGCAAAGAGAAGAGCAAGGTACAAATTCTAGAAGTCAAGAGATAACAGAGGATCTACTACCATATATCATGTTATCATGAGCAAACAACGTATTAACTGCATGAGCAATTACCAGTCACTGACAAAAGTCATTTTTCTGCAGACATTCAAAGAATTTCATGATTATCTCTTGCAATGGATTAGACAGATCAAAATTGCAAGAAGAGATTTGATACCTTGAGTCAATCATTCAAAAACAAGGAAAATGATATGTAAGTGTTTTCAGATGGTGAGTTTATTACCCATTCAATTGAGCCTTGTGTTGCAATGTATGATGAGCTGAATCAGTTGCTTGTTGATGTAAGAGGGTCATAGTCATATGCTTCACCCGCCTTAACAAATCTACCTCTCACACGTTTTCTAGTATCAGCTCTGGCTTTACGAGAAGCATATCTGATTTGTTTGCCAAAGCTACAAATCATAATCGTAAATGAGCAAAATCTGTTAGAAGTAGGTAATAATCGAAACCTTAAGAAATAAACATCATGATCTCCATGAGGAATCCATGATACTTGAGAGAAGTTTTCTGTGTGTTTAAAGAAAGTTAACAAATTTCCTTTATTTTAAATGGAAGGGAAAACCTCAAGAAAACGATCATTAACATATATTTAACTTCTTTTTTCTTTTAAGAAAGATCAACTTTAGCCTTTGTCATATAATTTCTGAAGCCATTCATCAAGCAGCATTGCAGGAGTTCTATAGATCATGCTCAATGTCCTTACATGCAGATAGCATATTCCATGTGTTCAGAGTTGAACAACATACGTTCGTGTTTTCTTTTTCTCATTGTATCTCATCTTAGCTTTGTCCCTTGCTTGTGGGCAATGAGCATCCAAATTTGATGTCCATGGTGATTCACCAGCCAGAAATGCTGGTGAAAGTCCACAATCTTGATAATCAGCTGCACTACTTTCACCAGTGACATTGGATAGTGAAAGTGATACACTCGCATGAACTTGCCCACCAGGAAATCCTAGTCCCATCTTTCTGCTGCAACTAGGGTTCACAAGCATGCAGCCGACACTACCACTCATAGCCTCGATCACATTAGCTGACCCAGCAGCACAAGAGGATGGAAAAGCATTGCAGTTGTGTTGCCTCAGTGACGAAGCCTATTGATTTTCATAAAAGTAATAGTCATACACATACAAGTTTTATATGTTAGCTCCAAAAACGAAATCAAAAGTTAAATTTCCTGTAATTTGATAATCAAAATATCAGAATGTAAGTTCAATAAGTCCTCAATGTATTAAGAAGAAAGGGCACACACATGGTACAGAATTGCAGAACGGGAGAAGAATATGCTACCCTATCAGTTATGCAATCTATCAAACACTTGATGTGAAATGCAATTATGAATGCTGAACACCGGGCAACTCTTTATAAAACCAGATATAATTCATGCTGATAATCAAGGCTACTGCTGCAGCAGAAAGATTTAATGTGCTGAGATAGTGAATGGGATGAGAATGTGAAAGAACCTCTAAAGCATTTTCTACGGGGCCATTAGATTCAGTAACTGATAAGTTTTTATCCATTAATCGGCTGTCCATTCCTGCATTGTCATATCGGCATGTAGAATGACCTTGTGAGGAACCGATCATCTCATCACTGTTCTCAAAGTTTACTGCAACATCATCCATGTTGATGCCCTGACAGAGATCACCACCTTCATTAAGCCCAAGATCCTTGAAATTGGAACAACCCTACAGCATGAGGAGCATATAGACCAAAAATCTTCAACACCCAACTAAAAACACAGGAGACATGAATCAAACAACCGACCTGAGATTGAGACTGGTTGATCAGTAGTGAGAAAATAAAAGAAATAACCTTTGATGGATTCGACTCATCTGGCAAGAAAGGTGTTTGGTCTTTACAGTATGATGAAGTGAACTTCCGATCAGGTGGCATTGAGGAGTATGCACCAGGCATTGAGGAAGATGCACCCACCCAGGGCTTTTGTTCATTCAACTTGTTACACCCCAACACAAGGGATCCTTCATTGTCTTTAGGCTCCAAGCACTGGCTCACACAATTCTCATCCACAGCCACTGAATTCATTGAACCCCATCCAGCCTTAAGACCGGTGGCACTGGGCAAATCAAGAACTGAAGACCAAAGCCTTGAGAAATCAGACAAAGAAGGACAACCCATATAGAACTGCAATGACTGGAGTCTATGTCCCGGGGCTGAGCAGCCATTGCCAATCCAGTCACAAGCTTGACATATACACAATTTCTCATCCATACACCGGTATATTCCAGGCTGCAAATTGCATTTATCACATAGCAGGGAACGCAGATGCCTGCGCGACAGAGCATTAGCAGAGTGAACAGAGTTGTCACAATGTAAGCAAAGTCTAGCAGCATCCGACTTGCAGTAAACTACTGCCCTCACCACGCCACAAAACTCACAGATAGGCTCCATATAATCTGTGGGGGGAATTCGGCTTTTTCTTCGCTCCTCAATCTGTCCTACACAAATTCAAAGCATATCCCACAAACAAATCAATCATAAACAATCAAAACCCAAGAAAAAATGAAATACCCAGATCAAAATTCTGCAAAAACTCGCTGCATAACTAATATTATCAACTACATGACAGATACAAATTGGTATAAGAACAGTGGAAAATTGCACGTACTATCTAAGACTGCTTAATTCCCGCCCACTGGTCACTCTAATCTGATCGATCAGGCAATCAGAAATGGATAATTCATAGGTCAAGGTTCAGAAACAAATTTTATTTACCGAAATTTATTTAAGGAATGAGACAAAACTTATTGGAATCAAGAATACGGAAAGTGAGAAAAAAAATCAAAAAAAAAAAAAGAAAGAAAAAAACAGAGGTAATCACGAGGGACTTCGCGTCATCTAGTATTTATTCAAGTATTGGTCTATGCCACGTGGCTAAAAAGTACATGTACGGATAGTTTCGTACAGGTCAGTCTTTTACTCGGTCATCATGTGGGCGATGGCAGTATTGTAAATGATGCGAAGATCTGGGTAGGTTTTGTTACAGGTCGGCTGCGCCCAGCGTAAGTGGATTCGCTTTTTCGGATCTTCGACTCCCACGTGGAGTTCTTCTGTGGGAATTTGTTGTTTTTCTGGTGGAGAACGCGGCTGATTTGGCATCACCGCATGATGAGTTGGCATCTTATCAACCACAAGATCCTCTGCTCTTACGGTATCCTGCGGTTACTTCGGGTAATAAAAACAATTAGAGTATAATTTATACTACGATATTTGTGGAAAAATTTAGGACCGTTATTATATGGTTTGTACCATATCACCATGCTGACTGTAACGATAAAATTTTCACACCTTTAAAAACTTTGAGAATTTGAGAAATTTTCACTATTTATTTGAGAATTTGAGGAAGACTCAAAATTTACTAATAGAACTTTTTTCAATATTTTTTGGGAATCAAACAAAGACTCGATAATTTAAAGAAGACTCCAATTCATATCCTTGAATTTAACGAAGACTCCAATTCATATCCTTGAATTCCCTTATACCAAGAGACCTCTGCAATCTCTTGGTGATATCTTCGTATCTTTACAAGTTTTAACAAAATGTTCAAACTCTTTGCACATTTTCACAAATTTAAATTTAGATTAATGGTACTTTTTTTTTTAAAGTAGGCATATAAATAAAATGGGCTTAGACTTAGGTGGTGTTTATTTTTTGGTTGAATAGAAAAAGCTAAATATTTTGGCTTTTTCTATTCAGTTAAAAGTACCTTATTGATACTAACCAACATAATTAAAGTGAACTTATTATCAATAAGTTTAGTTTAATGATATTGATTGATGTCAATGAGTTACTTTTAGCTTAATAGAAAAAACTAAAATATTTGGTTTTTTCTATTAAGCCAAAAAACAAACACAACCTTAGTGTAATAAAAAAAAGAAGTAAAATTGGATTTGATGCACATTAAATACTTGAAAAAAAAAATTGAACTAAATATAAGAATGATTTTTAAGTTATTCATATTTTTTTAAAAAAAAGTTCTAATTGTCATATTTATATCATTTTGTTAAAGAACTAACTATTAGGTATATTTTTTCGCTCAATTGATTGACCAAATACTAGCTATTAACATTTGTCAAATAGTTAAACAATTGCTCAACTGATTACTTAATTAATCCACTTGTTGTTTCATTACAAAAATAAGATATTTTGTTAATTTTTTTAAAATTGTTTCTAGAACACAATCACTTTGCATATGATTATTAAAAAAAAAAAAAAAAAGTCATTTTTTATCATATAATACATTACCAAAATATTCGAAAGGTTGTGGATTTTTTATGGGTATAAACAATGATGAAAATATCGGTAATTGTTGATATATTGGTATTTCAATTTTAGTGGATATTTTTTCACAAATATTAGTAGAGCAAAAATTATTTAAAATTCATATGAATGCTTAGGAAAACTCCAAAAAAATGATAAAATAAACAATAATACATATTTTTAAGTTATTTTGTAAGTGTAATTAACATAAATATGATAAAAAAAAAAAAACAAAAACATTGGTAGATAGGGATATATCGGTAGATTCGATATTTGAATTTTAAGAATAATAAATATAAATTTTGAAAATCTATAAATTTAGAATTGAATTAAGAAATATTTGATTTATTGAATAAAAACAATTTATACATAAATATAATATATATGACATTGTAATAGTTTTTGATATCAAAATGAAGATTAATGCGATTTTATCATATTTTTAGATAAAGGGAGCTCATCTTGTCGAAAACAATATTTATTTTAAATTTTTTAAAATACTTTTATTAAAACATATTTTATTATATTTTAAATAAAAAATTAAATTAATTTGTATAAAATATTTTATTTGAGATTTAATTTTTAAAATTTTATTAAAAATATGTGATTACAACTTTTTCTATTAATATTAATTTATTCAAATAATTAAAATTATTAATAATTTATTTTATTAAATTAATTTTAATTTATAAAATATTATCTATAAAAATGAAAATTTCAATGGTATTATTTAATCAAAATAAAGATGGATAATTAATAATTATTTATATAGATAGGGGAAAATTGTTCTCTTTTATTATTATTATTATTATTATTTTATTTTATTTATTATTATTATTATTATTTTTATCTCTACTAAATCTAAAAATCAAAAGCCACCCACTTCTCTCACTCGGGCATCAAGAAGCCCTTTTCTGAAGTTGCCCTCCAGACGAGAGAATCCTTAAAAAGGCCCTATTTTCCTCTTCCACTCTCAATCCTGGCAGGTACTAATCTAATCATGTTATTATTATTTGTTTTTTTTTGCAACCCCCGTTTGATTCCCAAGAAAATCCATCCCCCATTCGATTTCCGGGAAAATTCATCCTCGTTTGATTTCCAGAAAATCCATGCAAAACCCCAAGGAAAACAAAAAAAAATTGCATTTTTTTTTCTCCCTGTGTTTCCTGGATCTGTTCTAGGGGTCGCTTTGCTTTTGTGCCATTGAATTTAAATTTCACGAAACCCTAAATCCACGATTTTTGAGCCAGGCTGAAAAACACAACCTTGGCCTGCAAATCATGAGCAGATTACCAAATTACATCTTATGTTTTTTTTTTAAAAAAAAAAAATTGGACAGATTTTGTATCCTGTGCGCGGGCTGGACTGATGGGAAATATCGGGAAATTTCCCGAGAAATCGGTACAAAATCGGCGATACAAACCGAAATTTTCGCCGATAAATTGCAGCGACTGGATTTTTTTGAAGATTTCGCCGCTTTTTCGCCTGCAGCCGGTTTTTCGGCGATTTTTCGGCCATTTTAACCGAAATTTGGCTAAATTTCTCCCATCGACATTTCGCCCTCCTCTTTCGTATCGCCGGCCACCGAAACGAAATTTCGCCGAAAAAAATGGAAACTTTCATCCATGGGTATAAAGGCAAAGTTGAACCAAGGCTTGATATGTAAGCCATGGAAAGGGTGTTGGGCCGATTGGGCCCAATTAGTAGTGCAAGCCAAGCCATGGTTTTGGTCCAAAATAATAGTGGTCCGATTCACTAGGAACTAGACGGTTCGTCCGATCTGGTGGTTGGATCGCCAGTTTGAACGGTTCGGTCCCGATCCAAAGCAATAACGGCTCAATGATATGAACCGGATTGAAAGATGCAAATTTTAGAAAAAATGGCATTAGTTTTTCCTTAATATTAACACTATAAGATCTTTGTGACTATCATTTTTGGGTTCATGAAAGATATTCATATTTCTTTTATCCTAGACGTGAAGACTAATGTCAGTGCTAGGGAGTAAGTTTTAACGGATAACATTTGTTACGTAAATTTATATACTTTTATGTTAATAATGGATTCTTACTTTCGGTCTGTGATCTCATGGTTTTTACATCTGTAAAGTTTTTAAAAGAATTTGTGGATGTTTATGATGAAACATAACATTAGGATTGTAACTCAAAAAAGATTATTTATAAGATTAAGTGGGTGTGTAGAAAACTAATTTAATGACTTAAAGTGATTTAATAACTTAATTTAAATTATTAAGTAAATTAAGTATGTATGATAAAATAACTTAATGTTATGATTTAAAGAAAAAAATAATTTAAGTAATAAGTAAAAATAATTAATTTATTTTTAAGTCCGTATTTTATTTTATCTTTTTATCCTCATTTACCTTTATTATCTCTAAGATTTTTTTTGTTATTCCACAACTTCTATTGTTATTCGATTTTATTTACCCTAACTATAATTTATGAGAATAACTATGCCCATTTAATAATCGAGAATAAATTTTAAGTTAATTTTATCAAATAATATTAAGAATTAAGTAATAAGTTTTAAGTTAGTTTAAGTATAATTTAATTTAAAATCAATTTAAATTATTAAGAAATAAGTATTAAGTTTTATCAAATATCTTTTTATTATATATATATATATATATATATATATATATTTTTTTTTTTTTTTAATTTAGATATTTAAGTTTGAAGAAAATTGTTGTGAAATATAATATGAGCACTATAATAAAAAAAATATCATGGTCATATTACTGGTATGGAGTACTTATTATCAAAAAGTAAGTCGTGAGTTTGAATTTCTATCTTGATTTTCCCCTTTTATTAGGTACTTTTTTTTAAATAAAAAAAAGTTAAAATAAATATGGTGAAAATATGGTACTAGGGTTACATCCAAATAAGTTGGACACCACTAACTTCCACTTTGACTTTTAAAAATTAGGCTTCCATCCAAAAAAAAAGGAGGAAATATAAGAAACACATCATTTTAGTTTGACCCAAATAATTTAGGTCTAGAACCATTTTTGAAATTGGACTCCACCCAAATGTCCACTTATTCCTTTCATCTGTTTTCATTTTTGGTATGGTCAATGTGGCCACACTTTTCCAATACAACATCCATGGGCCATAATTATACATGGGATCTATTGCTTTTCTACTCTTTTTCATTGGTCTTTTTTTTTTCTAAAAAATTTATATTTTAAAATAAATTTTAAATAATAATAATATATATTTTTTCATTTTGCTTGTTTTTAAAAGTTGTATTAATTGGTATTTCATTTAATTAGATCATAAATAAAATTTAAATGAAAAATAAATGGAGGTGAATGGGACATAATGGTAAATACATTTATTTGTATATTTATAACATTTATTTAATTATTTATTTATTTTCTAGTTTTTAGATTTTTATAAACTTTAGTTTTTGGGTAGAAGGGCCCATTTCCTCTGATTTCTGAACCCAACCCAGTACAAAAGTTCAGAAAATGCCAGGAAAATTTATAAACACCTTTTAATTCACAAAATACCCTTCCCCTAACTCAATAAATACAAATTTGTCCTCCCCATATCCAACTTCAACGTGCCTCTCTCCTTAGCTCTCACGCCAAAACCCCTCACGACCGTGTTGGAGATCCAGCGAACCCGGACAAGGTTCGCATTCCCATGACAGATTTCGTAGACCCCATTAGCCAGTGCTCAAAACCCTTTAATTTCTTGGTAAGTTTCCTCTGATCTGATCTGGGTTTCGTAGATCCATTCATTTATCTCTCTCTTTCGATCACTTGTTTAATTTTTGGTATTTTTCTCTTTCAATTGTCTGTAATAGATTTCTTTCTGCATTCCTTTCACAATGCCACTGGGTTGTTTATCCTTTGTGTATACATTTGTGTTGTAGGACTTTTTTTTTTTTTGGTAGATCCCCTCTTTTTATGGAGTTGGTCATTGATGGGTGTTTTTGGTTTTGAGGATTTTGATGGGGTTTGAGATTTTGGGTCTTTAGTATTAATCTAGGGTCTAAAACAATATTATAGAGATTTCTTCAAGCAAAGGCGAAATCTTCATTATTTTTCACTGGAAAGGAGATGGTGTGATAATATTTCTTTAGGATTTATGTGGGAAATATGCGGTAGGATGCAATTAATGGTTGCAGTAAGTCTACCATGGGAGTTAAACTGTAAACGCAAATGAGTTTGCAAGTGAAGAATTGAGAATGTTTTAAGGAATAACAAGAGGGAGAGAAACCACAAGGTTGGCCATATAATGTTGTTTGATGATTTGGGCTCGAGTGAAAGTATCCTTCACGTGGGCATTTAATTTTGCTTGTTGACTTGTAAGAAAATTCTAATCATAGTGCCAAACTGAATAAACCTTTAAGGATACAAATTGGGTTTGGCTGTGCAAATCTCTCCTGGTGATATACTCAACATGGCCTGTAGAGACAAATTTGAAACAGCCCTTCTTGGTTGCTGCCTGGGTTGGTGTAGAATGGGAATGGTTGACCTGGATTTGTTGGGTCATCTTATTAGTGTTTTTGTGCATTTAGTTGAGAAAATGAGAACCAATTGAAGGTTAGTTTGATCATTGGTTGATGTCTCAGGCAATCCAATCTATGTCAACAAACCAGGTCATCCATGGAACTGTTCAGGGCTGGTTGATGGATTGAATTAGACTGTGTGGTCCAGCAAGATAAAAAGTTACGAAGAAAATTTGTGATAGCATCTCTGATAAAGAGAATATTTATGCAGTATCAAAACATTATAAACTGCAAAGATGATGTAATATAAGTAATCTTGATAAAAGGAATACACTACTTTGCTAATACAATTAAGTAGAATAAAGGATCTAAACAATGTATCTTGCTCCATTTTGTTTTTCAATATCAAGGCAAATACAGTTGCTCTGAGGTACCTTTTTATATTCTCTGTAATTTCTCTTGTTGCAGGTTATAAGTATTGGCTTAATTGGCTAATTGATTTAAACCTTTTTCTACCTGCCATCTTCATCTATGTTTGGAGCTGTTGCAAATGTTCCTACCAATAGTCCTCACCTACGGAAGTCTGGAAGCCGACCTGTTTTCTCTGATCCTGGTACAAGATGATTCTTAGCTTTCAAGCTATTAATATTTAGTTATTACATTTTTCCTTTGTTGTTGATTATATTTTCACCTTATATTATGGCTATTGTTTAGGTTCAGGTGAGCTAGGGAGTGGTGCTGAAGAAGGTTTCTTGCATTCAGTAGAGGTAGATGAAATGAAGGGTGCAAGTGCACCATTAAGTACTGCTGCAATAATGCCATCCCCTATTTTCTTATGGAGATTTAAGGTTTCATTTCTAATCTTTATAAGTTATTCTTCAACTTATTATATATAGTTTTGTTCATTGGATACTTATCAACTGGTAGTACTAAATCAAATGAGTCAATCTTATGGATCAAACATATTTTTTTAATTATTTTTGTGCTGATACTTGGCACTGGATGCATGTGTTGACAAATTTTGATAGAATATAAATCAATGTTCCTTTATGACCTTGTTAGGAAAATGTGCTACGATTATGTTGGTTTTTACTTTTTGCACTGTCAAATTTGTCCCTCCTTTTCTTTAATAGGCTACATTTTGGTGGAAAGTATGAAACAACAATAGCTCATATTATTAGCCTTTAAAGCTTGTACTAATTTTCCGTTCTTCCCTTGTAGTCTTTCGTGTTGAGGTATCCTATATGAGGACATTTATTTATATATCATCCTATAACAAACGTTTTAAAAACTGGATCAGACCGACCGGTCCAATCGTCGATCAACGACCAAACTGGTCTAGTCCACTCAAAAAATTGTTTGGCCATCGAACCGTGTGAACCGGACAAACTGACGGTTGAACCGGTGAACTGCCCGAACCGGGCGGTTCTTAACAAATCAAACAGGGTTTTTTTTTTTTTTTTAAGCCAAAGAAATGTTTTGATACATTTTGTACCAAAATGACAACTTTTCCTAAGGGAACCAAATCACTCCATGTGGAGCCCATCCAACCTATTTGTCATCAAAGCCAATAAGCTTTTGGTCTTGCAAGTTAATGATTCTTGCATGTTTTTTATACCCCACAATCCTTACACATTTTTGATCCATTTCCGATGTGGAATTAGTTAGTGAGAAGAAAAAAATTTTGCACGTTGGAGAGCTTGAGTTTGGGACCTTCAAGTGTAAAAATTGAAGCTTAACCATTAAGTTATGAAGTTTTTTCATTGTATTATATTTGCAAATCAAAATATATAACATAATTAATATTTTTTTTCAAAATTTTATTGTATAAAACCCTTTCACATTTATTTTTATAATAATTATATAATGTAATTATAAAATAATAAAAAATTAATTAATATAATAATTTCAAAATAATGAAATACAAAAGACATGCAAATAAAATTAAATATTATAATTTTTTTTCATTTTAAATATATCTTTATATTTAAATATTATATATGTTCTATTTAATAAAATTTAAAATATTAATATATTTATATTTCTCTTCATCGTTTTATTTGATATGTCAAATATAAAAATGAATTATTATTAAATTTTTTAATTATATATAATTTTAATTTCTTATAATTATTTAAAATTTTATATAATATATAAATTATTATTTATGACATCACTTGTTCGACCACGGTCCGGCCACCGGTTCGACCACCTATTCGACTGCGGTCTGATTAGTGAACTATGAACTAGTAAATTTTCCGGTTCAATCATTGGTCCAGTTTTGAAAACATTACCTATAACTATCTCTCAATTTTAATTTTGGGAATTGACATCCAATAGGGGGCACTAAATATTACATTATGCCAATTGCTAAATATTTCTAGCCCACTAAAATATGATATAAGAGACAACATCCATAACATTGTTAGAGATCTCAGGTTGTGTTTTCCCTTTGCCTATGCGTGGGAGCCGAGCAGTCCTTCATAGAGGGGTATCGATTGTGGACCTGAATTTTGATGTGCAGACCCCCCCAATTCATTTGGAACTTGAGGTTGTTTTTTGATGTAAGAATTAATTGTGATGTCGACTACGCGAAAGACAGGTTTTAATCATAAATGGAGAAAGTGGACATAAATGTGCAAAATGTTAGTCCTAGTAAATGTTACCCCCCACAATTTTTCCCAAAGTTTTAGAAGGTTGTGATAGGGTGATCCTCTTTTCCTTGTGCTAATTATGGAAGCCCTCAATTGCCTCATCATGAAAGTAGAGCAAAGAGGATTTAAGGTAGAGGGTAGAGGGGGGAGCAAGGATGAATATCTCCTATTTATTGTTTGCAAATGACATTTGTGAAGATAGTGTGGATAAGTTTAAGTACTGTATATGAGTTGTTTGTATTGAGCTTGTTTTAAGGTTGAAAGTAAACCAACAGAAAAGTGAGATGGCTCTTGTGGGGGAGGAGGTGGGAGAAGACAGATTGGCTTGTCTATTTGGATGCAAGCTTGGAAGCTTCATTGCCTCGTATCTTTGTTTGGCCTTTGCCAGCAATTCATATTCCTGAGTTGTGTGGGAATTAGTGGTTAAGGGATTAAAAAAAAGACTGGTGTCTCAGAATAAGCAATATCTCCCAAAAGGGAATGATTAACTCTTTTAAACATTACCTTATCAAGCATTCCAATTAAATCCGTGTCCCTTTTTCAATTCTAGGAGATTGAGAATTGAATTGGAAAAAAATTCAAAGAGATTATTTGTGGGGTAGCCACCTAGAAGGAAAATTCATCTTGTGAGTTGGAGGATCGTTGGCAAGGGTAAGAAGTATGGTGGCTTGGCAATTAGCAGGTTGAAGGTTTTAATCAGGCCTTACTAAGCAAATAGTTGTGAAAGTTTGCCTATGAATGTGATAATATGTGTAGGAGGATCATCGAAGCCAAATATGGGATAAATATGTGAAATAGTCTTTTGGGGTAACTTTGTGACCATTAGAAGATGATAATATGATTGCAATATCAAGACAACTATTCACACTAAAAATGGTATGAGTACTAGATTCAGGTTTTTCCCTTTTAGGTTTAGGGAAAAGGAGTGGGAAAAATGTTGGGGAGTATTCGAGATGTGTTGATGTTAATTAGAATACTCTCTTGGAATGTCAGTCGAATAAATGATAAGGATAAGAGGAAGGTAGTGAAGGCCTTTCTAAGATTGCAAAGGGCAGACCTAGTTTGTTTGCAAGAGACAAAATGCAAGCTTATGTCGGATTTGGTAGTGAGAAGCTTGGGATCAGGAAGATTGTGAAATGGGGTAGTGTGAACTCTAGAGGGCAGACAGGGGGTATTTTAGTATTCTAGGATTGTAGAGCATTGGAACTTCTGGAGAGGGAAAGAGGGGAGTATTCTATCTCGTGTCGGTTCAAAAATTGTGATAACAATTTCATTTGGGTGTTTTCTGGTGTTTATGAGCCTATCAGTAAGTTTGAGAGAGAAGCCTTATGGTCTGAACTTGGGGATATTAGGGGATTGTGGAATGATCCTTGGTGCGTTGGTGGTGATTTTAATGTGGCTAGCTTGTCCAACAAAAGGAAAAACTGTCTGAGAATGTCTACGACAATGAGACATTTTTCAGAGGTAATTAACGAGTTGTAGTTAAGGAATTTGCCTTTAACCGGGGGCTCCTCTACTTGGTGTGGTGGTTTAAATAACAAGTCAAGTTCTAGACTTAGTCGCTTTTTAGTCTTAGAAGATTGGGAGAGTCACTTTTGCGGCCTTTCTCAGAGTTTGTTGCATAAATTCACTTCTGATCATGCTCTTAAAATGCTAGATGGAGGAGGGATTAGAGGCAAAAAAACCCTTTTTCACTTCAAAAATATGTGGTTGAAAGTGGAGGGGTTCAAAGACTTGGTTAACAATTTGTGGACAAGCTGTAATTTCAGGGGATCTTGCAGTTGCATTCTTGCTAGTAAATTAAAGGCTCTAAAGCGGGATTTGGAAGTTTGGAATAGAGAGGTGATAGGGAATGTCTCCTTGATTAAAAATATCGCTCTCAGTCGAATTGGTTTCTGGGACACCAAAGAAAGAGACAGTGGTTGGTCTCTCGTTAGAGGATTTTGAGGCTAGAAGATGCGCGGTGGAGGACTTGAGCAAGTCAGCAGACATGGAAGAGATCTCTTAGGGGCAAAAGTCAAGGGAATTGTGGTTGAAAGAAGGTGATAAAAACTCAAAGTTCCTAAAGCCCAGAGAAGAAGGAATTTTTTATCTTCTATTACAATGGATGGTAGGAAGTTGATTAAGGAGACTGAGATAAAGGAGGAGGTGGTTAATGCGTTCCAAGATATTTTGTTAGAGACAGGGGATTGGGGACTAAGCATTTCTAGATTGTCATTCTTCTCTTTGGATAGTGTTGATGCGGGGCTCCTCGAGAAGGCTTTTTTTGAGGAAGAGATCCAGATTGCACTCTCTAGTTTGAGTGGGGATAAAGCCCTTGGACCGGATGGGTTCACTTTGGCTCTTTGGGAATTTTGTTGGGACATAGTTAAATATGAAGTCATGGGCTTTGTTGTTGAATTTCATGATTTGGGCCGTTTCAAGAAGTTTAAATTTCACCTTTATTGTTCTCATACCTAAGAAATGGGGAACAAATGATTTGAAGGATTTTGTTCTATAAGCTTGGTGGGGAGCCTTTACAAGCTTTTAGTTAAAGTTTTGGAAAATATATTGAAAAGAATGGTGGGGAAAGTGATTCCGAATTCCCAACACGCCTTTGATGAATGTAAGCAAATTTTAGATGTTGTCCTTATAGCAAATGAGGCCTTAAACGCAAGATTAAAAAGTGCAAAGGGTGGTATTATTTGCAAGATGAATAATGAAAAGGCGTATGATCATGTAAATTGAGGTTTCTTATTAGCAATCATGGAAAAGATGAGGTTTGGGGCTAAGTGGGTTAGTTGGATGAGGTGGTGTATTTCTTTAGCTTGTTTCTCAATCTTGTTTAATGGTTCCCCATTAAGCTTTTTCCAAAGTTCTAGAGGCCTAAGATAGGGAGATCCTCTTTCTCCTTTCCTTTTCATTTTGGAAATGGAGGCGTTGTCTTCCATATTGAAGAGGGCTTTACAAGGAGGCTATCTTGAGGGTTTCATGGCTAGTAAGAGATAAGGCAAGGGTGTGACAATGTCTCATGTTTTATTTGTTGATGATACCTTAGTTTTTTGTGACGCAAGTAAGGAGCATGTGGAGGTCTTGAGTTGGGCTTTCATGTGGTTTGAAGTGGTGTCCAGCTTAAAAATCAATCTTCACAAAAGCAAGTTGATTCCAATGGGGGTGGTCCTTAATTTTGAGAACTTGGCTAGGGTGCTGGGTTGTAAAGTGGGCTTTCTTCCCTCTTGTTATTTGGCTCTTCCTTTGGGAGCTGCTTTTAAATCCCCACATGTTTGGGATGTAGTGGAAGAGAGATTTCGGAAATGGCTCACTTTGTGGAAGAGAAAGTACTTGTCCAAAGGAGGGAGGTTGACTTTGGTAAAGAGCACTCTCTAGCCTCCCAATCTACTTTATGTCGTTTTCATTCCTTGCAAGGTGAGCTTAATGTTGGAGAAGATTCAGAGAGATTTCCTTTGGAGGGGATGAGTTTCCTAAAGTAGGTTGCATTTAGTGAATTGGTCTATTGTCTACATGGAGAAAAAGTATGGGAGCTTAGGTATCAGAAATCTATCTATGGTGAATGAGGCTCTTCTTGGAAAATGGTGTTGGAGATTTGCTTATGAGAACGAGCCCTTTATGAAAACAAGTGTTTGTAGGGAAATATGGAGAGGAAGAGGAAGGTTGATGTTCTGGTGCTTCAAGGGAAGGCTACGGAGTGGGGCTTTGGAAGGCAATTAGGAATGAGTGGATGGAGTTTAGCAAAAGGGTGGTTTTTAAGGTGGGGAATGGTAGAAGAGTGCGGTTTTGGAAGGATAGGTGGCGTGGAGAGGATTCCTTAGAAGAGGCTTTTCCAAGCTTGTACTCTCTTGTCTCCTCCAGAGATTCTTGGGTAGCTCTTGGGTAGCTCAATTGTGGGATCGATCTGGGGAAGTGGGTACCTGGAACCTTGTATTCACAAGACTTAACAATGATTGGGAAATGAAAGAGGTGGAAGTTTTTTTCAAAAGGTTATATGGACAAGTGCTTAGAAGGGATAATGAGGATGTCATGTCTTGATGGGTTTCGAAGAAAGGCCTATTTACAAATAAATCCTTTTACCCATCCCTAGTTTCTTGCAATGGTAGAGAGTTCCCTTTAAGCATAGTTTGGAACCCTTGGGTTCCGAAGAGGGTCAACTTTTTTGCTTGGGAATCTATTTGGGGGAGAATTCTAACTATGGATCAACTAAAAAAAGGAGGGGTTGGATTTTACCAAGAATGTGCTTTTTGTGTAAAGTGGAAGAATAATCAACAAATCTTGTGCTTATTCACTGTCCCAAGGCAGCTATGATTTGACACCTTATTTTTGTTCTTTTTGGTGTTTAGTGGATTATGCCCAATTCTATCAAGGAAATCATACTTAGTTGGAATGGCTCCTTTGTTGGAAAGAAAAGAAAAAAGGCGTGGAATGTAACCCCTTTATGTTTATTTTAGACCTTATGGAAGGAGAGAAACAAAAGAGTCTTTGAAAATATTGAACTAGTATATCAAACTATTTTATGGTATTTTTTGTACATGTTTTTGGATTGGGTTAGGGTGCGTGTAGGTTGTAGATCGTTGTCCATTTTTTATTTCATTGATTGGTTGGGATGTAAGTAAAGGGGTGATTTTTTTCTCTTACTTTTCTTTTTGGCCTTGTTGCCTTGTATACATTGTGTATACTTTTAAGTGTACTTTAGGCTTTCTTAATACAATTGTTTTTACTTATATAAAAAAATGTTGGATTTTTTCAATAGCCTTGATTTTGGATAAATAGGTTTTTTTGTTGATTGTATTGCAAAGTTGCTTCTTGCCCTTTTTTTGGTTGCCTTTTGTTTGCTACTTGCGTACATTGGGTGCACCCCTTTTTCTAGGGATTGTTTAATATATTGTCTATTTGCTTTTCAAAAAAGAACAAAAAAAAAAAAAAAAGGAATAAATCTCCTTGGATAGCAGAGGTTTTTAGTGTTTAGATCAGGTTGGTATTTTGTTGGAAGGATTCCTCATCCCTTGCATGAACTCTTTCTACGTAATTAATACATTGCTTGTTTCTAGTAAAAAAAAAGTTCTTGGTCATTTTGGTCTTCCTTTCTTCTCACCCTCCCTTTTGGATTGATTTACTCCTCTATGAGTTTTGTTTTCACACCCACCTATCAAAAAAAAAATGTTTTCACACCCTATTTAAATGAAATAGTTCACATGTTTTATGTAAGTGCAATTTCTCATATTTGATTTAGATGATTCCATATCTAATAATCTGAGACACAAATGATCATCTAAGCAACTTTTAAATTTATTTATTAGAAACAAAAGATATAATAATTATGAAAAAAGTACAAAAGAAGAATGAGAGATCCTCCCTATAAAATATATAACACTGATTAAAATAAGACTAAACACGTCCACTATACAAGAACTATACACAAAGGCATAGACCGCTTAAGGATACACAGATTTCCTCAAAACTGGACTCTATTCCTCTCATTGTTAGCCAGCCCCTTTGAATTACAAACCGAAAACCAATTAATTTGAATAACATTGAGTGGAACACCTCTAAAGATGACGGTACAACAGGCTCACAAAGAGGAATTGAAGTGAAGTAGATTCCATAACATCTCTTTCGTTCTCCACTTTTCCTCTAAGATTTTAACATTTCTCTCTTGCCACACAATCCAAAGCATAGTGAGGCAAGCGATTTGCCAAAGGGTCTTGCCTTTGATGGAACTCTCCAAACCTCTAAATGCAATAATTATCATCTCACCTATACTCTTGGGTGGAACCCAGTCTATCTTGGATAGACTACAAAGCTTGTACCAAAGCCCCAATGTTGATGGCCAATGTAGAAAGAGATGTTCGATCAATTCCTCACTTCCCATGCAAAAGCTTGGGCTATGTTTCTATGCTGAACTTTTTTTTCTGTTGATCATAGGATGCTAGTATCAAGTTGTTGAGCTGTCATATCCTATAGTTGCATCAGATTTCTATTTGCATATTCTTTCCCAAGCATTGTATGTATTGACTTCGAGGCCCTAATCTGTATTGATGTCCAGGTACTGTTGTTTTTCATCTGGGGTTTCAGTTGTTGCAAGGTCAGTTCTAATTCTCTTAGTTGCACCGCTGTTAGGACGTATCGGTAGATGACAATTGATAATATACTGTTGTTTTTGGAACTTTGCCAGTATATTTTCTTATTTAGTTATGTATGTCTGGAAATTGCAGATTGGATGGGATTCTGTTATGAGAATGAGTGTGGACTTACGGGATCTGTTTCTATATGAAGCATTTTTGTACTATAATCCTCTCCTTCTTGTGGTTAGTTTAAGCTTCTTTTTTTTTTCTTCTGGACAAGCAGTTAAATTTTTTTCTTGAATAAAAATTTTGTTTCTTGTTACCTTTTATTTAACATATTTTCTTTTGGTTTTGATATTGTAGACCATGATGGTTTGGCTTTGGGGAGTTAATTTATGGATTTTTGCCCAATCTAGTGTCAATTATGCAAAAATTTTTGATCTTGATCAAAGTCATCTTACTCAGAGAGAAATATGGAAGGTAGTGACATTTCTAATGAATTGACTCAGTAGTTACGCATTCATTAACATGCTAGTTTTTAGACTATTTATTGATACTTTTGCAAGTATATTGTTCTTGCTTACAAAGTCTTTGTATCTTTTGGTAATGACAAGACACTTGATATCCCTAGTTTTATTGGATAATGATGTTTGAGCAGAAAATTGTTTAATATTTTTAAGAGCAGACAAAGATGTTGTGAGAAATAATAAGGGAGAAGATTTCTTATTCAACAAATTATTAGAATTCATTGGAATTGCTGTCATCCATGACTATCGATTTCTAGTGGATGGTGGCATGAAATTCTGATTGATTGGTGCTGTGGCTTGGAAGCAGCCTCTGTTTTCTATATTATATGGTGTAATTTGGAAGGAGTGGAAGAATTTCAAGGTTTATGAACTTCTTTTCTCCACTTTGAAGGACTACTTGTTGTACCATTTAATCCTATTGCCATTGGATTTTTTCGTTTGGGGGGTGAAGGGGGAAGGGGGAGTAGTGGTTTGCAGCACCAGCTGGAAGAGGAATGGCTTGCTTTGTGTTGTAGTTTGATCATATTTGGGTGGGTGGGGCTGGCAGCATGCTAGTTTTCCATCATAGCATGAATTTCTGTTTTCTTCTTCCCCTCTCAAAGATCAGTTTAGTTCTAGGGAATCTATTTTCAATTTCTTTTAAATGACGAGTTCAATTTTTTTCTTTGAAATATTCATATGTACCGATGCTCAAAAAGTAACTTCTTGTTCTCATCTTCTTGTTTGCAGTGTGCCACATGGATGACGATTATTGTTCCAACTAGTATGACTGCATATCTTTATCTTTATTCTCATGGAGAAGTATCATTGGCTGCATCCCAACCAGTGTAATAGATGCCTCCTCTCTCATGCTTATATTTACTTGATTATTACTTGTCTGAATCTAGCCTTAAGTTCCTTCACTTGAACTCCTGATTTGCAATTTTTTTAAATATTTTCCATTGGGTTGGGTACAGTTTATTTTTGTTCTAAGCCAGTTTTGTTGACTGATCATCCACAATAAAAAATCTTAAATCTTGAATAGCAGTTGGAGTTTAGTAATAACCCAAATTACTACTCCCCTAGTATGTGGAGTTATTAGTTGTGTTTTGTCTTCTTGTTTCTTTCTTTGAAAAAAGGACTACAAATTGTACCACTTCCAAATTTTCTTTATCAGTTAAAAGTTCTTGCTGTTGTATAATAGTGTAAATAACTGAATGAAACAGCTCTAATAAAGGTTTATGTGTGTAATATCGCTTCTATAGATGAAATTTGATTATTATAATTTTATTTCCTAATATCATCTGATTTGGTTTCTTTTATATTGGTTGCTGCCCTTCTTTATATCAGATTATACTACATAGTTAATGAATAGTGTGTGATTTCATACACATTATTGCAATACTTCATTTGTCTACTGAGGAATATGCGTGCTGTAGTGTCATCCTCTAGTTGTTGTGATCCCTTTGCTGGTATTTCTAAATCGTACTAATGCTTTCATGTCATCTACCTCAGGTCCTCTTGTACACTGCCATAGCCCTGGTTCTGATATTCCCTTTCGATATTTTCTATTTGTCATCTCGCTACTTCTTGTTGAAGACTCTTTGGCGGATAGTTCTGCCTTTACAGGTTAGTTCATTTTTTAAACTGACTTTCATGTGATTTAATTATTTTGATATGATAACTACTATTTCATTCATGTGCATTTTGGTAATAATTTGAAAATTTTTAAAGTAAAGGATTAAATAACAAGTTTCTTATTGGTTAAATGGGCTACCTAAATTGTCTTGCCAGGCCCTACAAAATTCAACAAGAAATAATTGCAAATTTGAGAATGATTTATATGGTGCATTTTAACATAGTTTGTTGTTGTTATTATTTATTTATTTATTTATTTTTGGTGAATGCAGGCAATAACATTTTCTGATTTTTTCTTAGCTGATATTTTGACATCCATGGCAAAGGTATGCAACCTGTTTGCTCATTTAGGCACTATCTAGGTCAGTTCTTTATTTAGGTCAATTCATGTCTTATTTATGTAAGTTCTTTCAGACATTATAAAGAATTAAAGTTTCATCATATCATGACGTTCAGATTTATGTTTGAATTTGTGTTTTTCTAATGACCAATTGATGGTTCAAGCTTCCTCCCATGGTGCATCCCTACAGGAGATAGTAGGACTTCAAATCAAATTATTGTAATTGATATAAATTTTTATGGCATAGGAATTGAATGCATTAATGCTGCATCACTAGTTTGGCAATAATGACTTGAATTAAAAGTTTTGAAAAAGGAGATTTAATTTTAATTGGGGTGAACTAAAGGGGGGCTAGATTGTTGCAAAAAGAAAAATCATCTTCTGTTTAATAAAATGGTCCAATGTTGCCTGTCTGGTTGCCCAGTTGGTTGGGGGCGAATGTCAGGATATGTGGTAGAAGCGCATGGTCTTGGGTTTGATTCCTACTATTGGTTGAATGCCTTAGATTACCCGGTGCTGGTTGTGGTGGACGTTGTCAGCACCTTAAAGTTTGATTCCCCATGGAGAGTCCATAGGGCTTGGCCATGGAAGGTTCCTTGGTTATCAAAAAAAAAAAAAGTCCAATATTCTAAAACTGAGTGTATCTTTCATATCCACCATATTACTAAATTTTTGTGGAAATTATTAACTTCCTGAATATCTTTTATCTAGATCAATGTTAAATACCATATGCAAATTAGGGATCAGAACTAATATGTGTGATCTATAATATTCACTTGCTGGTGTACTTTCCTTGAGTATTGTTATTGTTAATTTTATGCAGGTATTTTCAGATTTGGAACGATCCGTCTGTCGAATGTTGCATAGACAGGTTAGTGTTATGTTTATGCTTCTAGCTTTTCTTCTCCCTCCCCTCCCCCTAGCTGTTTCTTTTGCGTTTTATTAGTTATCTCTAATTATCCCTAGCATTATGGTTTTTAACTGTCTCTTCTTTTTTGGGCCTGGTCAAACCTATAGAACTCTTTGTTTTGAACCAGTTTTTCTTGAGTTTGATTGTTGCACTCTTCAAATTCCTTCTTTTAATTTTTATTCTCCTTATTTTCTAATGTGCAAAAAATCATTAACATGGTGAAATCCCTTTTTAGGTAGCTCCATCCCAAGTCACTGGCCTCTTTTACTACGTTGTTAATGAACTCAAAGGCAGATTTTCTCTTTATGTGTGGGGATGGTAGAAGTATTTATGCATGTGGGTTGGCTTGAATGTTGATGCTTTGCTTCTATTTTGAAAGTGATTTTCCTTAAACACATGCAGGTTGCCACCATTGCATGGTTTGAAGCTGATTCTGTTTGTGGCAGTCATTCTGTTGCAATCCCATTAGTTCTTGTTTTGCCTTACCTTTTCCGGTTTTTCCAATGTCTTCGACAATACAAGGACACAGGGGAAAAAACAACCCTTCTGAATGGTAAGATCTTGCTCAACTCTTTCATTTTATTGTTTGGATTATATATTGCTGTTGCCTCAATATCTTCATGTCATAATAACTTTACTTGCTTATGGTTTCAGCTTTAAAATATTCGACCGCAGTACCAGTCATTTTTCTTTCGGCCCTTAAATATCATGTATTCCCTGATAGGTGGACAAGCATTTATCGGCCTCTGTGGCTTCTTTCAAGTGTTCTGAATTCCTTGTATTCGTTCTACTGGGATGTGACACGAGATTGGGACTTGAGGTATGCATGAATGTTGTCGTACCTGTCCACTGTCATTCAAATGTTGAAATTTCCCATTTCTACACTTTTCACTGGTAATTTTGAGGCAGCTTCTCCGCAAGCCCTACACATTCAACGCTAAAGCTTAATCTATTATTATTTTACCATTTGTGTCTAAACCTTTCTTCTTTACTCAACAGTGCCTTCACTCGGATTTTCAAGTTCTCCAAAGCAAGTCTCTTGTCAAACCTACTATATGGAAGGAGATGGGTAAGCAATGTCTATTGTATTTTAGCATTTTGTCCAGAGAAGTTTTCCATGACCAATAATTGACCTCTCTGGTTGAAACATTAAACCAAAACCCCTTGCCCTGTTGGTTCAACTCCTGAACTAAGCAACCATACCTGCTACTCCAAAATGGCATGATCCATGAACCCAACGACCCAGTCAACTGAAGGTTAACACTTCTCCAGTCCCACCTTATGCTAATGTAACCAAATTGGCTTAAGCTCAGTTTTTATGACGTCGGTAATGAACATGAAGAAAATAACTGCAGATTATATGTGGATTTGCAGGTATATTTTTGGGTGATAGGAAGCAATCTGGTCCTGCGATGCACATGGACATACAAGCTGTCTGCCCATCTTCGGCACAACTACCTAACTGTCTTCACAATCACTGCCTTGGAGATATTTCGACGCTTCCAATGGGTTTTCTTCCGAGTAGAGAACGAGTGGAACAAGATGAACTCCAAGTCGAACATTCAGCTGTCCATGAGCGACACGAGTGAGGAAGACAAATTACTTGGCTCTAATGAGCGCAATGTATAGACCCCTATAGAAGTACTCTTCATGTTTTGGTAGCAGCAGCAGCAGCTGCCTGCAGCATTATTTTGAGGTCCTTCATATCACTATCCTCCATCCATTTATTGGCCAAATGGGGGCTAGCCATCACGTTTTCGCTTCTCCATTTCTTACGATTCTTTTACAAATTTTCTTTGTTAAATGTTACATGAAGTTGCAGGTTGACTGGCGATTACAACATCTATACAAAACCCACATATTTTTTCTTGTTTCGATTTTGGTTTGTTAAATCATCCAACCATTTCACTCACTTGATTTATCTCCCATTGCAAGCCCTCATATACCCATTTGGCTTCACCACTAGTCCTTCCACTCGGGTCTCCGCTCAAGTGGAGTATACCGATGTAGCCCTTGAAAATCAAGGACTAAGGCCTGAGTTTCTAAGATCTTTTAACAAAACTGTTGAAGGGTTTAGGGTTGGTGTTTACACATTTAGCCATTAAAATTTTTGGATGGTATATTTCTAGAGGGTCATGCTACAGTATTGAATTGATACTTATTGAAAAACACTGCATGCATATGATTTGGCCATAATTTGTTGCGTTTCTCTGTTTTATTTGTTTGTACCTTTGAAAGGGTCGAAATTTAAACTAGTCCAAAAGGTACAACCCCACAAGCACACGACCTCAGTATAGCCTCGAGTAAATGGGTAACTTGGAAATCCGATTTGACGAAGGTACCTACTCTTTTCAACTGTAAATCATCTTATACTAAAAACTCGAAGAAGATGAATCTTCAACCTTGATTCTATATATTTGTAGTCTTATCCTTTGCAACCTTATCAAGTTCCATGGCTTCGAATTGGGATAATTGTGTTTTGGGTTCAAATGGGCCCAAAAATTAAGGTTTTATTCATATAATTTACATAATTGAATATAAGATATCAAAAGACCAAAATACCCATTGACCTTTCAATAAGCTTTTTTGGTATTTATTATACCACTATTCATGCAACCATAATAATTCTATTTTAACCATTTAGATTTTTCCATTGTTTTTAAAATTTTCTTTTTATAAATAATAGAAAATCAACATTATTTTCTATTTTAAATTATAAGTAAAGAAAAATTACATTCAAAAACTATTTTAAAAAATACTTTCTAAAAAAATGGTAATATGATTTATATTTTTTTATATTTTCTTTTTGAAAAAATATTTAATTAAAAAATGAAAACTATTTTTAAAAATAAAAATTGAAAACCTTGTTTAATACTATTTTTTATATGAAAATAATAAAAAGAATTAAATTTCATTCATTGATTATCCATTAAATTTTATATGAAAAATTTTTATCGATAAGAGTAAAAAGATTCAATATCTTTAAAAAAGAAAAATAAAAAGAAAAAGTTAAAAATGAGTAATATTTAATTGGGAATAGAAAATGACAAAAAATTTAAAAAAAAAATTGAAATTTACACTCACTATGTGCCTATGTAGGGGTTAAGGGTATTTTAGGAATTAATGAAGGATAATATCCTTCAACTTAATTTTTACATTTTATTTGGGTCTTGGGCTTAAATGTGCGTGATATATCGATCTTTGGTCAATTTTTGGGCCCAATATTTTCTCAAGCTAAACGAATCCTTAAATGGAAAACTCACCTGCGATTAATCCAAAGGAAGAGGAAGCTTCACTTTGGTTTCCAGAAACCTTACAAATATTCCACCTTTGATGAAGAAATATGAAGATATGACTCAACTTTGGCTTCGTTGAAGGTTTTCGGAAGATGGCTATTGGGTTTGGGTGGTCAACTCGTGAAGAGAGACATAGGATTAGGCCAAAATGGGACGAAATGAGAGGAAGTGATAAAGAGTTATGAAAATGCAGATCAAACGAGCCATGAAAATGCAGATCGGGTTAGGGCAAAATGAGAGGAAGTGACAAAGAGTTTCCCTAAATTTCAAAGTTTATAGGGTTAGGTGTGGGTTACAAATTTGATAACTTTAAGTTTTAGATTTTCCTGTTTATTAAATGCACAACTTCCGGGTGACATGGACACGAGTGATGGTTGCTAACAAGGAGACATAAAGGGTAATTTCGAAAATGCAAATATAAACCGTATATAGTGCATGAAACACATAATATTTTTCTCATTACCATACAAATCTCATATTTAAGTTATATGGGTTTCCAAAACCATATATTTCCCATCTAACATAGTGTTAACACAACTCTCCCTTCTTTTAATCATATTTCTAAAATTTCTCCAAAATTTCATCAAATGGGTGTTAGTTACAAGGTTGATGCTAGTGTAATCGAGCACTTAGAAATTGCCATGCCCCACCCAACTCCAATCCAACGGCTCAAATTGACTTAAACCCCACTCAAAATGACTGCCAGATCTTTAAAAAGTACCGAACATTCCATCCCAAGCATGACCTTTTGCAGCTTTTCTCCACAATGCCAACAGGTACAACTAACCCTTCAATATGGCTCAACTTTGGATTCGTTGAAGGTTTTCGGAAGATGACTATCGGGTTTGGGTGGTCAACTCGTGAAGAAAGACACTAGGGTTAGACCAAAATGAGACGAAATGAGAGGAAGAGACAGAGAGTTATGAAAATGCAGATCAAACGAGCCATGAAAATGCAGATCGGGTTAGGGCAAAATGAAAGGAAGTGATAGAGAGTTTCCCCAAATTTCAAAGTTTATCAGGTTGGGTGTGGGTTGCAAATTTGATAACTTTAAGTTTGATATTTTTGTGTTTATTAAATGCATAACTTTCGGGTGACATGGACACGGTTGATGGTTGCTGACAGGGAGACATAGAGGGTAATTTCGAAAATACAAATATAAACAGTATATAATGCATGAAACACATAATATTTTTCTTATTACCAAGCAAATCTCATATTTCAGTTATATGGGTGTAAATAGAGTGTAAATGCACAACTTTCGAGTGACATGACAAAACCATATATTTCTCATATAACAAAGTGTAAACACAATTTTCCCTTCTTTTAATCATATCTCTAAAATTTCTCCAAAATTTCATCAAATAGGTGTCAGTTACAAGGTTGATACTAGTGTAATGAGCACTTAGAAATTGCCATGCCCCACCCAACTCCAATCCAACGGCTCAAATTGACCTAAACCCCACTCAAAATGACTCGTAAGATCTTCAAAAAGCACCGAACATTCCATCCCAAGCATGACCTTTTGCAGCTTTCCGCCGCAATGCCAACAGGTACCACTAACCCTTCGATACATTCCTTTCCAAGGAGATAGAAATGTACACGTGTCAAGCACCCACTTCGCCTTGCCACCTCAGACGTCAGAACCAGATAACTTTGCGCTCACCCCTCCACACTTCACCACCCAATACCACCACATCGCCTCATCCACCAATGGCCTAAATGTTGGTCGCAGACGATGTGAACGACCACCGGATCCGGCCGGAGATGACCGGAGTAGAGTCCACCACCCCAAGAGTCCTAGCTGTACTGGCTTTTGCTATGGAAAGGCTTGTGGCTCGAAATGAGGGGCTGGTGGGTGAGTCCATCGGGCTCATGGGGAAGAGCTTGAACGTTTTTCATGGGGTGAGAGCCCCAAGCATCAGCATACCCAAGTATTTGGAGAGGATATACAAGTACACCAACTGCAGTCCCTCTTGTTTTGTGGTTGGGTATGTGTATATCGATAGGCTGGTGCACAAACACCCCGACTCTCTCGTCATATCTCTCAATGTTCATAGGTTGCTGGTCACCAGCGTAATGGTTGCCTCCAAGATGCTTGATGATGTGTAAGCTCTCTCCTTTCCCTCTTGTGAACTGGGGTTAATGAAGAAACAAAGATGAATTCCAAAATGGCAAACTGAAAATTTGTGCTTATCTGTCATAACCTAGAAACCCCTCTGGCAAACCAAACATTTTTCCTTTTTCAATTGCTTTTGATTGAAAATATCTGCACTCTTTTTTCACTGATTTTTAAGCTTTGAAGATGGGCATGGGCTCAAAATGAGGGTTTGGGTTTGGGGTAGTTCATTGAGATCAGAGGGGTTGTGAAATTGTGGCATTTTCCTCTCTTTTACCAGCAATTCTAAAAGTGGGTTTTGTTCCATAGATTGTTTATGTTCTGGGTTCTGATCATTTGGAGCATTCATTGAAATTCAAGGTCTTTACCTTGTTGGATTCTGTGACACTGCAGGCACTACAACAATGCATTCTATGCCCGGGTAGGGGGAGTGAGCAATGCTGAACTGAACAGACTGGAATTGGAGCTGCTCTTCATGTTGGATTTTGGAGTGGTGGTCAGCTCTCGAGTGTTCGAGAGCTACTGCTTGTACCTGGAGAAGGAGATGCTGTGGAATGGCGCAGGACAGAGGATGGAGAGAGCCATGGTTCCCAATTCGGTAGACGAAGTGACTGAAATATCGGTGGACGATACCCAAACTTCTTCTTCACCACCTCAAATGGTGGACTGACTTAGATCCATTTTCACTGCTTTCTTCTTCTTTTTCTTCTTCTTGATTCCATGAGGATGTAATGCAACAGAGCGGATTAACTCCTTGTGTTTTGACAGAATCTAGAGTAGAAAGAGAATGGAAAGTTATCAGTGGGATTCATATATTTTGTACAATTGTAAAATTCAATTGAACTGGCTTTCAGATTCATCTGTATTTTGGGTTTAAGATATGATCCGGTCAAGGGATTTTGGAAAAAAAAACACAACACTTTTTTGAAAAAAAAAATTCTAAAAATTAGATTACAATTTTTTAAATGATTTTGATAAAAAATAAAAATTCATAATTAAATTATGTTAAGGTTTAATTCACTTTATCCCTCAGCCTATTCCATGTTTTCCTCATGTTTAAAATGAATATATTGCACTTTGAATTTCTTAAATTACGGTATTCTATCTTTTACATTAGACTAAAAAAAAATATATATATTATAATTTAAAAAACTTGTATTGAAATATGTTCGATGAGATAAATTGAGGGGGTAAATTGTATTACATCTCATTTGTTAATTAAAATGAAAAATATAGTAATAAAAATGACGAAATCATAAGAAATGTGTTGATTTTTTTACTGTTAAAATCCAACCATTTTAAAATTCATATATTTTTTATATAAATAAAATTAGAATTATTAATAAAATTTTATTTAATTAATTTTATTCTTATAATTATGGTTTTTCTTTTCGTGTAAAACCAAATATTAGAAAATCCTTTTTCTTAATTTTTTTAATACATTTTTTTTCTTAGTAATTCAACATAACGTAATATCAAACGCTTTTTCTGAGGTTTATAATCAACGGTGAAATTTTTTCGGTAATTAATTTTGAGTATTTCAAAAAATCCACGAACCGTTGATCTAATTGGGTAGTCCATGACTCCATGCATCGAAGCGCACTGGATCGCTGCCAATACCAACGGAATCACTGCTGCTAATTGATCTTAACTGACCACACTGCAGATTCCATACATCCAACCACACGCAATCCGCCCTCGTCCCTGCGACGGAGAAAAGAAAAAAAAAAGGGGAAAAAAGGGAATTGCAGAGGACCGAAGACCCCTCTCTTTCTAATATCGAGATTGAAGATTTCTCTCTAGAATTGAGCCATGGAAGAACCAAGAGCTTGAGGATTATCAAAGCGACGGTCGTTTTGTGTTGGGATTGAGCCATGGCAGCAGAGTCATCAAAAGAAGAGCTGGTTCGACTGATCAAGAAGTTCGGGGCTTATTTGACCGTCAAAATGTCTAATCTCTTCTCGATCTCTCTCCGAAACCTGGTTTTTCTCTCACCCTTTTCTCTGTTTTTTCTGGATCTGGGTCTGTTTGATGGCTGAGAAACGGAAATGAAATTGGAGCTCTCTGGTTTTTGTTATTTGGAATGGAGAAGTGTCAGTTTAATACTGGGTTTTTGTGCAATTATTTGGCTGAGTTGGGGTGGGTTTTTCGTTTTCTTGGGAACCCAACAATGGAATTTTGTTTTATTTTGCTTGTTTTTCTCGGGAACCAAACAGGAGGTGAATTTTTATTTTTATTTTTAAATTCATTTTTGTGACCTGACTTTGATTTTTTGTTTGTGTTCTGTTGAGTTGGGGGCTAGCTTGGGTTGTGAATTGATTTGGGGTGTAAAGTCCAGATAGTGTTGTAAAGTACTGTGTGGAACGCTAATGCTCTGTTTGGTAGCTTAGAAACTGAAGAAAACAAGAAGGGAAACTGGAACCTAGTGTTGTCTTTTGTTTTAATTCTCAATTAGGGAAAAGTTAATCCAATTGTTTGTGTTATATTCCGTTCCATTGAATTAAGTTTATGGTTTTCTTGTGAAATATACGTTGAAAGTTTTAACGTGCTTAAGCTTAATTTTGTTTTCCCTCTGTATTTTCTGAGTTTTCTTAGTTAGCAAATATAGCAGGAAAAAAATGGGAAAAGAAAGAAAGAAAGAAAGAAAGAAAGGAAGGGAGAAAGAAAATAAACCGAAAATAGAAAACAAACAAAAGATTGGCCCCTGGATGCTGCTTAAAGATGATGGGCGTAATGGATTTCAATTCATTCTCTTTAGTGAAATTAAAACTTGAGTTCGCATTGGTTCCACTGGCTCAACTCGACCAAACAAAGCCCTGGAGCTGGCTATATATATTGTTTATGGCCAATTCTTTTTATATCAAATTTCTCAACTGTTAAGAACTTATGTGAAAGACCATCACTTTTTTCCTCAGGGCAACCCATGTATTGCCCTTGTAGCATCTTTAATGCAAACTATGGGGCAGCTATTGGTATTTGCTATACTTGACTGTCCCTTATCAAAATTGCTTAGTCATGAAATGCCAGCGTTACCTTCACCAAATATGGAATTTCCCTCTCTCTCTCTCTTCAAATTGTTAGAACAATCTGCAATCTCTTAAATGTTATCCATCTTTGATCCTAAGAACTCTTAATTTTGTTTACCATGAGGTGCCTTTCCTAGAGTCTGGGTTTTCTCATTTCATTTAATTGGTATCAGGATTCACGATCTGTTGGGGCTCTGGCGGGGTTTGCTGTTGCAATGATTTTTACCTGGAGATTGTTGAGATCACCGAGTGGGCCTCAGAGAAGGCAACCCAAGCGGCAAGCTCCTGCACCTAGTAGTTCTGGTGTCAGTAGTCAGTCAACTACAACTTTGGCACCTTCGGGAGTGTGTTCATCTTCAGAGGACTCAAGAGCACAGAATGTTATCGATGAGTTCTTCCAGCCAGTAAAGGTCAGCATCAATCTTTGTCCAAAATTTGCATCTATTACTTTTTAAAGAATTGGTTTATTTACAATTTGGTATTTATTTTTCTTTTTCAGCCAACTTTAGGGCAAATAGTTAGGCAGAAATTGAGTGAAGGAAGGAAGGTAATTGGTCCATGCCCCTGTTTATCTGATGTGCATGTGCTTTTTTATCATGATACTTGATTTAGATTACCTGAAAGCTTTCTCCATGTGGATCTCCTGAGTGTAGCATTTACCTTGATTTTGGTTGGTTAAGCATCAAGTATCTGTTGCTTGAAAATAGTACTAATTATCGTGGTCATATCATTTACTAAACAATCAAACTTCAACAATCAAGATCAGGTAAGTTCCAGTTCCACCATTATATCATAATCTATAATGGAAGGTGATAAATCTAGTAACTTGGATTGTCCGCTTGTTTGTGAATCTTTGATTGGTCTTTACCATGCTACTACAACCCTTTTCTTTATCATCAGTCTCAAGTTCAGCAGCTGGTTATTTTCTCTAATGATTGTCTTAGGCCCTGTTTGGATTGATTTCTAAGAAGTTGAAAGCTCTTTTTTGAACTCAATAAAAGCTTCTATGTTTGTTTGGCTATTTTTGTTCAAAGAGTTTATGGCTTAAAATAGTGTTTAATATGGGAATTAAAAAAAGTTTCATATTGTAAAAGCTCTATTTTGGCTTATGTAAGAAGTTCTTTCATGTTTAATAAAACTTTTACAATACCAATATTGCCCTTTAAAAATTGTAGTTTTAACTTGAGCTTCCAATTGAAGCCAAAAACAAGAAGCTATCCCAGATGAAGCCTTAGTCTTGATGCATGATCAACTTTTCAGTTCATGTTATGAGAAATAACTGCCACAGAATATAGCTCATAACTTCCATGTTTTATTTTCATTTTTGCTTTAGTCTAGCTTTAGCTATTAATTTAATTAAAAAAATTGTATAGCCTGTTCATCATATGCTGTTGTACTATACCTTCTAAAAGAACTTGGTGAAATTATGCAAGTTTGATTTGTCTTGCATAAGAATTGAATTTTTTTTTCCTTGGTTTCTGTACAATGGCAAGAAGAAAATATAAACTCTCCTTGGGAGAAATTTTTTGATTTGTCACCCATTTTGTATCATGGATTTTATGATTCTGGGACTTTGCTTGTTTAGGTAACATGCCGGTTGCTTGGTGTAATCCTTGAGGAAAGCAGTCCAGAGGAGCTTCAGGCGGTGAGATTTTTGTTCCACTGACCTTTGTGCATGAACCAATATTCTATAGAAGTTTGACATTGTGCCTTACTTTGTTCTGGCAGAAACAAGCAACTGTGAGATCCTCTGTGCTGGAAGTGTTGTTGGAGATAACAAAGTTTTGTGATCTTTATCTCATGGAAAGAGTTCTGGATGATGAAAGTGAAGTGCGTGCAGACCTTGTTACATATACTTTTATTATTTTGTGATTTCTAGTTACTGTTATTGTTTTTGCCTAATGTGTTGGGTTATTTCTTGTTTGTTTGCTGAGGAGCAAGCAGTTTGTGCACAGATCTGGACATTTTCTGTGCATGCATCATATATCTAGTGTTGTGCTTTTTTTCTTTGCATTTGCTCCATATGGGATGTGGCTAGCATGTATTTTATAGCAGTATATATTTTTAAAAGTTGGACAAAAACTTGAAGTAATGGATCTATTGGCCCTTCTATTTTTTTATGAGATGCTTGGAAGGTACTGAAATCTAGCTTTGCATTATTTCCTCCATGGGGCTTCTATGTTCCAGCTCATGGATATTTAGGTTCTAGAAATGCAAAACCTCTTTTCCACATTTTTTTGAGTCCCATGAACCGAGTCCTATCTTCCTGCAGTTGTCTTCACATTGGCTTTTTGGTGATTATTGGACTTTGTGGATACTTGCTTTTTCACTTAAACAACTTGGTCTTCCTATTATTTGTGTTGGCATAGTAGAGTCACAAGGTTTCTGATGCTGCTGTTAATGGTTAGCTGCTTTTTTTAACATCCTTTTTGCAGTCTGTCTGATTACAGTGTTTTCTTACTGATTTATTGTTTTTAATTACATTTATATTGAAATGGTTTCCCTCATCATTCATCATAAACAATTGAATGCAGAGAAAGGTGCTTCTGGCTTTAGAAGATGCTGGGGTTTTCACATCTGGTGGCTTGGTCAAAGACAAGGTATGGAAATGCACACTCTGAAATATAACTTCACCATTTTTTATTGTATAAACAAGACTATTTTCTCACCTCGAGTTGTTGGAGATGCTACAGTAAATTTTTTAGTTGTTACTAGGTCATTATTTGTTACTAGGCCATTATTTCTTTATCTTCAAAATAATAACAATAGTTTTATTATTATTGTTGTTATTATTATTATTATTATTACCTTATACTCTGCGTGTACCTAGTGTGCCTTTTCTTGTGCTTTTAATATATTTGCTTTTACCTATCAAAAAAAAATCAGAATGTCTTATCTTTGGTATTCTGCTTCCTAACTTAAAAGAAATTATAAAAATTAATTGTATTAGTAGAGGGGTTAATCTTCACAAATAAGAGAGCATGGACATATTCATACACATGAAGGGTGTATCTTCTAGGAAGGAGCAAGATGCATCTTAAACAATTAACTTCAAATTTGGCTTCTTTTACCCCTTTGATCTCAGCTGAAGCAGTGGCCTAGGAAACTAGGAGGCTTTGACTCTTGGAAGGTAATAACGAGTTGACCACCCTCAAGCATTCTCCAGAACCCCTCTCATGGGTGGGCCACGACTAGAAAACTTAACAAATTAAAGAATACTTTACAAAAGCTGCAATTGAAGCAGGAGTGGTTTGGCCCAACCCTGAATAGGATTGAAGACAGACAGTTACCAATACATGCTGCACATCAAGTCACTGGACCTGTGACGCTGGCTCAGGTGGCAAGGGGTTGGGTCCGGATAGGAAAGGTTCCAAGTTCAGTTTGATGTACTAAGGAAAGAAAAATTTGCTAATTAGAAAAACTAGCAAATCATGGAAAACAAAATGAAACTTGGAATCCAATCACAAGTTGGAGTTGATTTTTCTGTTTTCCTTGTGCCTTAGGATTTCCTAGCAGTCAAGTGAGACATGAAAGTGTTTCTGTTGCCATTAAACAGAGGTCTATACTTATTTTAGTTTGGCCAAAACATCTAGCACAAGTATGCACATAAACTGTTGCATGAATGAGGTACTTAGCTGAAGGTGAATTGGAAATGAGAAGTCAGAATTTCATCCTCATATACCACTTTTATAATTGGTGGAAGCACTGTTATGTGTTTTCTAGTTTTTGCAGTAGTTCTCCTTTCCATTGACACAGGGATTTTCATTTCAATTTCTACCTTCTCAATCAGGTTTGAACCAGCATTTAGGGTTGCACAGGTCCTCTTAAGGGTCAAGATTTATGATGTTCATTGAACTTCACTTTCTATTCTCTGGCCGAAGTTTCTGTCGATTTAGTTGGATTTAGGGAAATTGGAAATTGCCCTGGTATTTCTGTTGGTAAGAGAGGGTGCTGTTTTTTTGGTTTTCCTGCCTTGGTTGGTCCTTGGCTTTTTTGTTGTTTTCTTGCTCTTTGTATGCTTCCTGTGTACCTTGCTGTGCTCGTTCTTTGAAGCATGTTTATAATATAATATCTCATCATCACTTATATATAAAAAAAGATATAAAATCTTCTGTGAAAGTGTATTAATATTCAGCTTAGCTATTAGTTTGTACCATTTTGATTTTTTTCCCTATTCTGAAATTTCATTCACATTTATGCTATTAGTTTTTTATTTCACATGAACTCCTGCAGGTTCTCTTTTGTAGCACAGAGACTGGGCGGTCATCCTTTGTTCGGCAACTTGAGCCAGATTGGCATATCGACACAAATCCTGAAGTTGTTTCTCAGTTGGCTGTATGTTCCTATTACTTGTCATCATTCTACAGTGTAGCTATCAAATCTTGTTTCGTAAATATAACATAAAGAATTTAAAATTGACCGAAATAAATAGGAATTTGTGCAAACAAAAAGTTTGATGCATAACAAGTAATGTTCATCTCCTTGAAAAACTGTCAGATACTTGTTACTTTATATTAGCACTACAGTTCTGTATTTGGATTACAAAATATGGCATTTTATTGCATAAAGTCTTGAAAAATATGTCAAATTTCACCGATGGACAAAAAAAGGGAAAAAAATAATGTCAAATCTCATTATGTTTCAAAACTTTCTGATGTTTCACTTGTGAACTTAAGCCAAAAGAAGAAAAAAAAAAAGATGTTTAACAAACCCAATTACTTTTCTAAGACTACAGATTATAATGTTGGAGGTGTGTTTTGAGATCTTTTATGCTTAAATTTCAGCTTCCAAATTCTAAGTTCAAATTCTTAATACTATTGCTTTTACTTAACAAAAAAAGGGAATTTTATGAGGATGAACAGAGAAAAATGGTTCTGGAGTCCTAATACCAGAAAACAGAAAATGTTTTCTGTAGCATTGAAGGAAAAAGAAAGCCTGCCTCTGGAAGCTTTCTTTTGATCCTAAAAGCACTTCTAGGGCCACAATTTATTCCTTCCTTAGGATGAAAGTTTAAAATTAATATTTATAAATGTGTGAAAAGTACTGTCTGTTTATTGTATTACTCGTATGATGCATTGTACATTATATAGTTGAGCTGCAGCAGATGACTGGAATACATGTTCTTCTTATGTAAAACTTACTGCATAATATACGTGTGTTGTCTGTTGTATAATACATTTAACCATCTTCTTACTGATTCAATTCTACACAAATGCTTATTATGTCTTAGTATTAATACGAATTCCCGTTACAATGCCTCCCATCTGAGTTTTCTTTTATTGCTTACAGAGATTCATCAAATATCAGCTTCACATTTCTCCATTCAGACCTGAACGAACTGCCTCTAATGTCTTCACCGCCCCATCATTGGAACAGTTCTTTGGATGCGTTTGATGTTGAAGCTAGTAAAGGATGCACACATATTTTTCTACTCCCATTTCTGTCTCCCTATGCATCATTACCCTTCATGTCCAGCTCGATGTTTTTTGGTTACTGGCCAATCATTGCCAGTTTTGGTATCAGACCCACCTTGTATTTCTCCACTATTTATGGGGAAGAAGCTCTCTCTGTTTGGAATCTGTGCAATAGACTTAGCTCACATTCAAACTTCTCTCAAACTGTGGAATCTCATAAAGTGGTTGATGCCTGTAATTGATGTTAGTTAAGGGATTATACCATGATAAATAGTTTGGGTGTTCTCCATTTTAGTGTCTCTGTTTGTGAGAGCCTCATGATGAATGAGTTATGCTACCGCAAACCCGGTTTTGGTGTCTCCACCCTTCTCTGTATCTGTATGAATATTTTCCCGTTTCTGGTAATTCTTGTTATCACATTTATGGTAACATTTTAGTTTAAACTCCATGAATGAGTGTGTGAAAGCTTGCAACAGGTTCATTGTTGGTGTGATCTCCAGGAGCCCATCTACTTTTATCCCAGTTCACTCCTTTTTTCATTGAATTTGTTTTCATTAGGCTCCATTTGGATCATGGGAAAATGAAATTAAACTAGAAGAAAATTTGGAAAATGGTCTAAAAATAAGTTGAACAGTTTGTAGGAAGGGAAAATTTGACTTGAGAGAATGGTCTGTATTCTCAAATCAGTAGATGTAAATGACCTGTATGAATCTATCAATGTGGCGCCAAAATAAAGCAAAAGCTACTGACTATAAAAGTAGAACCATTGGTGGTTTGGGCCCAAAACCTCAAACAAGCCCACAAGTATTTGAAGGCCCAACAATTAAAAAGAAGTTAACCAATCTGGTTCCAATAAAGTAGTAAGAAAAGAAAAAAAGTGATTAGACCAAAAGAAAATTAAATATGATTAAAATTAGTTGAAAATTTATATCTCTTAAAATTATTTTTATATAAAATAGTTAAAATAAATTTAAATATAATATAATAATAATAATTTATTAATTTTAAATCAATTATTTTTTACTTTTCTTTTCTTTTATTTTCTTTTCATTTTTTCTTTATATTTTTCCTTAAAATTTTTAGAAACCAAATATAGCCCAGTTCTTGAAATTCCCAACTCAGCTATGATAAAGTCATCCCTAGGGCACCTAACCACCCCTGAAGTGGGCCCCCGACATAATATCCGGCCCATGATTGAATTGAAGACCCTGTTGCGTTCGTGCCCGGCCCATCATATATATAGGCACGGATCCTCAGTTTCATGGACCTTCTCTCACATTGGACGCGGCTCTGGTGCAGTAAAGTTCATCATCAATGGAGGGTATCTGCCCCATCGATTCACAGTTTTCCCATGAAATCTCTGCTCTTCTCAAACCTCCTCCTGCTCACCAACTACAGGTACTTATTCTGTTCTGTTTGTTTCCTCAGAAAAATGTAGGAGAAATGGAAGGTATCAGATTTTTCATTTTTATAGTACAACTGTTTCCGATATGCTCCACTCAAGTGAGCCTCATGCAACTTTTTCTCTCATCTGAATTGGGTTTTTTCATACTGTTTCATTTTGGGAGAGGTAAAGAACTCAAAAGGTTTTCTTTTGTTTTCCTTTGCTTTCTTTGCCACCAAACAAAGAGGTTATTGACTTGCAAAGTGGGTATTTCTGTTTCTGTTTACTAATCCCCATTTATGTTTTTATTGACTGTGTTGAAAATTGCTGATTTTATTCATTTATGTTTTTTTTTAATTTCTGAATTTAGGAATATTTTGACAATCTTATAAGGACGAGGCAATATCTCGGTTTGAAAGTAAAACACGATGGAGAATTCGGAAAGGGTATGTTGTGATTATATATGAAGATGTAATTTACTTGGAAAAAATGTGGATTTTGACTGTTTTGATTGAAACTCATATGTATTTTTTGCAAGAACTGTGTTGAATTACTTGGGTTGTCAGTTTGCAAACAATGGATTGCACTATTCGATGTTTGATGTGTTTCTGCAAATATTTCCCTATAGAGAAGTCCCCATATAGCCCAGATGGTACCAGGAGGGCAACCAAAAAGACCTTAGTCTTGAGTTCGAATCCTGGGGAGGCCACTCTGGGTCGCTTTGGCACCAGAGCCAAAAATCTCGGGCGCCGCATTGGCTCTTCAGCCTAGGCACCGAGATACAAATGTACAACACCCATCATCAATTTGATAGATAAAAATGAATTTTATTGGACACAAGACAGATTTTGTGTAAGGATTTGGAGAACAATATAGGGACTTGACTTAACCAATTGTATTTAATATGTGAAGAGAATGTTGTGGCAACTACACATTCAGAAGAATTAGGAACAATGCCACCAGCAATGGATGTTCATTTGTCTGGTGCTAATGATGGTGAAGCTAGCTTAGCATTAGCTGACTTGTACATTGTTTTAATTGTTCTCTTTATTGATTTATCTGCATTCTGGGATGAGCCATTATGAATGGGGTGAACTCAGGTGTCTATGCGGACTCGGATTTTGGAGAAGGGGAGCTTGTCCTAAAGGACCAAATGCTAGTGGGTGCTCAACATTCTTCAAATAAGGTTTTGTTCATATGACTTACCATTTCTTTTGTCTTCATAGACTGTTTATTCTTTTTCCCTTAAGGCTTGTGCTTTTTCCAAATTTTCTTTTTCATGTTTCAGATCAACTGTTTAGTGTGTGGCTTCTGTTTCCGTTTTATTGGCTCCATAGAACTTCAAATTGGAAGGAGACTCTATTTGCAAGGTCTAGGTGTTTCCACGAGTAATGGATGCGGTAGGGAGACCTTTTCACATAATTCACATGATCATTGTCAAGTTGATTCATCTGAGGATGAAGACAATTGTTACATGGAAGATCATGATGAATTGGGAGAATGTGCCTCCAGCAGTTCTAAAGATAAAGTACCTCTCCCTAAAGGGGTTGTGGAATCACTAATGAATGGTGAATTGGCATTGCCTTACCCAAAAGAATTCCCCTTGCCTTCAGCCATTGCATGTTCTGGTGGGTGTGGAGAAGCTTACTATTGTAGGTAAGGGAGCCTAGTATTGTCCTTCATTGCAAAGAAAAAATTCTCATCTAAACTCATGTTTGTTCATTTGTTTATTTATTATTTATTTTTCTGTTCATCATCCTTCATTGCAAAGAAAAATTTTCATATAAACTCATGTTTATTTATTTATTTTGCTGTTAATCATGCTGCACTTTAACAATCTTTGGTAGAAATATAACTGATGCTTTGTTCATTTCTTAAAAAATGATTGATGCTTTTTTTTTTCTCTCATTTTATGTGGGATGTGTTTCTTTAGCACACTCTACAAAACTATGTATGAGGTGTCCAGCATGGCTACCTCAGGAAAAAAAGGAGGATTTATTTCCATTACACATCACAACATGGCAAGAAGGATTCAATCGGAGTGTCCTTAATATGTAGCTGAAAAGCTTAATCTTCTAATGGACAGAACTGTTTTTTTGTAGTATGAGAGTGTTCCAAACTGTAGCCTATCTCACTTATATAATAGGAGCTTGTGTTGTTATTCTTCTGTTCCAAGTATCAACAATGTTTTGAATCACTTATAATCATATTGTCACACTTCTGCAGTAAGTTATGTGCGGAAGCTGATTGGGAATCATCTCATTCTTTACTTTGTACTGGAGAGAAGTCTGAATCAATATGTAGGGAGGCACTTTCAAAATTTATTCAACATGCTAACGGTAAGGCTCTAGCATATGCATGATGGTCACCAAGAACATATTGGTCAAGCCAACATTGTTTAGTTATTTTTTCTTTACATTTCTTCTCATTCTTTACTCCTTTCTCTTTTCAGAAACAAATGATATTTTCCTTCTGGCTGCCAAGGTATGTTCTATTGTAATGCATGTAAGACATGTCTGCTATGTACTTGCAGTACAGCACCAATATTCAATAACAAGGTTCATTTGGGTTCTATCTTCAGGTGATTTGTTTCACAATTTTAAGGTACAAGAAATTGAAAAAAGCTCATCTCAAAGAACAAGAAAAATACACTTCAGCCATTGTTTTGAAAAATGGTGATCTACCTCTGCTTTTAGAAGCATGGAAACCAATATCGATGGGATTCAAGAAAAGGTCAATATTAACTTTATACCTCATTATATAGTATCTAGGCACAAAACTTTAACTTATTTATATTTCCGGATGTGGCCTGTAGCAACATTGTTCATTGAAAATCAACAAGGTTTTAAATATGTAGTCATGGTATATCCTGTTGGGATTTGGGAATAGTTATAGTTATGATAAATTACTAATGAAGCTTTGTGGACCATGGCGTATGCTTGCATGCATGCATGTATTTATGGGGCTATAAAATGAACAGAGCTGTCTGTGAACAACTTGTTTAGAACTTATTGCAGAAGCAAAGCTCAAGAGAATGCTTGTATGTTAAATGTTCCAAGTTGGAAAACCAGTCAAGTGTATTTAGTTTAGATGTGGATGTGTGATCTCGTACTATATCATATAAAAGGGCTTGCTGATAAGAAAAACTGGACATGGAAGGGACACGTTACCATGAGAGGCAGACTTTAAGTTCAAAAGGAAAAAGTTCTCTCTTTTAGAGGTGCTGATATTGACCTCAAATGAATAGTTGGCAGAATTTTGTTATATTAGTGAATCATATCAGGAATCATGTGCACATTCTTCTTCAGGTGGTGGGACTGCATTGCATTGCCAGATGATGTTCATAGTTGTGATGAAGCTGCATTTAGAGCACAAATAAAGGAGCTGGCATTCACGGTAATTCTCTCATTTAGATTGCATGTATAATAAAGAAAGTTGTTTGAGTGTGTTCTTAATCAATCATTCTTCTATTACTGTGCTTACACTATTACAAATAATTAATTATTGTATGTGCTCTTATCTGTCCAGAGAGTATTTTAATAGCTTATGAATACATTAAATCAACACCTTGAACTACAAATGGTTACTTATTTATAAATCTAAATCACGTTATCTATTTTTTTGTCTGGGAGTATGACTTTTCAGTTCCAACTATTATTCAAAATTTCTCATCCCAACCGTTTGGGGTTGGGAGCACAATTTCCTCCATTTTGGCCGGTAAAAAGGCACTCTTCTTATTAAAGCATAGGATTTTAAACTATTTTGCCTTCTCCCTTTCAAGCTCCTTGAAGTTGCACTATGCAGAACATTTAAAGTTCACTAGTAAACAGAATGTGCTCTGCATTTTATGCTGTTGAAAAGAATTATAAATAATATATAGTTAATTTTCTGTTAAAAATTTAACATAAAAAGGTATTTTAAAAGAAATTAGAAAATAAATTTTCATTATAAATTTTGAAAATAGAAAAATATTTGGAAATCAAAATAATGATTACTTTTATAAAAAAAAATCTATCAAACACAACGGGGAATAAATATTATTTTTTTTATAAATCGAATCCCTCATGGGTTTTTGATTTATAACTCAATGGGTAAAATAGTAATAAGAAAATGATTTTAAAATATTAAAGTAGGAATAATAAACCATTGCACATGGTATTCTTTTTTTTTTTCTTCTCTCACTCTCTCCCTTTCAATTGGGTAAGCACAACCACATGCACATGCAAAACTAACTTTCAAAGGTATCTTGGTCCTCCCAGATCAGATCTTAGTCAACATAGAATTTTCTGTAGTTGTTTCAGTGCCACAAAGATGTTTAGTACAAGTTTTTTGAGGGAATAAATAATTTATGCTATAACTATAATTAAAAAAAAAAGCAAGTCATCTTTATAAATTTAACACATCAATAAAACACCAAAATTAGATGCCTATTAAAAACACACACACACCAAAATCAGATTTAATCTCAAAGCATAACAATGGTAACAATGTAAAATAAGAAACTTTAGAGAAAAAAAAAATTGATTATGAAAGATAACTGAAAATTTAAAGTTGGAAGCCACAGTATGCTCACATTCATAAATAGAGACAATAACCTAGCAAGAGAAAATTATAAGTGTAATTGGAAGAAAGTATGAAAGAAGAAGAGTAAACTGAGTGAATAATCTACAATCTTTGACAAATATATTTCTACATATCTACATCATACATACATACATACATATATATATACATATATATATATATATATATATATATATATATATATATATATGTAATTTAGGGAGGATGAGAAATCCTTGTCTTGTAACTTCATTTTTTGTAATGAAAATGTGTTTGCTTTTTATAAAAAAATAGAATGTTTCCTTTATAATAGCAGGAAAGTCCCTACAAAGAATATATCTTAATGAGAAAATATAAAAAATTTATTCTATATAAGAAACTAATTGTTTAATTATTAAAGATACCTACTTCTTCCAAAGAATATTTTTGTATACAAAAAGTGTAAAACACTTCGTACTTTTATTAGTAATATATTTAATATATGTCCTTCAGATGGCTTGGTTATCTATATTTTCACTAGTATAGATGAAGCTTGTGATGGATCCTATCTCTGATTTATTTTATTGTGATCTTCTCCATTCTCAGTAATATTTTCTTACTATAGCCAATCATTATGGTTGTTGCTTTTCAGTAACAAACTCATAATAAACAAGTTGGGCCCTTTGAGTCTTGCTATTTTAGATAATATAATAGATCCTAAAAAAATTCTCTTTTTCAAAAATGGAAGTGAAAGGAGGTAGAAGATGGTTTGGGGTAGAAAAGAAATTCTTCATGATTTGGATTAAGCTAATCAAAAGATTATAGAGCAGTCTCTAAACTTGTAGGTTGAAGTTTAGCTATTGAGATAGAAATTCTAGCCCTTTTGGAAAGGTTGTTATAGGTGCAATTTTTAGGTCTCTCCAATTTTCTAGTAAAAGGTGATTATGTTATCGGTATATCATGTGTGACAAAGAAAGAAAGAGGACGAGGGAAGTTTAATGGATGGTTTGCCAAATTATTGATATTTTTTTAGAGTTAGGATGTTCCTTTTCTTGGGCTCCTTGCTTAGGCAAATCATTCAACAAATGTGTTAGCAAGACATAGAGTTAGACATATGGTTTCAAAAAGCAAATAAGTGGTACATCTTTATAGTTCGCTTCTCCGTTTTGGTTAATAGGACTCCTATTTTCTTTTAGAGTACTAGAGGTCTAAGATAGGGAGATCCTCTATGCCCATACTTGTTCATCATGGTTATGAAGGGGCCCTCCTATATCTTAACAAAACTAAGGAAGGGGGTTTCTTGGAGGGATTCTTAATTTACAAAAGAGGAGGTGAAGGAACTAAGATGTCCCACCTGTTATTTGTTGATAATACGCTCATCCTTTGTGATGTCAATAAAGAGCATATGGAACATTTGTGCTGGTAATTCATGTCATTTGAGGCAATCTTGAGTTTAAAAATCAATTTGGAGAAAAGTGAGTTGATCTCAATCTAGGGATTTGTTAATGTGGAGGACATTGCCAATATGGAGGACCTAGCTAGGGTTTTGGGCTGTTGGGTGGGTACTCTCCTTACCTGTTACTTCGGTCTTCCATTGGGAGCCCACTTTAGATCTTTCTAACTTTGGGATGCATTTGAAATGGCTTGCTATATGGAAGTGACATTATCTATCAAAATGTGAAAGGCTAACTCTAATTAAAAGCATTCTTTCTAGCTTGCTAATGTAATTTATGTCTTTATTGGTAATCTTGACAAAGGTAAGCCTAGGGTTGGAAAAAATACGAAGGAATTTCTTTTGGGGGGGAGTGCTTTTGTGAAAAAAACTGCATTTAGTGAATGGGCCAATGGTTTGTATGGACAAGAGAAATGATGACTTGGGTATTAGAAGTTTGTCTAACATTAACAAGGGTCTCCTCAGTTAATGGTATTGGAGATTCACTACTAAGAGGGACTCCTTTTAGAAGAAGGTGATTGCAGGGAAGTATGGGATGGAGGAGAGGGAATGGTACTGAGGAGTGAGGGAAGGGTATGGAGTGGGATTGTGGAAGGCTATTAGAAGTGGGTAGGAGAACTTATATAGTAGAACCTGTTTTATGGTTGACAATGGACTGAGAATGAAATTTTGGAAGGGTAAATGGTATGGTGACATACGTCTCAGAGAGACTTTCCCTATATTGTTTGTCATAGCTAATGTCGAAGATGCATGGGTAGTCGAGGTGTGGGAATAGGAAGGAGAGGAAAGTTATTAGAATCCTTGTTTCACAAGACAAATCTATGATTAGAAGTTAGATGTGGTGGAGGCTTTCTTTAGGAGATTGCAAGTGCTATCAATTTGTAGGGATGTAGAAGATAAAATGGTTTGGTTGAACTTGAAGTATGACAATTTTTTAGTTAAGTCTCTTTACTCCTTATATGATGGAAGAATGGAGACTTTCTCTTCTAGCATTGTTTAGAATCCTTAGGCCCAATTGAAAGTCGGCTTTTTTGTTTGGAAAGCCATGTGGGGAAGGATATTGATGTTGGATTAGCTTAAAAGGAGGGGATGGAAGATGTTGAAAAAGCTGTTATTTGTGTAAAGAATAAGAAGAAATGGTTGATCATGTCCTTCACCATTCAAGAGTAATCTTCTTGGAACAAAGTGGGTGATGTAGTCCTCAATGAGACATTCCCTCTTGAGCTAGCATGGATCCTTTGTGGGTAAAAGAGGAAGAAAGTTTGGAGGGCTGTTTCTTTGTGCTTATTTTGAACCATATGGAAAGAGAGAAATAGGAGAGCATTTGATAATACCAAAAATATAGATCAAGCATGCCAACATGCCTTTATCTATAATTTTTTGAAGTGTATTAGAATTTATATAGATGTCCATGATGAAGTTTATTGATTGATTGAACTCTAAGTAGTGTGAGGGAGCTCTTTTTTGTGTACCCCTCAGCTTTAGTTGGCCTTTTGGCACCGATATTTACACAGTGTATGATTTTGTGCACACTTTTGTGTAGGCGCTGTTAATATATTAATATTTGCCTACAAAAAATAGCAGATTCTTAACATGATTAGGTGTTACATACTAAAGGAAACGTTCCACCTTTCATATGACTTCTTTGATGGATCTTTTTTACTACCATATTCTGCATTATTAGATATTTAGTCCTAATAAGTTTGCATTTTTGCAGTCTCTTAAGCTCCTTAAGGAAGCCATCTTTTGCAAGGGATGTGAGCCATGTATCCTTTCAAGTACTAAAACAATTGATCATCCTCTTTCCAAGTCATGCTGCTTATCAAATTTTTAATTGGTTAATGAATTACAGTCCTTGACTCTTGAAAAGTATTCTCCCTCGAAATATATGGGCATATTATTGGCATGTTTGAATTAAATAACCTGTAAGTTCTGTAATATTTGCAAATGCTTCTACCTTTCCTTATTAATTTGCAATATACATTTGCAGAGAGTGATACTGCATAACGCTTCATAATTATGTCATTTCATATTATAGTAATTTGCTTGAGGCATGGTATGGTATAGATGGGACTTCTATATCTGTGATGTATTTTGTTGGTTGGTTTTTTTCATAGTAGATGAGGGTTTGTTTTGGGACCCTCTTTTTTTGCTTGTTTGCTTGGCACCCTTTGTACACTTGCTGTGTACTCTGGTGCGCATTTGTTGTATCTCTTTCTGTACATTCCTTCTTTGTTTATATATATATATATACCATGTGCTTATTAAAAGACAATAATTTAAGCTTTTTACATGTGGCAGTGATTTGGTTGTAGCATCTCCAGTGGAAGATTATTTTTTATACATTGATGATCTTCCATACCCTCAAAAGGTTAGAATGCTTAATTTTATTTTTATTTTTTTAAAAAAAAAAGGAAAACATTTTACACAATAGAAAATTTTTATTGCCATTGCTTTTACTTTCATGACAGAAAAAAGCTGAGGAAATCACACGCCAATTTCTGGATGCTCTTGGTGATGATTATTCAGTTCCTTGTCAAGGTAAGATTCAATTTCAATGGGGATTTTGCCAAAAATGTGTTCACAACTAGCATAACTCTTCATGCTTTAAGCTTCCAATAAATTTATATTTAATCTCCCTTTCTTTTTATAGGGTGAGTTATTGTGAGGCTATTTGGATGTGTATTATTTTGCCTTCTTAATACAAGGGCTTAAGAACTAAGGTTTTAACAAAGTTGAGAATTAAGTTGCTAATATTTTGAATTTTGTATTAGGTACTGCTTTTTTTCCTCTGCAGAGTTGTATGAACCATTCCTGTTATCCTAATGCAAAAGCATTCAAAAGAGAGGAGGTGTGTATGAACCAGAAGTTGCAAACTTGCATTTGTTTTCATTCTTGGTAAAAATTAGTCTGATCATTGCATTTTCTTCATGTTTGGCACCCATGGATATACTCTCTACAGCACTACATGAATTGTGGAGGGTATGAATTGCATAACATGTTGCATGTAAGACCCATAGGGATTATTCCTAAAATTCTCCCATATCTTCAATGAATTGTTGCTTGAATGTACACCATAGTAATCAAGCAATATAGTATTAGCTTCATGTATAAATTTAGATTAGTGCATATAATGCTTGAATGCATTGACTCGTGATACTGGTTGTAGTTTATATCATTAAGAACTATAAGCTTTAGATTCTCATATTTCTGTGCCTTCTCGTATTTATTTTCAATTGCAGGACAGAGATGGCCAAGCAACAATAATTGCCCTCAGACCCATTTTCAAGGAAGAAGAGGTGATTCTTCCAGTCCACTTAAGGCATTTTTTACAACTGCTAAGTGTTGACCAAGGGGAAACTAGAAATATCTCTTTCATCTCTTATCTGGATAAAGATTCATTGTTTCATTCACAGAATTTTGATCAGAGACGAACACTATTAACATTTCAAGATTATCTTGAATTTTCAGGTTACCATTTCGTATATAGACGAGGACCTTCCATTTGATGAGAGGCAAGCATTACTTGCAGATTATGGTTTCAGATGCAAGTGCCCCAAGTGCTTAGAAGAAGAGCCATAACCAAAACAACAAAGTGGACAGAACGAAACTTTCTGAAAGAGGCCATGAGACTAGAAAAACCTTTTAAGGATTTGAATAGTCCTGCTACATAAGGCTAAGGTACTATCTATCTAAGAGTTTACTATCAAATATTGCTGGGAAGCTCATAGGCCTGCTTGTGCTTCAATTATTAGCATCTTCAAATGATCAGTCTTTTTGTTTCATTATTTAAACCTGAAACTATTAAGTAACCTGAGAGTTCCTTAAATGTTCGTTCTTTTCCTTGTTGACTTTGTCAAGCTAATGTTCATAGGATATATACGAATTCCGTGTTCTGTGAAGAGGTACTCAAAATTTTAATGATAAAGATCAGATGTTTTTTTCCCTTTTCTGATTCAGACAATGTGAATAAACATATGATTTAACATGAAATATGGACCTATGCGGAAAAGATAAAATTTAGAATTTACATTCTTCAAGGGATAATAGAATTAGCAACGATGCATTCATGAGAAATTAAAGGGAACACCAGCTTGAAATAAATTCAATGAAATTTACTAAAATGGACTGGTCAAGTAAGATCAATGACAGCTCCCCATTGAGTGAGATGGTTCGCATGAAACATGATCAATACTCAGTAGTAGCCAGAATATTTTTTTTCTCAAGGCCCTGAACGCTGGCCGGCCTGAGCTGGATCCTATTGAATTTCATTCGGGGGAGGAACCTTATAAAGAGCGTATTGATTTTTATCAAAGAAAGACAGGATTAATTGAGGCTGTTCAAACAGACACAGGTCAACTAAATGGTACTCCCGATTTCACAAAGTATGTGTCCAGATAACCCAAAGTATCGATAGTTAGCTCCCGGTCTTCCGGTCAAAAACCAATGTCGATGAAGACGTGTAGGTGCGCTATTACGCGGTGAGGATTGTAACTTTCCATGAATTTCCCATTTGTCACTCAACAACGGAACTTTACTTATTTCTTTTTTTGAGGATCGATGAATCAAATGATATTTTTGTTCCAATTTTTGTCTCTTCCTCTCCCTCTAAAGCATTTCTATTTTATACATGAAGAATCTTCAAATATAAATGAAGGGAAATGAATGTGATTAGATAGACGTCGTTCATTACCTTACCAGATAGAGAGGGGTTCCAAACCTCTTCCTGACAGAAAGACCACTATTGAGGGAATTCAGATTGGTATCGATTCTGAGAAGACTTTTGCCCGTAGATTTCAAGTAGGTTCTCAAGTGATCCTAATTCTTCAAAAGCTGCAGTTCCTTGAGCTACAGATGCTTTCAGATCCCATGTGTAACCACTGTTTGACATGTCTAGTTGCTCCAAACTAAACAACCTAGATATAGTGCCCTCTGTGATGGTTCCTAAACGGAGAGTTCTCGATGGATTTAACTGCTGTTGATTGCTCTATTATATCACTCCTTCTGGCAATTCTTTTAGGCGGGTATTTCATAGATCAAGTATCCAGAGTCTTTTTAGCCCTCCTACAGATGGGAATTCCTATGAAGTGCTCAGAGCCGATCAAGTTGCTGCAGGGTATGTGTTGTGACTGTGTCCGTTTGTCACCTATCCTTCTGGGAATCCCTCTGGCACCTTCTTAAGGTAAAGATGAGCTTGTAGAAGCAAAATTGATGCCTTGAACATTGCAATGCATGATCCGGTCGCCTAATGATTCCATTGTCCATGATAGCAAGAGATTGCCATGTTCTGTCATCAGGAATATGTTCCAAGCCCTTCGCAGATTGAACAAGACACCTACTTCCATACGCTGCAAATCATATAGCAACATATGTACAATATCACAGTTCCTGGTTGTGTTCCATTTTTTAACATCCAACAATCCTAGAGGTTTTCAATCAAAGCAGTCCCTCTAATGAGTGTTTCCTCCAAGTTTTGTTCCTCTAGCAACCCAACGGTGTCCAGGTTCATTTACAGAAGACAGGCCTTTATGTTCTTACCTTGCAATGAATCATAGCTCCACTTCAATGGCAAGAACACCTTTTTCTCTACCCCTTTGATGTAAGGTACAGATTTCCTCAGCTCACTAACTGCTTCCCTCCACAACTCCACCTTTGCCTTTCCCTTCATGGCTCTCTCAACAGTGACAAGTGCAAGTGGCGAGCCATTGCAGTCACTACCACCTTCCTTTGTGAGCAGTCATATGTCATCCATCTTGAGCCGTCCCATGTCCTTCGCTAATTCAAAGTTATGGTGGTTACCGATCAATATTTAGAATTGCCATTTCAGTGCCATTCTCTACCTTCCTGCATGGAGAAGCCTTAATCTGCTGCTCAATCTTTAGGGCTCATGGCATGGTTGGTAGAGGGGCTTTCCGGAGTCTACAAGCGAGAAATGTTCTGTTGAGACTGAAAAGGGTAGTAATCGTACCTGCTTTTCATATTTTGGATTTCTTCATATTTTGCATTGAGGATTTAGGGCTTGACAAAGATTTGTCCTTCAAGAAAACGGCACTAGGTAAATCCTAGAGAAATGAATTGATAAAAGTGAACCAAAGTCTTCTGTGTACGAGGTCATAAAGAATGGGCACGAGTCAGTTTAATTCAATCCTTGAAATAAATTCAATTCAATTTGTTTCGATTCATTTGATTTAGGCAAAAATTAAGCCCACATGTTTCTTGGAAAAATGATAACCTAAATAAGAGAATGCATGATATTTAGATTCAATGCAAACCAATTGAAAATAGATTACCTGAAAACCAAATCTATAATATTGGTTTTTCATTAAATTGTATAACCCAAAAACCAGAATGCATAATATTTAGATTTAATTCAAACCAAATGAAAATAGTTTTACCTGAAAACCAAATCAATAAATTCGGTTTTTCATCAAATTGAATACATAAATTTCAATGAACAAAAAGAGGAGTTGGGTAGGGGGAGAGAAGGGTGGCCAATTTGGTGTCCACCCTAGTCAATGTTGCCACAAGGAGCCGCTATTTGCCAATCAAAATCCTCATTTTTGTTACTTCCAAGACACATAACAGCATTCTGAAGAAACAAAATGACATAAAACTCCTGAAAAAGCACAAATCCATATTACCCCACAACTTTGTACAGAGTTGGGTAATCCCACTTCCCTTGCCAAATGAAATTCCAGCAGTTTTTCAGCTAACATTATTAAATATATCAAATGGTATCAACATCCACCATCTCCTCCTCGATCCCATCCACATCCACATTCTCATCTTCACCCTTGTACTGCAAGCCAAGTCAATTTGCTCATTTCAGATGCTGAATTTAGTAAGGCAAACAGTTATTTCAGTTTAAACTCAATGCCCAGCATAAGAGCACAATTTTTTTGGTCAAAAGACAGATAATGCATTGAAAACTACCATTGGAAATTTAATAATTTGAGCCAAAGCTAGGTATGAACTAAAACTGGGTACCTGGAATCATATAATGCCAAGAAAGTATAAGCTAGCAATATGAATGGACCTGTGAATAGGCATTACGAGGGTGAGGAGGCGGCGGTGGAGGTGGAAATGGCAGGCCTGGGATCTCATATGCAGCAACTTTATCTACTTCTCTAGAAGCAGTTTCAACAGTCTCGATCTTCTCTGTTTCAACTGTCTCAACTTCATCAACTGCATGAGCAGCCATGCTGGTCGATGGCAACACAAGCCCAGACTCCAAACCCTTCAACTGCACATTCATCATGTGAAGGATGAATTTCATTACTAGCATTCCTACTTTATTACCCATTAACAAATATCTAATTAGGCAAACCAAGACCATAGAAATTAGAGAATTTTCTTCACAATGTGATTTTTTGATCCCATGATAAATAAATAAATGAATGAATGAATAAAGCCCCTCAGATCCTTTGGATGACTGCATGATGTTTTCAGGGCACTTAATCAGGTTCTAACCATGTTTAACAATTGAGATGTGCACTACTGATGACGCTTGAGATGCTTTTCACAGTACTCATCTGCAGATAGAATCTACAGTAGTATAAACAAAATGTGCTACCATTAAAAATGTTACATTTTGACCTGTCACTTACAAGATCTAATAATAATGGATACAGAAGGCCAACACCGTGACCTTTTATTGCATTTTTGAATTAGCAATGCAATTTCATATTTTAATATGGTGTCCTCCTGTGGCATACTTTATGAAAGCAAAAATGTTCAGCAGCTGGTGCCCATGCCACAATACTGTGGCGACATTTATTGGGCACCAAACACATGCTTGAAATTAATTAGGGCCTACTGCTGCATGAATGCTTACAGCCTTGCACCTAATGTTTTCTAATAAGCAATCAAAAATTACCAAAAATAAGAAGGGCACCTTATCTGCCAAGGGAATGCTAGCAGAAACATTCTTCCCTCTCTTATGCTTGCCTTCTATTGTTAGGGGCTTACTGCCACTATTTCCATTGTCCAAAACCTCAGCTTCCTTTTTATGCATTAATTGAGCATGCTGCATCTTCCACCGAGAAAGCTTCTCTGATCTGGTTGTTCCTGCCAGAAATCCTTCTCCTTTGGCTACTTTTCCTGGTATACCACGGAGATATTATCAACATCACTGGACACAAAATTGAGGTGCTACATCTCATAATAAATAACAATCATTGCCACACTCCAAAGCAAGCATGGAAGATAAAAACGAATTACAACATTATAGCATTTGGTACTTAAAAGAACCATTAGACTTATAATTTTGCTTTAAAAATATTTCAGGAATCCAAACAATACATAACCAGGGAAGTACATACAGCACGAATAGACACTATCGCATGTATCAAAATGCTGGACATGAACCAGAAGGAGAACCAGCAAGCCTTATCCCAACTATTTAAATCCAGCTCTATAGATCAAGGCTTGATCCATTGAAAATTTTTATTATTTTTATGACAGGCTCTGAGCCTGATGTCTACCATCTAAAAGTTAATCCCAAATTCCTTTTGAGCTAATTGATAGCAGGAAATGGATCTCATTTATATAGGAACTCCACAAACACACAAAATAGTCATGGTCCCTCAACCTTTCTCTGTCTTTTTTTTTTTTGGAGCTGTCATTTCAGATGCCTTGAGAACATCTCTGCCATATCATATAATGTTAACATTTTTCCAAGTTCAAATATTTTGCAGGGATCTAGGGAGAAGCAAAATCTACAATAACAGGGCAAAAAACTATTTCTTTAGATTTCAACTAAACCACAAAGCTTAATATACAAAATATGTCAATTTAAGTAAACCTGGTTTTGACCCTTCAGCATCCAAATTACTGTGCGCCCTTTTTTTGCTTGGAGAAGCCTTAATCTGCTGCCCATTCTTAGGACTCACTACATGGTTGCCAGTGGGCTCTCCATCACTCAGAATGTCAATGCTTGAGTCCTCTTCATTGGCATGTTTAGAAGTATCTGAGATTAGTTGACTTCCCAACTTCTGAAGTCTGGCCTCTGACCTACATATTCCAATAAATATTGATTTGTGCAAAACTATCAACCTTGAAGAACATGTCATCCATTAGAGAATCAGACCAAAATAAATGCTTTTAAGTTTTAAGCAAAAAAGGCATGAAAAAGGAATTGCAATAATAATATGAAAGAAATTACCTCTTCAGGTCGTCTTGTATTCGTAAATAACGACTATGTGCTTTGACGAACTTCTTAATTTTTGAAGTAATCCTAGAAGCATCAGCAGCCCAGAGAAAAGTGGGTAGGAATCACCCATAAAGGAAGAGCACTTCAGAGAAACACAAGAACTGAAAAATCTTGATCGTATAGTTATGATACCTTTTGCAATCCTCTCTCTCCTTATATAACTGAGATTCAAGCTCCTGAATTCTCGAAGTAAGACTATCTGCTTCTTGGACCCTCTCTTCCATATAGGTCTTTTGAACAACACAAACAGGGGTTCAGTAAATGTCTCAATGTTCAAATTAAAATAATTAAGGACAGGAGGAGAGAGAGAGGGAGAGAAAGAGAGAGAGAGAGAGAGAGGAGATAACATTGAGAGACAAAAATGCATCATGACTCCCCAGCCATCACAAAAAAAAAAAAAAAAAAAAAAAAAAAAGAAGAGAGAAAGAGAAAAAAAAAATGTAAAGGGATAAAGGAATCCCCACATGACCCTGATCTTGCCCTACTATTTGGTGTAAGTGATATCCACTCTATCTAACATGTTATAATCCATAATCAATGGGAGTTGACTCCAGCAGATGATAATTCAAAGTATATTTAGACCGTAACAATACATGCCATGCTTACAGGCATGTAGCCATATTTTCCATTATTTAAAGAGAAACAAAACAAAAAGGAAGGAAAAGAACAAAATTGTTGTCCCGCTGTCACCAATAAGCAACTGTATTTACAAAGAGAAAAAACTGACCTTCAGTTGACTCTTGTGATCATCAAGTCTGTCAATATCTAACTGAACTTGTTTTAACTGCATATGTTTTCCAACAAAAGAACAGGCCATATCAAGGTCAATAAAATTAGGAGCAACCATTCTAAATAAATTCATAATAGAAAACATTTCAGCCATCCACTCAAAAAGAATGAAATAATCCAAACCTGTTCCCCAAGAACATTTTTGGAACCAGACGGTGCCAGCTTCCCTTCTTTAAGTCTATCATCAGTTCCATCTGAAATTCTTAAACTTCCAGAAAAATCACTTTGTCCGTCCAACTGTTGTTTCCTTCTATGTTTTCTATCACTGCAGCATAAAATATTTCATTATTTTAATTCAATATATGCACAACATACAAAGTAGCAGGAGAATGAAGCCTATAAAAGGTCAACAACCTTAAAACCCATTACACAAAGTACAACTTGTTTTTTAATATAAAGGCAAAACATTTGTCACAAATTTGTAATATAAACCTCAAGAAGAATTTATATCATGGTACCTCTTTTTTCCAACGGATCTGGATGGACTATATCCTGCGAACAAATTCCAACAGAACAAATCAAAGCCAAAAGAATAATCAGGGAATGATCAAAAGGAAATCATGAAAATAAATAAAAATTGAGTTTAACATTACTTTATAATTACCCTTAATTGACCCATTGTTATCAAACATCCATGACAAGAGAATAGGACAAGAATGAAAATCAAATGTTAAAAACCCACCATTATGTTGCAATGAATAAACTCAACTCATTCATAACCAATCCAAATGAAAAGGAAAGTTAAGAAAATGGCTATCATTACAATGTGAGGTGAAAAGAGAACTTTTAAGGATGCCATTTCTAACCATGAATGACAGGCCGGCTTCTTGCACCTCTTCCAGGGGAATACCTTCGTGGTGGAGAATGCCTTCTGTCTAGCTTATCCCTCAAGTCATCATCTCGATAGTCCCGCCTACCTGCAATGAGGAAAAGAAAAAATCTTTCTAGTAGGGATGGACAATGTGATTATGAATTCATATCTCAAGGTTGAAACAAGCAGAGGGCCCATAAATCATTATGGGGCTAAGCTTACCATTACATGGATAACATGAGTAACATAATTAATAATAGTTCCTCCTTGCCATCCAAGGGAGCCATAGAAAATAGCACCCTCATATAAAGAATAGATTGGAAATGCCTGTGTTTGAGCTTTTAATATTGAGAAAACCCTTCGAAAACCATAGAAGCAACAGATAAAGGATAGTCGATATTCCTGTCCTCTTGACCAATAAGAAATATAATGCAGTCTGTACAGTAGAAATTTCTCCCAGGTGCCATACTAAGACATATATATAATGGATCCCACAAGCAATAAATTTAGTCTTTTCTGAATATATATCTCCAGTAAAAACTGCGTTCTTTCCATGCAAGATATCCCTTCGCAATACCACTCAAGAAGAAGTCATAAATGATGTGAATGCCAAATGCTCCACCAACATATAGATTGCAGAACTTATTACAGAAAACAATTGGATGTTTCACCGAACCTGCTTGTGATCTAAATCTTATGGACGACGATACATTCCACAAAACCTAATTTGATCCATCAGATAAAATTTTTCTATTAAAACATCTCTAATTAATAGATGTATTAAAATAAACCACGATCAAGAATGCCGATAAACAATATCACAATATGCTTTAAAATAAAGCAACCAGCACAATCCATCCTGAGGAAAGAGATATTGAACCTATCAGTCAATACAAACTTTCTATTGATTAATGAATCACCTAGACTACTGATATAATGCAAGGTTTCTCTCAGCAAGATACGTTAATAACTAAGTCAATCAGTTAGTATCTTCCCCGCATAAATTCCATTATTTGTCATATAATTGCAAACAACTTTTTCCTCTGTATTGGTGAGTGAAGATAATCTATCTAACTAAAAGGGCCAGACCCATGATAATTTCAGATGAGGGAAAAGAACATGATGGTTATGTGAAAAATCAACTAGGAAACAAAATGATACAATGCACACATTACTCTAAGTAGAATTATTTCAAATGAAAGGCCAAAAATAAATGGAAAAACTCATGATGGATCAAAAAAGAGCTAATAAGATAGTATATCTTGTGTTGAGAAGGATTTATATATGGTAACTTGAAGTTTCTGCACATGTTTTCGGTAAATACTTCTTTTTTTTTTCATTCTACTACAGATTTCCCTGAGCAAACTTTGACACATTTTAAGAAATCCATTAACATAATTAAAATTTGTTTTATCTCATTGTAGAGGGAAAAAAAGGTCATAAAATGTAAAGAAGATTAAAAATATGCAAAATACAAGATTATTGTATAATCATCAATGCACACAATTAAAAAACTAATAAAACAAATGTGCTCATAGAAAGACAAAATTATTATTAACAGTAATCACATTTTCAATCTGCAGTTTGTCACTTAAAAGTACTCTGCGTGTCTTGTATTGGAAATTTGCTTTATATGGGACTCCAAGACTCTATAACCAAAACATTTGTCAGCATTAAGTCTGAAAACCATGAGACTCTAAAAGCACACCAACCACTTGGAGCTCCAGGTTCAGTACTATATAGCAGGAAAAAATTGAAATATTGATTAAATTGCACTATGATATCCAGGAATCTAGACTCAAGCAATAAGTTTGTTTTACTGCTAACAAGTTAACAACAATTAAAACCTTTAAAGTTAAAGAAGAAAAAAAAGAATCAAAAGAAGTGAAAGATAAGGGCAGCTGCACATGGCTGACAGCGCATTCAACTTTCCTATCTACGAAATTTCATCTTCATCTCTCTTGATCAGTATAAGAAGGCAGCAAAAGTAGGAGTCTAGTTTGGTAATGTCTGCAGGTACATAAACTGCTTGAATCGAAGTTATGGACCGCTCTTTGGTAGAGGTAATTCTTTCTTGAAACAATTCAATTCCATAACTTCCACACCATTAAGCAAGGATGCCCATTTCAGGCTAATTATTACTTCACCACCATTTTGCAATGCCAGATTGTAGTAGAGGGAATTGTCCTTTGTGAGAGACTAGGGAAAATGAGAAGCAAATTCTGTCTCCAAAACTAGAAAAAACGAAAACTAATACAGGACAGAATTGTAAAAAGTCTTTCAAACAAAGATTCTGAAACCGGACTAAAAATGAAACTACCAACAAAATGAAACAATTTGATATTTCCAGAAAATGAATCATTATTTTGGCAATCTTTACTAAGCAAGTTATCAACCTAACCCTACCCTACCAAGCACTGCTTTCCATCATTTTCATCTTTCCCATGTTCAAATCTGCTCGATGATCAAAAAATTATCCTCGGTATTGGAAACAAGAAGAACAAAGAATTGGAATAAAGAGCCAAGTTACCATTAAAGGAACCGGAGAATCCTCGAAGCTCGGCATCGCCGTGGGCGAAAGAGCAGGTCTGACGCGGACAGTGACCTCTCTCGTACAGCACACAGAGCTTCGTTTTGTAGAGTTTTCGCTCCACCATTGTTAATATCCACAATTTTAAGGAATCGAGCAGTGAAATTTCATACGAAATACGAACTCAACCAACACTTCCGATATGAAAATAATTCCTCTGACTGATCGAAAAGAAAAAAAAGAAACAACACACACACATTAAATTCCTGAAAGTTGAGAAAACCCTAGGTTTTGACGTTGAATCGAACGAAATGCAAAATTCTAATCGGAGGAAAACAAAAAAGGTACCTGATGAACGGTGATGAATGATGGATTGATGATTGAAGAAGAGAAGATGATAACCCTAGAAGCTTAAAACGTGAGATACTAGACGAATTGTGGGTTGGGCTTTTGAATGCCGGACCAAGCCCAGATTAACTGGTGAGGCTGGTCTGGCCCACGAGTCTCGATCATGTATGGGTGGGTTCCAGGCTTCCAGCGAGATGTATTTTGATAATTTAATAAAAAATTCATACCGTAAAACCAGATAAGGCCTGTTTGGATTTGCTCAAAGGAAGCAAAAGGTTTTTTCTTAAAACCTAATTAATCTATTTGGACTTTTTTTGGGTAGAAGAGTTCTTATTGAGTATTTTTTAACCTATGCGTAAACTTTTATGTTCAACAAAACTTTCATATATTAAGTTAATTTAAAATTATTAAATAATTTAGATTTCACCGTATACTTTGAATGACTCGAATTAAAAGTTAGGTAGATATTGATTCGGTACGAGATATTCGTTTTAAGATAAAAACTAATATGTCCAGGTAAATTATTTTGTATAACAACCAAATTGGGGTAACGATGAATTGGGTGTAGGCCAAAATTTAGAGTTCGTTTGTTAGTGATTTTAAGAAGCGTTTTTAATATTTTTAATATTTGAAAATTTTTATTATTAAAGTATTAAAAATATTAGAAACGTTTTCTAAAATTACTTTCAAACACACTCTTAATTAATGATAAAAATTTGATTCCAATAATAATTTTGAATGTGATTACTATAAATTAAGAGATAGTAAAATAAAATAGAGATGCGAATACAAATAAAAGGTTTGTAATAATTCGAGAACCTCCTCTTCTAACTTTTTCTTACTTATTCTCAAACTTAAAGTTTTTCCACTAATTCAATCATTTTCTCAATCACTTCGTACACTTGTATTTGAAGTTTTAATAGCCCTTTACAATCCTTTGTACAACACTTAGTTTAAGGTTAAATATACTGATAAGAGGTTGCAAGCCTTAAGAGTGCAGTGAGAATAGGGATGGTAATGGGATGAGTTTTTTTTCAAGTACCCTCCTCGTGTCGTTTCTAATAAGACAAGTTTGAAATTTAAATAAACGGGTTAAAGGTAAGTTTGAGAATTTTTTTAATAAAATGAATTTAATTTAATTTTTATTTTTATTTATTTTTAATATATAATAATAATGATAATAATAATAATAATACTTTAAAAATATTTTTTAATTATTTATAAAATATATTTATTTTAAATGTAATTACAAAATTTTTTAAAATTTAAAAAAAAAACTTTAAAAATGGCAAGTATGGGAAATTCACATATTCACCTTTATAATATACAATTAAAACGGGTATTGTATTAATGAAAAGGCATACACGATATATACATATACAAAAAACTGATAGGAGCAACAACACAGCCGCAACCTACGAGAAACCTAACCAGTTCACAAAATCTATCAAAGAAATAATGTAATAATCATGTACACTCTAACCCAATCCCAATATAAATACACAAAGAAAACTTTTAAAAGATTGATCTAAGCATTTCTTATCCTCAAAAGCTCTCCTATTTCGTTCCCTCCAAATGGATCAAAAAATGTATAGATGAGCAACTTTTCAAGCTTTTTTCCTTTTTTGGCAAACCGGGACACCATTCTAACTTAGAAGCACCCCCCTCATAGAAGAATGCATCACTCACTGAATATGAAAAAAAATGCAAACCAGCTACCACAATGTACTTGCTTTTAGACAATGCAATAGTAAATGATCTTTCGTTTCCTCTTCAAACTTGCACATGCAGCATTTATTTGGCATCATCCATTCCCTCCATCAAAATTTTAGCTCAAGTTGCCTCCCATATGGGACCTTGCCTTACCTCTTTTAGTTTTTTTAATAGGATGAGGATGATAATTATTTTAAATAAATGAGATGAGGTCCTATCTCGAACCTACCCGTTATCATCCTCAAATAAGAAGGATATGCAAGCATTTTAAATAAATTCACTCAAAATGGATGCTCTTTTTCTAATGACGTAATTGATATTTAACCATTGTAAAATTCATAAATGAAGTTTAAGAACCTTGCATAATTGTTTCTTGCTCAAGCTAGTCGTTATACACAAGTTCCAACTCGATTAGTTGATAAGACAATCAAGCAAGGAACAATCCATCATACTACTAGTTTATCAACATTGGAACTGATTGAGCAGTAACTCTACTAATAGCCATTGCCAACTGGTTGTGGTCATCCCCCTTGGGAATTGGTAGACTGAAGCTCTAATTTTGTGAAGGTTTTATTTTTCATACAACCAAATATTAGGGGTCAGACTAGTTGGTTTGTCATCAAATTTTTAGGGAAACTTGTGTTTTTGGCATCTGATGTGGAAAATATATGGTTTTGAAAACCCAAATATATGAAATATGACATCCAACTATTAATAGGCAAAATAATATCCAAAACGTGCACTAGGTCCTGTTTATTTTTCCTCTTCCTAGATTGCCCTTAAATTTTTCTATGTCATCAGCAAATCCTTCCCATGTCAGCAGAACAATTTGAAACTTGAACTAATTCTCAAATCTGAAACACAAAGAAACCCAACCCGAGAACCAAAAGTAGGGAAACTCTCTCTCACTCTAGTCATTTTGCCCTAACCCCATCTAAGGAAATTCCCAATTTTGAACCTAGTTTCAAATCCGAGGACGAGAGAACTGTGTCTTGACGTCCTGACCAGTCAACATATATCCATTTTCAAACCTTCATCCTCTTATTTTAACCTAACCCAGTTTCCCTTTATCCCTTTATTTCTTCTCCACTATCTCAGCAAGCAAGCAGGGCAATTGATCGTAAGAACATTGAGTAACCAACCAGCTTCAAGAGGCGTAGGTGTGAGTGTGATTCTATAGCAATAGAGTGGAGCTGACGGGAGTGCTCATCTTCCCACCCGAGACCCATCCAAATGGAAAGTCTCAAAAAAATATTTGAGAGTTTGAAATATGAGACCCATCTTCCTTAAATCTTCAAACGAGAAGGGAAATTGGTGGAATTATGGTGCATGGACTCCTTTGCAAGGTTTGTCGGCCCGGATGCTTCATAGTCTATTACTGCAACTGGTTATATTCACAAGTATGTTAGGAACTTAGCGTTGGCTTATTTTGGTACCGAGGCCTTGAACCATATTATTCCCAAATAACCATTTGACCCATAAGTTGTATTGAATCCAGATGGAACTTACAACATATTTGGTTGTAAGTCGCATTGTTATTTTGGGGAATGTATCATATGTACTACCTTAATAGCCCTTAAGTACCACCTTAATCTACTTTAGGTACTACCTTAACTGACCTTAGGTACTACCTTAATTAAAGTTGGGTACTACCTATCCGAAGCCTTGAACCTTCCTTTGTGAGCCTTAGAGCATGTCATTATGTGATTCTTTTGTGTGGTCAAGTGGTTCACCTTTAGTTTTTTGTGGACTATACCTTAGGTACTACCTTAATAGCCCTTAGGTACCACCTTAATCTACCTTAGGTACTACCTTAAGCGATCCTAGGTACTACCTTAGTTAAAGTTGGGTTCTGCCTATCCCAAGCCTCAAGCCTTCCTTTGTGACCCTTAGACCATGTCATTATGTGATTCTTTTCTATGACCAAGTGGTTCACATTTGGTTTTTTGAGGATTGTACCCTAGGTACTACCTTAATAACCCTTACGTACTACTTTAATCTACCTTACGTACTACCTTTAAGGGACCTTAGGTACTACCTTAGTTAAAGTTGGGTTCTACCTATCCCAAGCCTCAAACCTTCCTTTGTGACCCTTAGGCCATGCGATTATGTGATTCTTTTCTATAGTCAAGTGGTTCAAATTTGGTTTTTTGAGGACTGTACCCTAAATACTACCTTAATCTACCTTAGGTACTACCTTAAGGAACCTTAGGTACTACATTAGTTAAAGTTGGATTCTACCTATCCCAAGCCTCGGACCTTCAATCTTGGACATTACTTGCTATATTTTAAAATTTGTAGTTTATCATTACTAATACTTTGTATTTTAAAATATGATATTATTTAAAATTGCACTTTTTTTTTTTAGAATTTCCCTTAATTTCTCTAAAACATATTATTAAGTAAATAAATTTTAAATCAAATTATTAATTTTTAAAAATAATTTGAAACTCAAAAATCAATTTAAGGTACTTTTTTTTATTTGAATGACATAGAAAATCATGAAATTCAACAAAATAATATTTAAAAAAATCATAAATTAAAATTCATTTTGAATGACTTCACTAGTTTCTTCTTTATATATAATTATATTTTTGTAAAAAAAATTATTTGGCAAATAAACTTTAAATCAAGCAAAACTTGTGTATTGGATTCTTTAACAGATCTAGTAATTTTTAAAAATAAGTTAAACTCAAATAGTGATCAAATTAATATAAGAAATCTATGAACAAAAATTAATAACTTTATTGTTTATTTTCTATATAAAATCATATATATATATATATATATATATATATATATATATATATATATATATATATAGATTTATTAACAAGTCTAAGTAATTTTAAAAAATAATTTAAAAATCAAATTGTAAACCAATTAATACCATAAATTTTTGGATAAAAATTGATCTATTCTATTATTTATTTATGAACATAGTTATATTTTTATAATTTCTTTCACTTGAAAAATAAACTTCAAATCAAACAATATTTTGTGTTGAATTTATTTATTTTAAAATTTATTTTAAATAATACTATTAATCATTCTTATTTTTATATTATTATTATTATTATTTAATAAAAAATCAATTATTATTTTACAAAGATGTCAATGTCCATATTTCTATAATAAAGAGCAAAATAGTATAATAAATTCATTTTAAAAAATATTATTAATAATTATTATTTTTAAAACATTGTTATTAATTTTTAATAAAAAAAAAATATGCTTTTACAAAGATGTCAATATCCATATTTCCATAATAAAGGGTAAAATGGTAAAACTTTTATAAAAAAAATATAATTTTGTGATTGCAATATAATATTACCATTCCTATTTTACTAAAGACTATTTATTGTTTAATTACAAAACTAATTTTATTTTCAATAAGAATTTTATTAAATTTAATTAATATTATATATTGATTTTTTTATTAAAATTTAATTAATATTATATAAATTTAATTTACAACGTTTTTACAAAATCAAAATAAAAAATAAATAATTTTAAAAAACAATGCATTCAAATAAGTTTGTTATCTTTAAATTAAAAAATAAATAAAAAATAACTTACCAAATATCCCTATTTTTATGAAATACCAAAAACTTATTTCAATATATATAAAAAAAAAATATATTAAAAATGGACAATTTTGAACCCATGCTACCCTCCACTGAAATGGGAGCAAAGAGGGACAAAGTTTGTTGTACAAATCCCTCTCTACCTAATAAGAATCGGGAATTGATTGAGCTTTGTATGGAATCATTGACAACATCTAATAAAATCTAAATCATTGTATAGTGATACAAAAGTATGATCGAAGTATATAAGGAATAAGACTAAAAACAAATGATAGAACCAAAATGCATTCTCTTTCTCTCTATAATGTACATATATTTGTGACCTTCAATCATAGATTAGGGTATTTACAATTTTTTCTTACTTTTGTCCGATTTCCTTATGAATACATATGATAAACCAACAGCCCCTCTTAGAGGGCATGAGAAAGTGAAATTGATTGTTTTTGTTTCAATGTATGTAGTTTTTTGTGTCTTTAGGAATGACTTGACATCATTAGGCTTCAATTGAAGCTAAATTTAGAATGCCCATGCTCACAACAACTACTATGATAATGCAAAAGAGACATTGAAACAACATTTTATGATAACATTTCATATTTACACAACCAAATTTAAAAGATTCCAAGGAAAAACAAAGAACAAAATGTTTTGAAATACCATCAGGCATTCTATCATCTTCACTGCACTACAATACAAGAAAAAAAAATCCAACATTAAACCAAAAATAAAAAAATAAGAAGAACCATGATTGCTTCATATTGATGCACACCTTCACAACTTCAGATGTATTAGTAGCACTATCAGTGCTCCTCAAGCACATTTTTAGATTATTCTGTTGCATCTAAGTAACAGCTCCTATAGGCCTAACATCAGCAATGAAGATACTCTAAGATGATGAAGCATTTTACTCCACCTAGCAATGACTTTAAAATGTAGACATCTTCATGAAAAGATCCTTAGTTTGGAATTCGGCTTCCATAGTAAATGTAAAACTCTGTCTAGCAATGGGCTATGCGGTGAAGCAATCATAATTCTGAGCAAAGGGTGTTGGTCAAACAACAGAAAAGGCGAGCATAGGAGTTATTTAATAGTAGAGATGTCAAAGGTTAATTAGACATTTAACTGATTGAGCCAACCTTTAAAAAGAGTTGACATACAAAAATTAATGAACTATTGATGTACATGTGAAAATTTGTTGAGATTATAATGTTGAAGTGTACGTATTTCACATCCAATGCTTTTACCATATGACTGAAAAGTAGGAAACAAAGTTTACTTCTAGTATTTGAATTAAGTTCATGCTAAAATGAGATAAAGAAAAATGTGAGAAAAATTATTTCATCCCTTGCTCAAGCAGCCATTGTCAAAGTAGGGTCTCTTTTTTTTTTTCTGCTTTTTAAATATTGAAGAGCCTGAGCCTAAGGACCAAACCCTACTAGAGAAGAAGTATATAAAGAGCCACCTGGCATGGGCTGAAAAATAAAGAGACAGAGCACAAAAAGAATATGCATGCAAAAAACTACAGGTAAATCTAAGTTATAGGCATGTAACACTTTCATTAACCTTCCAAATCAATTAATCTTGTCAAATTCAAACAGCAAGTACCTAATAGGTTCTCATATCAACCTTTTTTTCTTTAATATATTGTCATTTACACAAATCTTATTGTTATAAACAAAAAAAATACAATGATAATCCTAAGCACAATCAAATTGGAAACTTGTGCATCTTAGTAATTTTTTTAATTGCATTTCCACATAGCTAATGAATCAAGAAAATAGAAGATGTTCCTTGTTAACAATCATAGTGGTAACTGGGAAACAGTGCCACAAAAATGGAAATCACAATTCCCATCAAATTCACAACTGAAAAGAACATCATAAGCTAAAATAAGAAACAAATAAATATTATTTATCTTCAAAATCATTCATTTCTTCATCAATTAGTATTCACTTTCTCATAGGAATCATATACAACCTCCATCTCCACTTCTTATCCAGCAAATAAAAGGCTCAAAAGGACTAGTGTATGATGAAATAGGAATTGAATTTGAATCATTAACAAAATTTAAAAGCAACAAATAAAAAACAAAGACAAAATTTAAAACCTAACATCTTTTGGATTGATTCGAAACATGCAAACAAACAAAATAAGCAAATAGAAAATAAAAGTCATGACAAATAATTGCACGCCTATATTACCCAAATCAAACCTTGTTACCCTAACCCTTCTCTGTACATCAAAATCCTGCTTCACGATTTGATTTCACACTAAACTCATATGGATATGAACAAAAACAGAAAGAGAATCCATATCAACATATTCCCCGATACAAAAACAAAAAAAAAAAGCAAATAAATTGAAAAAATAAATCCAAAAAAACAAAAAGGAAAACTGGGTGACTTTAAATTCAAAAAGAGGTGGGTCCATCTGAAAATTTCTTTAACCAAAACAAATTTTCCCTTATCTTCATTTATGCGAACATTAATCAAAATACAACAAACCCCAAAATATAACACATTCGACCCCAATATTTTCTCAACAACTAAACGAATCCTTAAATGGAAAACTCACCTGTGATTGATTAATTCACAACAAAAGGAAGTTCCACTTCGGTTTCCAGAAACATTAAAAAAATTCAATATTTGATGAAGAAATATGAAGATATGCCTCGAAGATGGGTTTTCGGAAAATGAAGGTTTTCAGAATATGCCTAGGGTTATGCCAAAATCAGATGAAGATGGCTTTCGGAAGATGGGTATCCATCGCCTGCTCAAAACGTGAATAAACAGATCGGATGCCTACATTCGTGTATCAAACGAGCTCTGAAAATGGAAATTTTTTTAGATCGAGTTAGAGCAAAACGAGATGAAATGACAAAGAGAGTTTCCCAACTTTCAAATGTTTCTCGGGTTGGGTGTTTTGTGGGTTTCAGATTTGATAACTTCAAGTTTCATATTTTTGCTTGCTAACATGGAGACCGGTGGCTATTGACAGGGAAACATTAAAAGGCAGTTTTAGAAATGCAAACCTAAACAGTATATAGTGCATGAGAAATATAATATTTTTCCCATTAATAGCCACATCTCATATTTCAGATAAGTGGGTTGTCAAAACCATATATCTTCCATATAGTAGCCTGCAAACACAACTTTCCCAAATTTTTATATTCCCGTCACTTTGTCCGATTTGAGTTTGTGAAACATTAGTTTTAATAAGTTAAAAACTAGTATTTTTTTTTTTAAAATTAAGAGTGTGTTTGGTAGTGATTTTAGAAAATGTATCTAATATTTCTAACACTTGAATGATAAAAATTTTCAAGTGTTAAAAAGGTTTGAAGTGCTTCCTAAAATCACTATCAAAAGAGTTCTAAAAAGTGCGTTGGGGAGTGATTCTAGAAAGTGTTTTTGGTATTTCTAACACTTGAATGAAAAAAAAAATTTAAGTATTAAAAATATTAAAAACTCTTTTTAAAAGACAGACTCTAAGATGAGTTTAACTTCAACTAGTCCATGTGGTCATTCACGTTACTAGAATATTATCAATATTGACAACGTTGATTTTAAAGTTTTTTTATTTATATTTTATTTTTTATCATCCACCTTTGTTTTTTTTTCCTTTTATTTCTTATTTTCTCGAGCTTTTTCAATTAAACCTTTGATCATGTTTGGTTAGTCAAATATATATGAGATAAAATAAAAAAGATGATAACAAATTTTATTTATATTCAATCAATTATGACTTATGAGATAAGATAAGTGATAGAATATGTTATTTATTTATTTATTTTTTAATATTATTCCTATTTGGAATATGTTAATATTAAATTAAGATAAAGGATAAACATATCTAATATATCATAAATTCATATTTTTATTAATTTATTAAAATTTTATTTTACAAAATAAAAAAATTTGATTAAAAATTAAATTTATGGTATAAAAATAAATTAAAAAAATATCCATATTCTTTAATAGCAAACTTTTATTTATTTTATTTATTTTATAAATTGATATAAATATAACATAAAGTATCAATTGAAAATAATATTTTAAAATATATATTTTCTATTAAATGATATATGATATTTTAGGATAAATCACAAAAATTAGACAAAATTACCTAAAATATATATATACAAATTTAGGAAGAAAATCTATCTTTTATTTAAAAAAAATATAATATGAAAAAATAGAAAATTTAAAGAATACTATTAATTTATTTTCTCAAATTTAGGTTTTTTCCATGGTTTTAAAAACTGGACCGGACCAACCGTTCCAACCGCCAACCGGTCAAGGTTTCGGTCTGGTCAATTGGCTCAGAGAAGGGTTAAACCGGAATCAGATCGATTGAATCGACGGTTTGACTGGGTGAACCGATCGGTTCCTTCCGAACTAGATGGTTCATTTTTTTTTTTTAAGTGTCAAAACGATGTCGTTTTGATGCTTCTCCCATCTTCAACCTTCAACCCACCCATTGTAGTGTGAAACTGTTGTTGTGCTCCCCCGCGCCCTGACACAAACTGTGAGCCTTCCCCGCTGCGACACCAACTTCCCTCGACGACACTGACTAGAAACTCCCTCGTGGCCGACAATTGTAAATCTCCCTCCTCCCACCACAACCACCCCGTGTAAGGCCCTCGCCGTGCCCTAACATTGACTGTGAGCCCCCTCTCCCCGCCGCGACACCAGCTCTCCTCGGTGGCACCGACTGAAAGCTCCCTTGTGGCTGACAACTATAAATACGGGGCTAGTTCACACCGAAATTTGAGGAAATCAAATCTAGGAAAAGAAAAAAAAAATTGTTTTGTGACACTTAGACTATCGAATCAACTCGAACGGATTATCCACTACCTTCGAATCGTACTTTTTTGGTTTTCCCAAGAAAATCAGAATTTTTCCGCAGTTTTATGAGAAAATGCAGTAGAGGAACAATAGAAGAAAAACAGAAAGTGGTGGTTAGGAAATTAGAAAGAGTCGCTGACTGGTTTCTGTCACATGTCGGTATTTTCTTTTAGCGCGGCCATTTTGGGCAGGGGTATAGGGGCAAGAGAGTTGATGATGAATACCCGAGGTGCTAAGGTGGGCTTTGAAGTGATTGCTTGTAAACTCAACACCACCATCACTTTGAAAATTTTTTATGCAAGTGGAATGTTGGTTTTCAACAAGATTTTGAAAGTGAATAAAGATGTCATAAAATTCAGATTTTAATTTTAAAGGGTAAATCCAAGTAAAGCGAGAATAATCATAAATGAATAACACAAAATAAATAAATCCCGAAGTTGATTTAACGGGGGAGAGACCCCAAATATCGCAATGAATAAGATCCAACACGTGAGACAAGCATCGTTCATTACGAGAATAAGGCAAGCAATGATTTTTTGCAATTTGACACGTGTCACATAATGAAAGAGGATGCAACAATGAGGTAAGATAAAGATGACCATTTTTATTTAATAAAGAAATAACAAAATGGCTAACATGTCCAAGACGAGTATGCCATAAATCATACGAGGCATGAAGAGCCTTATTTTTAAGAACATAAATGAAAGCGGAATTTCCGTGCTCCAGCATATATAGGCCACCACCCTTCCCAATTGACAATTCTGGATAGAAAAAAAATTATTAGTAAGTGTAACAGCAAGAGAAAAATCAGATGTTAATTTACTAATGGACAAGAGATTTTTCGTTAAGCAAAGAACAACTAATACATCCAATAACTCAAGAGATGGGGTATGAGAGATGGTACCGGTGTGGGTAATGGGAAGGGAAGCACCATTCCCGACAACTACACGATCCTTACCCGTGTAATTACTTGCTTGATCCAAGTGGGAGAGGTTTGGTGTCATGTGGGTCGAAGCCCCTATGTCCAAGTACCAGTCACTGGGCTCGGGCCCATTAAGAGAGTAGGAGGCCTTAAAGGCCTCGACAAGGTTGACTATGGTGCAAACAGGTTCTCCACCCTGTGCATACCGTTGGTTGCACTTATCAACGTAGTGCCCTTCTTGGCGGCAGATCTGGCAGCGTGGCAGATGGCGGCCCTATCCGGAGTTGGAAAGGCTATTGCCACGGTGGGAAGATGAGTGGCGACCTGATGGATGGCGGGACTGGTTTCTGAAAGCTGAGCGAGGTTGACTGTGATTGGTGGCTGTGAAAGCAGCTGTGGGTAGATCGTGATTGTCAAGGGATTTTTGGAAAAGCTCAAAGCTTTCAGCCTTGGAGACCAAATCAGGAAAGGATGGCAGTGGCATTTAAGCCATTTGGGTGGTGGAGAAACTGGTGAAATTTGAACCAAGGCCACGAAGGAACCAGTGGACTTTATCAGTGTCGTCGACTGGTCTTCCAATGGTGTGGAGTTGATCACAAAGGGCTTTGAATGCCCAAGCATATTCGGTTACCGATCGCGTTCCATGTCTCATCAATTGAAGGTCATCCTTAAGCCGAATTTCTCTGGATTTTGATCGGTGATTGAATGTATTTTCGAGTGCTAACCAGACCTCGCATGAGGTGGAGAGGCCCACGACCTCGACCATGGCTTCCTCCGTGAGGGAGGAGAGCAAAAGACTCAAGAAGTGCTTGTCAGTTTTTTTCCACGCCAAGTGCTTGATGTTTGGCATCTGAGAGTCAATAGGAGCAAACCGTGGAGGAGGTGCAAGAGTTCCATCCACATGGGCGAGAAGTTCTTGGCTTTCAAGGAGAGGAAGAAGTTGGCTCCTCCATACGAGATAATTGGAGGAGGAGAGTTTGATGGTCACCATGTGAATCTTGGTGTTGAAAGGGAGAAGGGTGGAGGAGGTGTTTTCGATAGCCATTGAAGCAAGGGGGATCAATGGAGGCTAGTCCGAAATGACTCTGATACCATGTGAACTTTTGCTGAAAAACACCACACATTATTGTGGTGAGTGTTTCTTCTATATATTGCCATTTACAAAGTACATAAAATAATAAGAATAAATATGTACAAGGGAATAGCCAATTAAGGACAAGATATTGAGCTGCTAATTAAGGTAACGTATCCTTGACACCCCCCTCCCGCTGCGACCACCCCTTGTGTAAGGCCCCTTGCCCACCCCCTTCTGTGTAAATCCCCACCCCCACCCCCACCCCCATCCCCGTGTTTTATATGTTTTATATTTAATGTGTTATTTTTTATTTATAATTTTGATTTATTTATAATTTGAAACTAGTTTTCTGATTTTCAAATAAAATTTTAATTTATAAATAATATATAAATTGTTATTTTTATTTTTATAATTATTTTAAATTTTAATAATTTATAAATTATATATTTAATTATTTATGACATCATCGATTTGACCGCTGACCATTGGTCCGACTAGTGAACCATGAACATGTAATTTTTCAGGTTTAATGACTGATCGGTTATGAAAACATTGGGTTTTTCGCAATTATTGATTCAAACTAGAATTATATTATTTAGCACATGAGATCTATTTAGCCACGTGGCAGGTGGACACATATAGCAGCTATAAGTTATGGTTTCTAGTGTGGTGTAATGGAGAGTTTGGAGACTAGGGAGAGACGTTCATGATACGATCGACTCGCTCGATTTGCCTAGTGAGACAGTTCGATTCGCCCGAGTCACTTCGTTGCTTGGCCGCTGTCCTCAGCCGGACGCCACCGGCCAGGCCTGTCGCCGGCGCGTACTCCATCTCTCATTCCCGAAATATCCCTGGCCTCACTCCGCGCTTCTGTTTTTCGCCATCGCTAAACCCCAAAATTACTGTTGCTGGCCTATCTGGGAGTTGTAGAAGAACTGAGTCACTAATGGCGTCGATGGAACCCGACTGCCCGTCTCCGGGACTTAACACCGCCTCGGAGGACTTTGTTCACGTGGATAACCCTGATCTCGATCCTATTCCTAACCCTAATATTGAAACCTCTCCTGAAGATTTTGTTTCGGTTGATGACCGTCAACACGACGTCGCATCTTTGAATGCGGAAGCTGAAGGTTCGGATCGGAATAGGGTTCTGCCGGAGGAGCTTTCGAGGAGTGTGGTGATGCTTTCTTGCGAGTCCTCAGCGGAAGGCGGTACCTGCGATGTCTACTTGGTCGGAACTGCTCATGTCTCGCAGGTAACTCTGTTTTTCGGTTGTTTGGATGCGTAGAAAACGAGAAGGAGATAAATTGGGAGGTTAGTTTGTGCCCTTTTGTTGTTTGGATAATTAGAACATTGAGAAGGAGAGAAAACGGCAGGCGAGTCGGCGTCTTTTTGTTTTTTGGATGTGAAGAAAATTGAGGAAGAGAGAAAATGAGAGGTTCGAGTGTTGTGTTTTCTACTGTTATGTTTCCCGAGAAATTGGTGACGATCGTGTTAGGCTTCGTTAAGTGAATTTTTTTTTTCTCATCCTCTATTTTTTCTTGTCAGAAAATCAAGAAAAAAAAACAAGGAAATCAAGTTTGAATGCTATGTGGTATAGTGATTTGGTTAGGGAAAAATTGAAAATTGTATCCGGCTTACAGGATTTTTTACTTTTTATTTTTTATTTTTTCTTTTCAGATGAGATTCAGAAAAATGGAAAGGGATTTTTTTTTCATAGGCAATAAAGAAAAACAAAAGGGGAAAAAAAAATACATATTCTGCATTGTTTTGGTTTTGGGAAATGAAAAATTGGCGTCTAGATTAAAAAAAATAACATCATTATCAACTTTCTCTGTTTTCTTAGCAAGAAAATTGAAATAAATAAAAGCAGATAATGCTGGTTTTGATGCAGAAGAATGAAAATTTTCACTTTATGTAAGCTGAACAATTGTATGGTATCTGAATTAGTATTCTGTAGGTCGAATGGAAAAGGAGTGAGTCATGTTCGAACTTAGTTTTTTATACTGGTGACTGGGTTGAGTCTTAGATAATGAATACTTTAGGGGCTTAACTTTGCATTATTGTAACATTTCGACAATTTAACCCATTGGAGTTCTTCTGTTATGAGTTGCAATGAGGTAGAATCTTATATTTTCATATATTACTATTTTCCTTTAGTTTGTTCTGGTTTTGATGTTTGTTATGGTATTATGAGAACCTGAGTTGCATTTCCTTCAAAATTTCTGTTCCATTCTGAAATGGTCAATTGTTTGCTTATGGCTGCTCATTATACATGTGCCTCTAGCATTGGGTCTTGAGTTGGTCCCTTTGTTATATTTTATCATTCTATAGTTGTCCAAGATTTGTACAACATTTGAAAACTAACCTTTGAGGGTTGGGACTAGCAACATTATCTTGAGATTTTTTTTTTTTGATAGGTAAATAAGGATTGTATTAAAAAGAAACGAGGTATACACAAAGTATATAAAGAAAAACAAAGGACCTAAAAAGATGCGTGAAAATACAAAAACCAGTAGTTGAGCTCTACAAAGAGCCTAACCAATCCACAAAGTCTAATAGCGACAAAGAACCATCCCCAATGTACAATCTAACCCAGTCATAAAAAAGATATAAAAAATAATTTTTAAATGTTTGGTTCATGTTTTCACAATTATCAAAAGGGCTTCTATTCCTCTCCCTCTATTAGGTCCAAAACAAACATAACAGAATAATCTTTCAAGCCTTTTTTTCTTTTTATCAACAAAAGACCCGTGCTAGCTCAGAAATACCTCTCTAACTAAAGAATGCATCACTTGACCCACCAGAAAATGCAAAAATCAATTGCCATAATAAGCGAGCTTTGGAAAAATGAATGAGAATATGATTGCTTGTTTCTTCTCATTCCTTACACAAGTAGCATCCATTAGGAATCCTCCATCCCCTCTTTTTAAGTTGATCTAGAGTTAAAATCTTGATCCAAGTTGTTTCCTAAGCAAAAAGGTTTATTCTTGATGGTTTCTAGGAATTCCATATTGTGCCATAAGGAAATGGTTTTGCTCTCCTATTTGCCAAAGAGGAATAGAAGGACTTAATTGAAAAAGGACCATTCTTTGTAGGTAACCATATCATAACATCGTCAGTCTCCAAAGAAATGGGGTGTGCAAACAACATCCCAAAAAAGACTTGTATCCCTTCTAGTTTCCCATCATGCAATTGCCTTGTAAACTTAGGACTCCAGCCACCATCATCCCAAAGGTCACTCACCCAAGCACCTTTTGAGGTAGCTATAAAATAGAGCTCTGGAAACGAATCTCTTAAGAATGCGTTCCCACACCACGTGTTCTTCTAGAACTTCACCGTGTTCCTAGGCCCAACCTTAAAACCTATTCTATTCTTGAAACTCTCCCAACTTGCCCATACTTACATACAATTACCCCTTTTTGGAGAGGATTCCTTTCACTTATAAATCTCCAAGACCATTTACCCAAAAGAGTTTCATTAGAGATGGATAAATTTCTGATACCCTAACCCCATTTTTGTTTCTCCGAGCAAACAATAACCCATTTTACCAAATGTGGCTTTTGTTGCAACCACCCCCCACCCCCAAATTAGAGATGGATAAATTTATGATACCCTAACCCCCTTTTTTGTTTCTCCGAGCAAACAATTGAATTTTTTCCAATCTAATAGCTACCTTCTTTGGGATGACAAAAAGAGACATGAAGTAAATAAGCAAGCTAGACAAAGTACTCTTCACCAGAGTAAGCCTTCCATCCCTTCCCAAACTCTAGAGGAGTTATAAGGGGCTCCCAATGGAAGTCCTAAATAGGTGGTTGGGAGGTACCTTGCAGCCTAAAACTACTCACTGATCTTTAACCCTGACAAAGGCTTAACCCACATAAAAACCCAACTTAGGTATTCAGGGTTCTCCTTACTAGCATCACAAAAAATGATAGTAGCGTCCAGAAATAACATATGGGAAACCTCCACCCCTTCTCCATCTCTTCCCCTTGCTAGAAAGCTGTCAATAAACCCTCCCTCCTTTGAGTGAGATATTTCCTTAGAATTTGAAAACTACTAAGCCCTCTTGGTTGGCCTTTTATGAAATATTATTGTAGCTTCTTTGGAATGATTAATGTGTTTGTTTTCTTCCTTATTTATTTGTTAAATTCTTCCATGAGACTGTATAAAACTCAGGAGACCCATTGGGGCTGTATTTTGAGATCACACATCATTGGCCAAACCCGGTTTTATCCTTCAACACAATTCAAAGAAAACTGCTGGCTGTACTTATCTTGGTCCTTTGCAGGAATCATGCAGAGAAGTTCAAGCTGTAATCAGTTACTTGAAACCAGAGGTGCTTCCCTTTTTGAAACTCACTGAAGCTTGATTGATTGGTAGATCAGTCACAAGTTAGATAGCTGCTTTTATTTATTTAGTTTATTTTATTTTTATTTTTAATTTATTTTTGTGTGCGTGTGTTCGATTCATCTGATAGTTTGCCATTTCATGTGCATAAACTGATCACAGGCTGTTTTCTTGGAGCTATGCTCAAGTCGAGTGGCAGTCCTTACTCCTCAGAGTTTAAAGGTTTGTGTTTCTATCATTGTCTTGATCATGTTTCCATTTTGCTGGTGTAATTGATTGAACTATATTACATTTTTTGATAGGTAAATAAAGCAAATATATTAAAATCTGATTGAACTATATTACATTCTGGATCATCTTTCAGCTCTAGTGGAATAGCCCGAATGTTAACTGGATATTCATTGTCTGGTTGTTCATATTTCTGCTTTAACCCAACTTACATCTATAACCTAAGATGTTAAATACTAGCGTTGATGTAGATTCCTTTTTCCTGGACAGCACTTGTGTGACCAGACATCTATATTACTTGAATCATTAATATCCAAGTTTTCACTTGCATGTGTACTCATTTTTAGTTCATCAGGTACCAACTATGAGTGAAATGATAGACATGTGGAAGAAAAACCATAATCTCTTGGGAATACTTTATAGCTGGTTTCTTGCCAAGGTGTGGTCCTCATGAGCTCTTGACATTATTTTTCTCCAGTTATTCTTTTTTCCTTCTATTAAACTAGAATAATAGTTTTTATGTGTGTGTTGTAATTAGTTTTGAATTGTGATTTTTTCTTGTCATTTTTTAATGTTAGGTTGCTAATAGGCTTGAGGTTTTCCCTGGTGCTGAGTTTCGTGTGGCATATGAAGAGGCAATGAAGTATGGTGGCAAGGTGATGCTTGGGGACCGCCCAATAAATGTAAGATACACTTTGCTCTAGACTTATGGATATAGATTACATTGCATTTTCAATGGGGACCTCCATAAAGGTTGGGCATGGGATTCACTCTCATGTGATACTTGTGATTTGCCATCACAATGCATTACTAGTTGACTCCCTGTTCCTCAGTTTGAATAACATTTAACCAGAACTATCTTCTTTTATGCCAATAACTTTCAAGGCATGGCCTGTTGGAGTCCGGACTTGCACCATTGGATTATCCACTGGATGTGTTCTTTAATGTATAACAATTGTTCTTGAATGTTTGTCCCTCAGATTACTTATTTGCTATAGGAAATTATGTGATAAATTTGATGGCAATCTGAACTTTTTAGTCTTGAATTGGCATTATCTCTATTGTTCCCCTGCTGTTTTTGAGTGCTCAGTACTATGCCATGTCTTCTTAACTTTCTTTACGTAGTTCTTATCAAAAAAATAAAAATAAAAATTCTTTACATGGTTGTCGGTGCTTGAAAATTTCATTATGGACAAACTAAAGTATGCCTTCAACCGAAGCAGATTACATTGCGGAGGACATGGGGAAAAATGCCCCTTTGGCACAAGGCAAAACTATTATACACTATAACTTTTCAAGCATTCTTTCTACCAAGTCAAGAGGATCTAAACAAAATGGTAAGCTCTTTTTATTTGCAGGAGTGATTTTTTGCCCAAAAGATACCTCATTTTGAACTCTACAAGAAGAGTTCATCTCATGTTGCTGAATATCAGTTGACTATAATGTGGGCTTGTATAACTTCAGATGAAGGAAATGGACAATGTCGACATGTTGACTCTTGTGATTCAGGAGATGAGCAAGGAGTTCCCCACTCTAATGGAGACCCTTGTACATGAGCGAGACCAGTTAGTATTCTTCTTCGGTATATTATATTTGATGTCATCATTGTGTTGCTTCTAAAGCCATAATCTTGTCTTTAGAATTATCTTTTCTTCCTTGATACAACCTACTTCTTCCGATGTCTTTCTTTATCTCTTAGTGTTGATAATCAAGATATAGAGAAGGAAAAGGAAGGTAATGAACCAATTCCTGTGAGAAAGGACCATGACATTTGTTTGTTCTCCTGCTTGAATACAAAAAACCCAAATTAAAATTTATGAGGGCGGTGAGACATTTTGCAATCCTTTTGTCTGGTGTTGGCAGTGCAAAACCACAAAATGACTGTTACTACCATCTTACATACCTCCTAACACCCACCCACCTACCCACCAACCCAGCAAGAGAACTGAAAGGATGAAAGCTGTGAAATGAGGTGCCAACTATAAGAACTACCCTATAAGAATTATTGAATCCATATGGGTGCCTTTTTGTCATAGTCCTCATTCCTCTCATGCTTTGCTTGTTGGTTCATGAGTGCTTATATCACATTAATTTTATCAGTATTTCTTAAAAATGCTTGTATGTTCAGGTTCATGTCGTCCACATTACTAAGAGTCGCTGCTAAGCATAGTTCAGTAGTGGCAGTTGTTGGAAAGGGTCACCTGCAAGGGATTAAGAAGAACTGGCAGCAGCCTATTCAGGTAAGGGAACATTTCCTTTGCTGAGGACTGCTACATGATCTCTGGTGAACTCTTGCTCTTTACATCATTCCATGAGTACTCTAAGGCTATGTTTGGTTTTTGGAAAATTTGAAGGAAAATAAAATAGAGGAAAAATAGAAAAAAAAGAAAAAGTGAAGGAAAATAAAAAACAAATTTGAACTCAATAATTTATTTTTATATACTCCTTCAAACTCATAAGTTTGAAAATGCATAAGTTTTTAACTAATTTTAATTATATTCTATTTTCTTTCATATTTTTCATAATATTATTAAATATGAAAAAATAATTTTTCTTAGTATTTGTTTTCTTTTTTTAGTACTTTCTGACTTTCCAGGAACACATTGACTGCATCTGAATTCAATATCAGTTCTTCCACTTTTCCCGATTGAATGCCTCTTTATCTTAATGTGCATATATTTCAAATGTTCATACTTTTGTCTGTACCCCTCTTGCAGATTACGTCTCTTCTGGAACCTCCATCACATAGCCCAGCTGTTTCTGCTGTGAAGATCCTCACCTCTCTGGGTGCTGCAGTCGCTGGGGTGGCAATAATCTCCGGTATATACCTCGCAGTTAAGAAATAACAACACTGGAGTTGCAGGTGGACATTTCTTCTTATGAAGTTTTTGTTAGGACGGTGTTACCGAATCACAATCATAAGTTGACCCAGAATTTTTCTCAGGAAAATGCTCCTCTCCTTTCCTTCTTCCAGTCTAAAATCCTCTTACCCCTCATGCCCCAAATAACAAATAAATTAAAAATAATGTAACCCTGGTTAGTTCATATAAAGCTTTGGTGTGGCCATTTGATTGCTACCTTATTCCTTATTATTTCTGACAACATTATAGAAGAATAGAAATGTTTTCATGTTCTCTTTGAATTTTATCCTCCACAGAAATTTAATACCAGGTGGCCTGAAGCCCGTTACTATTATTATTAATTATAATTATAATTATTAATATTATTTAAGTATGACATTAATGACGTACGAAAACTTACAAATGTGGGCATGAGACACCATTTTTTTTTGGCGGTTAACAATTAAATTTCCTTTCCCAGTTTTTGACTTCAAATCATTTAGCAAGGGTTGGGGCTTTTTAATTTTAAAAAAGCAAGTGAATCAAATTGGTCAATTTTAATTGAATCAGTTCAGGTTAGAATTCATTTAGATGTTAAATCAGATTGATTGAACCAGCTTCACTTGACATTGGATTTTTATTTTCTTTTGCAAAGAAGTCCAAAAATCTTGTTGTGATGGTAAATGAGTTACTGTTAATTTTTTTTAATCAAATATATTTAAAACAATCTAAAATTTATATATTTTTAAATTATTAAATTTTTATATAGTATAAAATAAAAATATTTTTAAAATATCATATAAAAATAATTTATTAACTTAAAATTTATTTATTTTGTTAATTTTTTTTGTCTTTTATGCTTTTTGTTTATTTTTTATCCTTTCCTTTGCAGCATTCCTAAAAAATTTTCCTGTTTTTATTTCCAATTTAATTCAAGAAAGTTAAGATCATTGACTTAAAAAAAAATACACTTTTGTCTAACCATATCATAAATATATAATTTATATGTTATTAAGATTAAAAATAATTATAAAAAATAAATTTAATAAAATTTAAAATTCGTGACATCTTTATTTTTTTAACCTTTTTTTTCTTTTTGTTTAAACTCATCAAATTAGAAATGTAAATTTTAATATTAGAAATTTAAAATCACAAATTTTAAATATCAAAGCTTAAAAAATTAGAAACTTAAAATGATGGAAATAAATTAAAAACTTGAATTATTAAGGAAAAATAAGGTTTTTTTTTTTTAAAAAAGAAGAAATAGGATTTTTTTTTTTGGAAATAAAGGAAAATATATTTCTAAGGAAATAATAAAAGAGATTTGTTTAAGGACCCTCTATCTTGGTAGCAGAGGAGCCGCCCGGTCCCGCTTCCTTTTTATTTCTTCTTTTTTTTAATAAATTTAACAAATACGTAATAATTCCAAAAATACCAAGACAACAAAAAAAAGTTTTTTTATGACATCATCATGCATTGTTCATCTTCTCCATCGGGCTGAATACAACTTGGTTCGAAGAAAAAAAATTTTTAGTTGTCACCGATGGAGAAGATGAACAGTGCATGATGACGTCATCATAACGTCATAAAAAAAAATTATACATTTGTTAAATTTGGTTTTATTGACATTATTATTATTATTATTATTGTTCTTTATGATATAATTTTTTTATCTTATACCAATAATGTTATCCTAGGCCATTTTTGTTAAATATTTAAATTTATTATGACAATAAAGAACATTTGTGTGATTACCTATCTCAATTCCAAGTGTGTCAAGTTGTGCAAATTAAATATTTGAGTTTATCATGACAATAATGAACATATATGTAGTTACCTATCGTGATCCTATATGTGTTAAATTGTCTTTGTTGAGATATTTTATTTCTCACTTTTGGTTGCTTTATTATTGTGACTACTAAGGTCCATATGGGTATTGTAATTGTCCTATTGATGATTATAATACTTGATAGGATGCTTAGATTGGTGAAGGAAATTAATTATATATTATGAATCGTACTAATTTTTTTTTGCCATTTCGGTAATAAAATTATTGCATCTTGGTTGTGATATTTAATTAGTTGTTCTTACCGCTGTGGAATTTCAAAATTCCAAGTTATTACTAAATTGAGAAATTTTGGAAACTAGCAAATAACATGATATTGTAATAATATGCAGATTGTTTAATTTTGTTATTTTCCAGCTACTAACAATCTTGGAATTATTATGCAATTATCTACCATCAAGCCTCTTACTGAAAATAACTTTGAAGTAGAGGTATTTAAAGTTTGATAAGATTATCACCCAAAATGGTTTTAAAGATAATAAAGTTGATAGATGCATATATTTGAGGGTCAGTGGGAGTAGTTACATATTTCTTGTTTTATACGTTGATGATATACTACTCGCTTCAAATGATTATGACTTGTTGATTGAGACAAAGCACATGTTGTCAACCCATTTTGACATGAAAGATCTTGGTGAGACTTTTTATGTTTTAGGCATAAAGATTCTTCGTAATAGGGCTAATGAGGTGCTTAAATTGTCTCAAAGAACCTATATTGAAAAGATATTGAAGAAATTCAATATGCATAACTGTAGTTCTACTAGAGCGCCAATTGTGAAGGGTGATAAGTTTTCGAAGGTTCATTGTCCTCAAAATGATGATAAGGGAGAGGAAATGAGAACCATTCCTTATTCATCTTTGATGGGCGGCCTTATGTATGTTCAAGTATGTATACGCCTTGATATTGCTTTTGTTGTGGGCATGTTGGGAAGGTACTTGAGCAATCCTGGGAGTCAACATTGGAAAGCTGCTAAGAAGGTCCTTAGGTATTTATAAGGAACTAAGGACTTAATGTTGACATATCAACGTATCAACATACTTAATATAGTTGGGTTTTGTGATGCTGATTTTGCTGACTGCATAAATGATAAGAAATCCATTACAGACTATATTTTTGTGATGACAAGAGTTGTATCTTGAAAAAGTGTCAAACAAACACTTACAACATCCTCAACCATGGAGACAAAGTATGTGGCATGTTGTGAGACTTGTTGTCATGCTATATGGATACGAAATTTTATTTCAGCTTTGAAAGTTGTTGACTCTATTTCTAGACCGCTGAAATTATTTTGTGATGATTTTGTAACTGTTGCTTTCTCTAAGAACACTAGGAGTACTTCTCGCTTCAAACATATTGATGTAAAGTTCTATTTTGTTAAGGAGAAAGTGACAAAATCTTTTATTGATATTGAGCACATGTTAACAAAAAATATGTTGACGAATCCGCTAACAAAAGACTTACCCATAGTTGTGTTTTATGAACATGTATCTCAAATGAGTTTGTTGGGAGCTTAGGTTGTATTAAGTTAGTGAGAGTCATTTTTAGTATTGTAATATTAAGTTATTGTTGAAATGATTGTTATTATTGTATATTTTCATGTGAATCAAACAATGGAGCATGTATGATTACATTTGATTATTTGTTTTGATGAAATTCTATGGGATATTGATTTATGATTATAAAGTGTTTATGTACAAAGTAACAAACATTCTAATTGGATTAATATCAACAATGGATTGGATCATTTTTCAGTCATTCATTGAATGATAAATCACTACAAGTGACGGAGATACACAATTTAAATACCGGAAGATCCAATATTTTAAAATTGTATCTAGAATGACCGGAAAGGTGGAAACAAGACCAGATATAATTTGATCGTTATGAGCAAATCCAAAATCTTTGTAGACAGAGCCAATCATCAGTTCCCAACCATGGGGCGAGTGGAATCCGATACATAAATTAGTTAATAAAAGAATAGAAAAAGCTTTTATTGTGTCGCTTAAGTTATATAGGAATTGCTGAATCCAAGAGTTAAGAATAAGAAGTTCTTAATTACCCATAATAGAATAACCACTTAGAATAACGAAACAGATTATATTTGTCGAGAAGTGCAAAATCGTATGGATAGGATCCTCATTGTACATCTTGATCAATTGGATCATTTCTTTGTGGATTCCCATACGAAGCTTTTGTAGATGTGTTTCCGGGCATTCCTTTATCATTTCGTCCAACAAGAAGAGTTCCTCTAATTCTATGAATTTTTCTAGAATACTCTTTTCTTGAATGTCATTCAAAAAAGTTTCAGATTGCCTAGTATTCCACCAATTAGTAACCCAAGATTCTAGACTTTTATTAAGTGATAGAGAGATCCACCAGGGCAAAAATACTATAGATGCAAGATATAGAAGGGGAGTGAATGCTTTCTTTTTTGTCATTTTTTTTTCAGCTGTGAATTTTTAATGAACCCAATTCATTCGTTGACTCTCGATCTAATAGTTCTATCAAACATGAGTTCTATTACAAGGTATCGAGCCTATGAATCTATTCTATGTTTTTTATTTGTGATTCAGCAGTTAGTCCTTGAATCTAGAAAGAATACAGAAATAGAATAAGAGTCCACTTCGAATGAAGAAATAATAAAAAATATTGTTTCCAGATATCTCCGCAATTGGTCAGATTCTAAGCACCCCTTTCGATGAATGCCCAAGAATGCCCGAAAGAACCGCTTTTTTAATGAATATTTTTCAAATTTCAAGACGAAAGAACTCCCTTTCGACCATTTCTATCAATATATTTAATATTTCGAAAAACTTTTGCTGGCTACTGGAATAATTGAGAGAAATTTCTGAAGAATATTGTGATGGACTGAAGTGGCAAAACAAGATAGAAATTTGATAGTTATCATTATAAGAGGTTTAGTCATTAAGGAACACAAAAGAAATGATAAAAAGAAACGTCGATTGACAAAAAAGAGAGAATTTACAAGATATGATCTATCTGCATCTAGCGTATCAATTCCAAATATTGAACCTAAAATAAATTCTTTATTTCGAAATGTTTTGATATATGGGAATTTTTCGATTTGTTACTTGCTTTGTTACCGTGAGTCGATTTCCATACGCATAAAAGACCATTTTTGCGGACAAAAACAGTTTCCTTTTATGATCGTATACGTCTGCTTTAGCTCAAATGAGCGAAACTTCAGTTAAGTTATGCTATAGAAAAGGAATGGCGGATTCTTGAATTTTTTCCCTCCTGCTAAGAAATCAGTTCATTTCAAAATACTTCAATCGGTACACGCAAGAAATAGGCTAATTCAGCAGCTTTTTGTTCCATTTCTCGTGGCGTCAAATTCTCATCAGTACGAGTCAAAGGAATGGCCCCCTGTCCTCTGATTTCCATATAAAGGACAAGGATACGACGGGCATAAATATCCTCTTTAACTGCTATTCTGATGGACTGAATATCTTTCATAAGTAATCGGAGGAAGATCCGGCGATTTTTTCCAGGAAATCCCCAACAAAAAATACACACTATTCCTTCTTTTCTATCGAATCGATCATAACCACTACCTACATTCCACGAAATTGTGCACCACAAATAAGAGCTAATAAAGAGATCGACAATCCCGTAGAAAGACATCACGATCCCTTGTGGAAAAAAAATTATTTACTGAGACGAAAATAAAGATATCAAATTCCTACTAAGATAACTGGAAGTTCCAACCAATAAGAACCCTAATGAACCTAAAAAAAGGATAAAGGCCCAGTAGAAATTACTTGTTTTTCGAGACCCTATTATAAGTTCTATCCATATACGTTCTGATCGCCAACTCATACTAGATCCAGTTGCATTTTATTGTAATTGAGAGAATAACCCAAATGAATTTTACTTTACTCCTTTTTGTTTCCGAAGTAACTCTCATCAACTAGCACTATTCTGATGTGAACCTTTAGGCGTAATTCATCGAATTGGTTAAATCTAAAATAATAACATCCCCCTCATATGATCCCCTATAGATATCTACATACATATAGATTTCCATTTCAGACATCCGATGATCCTGATCTATTTTAAAATAGCTATAATTTATTTACCCATATATCATGTTTCCACATACCATACATAAGAGCTCTTTCATTTATGTTCTGAGGAAGCCACATGTTATACCATATTCCACTAAATGGATATCTATGTTATGATCCAAGTCTAAGTCTTGAAAAAAAAAAGAATGGATGAGATGTAGTTCCATCGGATCTAAAAAATCTTGTTTTTTTGAACATGAAGAAATAACGAAGCCATTGCAATTGCCGGAAATACTAGGCCCACTAAAGGCACCAAAATAGAGGGTAAGTTAAGAGTTATCATAGAATGGGTACCTCGATTTAATATTTGTACATGTTATTGTTATAAAGATATTTTATAATAATTAGTATAGAATTCGTATATAATTATATTAAGTATATCTAAGTGATGTATGATTATGTAGTCCAAGAAAGAGAATTGTTGAAATTTTTTATGTGTGGACTTACATAATTAATGTGACAAATGTTATATATCAATGTTATTTTATTTTTGTATTACGATCCATAATGGAGCTAGACACATTATTGCTTGATTTTTTATAGATTCACCTTAATTCACTTGATTGGCTCATTAAATCAAGTGGTCCAAATAATATGTGTAATATGTGATATATATATATATTTCTTCTTCTTGAGTTGAAAAAAGGCACGCGTTACCCACTCGTTTTGAGAACACTGAATCTTGGGTGTAGAAAGGAAAAAACTCATTTAAACCCGCATTTTCATACCATCACGGATTGAGCATATTCTTAGATACTAGTGAAGCACAAAAATGACCTTTCATGACATTAATCAATGTAAACATTTTATTTATTGTTATTTAATGCATGCTTTAATGTTAATGTGATCTAGATCGTTTACAATTTCATCAATTGGTATAACATTTGTAATGACTCACTCCCAATCATATAGATATTATCCATTTTGAATTCAAAGGGGTCGAGTCCTTACGACTTTAAAATACGTTTATAAGATTACGAGAAGTCCATACTTATATAATGTTAAAAACTTTCCCCCCTATTTGATGTATGATGTTATAAACACTCTCATATAAACTCAACGTCCTCGTGTCCCATGAAATTGTAAAGCCAAACAAACACCCTTATGAGACCAAACAGACCTCATATCGAGATCTAGAATCAACTCTAATACCAATTGATGAAATTTTAAACGACATTGGATCACATGTAGACATTAAAACATGCATTAAATGATAATAAATGAAATGTTTATCTTAATTAATGCCATGAAAAGCCATTTTCATGCTGTGCTCGATCCGTGATAGTATGAATATCAGTATTCAATAAACTTTTCTCTCTACCCCCAATATTCAATCTATGTGTACTATCAAAACAAGTGTACAATGCATGCGCCTTTTTCAACCTCAAGAAGAAAAGTTCATTTGCATATAAATTTATATATATCACACGTTACACACATTATTTAAACTACTTCACTTAATGAATTAATCAAATATTTATGATTAATCCATAAAAAATAAGTAACAATATATACAATCCTATTATGCACATAAAATAATATTGATTTATAATATTATTATCACAATTATGTAAATCCACACAGAAAATTGTAACATCAAAACCACTGCAGTCTGCCAACCGCACGACCGCTGCAATCATGCACAATGCATCAAAACAGCATCGTTTTGGAAGGAGAAAACCAAAAATAAAAAAACTCTGATCTTGAAGACTCGCCCAATTCACACGATTCACCGGTCCAATGATGGTCTATTCAAGGTTAATTCAAAAGGCTTTTAAAGCTGGACCGGACTGGAATGGCCAGCGTCAGACGGCCGGACCAGTCAGTCCGGTTTTCAAAACGTTGATAATTTCTCTTCTCAATGTTCAGTTTGTAACCTTTCGGGAAATTTCTAAATTTTTAACTACTATTATTATTAAGACTAAGATTTAGGGTTCAGACTCAGCAATGTACATAAAAAATGAAAATGTATGAGGTGTTTCCAGGATCAAATGATACTAAAAATCACCGATCAGGATGGCCACAATTTTGGATGTAGCGCCCGTGCCATTACATCTGGAGGTACTGTTTTCAAACCCCCAGTATTGGTAATGGGCGCAATTTTCTATCTACTCTACTTTTCAAAGCAGTTTTCTGATTTCATAAAACACAAATATGTTTCCGTAAAACATACGCATAATGTGCTCAGTGGAAGGAGAAGTCGTTTGAATTCAATAGGCTCACGGCAGACCCATTGGGCCCGTCCACTGCCCTATGAACACCAATGTGTCTCGTCTCATCACAGCACATACTTTCAAAAATTAAAAAAACTAAAAATAAAAATGAAAACAAATATTGAGAGAGGCTTCAGTGTGTGTAACAATCAGATCATTGAATAAATCTCACTGAAATCCGCTAAGATAATTGAAATTATCATCATAAGCCCTCAATCACTATAACAGGAAAAAAAAAACCCCAAAAATTATAACTTTCCAATAATGAAAAAAATGAGGAGAGAGAAGGACCAAAGCTAATAGGTGAAGGGAAAGGGGCTTTTCCCAAAACACCGCTACACTTCCCTGAACTTAGACCTGCGACTTCGAGTGCTCAGACAGCCAAGGGTTTGTCTTCAACTTCTGGGGATTAAACCCAGATCAGAAACTCTAGTCCACATGGTTTCATCATCACACCCGCTCTATTGAATATACAAATCAAAAATCAAACTCAGCGACAAAAAAATAGAAAAAGGAGACTTGTCAATAGGAAATTGAGATTTTACATGGACGAGGAAGAGGAAGAGGAAGAGGCAGAGGCGAGAAGAGTGTAATGGGTCGTTTATATAGAGAGCTGTTTGTTTGTTAGGGTTTCGAAGGATTAGGGTTAGGGTTTAGTGTGCGGCTGGGCCTGGGAAGACCGAATTTGGGAGGCCTTTTATGGTTGATTCTTTCGGCCCAAGTCCAAGTTTGGTTATTGGGGTTTTTCTTAAATGGGATATTCTATTAAAAGGAATTTCTTCTTTTTTTTTTCTTTCTATTTTTCCTCTTTAATTTCTTTTCTTCACATTTAAAAAAAAACTAAATAGTCATGAAAAAAGTGATAGACCAATAACAAATAGCTACATCACCAAAAAAAAAAAATCTTCTATTTTCTACTTGTAATTCCATTATGAAAAACCATATCGTTTTCTATATTATTTTTTGATTTAAAATTTTTAAAAGAGAGAAATTATTTGTTTGGATTTGACTATAATATGAACGATTGTTCTTCGACATCATATAAAAAATAGTCACTACACAAAATTCGCAACATGGTCTATTGTTTTGTATTTTTCAAATGATATCATTATTTTATACATAAGTTCTCATTTAGATACAATTTTTAAAATTATAAAATAATAATAATAATAATTTTTATATAAGATTTAACAATTCTTAAAACCTTACATTAAAAAATTGAAAGACTATTCACAAAAAGTGAGATATCATTTTTTTTTTAAAATTTCTAAATACGATTTTTAAATATAAAAGATAAATCTATATATGTTTTAACAATACATTTAATTCTAAAAATAAAATATATGAAATGTATCTAAATAGACACTTTATCTCATTTTTCCTTTATTTTTTTATTTTTTTATCAATATTTCTTATTTTTTTATATTCTAATTTAACATCACAAAAAAGATCTAATGTGTTCTTATGGACCCCGCATTTCGGCTCATGCATTTCCCACTCGATGGTGGATTTGATTTTGATTTTGAAAAATGATTTTATTGATTAAGAAAAATGACTTGGAGTCGCCACTTATTTTTGTTTTATTTAAAAGGGTAAATAAAATAAAAAAGAAAAACTCTAAATGTGACTCTTTATTTTGGAAAAGGTGATGTATGAAAAATCGGATCAGGTTCGGGGGTCTGGTTACTTATCGAGAAGGTACGACAAAAATCGTAGCACCCCTCTATGTCCCTAAGTCGGGTCTCTACTAATAAAATTGAAGTAATCATGATAATGGATGAGTAAATCAATGAATACCCAAAATAAATCATGCACATATGAGAATCGGGACATGCATAGACAACGATTAGAGGGAAAATGGGTATATACCTGGGCAACGAGCCACTATGCGCTATCAATAGAGAGAGTTAGTGCATAATTTAAGAATAATCTCATGCATGTCAGAGAGTAGGATAAATCAATCATGTATAATAATCAAATCAAACAATCATAAAGTCACCCATGTTGGGTCCCCACCAAAGCCTATTTACTTTGCATGACTTAATGTCACAGATTCCAGTATTATAGAATTATGAAAAATTTATTCATACTTATTGAAATCAAGGGGAACAGAAGATCGTTTGAAAACCAGAGCGGAATCAAAACTATTTGAGAGAAAATTGGATTTTTGAAATTTAATTGAAAAATTGGAATCTCGAAGATTATTGGAAAATTGGAGTTTTAGAGTTTATTTGAAGATCAGACTTTTAGAGGTTGAATGTGAGAATGAGAATTTTAGAAATTGAATTTGAACAAGATTGGAATTTTGAAAATGATTTGAGGGTTTGGGATTTTAAATGAGTGGATAAGTGGATGAGTGAATAAGTAAATGAATGGAATAATAACGATAGTGAAATAATAAAGATTAGGTAAATAATTGTGAAAGATGGAATTTTAGAGATTGGAGATGTGAATTTAGAGATTGAAAACTTAAGAATTTATTTAGAGATGAGATCTTTAGTATATGAATAATTGAATAAGTAAATGAATGAGATAACATTAATAACGAGAATAATCATTAAACGGCGGTATACGCACGGTGGAGCTTTTGAGATTGGAAATTAGATTTGGAAGTCGGGTTTTGAAGAATTAAACTTTAACGATTAGAATAAATAAATAAATATGAAATAATAATGTTATTTAACGGAAATAATATTTTAAACGAATAGAAAATGAGTAGTGGAATTTTTAAGATTGAAAATTAAATTAGGACGTTGGATTTTTGAAGAATTGGACCTTAAATAAATAAATAAATATGGGATAATAATTCTAATTAACGAAAATAACATTTAGACGAATAATGAAATTTCTAGGATTGAGAATTAAATTAGGACATGAGATTTTGAAGGATTGGACTTTAAATAAATAGATAAGTATGATATAATAATTCTAATTGATGAAAATAACATTTAGACGAATAGTGGAATTTTTAAGATTGAAAAATTAAATTAGGGCATTAGATTTTTGAAGGATTAGGCTTTAAATAAATAAATAAATAGGGGATAATAATTCTAATTAACAAAAAATAACATTTAGACGAATAATGGAATTTTTAGGATTGAAAATTTAAATTAGGACATGAGATTCTTGAAGGATTAGACTTTAAATAAATAGATAAGTATGAGATAATAATTCTAATTGATGAAAATAAGATTTAAACGAATCCTAGAAATTTTAGGATTGAAAAATTAAATTAGGACATGAGATTCTTGAAGGATTAGACTTTAAATAAATAGATAAGTATGAGATAATAATTCTAATTAATAAAAATAACATTTAGGCGAATAGTGGAATTTTTAGGATGAAAAATTAAATTAGGACATGAGATTTTTGAAGGATTAGACTTTAAACAAATAGATATGTATGGGATAATAATTCTAATTGATGAAAATAACATTTAGGCGAATAGTGGAATTTTTAGGATCAAAAATTAAATTAGGACATGAGATTTTTGAAGGATTAGACTTTAAACAAATAGATATGTATGAGATAATAATTCTAATTGATAAAAATAACATTTAGGTGAATAGTGGAATTTTTAGGATGGAAAATTAAATTAGGACATGGGATTGGATTTTTTAAATAAATAATATGGGATAATAATTCTAATTAACGAAAAATAACATTTAGACGAATAATGGAATTTTTAGGATTGAACATTAAATTAGGATATGAGATTTTTGAAGGATTAGACTTTAAACAAATAGATATGTATGTGTTAGGAATTTGAGGCTAATCCAAACTATGGTAATCATCCTAGAGGGAGGGGGGTAAATAGGGTGATGGTATCTTTTTCACAAATTTAAACTATGCAAAAATAAGAGACAATTATATGCAAATATATAATAAACAAAATAAACACAATTGCATATAATTTAAAAGAGTTAGGGAAGAGAGAGTGCAAACATGAGAGTCTATAGTGGTTCGGCACTTCCTTGCCTACGTCCACTCTCCTCAACCTCCTAACCGAGTGAGGGTTCCACTATCTTGAAACTTCAACCAAGCTTCCAATCTCTTTACAATTGAATTATGGTTCCGATTCACCCTCTTGGACTTTTGGCTCCAAACACCCTTTACACTTCTCAAGAGTTATCCCACTCTTGAACAACCTCTCAAGTGATACCTCTCACTTGAGAAAATTCATCTAAAAGATATATAAAGATTGATCTCACAAAAATCCTAGTAATAGAACTTTAGGCTCAAAGATATAAGAAAAACTAGGATTGAATGGTGCACTAAAGATATGCAACTTATGAAACAATGGTGCACTAAAAAACACTTTTCCAAGACTCAAATATATTCAAGAGTGATTTGGGAAAGTTAAGTTTGTGAAATAATGAAGATTGGAGCCTTTTTATAGAAGAAAAAAGTCAAACTAGCCGTTGGGGGTTTGACCGGTCGAGTTAGGGGTCGACCAGTTGACTAGTCGTTAGGAAAAGTGACCGTTGGACCTCGACCGGACCTCAACTGGACCTCGACCAGACCTCAACCGATTGAGGTTCAACCTTGACCGGGAAGAGAAGGCCACTGGGAGAGAGAGAAACTTTTTGGCCTCCCTCAACCGGTCCTTGATTGGACGAGCACAACCGGTTGAGCCATTTTTTTTTGGCTCAACACTCAACCTTTTTCAATTTAAAACCTTTTAACATAAGTTTGAAAATCATTTAACATAAGGTTTTAGTTGAAAACATGAAATAATCCAATTCTTAAGATATTTAAAACAATATTACTCTTAGATGATTTTAGTGCATAAATAAAGAATGAAATGCATGAAAGTCCTAGTGCACCAACAACCTTACAAAGAGATCTTAAAAAGCTTTGGTCTTGAAAAACTCTTCTCTTTAAGGTGGTCTTCTTCTTCATGATTTCTCCTTGGCTTGATTTGTCTTTGGATTGCCACTTTGGAAGTCGTCTTGCCTAATCACACTTGAAATATGATCATTAGTTCTAAACCTTATTTTGTTATCATCAAAATCAAGATTAACCAAACCTTGGTTTCACAATCTCCCCCTTTTTGATGATGACAAAACCAAGGTTGCTAAAAAGCTCCCCCTCAATATATGCTCCTTTGAATTTATAAAATTTTCAAGTTTAGAAACTTCAAGGAGTATATTAAGGATGCTCAAAATGATATAATTAAACATAAATAACATAAAGAGCAATTTAACAATTTGACAAGACATTATTATTAAATATGATGCATACAAATATAACAAAAAAAGCACATAACATCAATATGAATAGGATTGCTAAAACAATATTTGTAATATCTTCCCAAGTTAGCAACCTACCATTACTTCTCCTCCTTTTTGTCATCAACAAAAAGTTTCAATAAAGTATATAAAGGGAATCACATGTTTATCAAAAGTTTAAAAAATAAACAATAAGCATGATATGATTTCTCATGAAAATGAATCTCCCCCTTTTTCATTTGAGAATAGTTTCCAAATAAAAAATTGATCATCTTTAAAGCATTCCCAATTTAAAGCATGATATGGAAAAATATATATGGGAGAACATATGCATTTAAAAAGATATATAACATGCATTGAATAATATATTTAGGGCATACAAGCATATGATCATTCAATTTTACATAGGTATATATAAAAAATCTTCTTTTTAAATCCAAAACCTTGGTTTAACAAATATGCCAATTTTATCAAAGTGATACCAAAAGTTATATTATCAAAAGATATACCAAGTGTTAGCAAAATGATACCAATTGCAAATTTAGCTTTAGAAGGGATACCATTACCAATATTATCAATGCATTTCTTCCAAGGTAAACATATCCTCTTTTTTGCATGGATCTTTACAAAACAATTTTAAGAAACCTTTGGTACTCATATCTTTTTGGGTCCTAGAGGGTTAGTCTTTCTTTCCTTTGGAATCCAAAATAATTTTAGAGTTTTGAAGAACATGATGGGATTTTCAAATATCACCAAAGTGACCTCTTCTTTTACAAAAATCGCAAATAGTTAAAGGTGAAAAACTAGAGGTTTCCTTTTAAAAAAAATTGATTTTTGAAAGGCTTGTAGGCTAACCTCTTTTTATCAAAAATGCAATTTTTGATTTGCCAAAATCATATCAAAAGTCTTTTGGCCATTTGAGAATTTTTAGCTCCTTATTTTCCTTTTCAAAAGGGATTTTTGTCTTCTCAATATTTTCAAAATTTTCATTATCCTCATTGAGCTCATTTAGAAGACAAGAAATCTTTTTCTTGAGAGGGATATTTTTGGAACCAAGTTTTTCAAGATTTAAAAATAATTTTTGAAGCTCGTCTTGAAAATCAAAATGGTTAGAGTTGGAGTTTACTTCATCACTTTCACTTTCACTCTCTTCCTCTTCATCATCATTTGTTATAGCCATAAAGGCTATACTTTTCTCATTTTCTTCAACTCTTTGATGATTTTACAACTCTATCTCATAAGTCATGAGTGACCCAATGAGTTCTTCAAGTGAGAGCTTGTTGAGATCCTTCGCTTCTTGAATAGCCGTCACTTTTGTTTCCCATTTCTTTGGTAGAGACCTTAAGATCTTCATGACTTTCTCTACTTCGGTGTAGGTCTTTCCCAAGGCTTCAAGTCCATTCACAATCACAAGAAACCTAGAAAACATCTCAACAATAGATTCAAAATCCTTTATTGAAAATAATTCATAATCATGCATAAGGATATTGATTCTAGACTCTTTAACTTGGTCGTTTCCCTCATAAGTGACTTATAATAGTTTCCAAATTTCTTTAGCCGACTTACAATGCCAAATACGATTAAATTCATTTCTATCAATAGCACAATGTAAGATAAAAACGGCTTTGGCACTTAATTGAACTTTCTTTCTATCAAGTTCATCCCATTCATGCTTAAGTTTTGGAACCATCACTCAATTTTCTAATTTTGAAGGAATGTGGGGACCATCTTCAATGACATCCCATAAATCAAGACTAGTAGATTGGATAAACCAAGTTATTTTAGTTTTCCAATAGGAATAGTCAGTTCCCGTGAAAAGTGGAGGTCGGGTGGTTGAAAAACTTTCAATTTTGGATGAGCTTGATGGAATAGCCATTACTTCTTAGACGGTTAAGTCTTAACAAGAAGCCTTGCTCTGATACCAATTGTTAGGAATTTGAGGTTAATCCAAATTATGGTAATCACCCTAGAGGGAGGGGGTAAATAGGATGATGGTCTTTTTTTCACAAATTTAAACTATGCAAAACTAAGAGACAATTATATGCAAATATATAATAAACAAAATAAACACAATTGCATATAATTTAAAAGAGTTAGGGAAGAGAGAGTGCAAACACGAGAGTTTATAGTGGTTCGGCACTTCCTTGCCTACGTCCACTCTCCTCAACCTCCTAACCGAGTGAGAGTTCCACTATCTTGAAGCTTCAACCAAGCTTCCAATCTCTTTACAATTGGATTCTGGTTCCAATTCATCCTCTTGGACTTTTGGCTCCAAGCACCCTTTACACTTCTCAAGAGTTATCCCACTCTTGAACAACCTCTCAAGTGATACCCCCCACTTGAGAAAATTCCTCTAAAAGATATACAAAGATTGATCTCACAAAAATCTTAGTAATAGAACTTTAGGCTCAAAGATACAAGAAAAACTAGGATTGAATGGTGCACTAAAGATATGCAAGTTATGAAACAATGATGCACTAAAAAACACTCTTCCAAGGCTCAAATATAATCAAGAATGATTTGGGAAGGTTAAGTTTGTGAAACAATGAAGATTGAAGCCTTTTTATAAAAGAAAAAAAGCCAAACTAGCCGTTGGGGGTTCGACCAATCAAGCTAGGGGTCGACCGGTTGACTAGCCGTTAGAAAAAGTGACCGTTGGGTCTCAACCGGACCTCAACCGGTTGAGGTTCAACCTTGACCGGGAAGAGAAGACCACTAGGAGAGAGAGAAACTTTTTGGCCTCCCTTAATCGGTCCTTGATCGGACCTTAACCGGACCTCGACCGGACCTCAACCGGACCTCGACCGGACCTCAACCGGTTGAGGTTCAACCTTGACCGGGAAGAGAAGGTCACTGGGAAAGAGAAACTTTTTGACATCCCTCAACCGGTCGATCGGTTGAACCGGTTGAGCCATTTTTTTGGCTCAACACTCAACCCTTTTCAACTTAAAACCTTTTAACACAAGTTTGAAAATCATTTAACACAAGGTTTTAGTTGAAAACATGAAATCATCCAATTCTTAAGATATTTAAAACAATATTACTCTTGGATGATTTTAGTGCACAAATAAAGAATGAAATGCATGAAAGTCCTAGTGTACTAACAACCTTACAAAGAGATCTTAAAAAGCTTTGGTCTTGAAAAACTCTTCTTTTTGAGGTGGTCTTCTTCTTCATGATTTCTCATTGCCTTGATTTGTCTTTGGATTGCCACTTTGGAAGTCGTCTTGCCTAATCACACTTGAAATATGATCATTAGTTTTAAACCTTGTTTTGTTATCATCAAAATCAAGATTAACCAAACCTTGGTTTCACAGTATGGGATAATAATTCTAATTGATGAAAATAACATTTAGGCGAATAGTGGAATTTTTAGGATGAAAAATTAAATTGGGACATGGGATCTTTGAAGGATTGGACTTTTTAAATAAATAATATGAGATAATAATTCTAATTAACGAAAAATAACATTTAGACGAATAGTGGAATTTTTAGGATTGAACATTAAATTAGGACATGAGATTTTTGAAGGATTGGACTTTTTAAATAAATAATATGAGATAATAATTATAATTAACGAAAAAATAACATTTAGATGAATAGTGGAATTTTTAGGATTGAACATTAAATTAGAACGTTAGATTTTTGAAGGATTGTACTTTAAATGAATAGATATGTATGAGATAATAATTCTAATTAATGAAAAATAACATTTAGACGAATAGTGGAATTTTTAGGATTGAACATTAAATTAGGACATGAGATTTTTGAAGGATTAGACTTTAAACAAATAGATATGTATGGGATAATAATTCTAATTGATGAAAATAACCTTTAGACGAATAGTGGAATTTTTAGGATGAAAAATTAAATTAGGACATGTGATTTTTGAAGGATTAGACTTTAAACAAATAGATATGTATGAGATAATAATTCTAATTGATGAAAATAACATTTAGGCGAATAGTGGAATTTTTTAGGATGGATAATTAAATTAGGACATGAGATATTTGAAGGATTGGACTTAAGGACCTAAGTTTTGAAAATAAGATTTAAAGTTTAGAATGTAGTAAACTCATCGAGACCAACATAAGTTAACAATATAAAAACTTTCATACATGGTGATTAGACATAACTAAAGACGGGAAGATAAGATATGAATTATTTTAAGTTTTGAAAATGATATTCAACCTTAATAATTTGCCTTTTAATTGTCTTTATGTTGAGTTAACTAAATTGGTGAAAATAAAATAAAATAGAATAAGATAAAAAAATAAAAATGAATGAATAAATCAATAGATTACTAAGATTAGAGATTTAAAACTTATTTAGAAATGAAGTAGCCAAATGGGCTAACTCAACATGGACTTGGGCCATGAGGGTAGCTAGCATAGGGAGCATGAGGCCCTCCATCAACATGCTTGGGTCTGGACTCCTACTTAAGCCCATATCCGTCGCCATGGGCAAGCCTAAGGCTTCACCTCTTTCACAACCCACTCATTTGAGAAAACATTACCCTCCATCAACATGCTTGGGCTGGGCTTCTTCTCAAGCCCAATATCCGTCACGATGGGCAAACCCAAGACTTCATCTCCTTCACAGCTTGCCTCTCCACCTGGGTATCATCCTCAGAGGAAGCTTCCACCACCGGCGACACGATGGAGAGAGGAGCAGTGGCGGCAATCCGACGACATCCAGAAGATGTTGCCGCCATGGTGGCTGGTGCAAGTGCCCGTATGGCCGGAGCAGGTGATGATGGCGATGAGCTCTAGGTAGAGTGGTGGATTCGGGAGATGGAATCGGGGAAGACGCTTGCGTAGTCGGACTCAAAGCCGGAGTGGCACTCGGAGGCGTCACGGGAGAGGCTGTGAGCGGCGAAGAAGATGGCGATTCTGATGGGGATTAGGCAGGACTAACCGCGGGTGGTGATGCTGGAGACTCACCCGGAGATGCCGGTTCTAGAGACTTGGCTGGAGACGTCGACTCTGGAGTCTTGGCCGGCGGAATTGATGTCGGATATGGTGACATCGGCAACTTACGAGACGGTGCCGGAGCATTGGCTTCATGTACGACGTCGACACCCGACACACACAACACCGACAACGCAACGAGGACTAAAACGACGTCGCAGCGGGGAGGTTGGGTGATTAACGAATGTGATTCAAATGATTGGAGTCCAATGCTTTTGGAGACGCTGCCGGAGTCGATGCCGGAGTTGCAGATGGAGATGTGGATGGTGGAATAGTATGGGTGAGAAGCAAGCATGATAGGCGTGAAGGATGCATGTGAGGGTGTTTGGGAAGTGAGAAAACGGGAGGGAAATGAGAAGGGAAATGAAGGATAGGAGCAGATGTGTAGTTCCTGTGTGCATGAGTAGGAAGTTGGTGGCATGAGAGGTATGAAGAAAGAAATTGTTAAGGAACAGGGCAAGGATGAGAGGTCTGAGGATTTAATAGCTGTAACCTCACTCCATGAGTTATCAACAGATTGAAAACCAGTAAAGCAAACGGAAAACAAACTAATATATGACCATCAATCACCAACCTGAGCCCAAACATGAATATGACCATTTGCAACAAAAGAATAAGAAAATATGATAGGGAGCCAAAACAGAGCAATACTCATAAACAGTCGGATCCAACCATGCCAATTTAAAAAAAACTGTTGATGGACAAAGTGAACCAACGAATTATGCTCGCTGGCCAACGGAAAATGAAATGGAATCCTTAGAAATAGGAGAATATGACAAGATCATAGTAATCTTAACTGGAAGTCCCAGCAGAAAGATCAATCCTCCTCCATTTTCTCCACCCGTTCCCCATTTTTTTTTCTCATTTTTTTCCTCCGGATACCTCCTTGCTTAGCAAGCCACCACTTGCCCTCCTGTTCCCCCATCAGCAAGCATGGCCTCTTCAACCACCTTCATGGCTGCCATTCCCCCTTTGCTACATGTCCAATGCTGCTTCTCCCTAGCAGAAAAGGGGCCCCCCTTATTTCAAAAAGAAATGCAAAGAGAAGAGAAAAAAAAAAACTCTCCTCCCGAGTCCCCCACAAAAGGGGTCTACAGTTCCACTCAATAATTTTTATGTTTAAATAATATCTCTTTCCTTTTCCTCCCACTAATTTAAATAGAAAGGTGAAGCTCTTTCATGCTTAGAGGAATGAGTTATGTCAAAAATTTTGGCTTTCGAGAGTGAAGAGTGGGCAAGCGATGTCTTTAATAAAGACTAAGAAGAGGACTACTATGGATACTGACCAACTTCCCCGAGGGGTTCTTTCTCTTTTTACTGATGACATCAGTAATATATAGATATTATTTGATTTGAAATTGTTATGCATTTGAAGGTCTCTTTATCTTTTACAAAGACTATTTACAAAAATTGAGATATCAATTTTTTTTAATTATTTTAAAATTCTAAATGTGATTTTTAAATATATATATATATATATATATATATATATATATATATATATATTTTAACAATAAGTTCTATTTTTATATAGGAGTTTTTAATTCTAAAAATAAAAAATATGAAATGTATCTAAATAGATACTTTATCTTTTTTTTTTTCCTTTTTTTTATTTTTTTTCATTTTTATCAATATTTCTTATCTTTTTATATTCTAATTTAACACCACAAAAAAGATCTACGGTGCTCCACTCAATAATTTTTATGTTTAAATAATGTTTCTTACTTTCTCTTTTCACAGATTTAGATAGAAATGTGATACTCTTTCATGCTCAGAGGAATGAATTATGTCAATGTTTTTTGCTTAACTCAAGCTTTCGTGAGTGAAGAGTGGGCAAACGATGTCTTTAATAAAGACTAAGAAGAGGACTACTGTAGATATGGAGCAACTTCCTAAAGGGATTCTTTCTCTTTTTACTGATGAAATCAGTAATATATAGACATTATTTGATTTGAAATTGTTATGTGTTTGAAAGCCTCTTTATCATTTTCTGTGGGGTCCTCAAAGACAAAAGTGGATAAAGGGTTTTCTCTTCAAAGATAAACTCTTGCCACACATTTGGGAAACACATTTTGACAATCCAAATCACACGTCGGATATGATTATCATATGGAATTGTACCCTACCATTTTCCCATTTGAACACTATATAATTGGTCTTTGGTACTCAAATATCCTTTTTTTTTTTTTTGAATTATGCAATGTATGATGAGAGGTAACATGTCATGTTGGGAAAATAATTTGAATAGTAGGGGACAATTTTGTCGGATTTGGTAGCGTATAACATAAATTTCGTTAGTTATGATGATGGTTGAAGTATTGACTTTTCTAAGAGATTTGAATCCAAATTTATTCCAATTAAAGTTAAAAAATTAACCAAAAAAAAAGTTAAAAAAAAAAGAATTTGTTTTCCAAGAAATCATTTAACTATTTCACCTATGCAATTTTCATTTTAAGGGGATTATTTTTATTTGAGTGACCAAGAAAGTGTTTGGTTGGCAAGAAAATCTGCAGAGAAGAAATTTCTAATTCAACAGGAAAACTGTGCATTTCCATTTTATTTTCACACCCACTTGGTCTTATTACCAGATCAACAACAATTAAAACCCCAACCCCAGACACAAAACAAAATCATTCACACAATCCTCTAATAAAATCACTCTCAGCCATTTATCACTGCACACTGCTTCCTGACCTCGCCTGCTGTTCCAGTCTTCACCTCGATCCGACCCATCTTCTCCATTGATTTTGCAAATTCAGCCAAGAAACTCGACAGGGGCCCTTGAAGGATTTGAGTGATAAAAGCCTTTGTCCCAGAGTTTGTCGTCAAAGCCGCATCTGATTCGAATAGTCCCCGTCGCTTGAGCAGAAGGGTGTAGTAGCTAAGATCAAATGTCCTAAAACTTCCCGGATCCATCTCAACTATTGTGGTATTATCAGTAGCTACTTTACACTTTCTTGCCTTGAGATTTGCTGCATATTCGCTGTCCAAAGCCGGGTCCTCATCGCCAACCCCAGTAAAATTATACAGTCGGTTGGAGAACGATGAACAGTGAGAAACCCCAATAGTATGAGCACCTGAAACAATGTAGTTTGATCAGCTCACGAACATATGATAATAAACAATGGGCATTTGTGTTTAGCTCACCGGACAGTAAAACTAGATCGTTTAAGTCAAGACCCTTATTGGCAAACAATGTCTGGAGAGTAGTGAAGTTGTTAACTGGCCGCGGGATATCGGATACTGCCTCTGATGAATTTGATATCAGTCCGTCCCTTCTACCAGTTGGGACGTTCCAGAATGGACCACCCTGTGAGGGAAACATTCTTGAGATGATTTACAAATGGAGGCAGAAGGTTTAATTTCTTTCATCGGTTTGGAGCTTTGGATGGATACTTACAGTGACAACAATGGAGTCTCTGGCCACTAAAGCAAGGATGTCTGCACAGGAGACTATGCCGGGGCATTCAGCTTCAACCACACTCTTCACTCTTTCAATGAAGTCAAAGCCTCTTAGGGTTAGATTTGGAGTACCATCCTTCTCAGCTTGGTTGCTTGAGGTGGAGTTTATCAGAACTGATCCATCACAACCCTAATGATGAAGAAAAAACAAAATAATCCCATCTCAATCATCAAAAAACCCTTTACTAATCATATTCTGAACGGAGAGAAATGGGGTTTTAGTTGTTTACCCTCACAAAACAATCATGGAAGTGCATTCTGATAAGGGCTGCTGCCAAAGATGGGGCATTTGGGATATGCTTCTTGACATAGTCCAACACAATTTTCTCAGCTTTAGGGCAGCTCTCACCATAAAAACCCAGCTTCAAATCAGCTTGAACTGAACCCAAAATCCCAGCAAAACCCAAGATTACAATCCCCAAAAGGCTAATCCTCTCCATGTTTACGTTTCTTCTGTCTGTTGTCACAGTTGTAGCAAGATTTATAGGCTCTAAATCACTTGAATTGGGTCAGAAGACAAGAAATACTTGTACACCAGGTAACTAACATGTGATACTTTGGACTACTTTATGGTATTTTAATTGAAACGAGGGTATTAAACATATGATTAGTTAGGCGCTACTGTCATATGGACAAGTGGACAGAGATTCGTATATTTGACTACAGGCATCGTGGCTGACATACCTGTAATTTAGCAGCATTAGTGACACATTTTTGCATGGCCATTTGAGAAAAATATAGCTAGTTTTAGCTGGTTTTGGTGGGTTTTTTTTTTTTTTTTCTCTAATGACAGTGATATAAACTACATGATATGAAAAATGGAAGGATAATGAATCCAAAAATGTGGGCAGTTCACCTACTCTTGCAATGCCAACTTTATTTTCGCCGTACTCTCCTTGTTTTTTTCCGATGATTGAGTACCTGCTTTGGGGCTCTGTCCCTTGATACTTGCCATTTGCCAACCCATATATGGGCCACGTTCTGCCTGGTCTAACAAAAGTGAAAATGTTCAATAAATTTGATTTCCTAGCAAAGAGTTAAAAAAAAAAGAGGTGTGAAAAGATGGTTGTTCACGAGTCAGATTTTGAATCGACTCCGATAAGCTAAAAACCCTTTTTAAAATATATTATTATCGTAATAATTCAATTTTAACTCATTTAGTAAGTGATTTGACGTGTAAAAAACCCTTTTACAATATTAATATTAAGGTTTGAAAATGATGACTTTAATCTTATTTTTAGCTTCTAATTATAGCTAAAAAGAGAAAATTGTCATCATTTTTGAAAATAATTGGATTCTTTGTTTCACTTGTAAGGCAAAAGAAAATCATATACATAAGTTTACTGAGACCATTGGTACACAGCATAAAGGGTTAAAGATTCCAATTATTGAAAAGAATTTGATTCTTTATGTCCCTTGGAAGGCAAAACCCAGTGTACATATATGGATTAGGAGGGTGTCTAAAGGATTTTTTTTTTTTTTTTGATTTATTTAAAATCTAGGTTTTTGTGCATTTTATGAAAGGACTTTATTCCATATTCCCCAATTCATCAAAAGAAACAATACTGTAATTTTTTTGGTGATATGGAACCAGGGAAATAGGACAGAAAAAGGCAAAAGCAACTGATGTATAAAAATTAAAGCAAATGCCTGTCATTTGTCAGCTTCTTGTTTTAGAATCAAACTCATGCATCACCAAAGATATTTGGCCCTCTTTTTGTTTTTGTTTTTATTTGTTTTTATAAATCAAGTGCTTTAGAAATTTGTTGGGTCATGTAACTTGTATAAGAAAATTCATGTATGAATGAAGCTTCTATAATGGGCAACAACAATGTCTCATGCATAGGTTGATTAGTCATGGCATGATATTATTGGAATCTTGCCTTGGAAGGTCCATGGATCTTTGCTAGCCATGTATTCAAAATTGTGACATGTGACTTTTGTCTCGTATGATAAATTATTGAGAGTGTCAGACAGGTGGAGTAAATGTGATAATAAATGGAAAGGGTCATTTATCTCAAAAATTTTTAGAGAATAATTTTATGTTTTTTATATTATCTATAAATAATTATGAGATTATTAATAATATAGGGGCCACATATGATGGTAGGTACAACTAATCATTACTCCATGTCTCATATCTCAATTTTTTTTTTTCACTTTTGAATAATTAACAGATTGTATAATAAAGTTTTGCTTATGAAAGTTAACAATAAAAATAATTTTATTATTTATTTGAATGGACTTGAAAATGATAATTCCAATTGAAAGTTAGAATTTTCATAAAAATAATCTAACAAATTGTGAATTATTAATCTAGTTTATTGTTTTGTATTAATTATAAATTATTTTATATTATCACATCAATATGGTATATTTAATAAATCTGTCATTTTATTTTTACTCCTATAGTAAAGTGGGGTTGAATGAATATATATATATATATATATATATATATATATATATATATATATATATATATAAGAAATTAAATTAATTGAAATATTTTTTTTCTTTTTTCTTTTTCAAAAATTTTGAGATTTTTTAGAGAATATGGTAAAAATAAAATAAAATTCAATATCTCGTAAATAAAAATCACATCCTAAGGTTATTATGTCATTACAGTTAAAAATTTTGTTAATATAATATAATGAATAATTATTTTTAGCACCCATCAATTGAATAATATACAAATATTTAATTGAATAATACAACTATTTAATAGAATAACACACAACTATCCTTTGGGTAATATAACACATGAAAAAATTAAACAAAAATAAATTAAATTATATTATAATATACTATGACATTAGTATATTTATATTACAAATATAATACATTTATGTCGTACTTATATTTTATTACAAAAGTAATAATTCTAAAAATATTTATTCATATCATATTGATATTAACACATCATTATACCTCATTAATGCACCTATATTTTATAATAAAAGTAATAATCTTAAAGATTACTTTTTATACCTCATTAATATTCAACATATTATATGTATTAACATCATTCACTCAATGTATAGAGAAAAAAAATGAAAATTGAGAAAAAAAAAATACTATGCAAATCATATAAAATTTTTAAAATTATTTTATTACAAAAAAATAAAAAACAATTAAACATTTTTCATTATTTTCTTATTCTTTTTAGATAATCTAAATGAAAAATTAAATAGTCTTTCTTTCTCGAATTTAATACAAAAACATAATTTATCAATTTAACATTAAAAAAAATATATAAAAAAACATCATTTTTTTTCTTAATAAAATTTAAAAAAACATTAAATGTTATTGTAAAAATATTTTTAGAAGTTCTTTTTTAAATAGTAAATTTAAATAGAAAATTATACTATCTTATATATATATATATATATATATATATATATATATATATATATATATATATATATATATAATAATTGTAAGGATTAAATCCAAAATTTTGACTTAAATTTTGAATGTCAATAATTGCAATAAATATGGGACCCATGCACCATGAATATTCTGACAAAATAGGTGAAGTATTTTAAATGGCTTTGAATTTTAAAAACTTTTAGTTGAAAGATATTTTTTATATTTAAACCTTAATTAATGCTTCTTTCTTTATGTAGGTTTGAAGATTGTTTTATTTGTATAATAGGAAAGAATATATATATATATTTTGAAATTTTTGGTAGTTAAATTTTTCTTTGAAGGTGTCACTTTTGACACAATTTAGGATGGTAGAGTTGGTTTTTTGAAAACTAAATATGAATTAGTAAAGGTATTAATTTAATTTTTCAAGTTGAAATTTCTCAATAATCACCAAAGCCTGTTGTAATTGTGATGAGAAACAAAGAAGATTATTATATGTTTGTATTATGCATAATTTCTAATTTTTTGTCATCATGAAATAATTAACATGATTTAATTATATATATATATAGATTATTTTAATTTTTCTTTTTTTAACATAAAAATAAAAAAATTCAATAAAATAAATTACAAAAAATGATAATATTTATTTATTTATAAATTATATTTTTTTAATGTCATTAAAATTTTAAAAATTGAAAAAAAGGCAAAATGGGTATATAAAATTTTCATATTTGCCCATATTAGCTTGTTATTATTTATTTATTTATTTTTTGTAAAATTGCAAAAAGTATGGGTTGGGTCCAAACCACACAATTTTTTATAAAAAAAGAAGAAGTGTGTTTCCATGCCCACCCAAAAAAAATCATAATATTTAAGTTTGAAAACTTCGAATTTAATATATTTATTTAAAAATAATTAAAATTTTATATATTTTTTAATTAAAAATATTACATTTGATTACATAAACAAATATATATATATATATATATATATATATATATATATATACTATCTTTAATTACCTCTTATATTACTTTTAATTTTTGAGTGAATGAAAATTGAATTATTTTTTAAGGATTTTTATTTATGATTATATTTTGATATGTATATGAAAGCGCATTTTTTCCCCCAAACAACTAGAAAAACCCATTTGAATTCATTTCTAGAAAAGTTTCAATTGGGTTGGTCTCAAGTTGGCTTCAAGGACAATTCTCAAAGAATAATGGTGTATTACCAGAAACAAAATGTGGAAACAGCACCATAAATCTTACTCATTGCTCAGAAAAACAAATGTACACAACACATTGCAAGATCAACACCCAGCAAATGAGGCAGCAATTAGAAGTTGCTTTTAGTTTCCTGCAGCCCCACTTGCCCATAAATTCTTGGGTTAAAAAAAAAAAAAAAAAAAGGAAGGAAAATGAATGTGTAACGCCCACAAATACAATTCAATCAGAAAGTTGATGAGCAGGAAAAAAAAATGAAAAAAAGAGCCCCATTAATTAGTTGACAAAGGCACAGTATTTCCTGATTTCACCTGCATTCCCAGTGAGCACTCCAATCCTGCCCATTTTGACCATGGATGCTGCAAAGTCTCGCCCAAAAGATTTTCCATGGGAAAAAGACTGAAGTCTCACATATTTGCTAGTCTCAACATCATCAAGAAGAGCTGCATCGGATTGGAAAAGGCCCCTCCTTTTAGCTACAACAGAGTAGTAGTCTTCATCAAATGATTTGAAGCTTCCGGGGTCCATCTCCACAACTGTAGAAACATCTCCTGGCTTGCATTTCTTCTTCAATTGGATCACATAGTTGGGATCCATGGAAGGGTCAGTGTCACCTTTCCCAGTGAAGTTGTAAAGGCGGTTGGTGAAGGATGAACAGTGAGAGATCCCAATTGTGTGTCCACCTATTTCATCGGAAACAATATCATGATCAAGTTAGAAAATTTTGATAAGCTTACAAGGATTTATGTTAATGCATTATAAATTTTGGTTACCTGATAGAACTGCTAGGTCTTTTATAGACAGACCCTTTGACTGGAACATTGCTTTTAGTTGAGTAATGTTGGCGAAAGGAGGAGGCAAATTTGTTAAGGCCTCCAAGGCAACTGATAATTTTCCATCCCTTCTTCCAGTGGGGACTTGCCAATATGGTCCATTGATCTGATATAAGATGGAAACCATGTATTAGTTATTGGTAACCTAGTTCTTTCTTATAAATGATAGTCATTTTGTAATAAGTCGTTTTTGGCCATGTAGATATTATCTGTTTTGGCCCTTTTGGGTCAATGAATTCTTACGATTTAAAATGCGTCTATACAATTAAGAGAAATTCACGCATGTATAATTTTCAGAACTTTTTTCCCTATCTAATGTTGAATGTCATAATCATTTCTTATGCAGACACAACATTTTTATCAATAGAATTGTAGAGTCAAATAGATAAACACTTCTTATCGAGTCAAACAAACTCCTACATCGGATAACGGGAAAAAGTTCATGAAACTATATATGTATAAGCTCATTTTAACTATGTAGACACATTTTAAAATTATAAGAATTTATTAGACCAAAAACTGATAATATCTACATGATTGAGAGTGAAATATTCAATTTGATGTTAGTGTGGAATTGAATTAAGGACTCATTGGTATACCATTGAAACTGCATCTCGAGCTACTAGGGCTAGGATGTCAGCACAAGAAACCACTCCTGGACACTTCTTTTCCACTGCAGATTTTGCTGCATCAATAACTTGGTAGCCTCTGAGGCTTAGGTTGGGGATTGCATCCTTTTCAGCTTGATTATGCTTTGTAGAGTTCAATAAGACTGATCCATCGCAACCCTGTAAAATCAACTTAATTATTAGCCTATGAACTTAATCCTTGAACTTGCATACCATTGAAACGAAAATTAGGTCATGGTATTTAGTACAACTGTAACAATTAACATGCAACATACATACCCTGACAAAACAGTCATGAAAATGTATTCTCAGCAAGGAAGCTGCAAGAGTTGGTGCTTTTGAAATGTATTGAGCTGTAGTCTCTCGGACAATGTCCTCAGCTGCTGGGCATGTGTTCTTGTAGAACCCGAGCTTCAAGTACTGCGCATCGGCAACGTCTAGGACGAAAATGGCAAGGATTAGTTGAAGAAACAAAGCTGAGAAAAGCTTCTGAGTAGACATTGTGTCTATTAGGGAACAAAATGGATTAACTTTGCTGCTAAGTTCTGAAATTCTATCCAGCATATGATGGTATATGTAGTTGAGATTAGGCCTTTGAATTTATCATTTGCAAGCTGTCATTGCACTACTATTGAAATTGTTTTTGCAGATTTGATAGGGTCAAGATGAAAAGGGTTGACTTTGTACTATTTTTGGAATGGATTTTGGAGCAGACGTGGCTGCATCTCTTAGTTTAATATAATAGGAAGGATGAAGCACTTCCACCAAACTATGGAAATTATAAGCCTTTTTCTTAATCATTGTATGAAAATTATGATTTCAGATTAAAAGCAACTAAAAGTCTAAAATAGTACTTCTTTAACCTACAAAATCCCTTATCCAAAAACTATGAAAATTAATGGAAGTACTCTAAAATGTTTAAATTTGTAAAAAAGAGCCAATAATACACATCGAGCTACATATACAGTAAGACTAGTATTAGGAACATACTGGAAGATTTAGCAAGGGTTTAGAGGGGGAGGTTTTGGTCTAATGACTTTAGTTTTAAAGAGAAATTAACAAACCAATTAATAAGCAAAATGTTACTTTTTGCTCGCATTTGCCTCTGTAAAACTAGTCTCTTTCTTATTGCCTTTTGAATCCTATTTCTAGCTCCACCTCATTTATCATTTGCATTATCTAGTTAGATGGTTGTAATTTATTTTGCAGTACTTCTTCTATAACATCGGGCATGTAGGGTTGCCTTTGTAGACAAGTTGGAGTAGTCTAATAAGATTTTGACTCTAGAGCATAATGAAGACGTGGTGAAAATTTATTTAAAGAGTACTATAATGCAATTGGTTGTTTAAGAAATTGAATGCACACGTTTTTTTTACAATAAAGGGTTATTGTATGTTGAAAACGTGAAAAAGAAACCACTTGGGGAACTGTTCACAAGACCAGCCAAAGGCCACCAAATCTAAGCATATTGGCGACAGAATAAAATGGATGGCACGTAGTATATTCGCTATGTAGCTCGAGACCATATCATTCCTAGAGGCTTTGTATGCATATTTGTACTTTGAGAAATGCTTTTTTTTTTTTTCATTATGACTTTTCTAGCTAGCATAGTTAAAGCATTTACTTTTGTGATGTGTGGATGCTTTGTATTTCATCTTCTTCTTTCTTGATCAACGAATAGATTTGCCAGCTCAAAGATAGTGTCTAATTAAGTTCCTAATGTTGCAATTCCATTAACTCTAGTCATTAATTTTAACTTTAAGACCAATATTTATAAAATTTCATTGAAAGAAATTTTGCTTTAATGAAGTAGAATAGATGGATTGTAAAAGGAATGTTATTATTATTATTTTGTTTTTTTTAGTTATATGTTCATTTCACTCATATTCCTTGAAATTTGAATTAAATACACTTATTCATCATTTAGTTTAAATTGCATCAAATATCGATTCTATCGTTTTTATTTGATATTTTCACTTATATTTTCTTTTGTTAAAAATAAGCGAATCATTTGATAAAATTTGAAATCATGATACATAAATAAGTAAATATATTTAACCTTAACCTCATAAGGTGCGAGTAAAATTTACCCATTAGTTGAATAGATGCAAAAGAATCACATAATGGGTACCTTGGGCGATGCTTTTTTTCCCTCTTGATGTGTTCAGGAAACTAGTTCACAGTCAACAACACCTCATGCACATTTTTTTTTAATTCAATTCTCCACTTTCTTTCGTATATATGCTGGCAGGCCACAGGGTGCCACTGCAACCAACTTCGATTTAAATCTACTCTTTTGTCATTGTCTTCTTGTTATAATATGACCATGTCCTTGAATGTAAGTGAAACACAAATGATTGTATTACTTGTAAGGAGGGTCATTTCCAATATCTTTTTACATTTGGATTCTGTGGGGGTAAGTTGAAATCAATGATTTCAGAGAAAGAAAATTAATGGAAACAACAATATTGACATAATCTTATTCGTTAATAAAATAAAAAAAATTAAAGAACTCAATTACAAGATTCACAATCCACAAAGAGGTAGCAAAGATTGATTTGTACCCAAAAATTCTTGGGACAAACCAATGTACAACAATACAATTCAATCACAAAGTTGATGAACAAAGTAAGAAAACAGCTGCTCCATATTATTATTTATTGACAAAAGCACAGTATTTCCTGATTCCACCCGCCTTGCCTGTCAGCACTCCAACCTTTCCCATTTTGACCATGGATGCTGCAAAATCTTTCCCAAAACTCTTTCCATGGGAAAATGAGTGAAGTTTTACATATTTTCTAGTCTGAACATCATCAAGAAGAGCTACATCAGATTGGAAAAGGCCTCTTCTCTTAGCCACCATAGTGTAATAGTCTCCATCGAATGTTTTGAAGCTTCCAGGGTCCATCTCTACTATTGTAGTAACGTCTCCCGGCCTGCATTTCTTCTTCAACTGAATCACATAGTTGGGATCCATGGAGGGGTCAGTGTCACCTTTTCCAGTGAAGTTGTATAGGCGGTTGGTGAAGGATGAACAGTGAGAGATCCCAATTGTGTGTCCACCTATCTCATCAGAAACAATCTCATGATCAAGTTAGAAAATTTTGATAAGCACACTAAGATTTATGTTAATGCATTATAAATTTTGGTTACCTGATAGAACTACTAGGTCTTTTACAGACAGACCCTTTGAGTGGAACATTGATTTTAGTTGAGTAATGTTGGCGAAAGGAGGTGGCAAATTTATTAAGGCCTCCAAGGCAACTGATACTTTTCCATCCCTTCTACCTGTAGGGACTTTCCAATACGGTCCATTGATCTGATATAAGATTGAAACCATGTATTAGTCATCGGCAACCTAGCTCTTTCTTATAAACCGTACTAATTTCATGTTGGTATACCATTGAAACTGCATCTCTAGCTACAAGGGCTAGGATGTCAGCACAAGAAACCACTCCTGGACACTTCTTTTCCACTGCAGATTTTGCTGCATCGATAACATGGTAACCTCTGAGGCTTAGGTTGGGGATTGCATCCTTTTCAGCTTGGTTATTCTTTGTTGAATTCAATAGAACCGAACCATCGCATCCCTGCAAAGCCAACTTATTATACTTCTTGAACTTGCCCAGTATGATAAATGTATTAGTATTTATTTGGCAGCAATATTATAGTGCAATATAATAATACATGCAACATACCCTAACAAAACAGTCATGAAAATGCATTCTCAGCAAAGGAGCTGCAAGAGTTGGTGCTTTTGAAATGTATTGGGCCGTAGTCTTTCGCACGATATCCTCAGCTGCAGGACATGTTTTCTTGTAGAAACCAAGTTTCAAGCACTGCACATTTGCCACGCCTAAGACCAAAGTGGCAAGGATCACTTGGAGAAAGAAAGCTGAGAAGAGCTTTTGAGAAGACATTGTATCTTACAGAGAACAAATTAATGAACTAACTTAATTTGATGCTGAGCTCTGAAATTGTATGCAACATATGGGTGGTATATATGGTTGGGATTAAGACTTTGAACTTTTCAGGAGAAAGCTGTCATTGCACTCATTCTGAAATTGTTTTTGCAGATTAATTTGATAAGGTCAAATGATAAGGGTTGACCTTTTTTTAATAATTCTTACAATGAATTTTTGCAGAAGACATGGCTCCATCTCTGAGTTATCTCCACCAACCATGGAAAGAGATGAGGGCCTTTAGTTAATCTCTTCTCCATTATCTATATTCTTTATCATATTTATCTTCTAGAATCCTTAGCAACTGAAATCATGACTTTAACCTAACTCAAGACAATGTACGTAAGTGTCCAAAATCCCAAATCCATTACAAGAATTCCGTAGAAATGCAATGTTTGAGGTGTTATATATATATATATGCTTTAATTTAGTTCTTTTTCTAAGGACTTCAAGAATAAGAAACAATAACTTTTTAATATTGATGACCCTAAACTTCTAATTGGTAAAAATGACCGATAATATGTGCCAAGTTACATGTATAGTCTTTATATATTCTTATAATTTGGTAGTCGATTTGACTTTTCTTTTCTCCATAAACGTAGACATTCTTATTAAAACACCTGTAACTAATAAATATGATATGTATTAAGAATACTTAGTGATGGGTTTACTCTAATTTTTCTATATTTTTTGCCAAATGGTGGGAGGGTCCTTTGGAGATTCATAGTGTAATACAAGTGGAAATTTACAAAATTAATTAAAAGCCCACCAAAATTAAGTACACAGGGAAAAATATGCATAGCACGTATATAATTAAAACAGCTACCCTAAGTGGTTCCAAAATCAAACAATAAAATGTTGGAGATGGAGCTGAGCTTGCAAGTAACATGGCCAGCAAGTCTTGGTCCAAAGGAATCTTTAATTTTTCTTTTTCTCTAAAATTAATACAAAAACCGCAATTTGCAGATTTAACATTCTCTCTTGTTGGTCAATGCACTTAATTAAATTACAATAATACTATACAGATATGCTCATTTGTGATTAAAAACATAAGGTTTATGCATTAATCAATGCCCAACAAACCACCAGGCTTTACAGACTATAACATCTTTGTTTAAGATGAATTTAATTAGTGTTCCTAATCATACTTCATTTGTTAAAGCATATAGGTGAGGTCACTCTGTGATAACCAACACAAATCTTAGACTGTGATTGTGATATAGAAAATATATGGGATTGCACACACGAACATTCGCGATTGACTTATTTAATCTGTTTGTACTTGAGAGAAGCCATTAATTGATTACCAAATGTAAGGTTATTAGATATATTAATCTGTTCAATGAGGGTTTTATTAATTTTTATTTTTTTAAGACTTTCTTAAGTAAGAATCAAATAGGGGAAGATTATTTAATTGATCAGCATAAAGAATTATAGGTTGCCCCTTTGGAGTACGCAACAACCAGGTTTAAATCCCCCAAAGGGCCACAGTGGACTACACCCACTTTTGAAGAAGATATTTGAGGGCATTGAGTTTCAACTTTCATACTATGCATCAATCTAATGAAAATATGAACAATAGTGGCTCAACAGTGCCATCATTGTGTTGCTCTCTAAAAATTGACTCATGCTTAAGAATGAAAATTTTTGAGAGTTGAAAAATTCTAGATTGTACAAAAAGGTATATATGTGTATAAGTATGTGTTTGCTGCATAGTTTTGTACTCTCTTTATTGCGAAGTCTCCGAAAACTTTGAATTTATAGTACCCAATGAATATTTGGGTGTCAAACCCAAGCGAAATTGAGTTCAAGAGATTAAGGGAAGAATATTTTTTGATCTTTTTATTGTTATTCTTTTGAAGGGGAGAATGGAGAAAGAGTTCCAAAAGTTGGTGATCATCAATAACACTTTGGTAATTATAAGTTGAAGGCCTTGTAGTATAGGAAGAGTAAGGTGAAGGTTTGTAATATAGGAAGTGTGAGATGAATGTTTACAATGTGTTAGACCCTTGACATAGAGCATACGACACCAAGGCCTCATGAGACGACACCTTGGCTCTATAAGTGGCCTATAACCAAGGTAACACCTACAAGGGCGTAATGCCTTGTGCAAAGAGGTGTTTTGGTGATCCATGAGCATAATGCCATGGCCCGTTGTAACACCAAGATGGACTTGGACAAGGCATAGCGATGTAGTATCAATGAAGCCAACTCAAAGAAGATGTCTAATGGTTGGCATAAGGACACAATTCCTTTTGCATGAGGATGAGAAGTCATGAGTGCAATGCCATGACTCGTTGTTACATCAATAAGAGGGGCTTGGGCAAGGTATAAAATCATAGTAGCAACAAGACAAATGCATAAACAGGATTTTCTCGACATAAACGTGATAGGAACACATGAATTGCATAGAAAGCATGTAGTAGGTTGCCTAAAGAAGCTACAACAGGTTGGTAAGACATGTTGTGTGATATGCAAGGCCAATAAACAATTTAACACACACACACAGAGGCTACATATAAAGCATGCAACAAGTTGCCTAAAGACACTACAATATGCTATTGAGGCATGTTGTAGGGTGTTCATGCCAAGAGGAGACTTGGCATGCACACAAGTTGCATGGAGAGCGTGTTTCCTGGAGATGCTACAACGGGTACATGGTTGGTGAACCATGTTGTGAGCATGGACGAAAATATCAAGATATATTGAAGGGTTTCGACACAATATTTCGTGAGGATTTATTGGAGAGGCAAAAAATTGGGATATATAGCCAAAATATTGTTGATATATCGGCAATATATCGACTCACGGTGATAAATCGACGATTTTAGCAATTAATCATCACTCACATGGAAAAATTGCCGATATTTTGATGATATATCAGCGATAAATTGGCAATTTTTGAAGAAAAATCGCCGCCCTTTTGAGCATGATTTGATGGGCCAGATCACGTTTGCATGCACTGATGAGCTAGATCACTCTCGAGTGCAACGGTCATGGTGGTAGTCCATCCAACACCCTAAATTTAATTTGGATTTTATCCAACGGTCATATTTCACCCAAATTTTGATTCAACGGCCAAAAATGTTTTCCAACGATAAAATCATCTTTCAACAGTTATTTTTGCCCTAAATTTTCCTATATATAGCTCATTTTGCATCCATTTCAACCATATTTGATTTCATTCTTCATTTGATCTCTCATTGCTCATAATTTTTCTAAGATTGCTCAATTATTCAATTATTTAAAGGTATGTTTGTTTTAAATTGTAATTAATTTGTATATTTTCATTAAATTAACTTAGGATAATTTGATTATTTAATTATAGATGGATATGTTTATTTTAGATGATTATTTAATTTTATTTTCACATTCAATCTAGTTAGAATTAGATTCAACTAGTTTATTTTCACATTTAATTATATGATTATTGTAATTTATTTTCACATTCAATTATAATTAATTAATATATTTTGTAGATTTCTCATAGATTTAGATTTAGTAAACTAACTTAGCTAAATTATTTAATTAATTTAGCTATTAGTATAAATTAGTCTATTTGGAATATGTTCATTTTACATGATTATTTAATTTTATTTTCACATTAAATTGCAACATGTTAAATTTAAATGTTTGCTTAGTCTTTGTTTACATTAAAATCACATTCAAGTATATTTTTCTTGCAATAGATTTAACATGGGTAGTGGAAGTGGAGGTGGTCCTCCCATGCCAGGGCATGATCCAGCTTGGAAGTATTGTTCACTAGTAGAGGGGAACAGAAATGAGACAATTTATAATTTCTGTGGGTTGTTGATGAAAAGTGGAGGCATCACGCGATTCAAGTTCCATTTAACGCATAACGACCCACATAACAACACCAAAAAGTGTATTAGAGTGCCTCCCGAAGTGAAAGAAGAGATATGATTGATGGTGCATGACAAAACTAAAGCAAAAGCAAAGAAAGTTGCAAATATTCAAGAGATTCGTGCTCAATTACATGGCACAATGGGGGTCATTGATACACATCTGATAGACGAAGATAGTGATGATGAAGATGTTGAGGATCAAGATGTGTATATGTATCCAACAGATATGCACTCGGAAAAGCGTGATTCGTATCGATCTACAGTTCATGCCTTGAAACCGACAAAATGGGTGTCAACAATATGAGAACACTATAGGAAGCAAACGTAAAATAGAGGAGTCTTCACGGCTTACTAGTACATCGACGATGATGTAGAAATCACAAAGTATGCAACATTTGAACCAATCACCCTCTATTACCCCTTCGTTCTATAAGTTTTCTACAACAAGACAAAAAAAAAAAAATCAAAGATATATTTAAGGGTGGTTCAATTAAAGAAATGATGAGACGCTTAATAAGCAAATTCTTCATTTATGAGAGCATCACACCCCGAAAAGAAAACTCTCATCACTTTAGAATATGATTATTGGTGCACAACAAGTAGGTAATTACTAATTTTTGAATTGTTATATTGTTTCATACTTTTAGTAAGTATAGTCTTTTGTGACATGTTTTAAATATTTGTTATATATGAATTGCAGGAATGAGAATCGAACCTTCATCTCCATATGAAACAAAAAACAAGTACTTGGAAATGGAGTACAAAGAAAAACAAGCTTATGTGAACCAGTAAAGAGAAAAATGGAAGACATATGAGTGCACAATAATGTCAAATGGATGGACATAACCCATGAAATTAAGTATTATTAATTTCATGGTTTATTCAAAGGGGACCATGATGTTCCTTAAGTCAGTCGATGCATCGAACAATATCAAAGACCACAAGTATATATACGAGCTATTGAAGACTGTTATCAAAGAAGTAGGTCAAGAAAATGTGGCCTAAATTATCATAGATAATAGGTCAGCATTCGTGAAAACATGGAACCTATTAATGAAGAAGTTTACCTTATATTGGACTTTGTGTGCGGCGCACTGCATCGACTTAATCTTTGAAAACATTGGCAAAAGACCCAGTATTACAAATGTAATAAACAATGCTTGCAAGATAACCAATTTCATTTACAACCATGGTTGACTACTTACACAAATGAGAAAGTATTGTGGTGGAGACATTGTTTGACTAGGAGCTACAAGGTTTACTATCAATTATATTGCTCTTGACAATCTTCTTAAAAAAAAAAGCCGATTTGAAAATATTGTTTATGAATGATGATTGAGCACAACACAAGCTCAGTCGAACAAAAATTAGACGAGATTTAGAGCAATATTTAATGTTTGACCATGTGTATTGGGATAAAGTGACAAATATAGTTTCATTACATGAGCCATTATACATCGTGCTTCGACTTATGGATTCTGAAGTTGTTCCCATTATGTCGTTTGTGTATGAGCTTATGCACGTGATGAAAGAGAACCTTATTCATCAAGGAGTTGAAGATTGGATTTTCAAAGTAATAAAAGATCGTTGGGAGAAAACATTAAGACATTCATTTCATGAAACAGGTACTTAAGTACTATATATTTTTGTAAGTTTTTAGTCTTAATTTATTTAATTTTCTCTAACAAAATACTAAATCCATTTAATTTTATTATAGCATACTTCTTAAATCCAAGATTTCAATATAGGTGTGGAGTTGGTAGTGATTCAGAACTACTTCAAGCAATCCATGATGTTTTTGCAAAATTAGACTCAATTATTGAATCGTTTGTTCAATTTGGAAATGAGGTAAATAAAAAACTGTTATTTTTGTTAATTTAATAAAACAATAATTTCATTCATCAATTTATTTGAACGTTTACTAACAAATATGATATTAATAAATTAAATGTTGAACACATAGCTTGTGCCTTTTCGAAATGCAAAAATAGGATTTGGTGATTGAGCAGCGGTTGCAACAAGGTCAACCATGGTGCCCGATGAGTATTTATAGGAAAAAATTGATTATCATTATTGTAAATTCACCATATAAGTATTTATATAATTATGAAATTGGTTGCAGCTGAATGTTGATTCATGTATGGGAATCATACACCTACATTGAAATAGTTAGCCATCAAAGTTCTCTCATAAACTATGTCATCTTTTGCCTGCGAGAGAAATTGGAGCACATTCGCTCTTATCCACACAAAGCAACAAAATCGTTTGGCTTACCCTCAACTAGAGCAATTAGTTTTGTGTTACTATAACATGAGACTAAAGTTACATGATATGGAAGCAAAAAATGATTGAGTTGTTGAAAAAAAATTATCTTGATCTTCTTGACATTTCAGCCGAGATGGGTGAAGAAGAAAACAATCACCTGTTCCAATGGATTAGGCCTACACACTTGGATGATGAAGTTGGAAATCCTAATCCACGAATTGTCACTCATTCTCGAGAATTTGGAGTTAATGTTGAACGTGTGTTGTCTGAACAAATTCAATCTGAAAGTTTTAGCAAAGATACTGAGGATTCATTTCAGGCGACATTGAATTCCCACTAAAAGGTTGACTCAACAAGTGCTGGCCACAGTAGTAAACTTACTACTGCAGGTACTTCTGCTTCTGGTTACGATGGTTTAAGAGGTGGAACTGATGATGGAAGTGATAATGTTGGATGAGATATTTGGCAACGTCAACAAAGTCAATATCCATTGAGTCAATTTACGTGTGAAAATGATTTCACACACTGCACACAAAATGAAGACCATGGTTCTAGCAGAGCTAGTCCAGGCATAGGAGCTATTGGGAAACCCTATAGAAGAAGAAAACGAATGATGGAACAATATAATGAGGAGTTACTTTCAAGGAGTTTTGAATCTTGAAGTATATGGATTCAATTTAGTGACTCATTGAATGAAGCTAACGTCTACCCTCCTTATGTGATGAGTTATAGTCAACCTTCAAGTTCAACAGATGAAGAGTATGGTATGTCGAGTTACTCTATTTCCACACAAATGTCATACCAAGTTTCATATCAAATGGAATGAGGATTTGACATTAACACATGGGTGAACCTTGAGTATCCTATCCATGTAGAGGTAGTGAGCAGGACTCAAGAGATATATGCATGGCATGTTAGAATTTTTAACCAATATTATCGAGGCTCATTGAGTTGGTACCAATATTGTCTCCAACAGCAAGGCTAGGTTCCTTCATATACCAATTCTATTGAACCACATCAATCATAATTTTGGTACTAAAGGGACATTGCAATGTAATGTGTACAAGTTATTGATATTTAATGAAATGAAGTATTTTATGTTACTTTATAATGAGTGTACAATTACAAAATAATATTTCTTATCGATTGACATGATATAATTACATCTAATATTGCAAATTATATCATACTTATGTCAAATTCTTCAATAAAACAACTTTAAAATGTTTATTATGCTTCTAATCATATTGTTATGAGGTTTTCTTGAATTTTCATGAGTTTTTAACAATTTTAGGCCTATCAAATTTTTTTTTTCCAAAATATCCATTGATATATATCTTTCATATATCCGATATATCCATAAAATCAAAATGCCGATATATCCGTGATTACCGATATTTTTATCCTTGGTTGTGAGGAGTGCATACCAAAAGGGGGCTTGTCATGCACTTGAGTTATAACATAGATATGCATGGATGGACTGCCTAGAGTTGCAACAACAAGATGATTGGATGCATGGCAAATTCAAGCGCATGAGTGGATTGACTCAAGGCGTAAGAGTAGGCAAACTTAAGGTAGAACACAAAAGGGGTGTCTTGGCATTGGGGCAAGCCTAAGAAAGATGAGTTGCACCATGACTCAGAGACTTCAATGGTTGGTACGTGGACTGATGCAAGTGGCAACAATATGAGTTTCAAATGGATAAGAAATGAGCCGAATTATACTCTTAGTCAAATAAGAAGTGGGCAATGTCACACTTACAAAAAAAATGATGGGAGAGCCTCCTAGGGAGCATGAGAGGAGTAAGTATGAACTCACCAAAGGGATTCTATATTTTATTAAGGAAGGAAATAAAATACAAGTTAGGGTTAAAACATCGTAATCTCACATGCCTTATGGGTTAATCTTTATTACCATCTCATGGGGTCAGAGTATGCTAGTTTAGAGGGCTTCTAAGTACCACACAAACATGAAAAACTTATGGAGAAAGTTTGCGCTTGTGACAATAGAGATAGTGAGATTTACCCTCCTAGTTGAGGCCAATTATAACGAAGGTGAGGTTTTACAAAGGGATACCCTTTGCAAGCCTAAGGCATAATGAGTAGATAAAAGTCTCGAACTTCTTTTGTTGTCTCAAAGCAATCAAATGACACACTAATAGAAGCAAGGGATGCATTGGTGACTGATGTAAGAATTTTGTGATTATTATTGTCTTAATCCTCGATGCGAGATTCAAACTCTTTTGAATTCAAAGACACCTTCAGCAGGTATTTCGGTATTATCAATGACAAAACATCATAATTTTCGTCCTTTCAAAAACCTTATGTATAACTTGAAGCCAATGCATGTAGTTGAAACCACTAAGAATAGAGATAGGTTGGGAAACATTTGATTGTGTCTGAGCCATAGTAGACTACTGAATGTCACTGACACGAATGAGGTTTAGAAGTAAAAAAAACACTTTGAGAGAAATTAGAAAGAGCCTAATGCTCCAACTAAATAGAAAAAGTGAAGAAAATAAAGAATACATATTCAATTGGATAACGCAAATCACCACAATCGGGTAAGCACAAATCAGCAAACCATGGGAGTACCAATAATCATGGAATTGGTCAACGATTCTAACAAACACAAAATTAATGTGTCATGTAGAAGAGTATATTTGCATGAAAACAAAGGCAAAATGTGCTCAAAATGACTAGCACACACTTGATATTTCTCATTCTCTTAACGTGATTCCAACTTCCAAACCTGGTTCCCCTTCACATTCTTCATATATAGCTGAAGAGAAATTTCCAAATACTCAACTCTGAATTTTTTACTGTTCCCTAATCCCACATTAGCATCACAATGCGGGTCATTATCACTACACGAACATGCGAATTTTCCATAGACATAGGCCTCCAAGAACCAGTTTTGGAAATCAAACACAAGATAGAGCAACTCCATGGGGTTCCAGTGGCTCTACAAACCCTGTCAGTATCCGGGTGGGAGCTCATGGATGGACTGGACATGGAAGATTACCCCATTGTCACTGAAGGTACAAGAATTGATCTCATGACCAAACATATAGAGCACTACCCTTTAGCTCGCTGTAGTAAAATTCAAATCATCATTAAGTTCTCAGCTAGACAAATTAGTATAGAAGTGGACAGAACTGAAACTGTGGGAAGCCTAAAAGAGAAAATCCATATAATTGAAGGCACCCCAATTAAAAGAATGATACTATACTTTTCTGGTACAGAGATGGAAGAGGACTTTCGCAATTTAAGTGAGTACGGCATACGGGAATTTTCTGAAATTATTGTGTTCCTCAAGGCTCTGAATCGCACAAGGGACCAACCTCCCGTTAGAAAGCTCAATGTGGTGGTTCAAACTTCTTCAAGTTTGCTTAATTCTGCTTGCATACCATTGGAACTGAGAGACATGGACACGGTTCATGAGCTGAGACAACTGCTTCTGGCCCGAAAAATTCTTCCTAGGGATGATTATTTGTTCATTCACAAACAAAGAATTATGCGCGATAATTGCAGTCTTCGATGGCATGGTGTTGAAGATGGGGATTCACTGTACGTATTCAGAGGCACAGTGAGTCGAAATGGATTTTGAATATTGAACTGAGACATGAAATACTGCTATACAGCAGACTTTGAAGAGTCACATTAGGAGTTTCTTTTTCTTTTTTCCTTTTCTTTTAATACTATCTTTGAAATACATGTTGTGGATTTTCACAAGAATATGCTATGAAGAAAATCTAGTTGAATTTATCTTCTCTTTCTCCATGGATTTTCATATGAATATGCTATGACGGTTTTCATTAACCAACTCCAACATCACATGATAATTCTAAACTTTTTGTAATTTTATTTTAAATATGATCTGATATATATATATATATATATATATATTCCTTTGTGGGTAAAGGTTGATTAATGGGACAACGTTAATATTTTTTTTTCTTTTTTTTGACAAAATTAATATTAAGGGTGTTCTTTCCTTAAATTTTGGGAATGTTGAAAACTTTTCTGTTACAACAGACTCCTGATTATCTTCCTATCAGATTTGGAATTAGTCTTTACCTTAACATCTTGATGCATATAAATGGAGCATTGAGGGGCTTCAATTTATGAAATTATTAAAATCGAGGAAGAAATAAAAGGAAATAGAAAAAAGGAACACAAGATAGAAAAATGGAACTGGATCTATCTCCGAAGTTGGCAAAGAAATTGTTTGGAGAGAATGGAGGATCATACTTTGCATGGTGCCCTTCAGAGCTTCCCATGCTACGTGAAGGCAACATTGGTGCTTCCAAGCTTGCTCTTGAGAAGCATGGCTTTGCTCTTCCTCGCTATTCTGATTCCTCCAAGGTTGCTTATGTTCTTCAAGGTCTATTCCTCCATTCCCTTCTTCTTTTCTCTGTATTGATTCATGGGTTCATGTTTTCAGAAAATGCATTTAAGACCGACCCATCATGACGAATTCTGCAAATTTTTATTCTTCTATGATTTCAAAGATTGGGTTAACCTTTAAAGATCTTCTAACCTTTTGATCCTTTTATGATGCTCATAACTGTTTGTGCGGATCTGTTTCTTCCATAATTTCAGAGATTAGATATAACTTTAAAGATCATCTAATCTTACACTAGAGTTTTGATCCCTTTTTGACTGATGATTCTGGTATTTTCTAGGAAGTGGGGTTGCAGGAATTGTCCTTCCTGAGTCAGAGGAGAAGGTGATTGCAATCAAGAAAGGCGACGCCATCGCCCTTCCTTTCGGTGTTGTAACATGGTGGTACAACAAAGAGGACACTGAACTTGTAGTTCTCTTCCTGGGTGAAACCTCAAAAGCACACAAAGCAGGCGAATTCACCGATTTCTTTCTCACAGGCACAACTGGCCTAATGACTGGTTTTACAACTGAGTTTGTGGCCAGGGCATGGGACTTGGAAGAAAAAGTAGCTAAACTCCTCGTTGAGAAGCAATCAGGGGTTGGCATTGTCAAGCTTGCTGACACTTTCAAGATGCCTGAGCCCAAAATCGAACACCGAAACGGTATGGCATTGAACTGTGAGGAAGCTCCATTGGATATTGATATCAAGAATGGTGGAAGAGTTGTGGTTCTGAATACCAAGAACTTGCCTCTGGTTGGTGAGGTTGGGCTTGGTGCTGATCTTGTTAGACTTGATGGGGGTGCCATGTGCTCTCCTGGCTTCTCCTGTGACTCGGCCCTGCAGGTGACTTATGTCGTCCGAGGCAGTGGCCGAGTTCAGGTTGTAGGGGTTGATGGGAAGAGGGTCCTGGAGACCACCCTAAAGGCTGGCAATCTGTTCATTGTACCAAGGTTTTTCGTGGTTTCGAAGATAGCTGATCCTGATGGAATGGAGTGGTTCTCCATCATCTCCACCCCCAAGTAAGTCATCCCCTGCATTTTAACTACTAGATTCATCATTTCCATGATAAGTACTGGCCTTTGATTGTGTTATCATGTGAATTTTGCAGTCCAATATTCACCAATTTAGCTGGAAAAACTGGAGTTTGGAAGGCCCTTTCTCCTCAAGTGCTGGAGGCTGCCTTCAATATTCCCCCTGATGCAGAGAAACAGTTCCGGTCCAAGAGGAATTCTGATGCTGTCTTCTTCCCCCCACCAAATTAAGGATATCAGCCTTCTGAAGTCACTTAAAATAAATTTAGGGTATTGGTTTAATATTGGTATCTACTTGGTTTCAAGTAGGGTTTATATATGTATGGAGATGAAGTTGATGGTATTTTATTTTTGATATTTGGTAATAGAAATAATGCGACTCTTCATTTTTGCTGTAAATCCGACATTGAAGTTTAATATTGAAGATATTAAGAGACATTAAAGTCTTCCATTCTTAGATCATATAGATAATTATACTCCTAGTGAAATAGCAGGATGATTTTGGAACCCTGATTGACAAAGTACTTATACAGCTGTTTATTGTCTTCCATCTCTGTGGCCAAGTGATAAAGCAGAATTTCATCTGGATCGATATTGTTCCTGATGCTGCAGATTTTGCGCTTCAGTTCCAGCACAGTTTGTTTATCTTCTACCTTTAAATTAAAATTATCACCTATAGTTGGAATAGATACTGTAATGTTGATTTCGGTTCCCAGGGGCAGTGGTAACACCATAAGCAGTACTTCAGCCGGGCTTTGGAATCCCCAGTTATTTACTGTGAAATTATCAGGCAAGGTTTCATGCTTGACCTTGTCAAAAATGATCTGCCGCTCCACCATCACACCCGTTTTTGCCTCGATCTCTTCTTTCAGTTGAAGGAAGGTAGCAGCTAAGGGTATGGCTATAGTGAAGGAGACCACTTCATCCATCCCTTCAATGCACACAATCATTGAATCCTTGTCCATGAAAACGGGTTTCTCAAGTCAAGAAGAAGGCAACTGTTTTAGGAAGCTAGAAACAGCGATCAGATTGTCTTGTTTGGGTTGAAATGAGGAGAATCCTCACCATTTTAGTGAATCAACATGAATTTATTATTCACACTGAATGTGTTGTCTAATGTGATATTCATGACATTCATTCACAGCATTTTTTTTACTACTCAGTTCTATTCCATTTTTGGGAATTTTGAAGACTACAGAAAAACAATCTTAAAAATGTCATAAACCCGATTTCATGATACTGGATGCAAAATTTAGGCACAAAAAAAAATCAGTTTTTGGTATGCAAGAAACATGAGCAGCAAAATCTTAATACTGGTTACATAGTATAATCCCATAAATCTTTATTTGTAGACTAAACATGTGTCATGGTTATGGTAGAACCCACATTAACATAATACTTATACAAGGGATCATGATCATGCATCTCTGTGAATAAGTGAAAAAGATTAATCCTTTTTTCTGGGCTAAACTTCCTCTCAGTCCTAATTTTCTTCTTCAAGTCTGACACAGTGTCATTGTCTTGCACAGTCAAGTGAAACTCAGCTGCCCAACTAGATATCTTAATACAGAGCTGTGCCCCAAGTGGAAGAGGCAAAACTAAGAGAAAGATAGTGCCAGAACTTGTGTATCCACATTCCCCGACAGTTTGAAAATCAAGCCATAATAAGCGAGTCTCCTTGTCGAAAATGATCTGTCGGTCCAGATCTACACCAGTGTACTGCTGGATTCTTTCTCTCAGTTGAAGGATGGTAGCAGATTGGGGTATATGAATTCTGAACTTCACCACCTCTTCACTGCCTTCAACTGTGAAAGTCACTAAGTCCTGGGAACCCATGAAAGGGTTGGAAAGTTGACAGAAAATGAAAGAGTTGGAAAATTAAAAATGGAATGAGTCTTTGCCCCTTTTGCTTGAATGGCTAGAAAAACAAGGAGATAGCCTGGTATTTAAGTGACAATTTTTTTGCTAAAAAGACTTGCTCTGTTGATTCATTCAAAATGTGTTTTCTAGTGTGATCTTCATGACACTGTTCTTGGAGAATCTATTCTTTTCCATTTAGTTGATTCTAGAAACTCCATTTGTGAAGGGCTTTTCTGTTGGGATAAACAGCTAAAACTTATGCAAGAGAGAGTTTTTTTTTTTTCTTACAATTGTTCAGACAAAATAGATTAAAAAAAAAACCAACATTACCCATTTTCATTTTCTTTTCATTTGGCCTCAGTTTTGGTTGTTTTAATTGGAAACTCCAAGAGTGAATCAGGTAGTGAGGTCAAAGTTTTGGGTGGAGCCATATTCAGGGGTGGGAGACTGAAGAAGAGGCAGTGGAGGGACCCATCTTGGACCCCATAATTAACCAGAGAAGTCTCAATCTTCCTTAATCAAGATGCCCTGGTTGTTTTGACTGTTGTAGAGAATGAGAATTAGTCCTATCATTTGGGAGATTTTCATGGGCCCCAATCACCCTCTTAAGATCTGCAACCTTGGCATCATCACCCACTTCAATGTTGAAAAACTTCCCTGTGAATATCTCTACTAGGAGCTTCATATTCAACATCACAACACAGAAATCCCTTTTGGGAAAAGAGAGATGAGTGGCAGTTAGATAACTAGAAAAGTTGTGAACTAGACAGCATTTTAACCAAGTCAGTTCATGCAAAACCTATTGATTGAGAAAAGAAAAAGTCATCATTTTAAAACAAAATTTCCCTATATTACCTGATTAATCTTAATTCTTATGTAAGTTTTTATTTTTTCTTCGTCTTTTCTTCTTTTTGTCAGTTTACATAATTACTAAAAGAATTGAGAGAACAAGTAGATTAAGATAAAAGATAGAGGCCATGAGATGGGTGCTTAACTTTTATTTGATTTTGGCAATAGCTACCAACATAACAAGAAGGGTTTGTCTTTCACACACTTCAAAGAGTCTTCATAGGATTCCTATTTTGACTATTACAGAAGATACTAATATACATTAAAGTCTTTATTCTTAGATCATATACATTATTATAATCCTAATTCAATAGCATAATGATATTGGGACCCTCATTGACAAAGCACTTATGGATTGGGACACTGTTCATCATCTCTGTGAAGAGGTGAAAAAGCTGAAATCTGTTAGCGTAATGATATTGGACCCTCATAGAAAAAATACTTATAGAGCGGGACATTGTTCATCATCTCTGTGAAGCGGTGAAAAAGCTGAAATCTGTGTGGACCAATATTGTTGTAGATGCTGCATATTTTTTGCTTCAGTTCCAGCACAGTTTGTTTATCTTTCACTATTAAATTAAAATAATTTGTTCCTGGTGGAATAGATATTGTAATGTTGATTTGATTTCCCTGGGGTAGTGGCATGACCTTAAGCACTTGTTCAGCCAGATGTTTGAATCCCCGACTCTCTAATGTGGAATTATCATTCATGGGTACTCGTCCATCCTTGGGAAGAATGAGCTTCTCCGTGATCTTTTCCTTCAGTTGACGGAAGGTAGCTGCTGAGGGTATCTCTATTGAGAAGCTGACCACTTCTTCCAACCCTTCAATGTGCATAATCACTGAATCCCTGTCCATGATATCAGGTTTCTCAAGTTGGGAAGAAGGCAACTGTATTAGGTAGCTAGAAACCAGGATAAGTTTGTCTTGGTTGGGTTGAAATGAAGAGAATCTCCTCTGTATTTTAGTGAATGTTTAGGTGGGAATGTAATCTGCATGATTTTTTGTTCACTCTGAATGTGTTGTTTAGTGTCATCTTCATGACACTCCTCCACACCATTTTCTTGTTTGATTCAGTTCTATTCTGTCCTGGAATTTTAATGACTCCTAGCCGAAAAACAATCATAAAACGAAGTCATAAAACCCTATCTGTATGATCTGGGACTCTCAATTTGGGTTTTTGGTAAGCAAGAAACATTAGACAGAGGTTCATGTTTAAAGTCCATGTTTAAAAGCTTAAGCTTGTTGTAAATTGAAGACTAATGCAGCAAAATCTTAGTACAATGATTCTTTACTGTATACTTCCAAATGCTGTTTTTGTTTACTTAGTATACTCCTATTAATCTAACTTTCTTGATAGACTAAACATGTGTCGTATTTATGGTTGAACCGGAATTAACATAATTCTTATACAAGGATCATGATCAGACATCTCATCTTTGTGAATAAGTGAGAGAATAATCCTTTTTCCGTGGGCCAGACTTCCTCTCAATCCTAATTTTCTTCAAGTCTGAGACTCTGTCAAAGTGACAAAGCAAAACTTGTGTGTCCACATTCCTTGACGGTTAAAATCAAGTCATATGGAGCGAGTCTCCAGATGTGTCAGTCCAGTGCCACATCAGCATGCAGCTGGGCTCTTTCCCTCAGTAGAAGGATGGTAGCAGATTCGGGTGTATGAATTCTGAACAACAAAGACATGAGTCTGTTTGGATGGCTAGAAAAATAAGGAAAGACATGTTCTGTTGATTCATTCCAAATGTGTTCTCTAGCATGATCTTCATGTCACTCTTCACAGAAAATCTCTTCTTTCCCATGTTGTTGATTCTAGCTGACACGTGCATGTGAAAACTCCATTTGTAAAGGGTTTTCCAATGGGAAAATCAGTTGAAACATATCCTAGCAAGAAAATAAAGAAAATATGGACTAAAAGAATTTACATTTTTGAAGGGTTCATGTTTTAACTTTTAAGGCATTCTACCTTATGAGCTCACAAATTTTTTATATAACTTTTTTTTTTTTTCATTTTTTTACAATAGTTCTTTTTTTTTTTTTTTTTATTACAGGAAATTATATCAAGAACAAAACTAATCACCCATCTCTATTTTCTTTTCTTTTCATTTGGCATCAGTTTTGTCTGTTTCAATTGGAAACCCCAAGGGTGAATCAAGAAAAGCGAGGTCAAGATTTTGGATGGAGCCATCATCAGGGGGTGGGAGACTGAAAAAGAGGTAGAGAAGGGACCCATCTTGGACCCCATAATCAACCAGAGAAGTGTCATCTTCTTTCATCAAGACGCCCTGGTTGTCCTCATTGTTGTAGAGGATGACAATGAGTCTATCATCTGGGAGATTTTCCTGGTCCCCAATCACCCTCTTAAGATCTGCAACCTTGCCATCATCACCCACTTCAATGTAGAAAAACTTTCCTGTCAATATTTCCACTTGGAGCTTCATATTCAAAATCACAACACAGAACTCTTTATCTTTTGAGGAAAAGAGATGAGCGGAAGTAGATAACTAGAAAGGTGGTGAAGTAGACAGCACTTAAGCTAGTTTGTTCATACAAAACCTAGAAAGTGGGGCAGTTGTGAAATGCGCTTCTTATGATTGAGACAAGAAAAAGTCAATATCATTTTATCATCCTATTATCTATTGATTTATATGAATTTTTTTTTCAGTATATATTTCTTCTTCTTTAATGAAAAGAAAGACCAAAGTCAAGTATGAAGATCAAGACCAAAGATACTGGTTGTGGGTGCTTAATTTAATATGATTTTTGTAATAGCTACTAACATTCAATACCTCAAGAATGAGGTCTGGCTTTGTCTTTTCACACACATTTCAAAATATAACTAATCAATCAATTTCACATACATTTGAAGATTAATAACTGATCAATGAATTTCTATAACTCCTGAGCTAAAAGAGGCAAAGGCGATCGAGCAACTTATTATGATGAACAAGTACAAAGATTACACCTGGTGATTGCAACTCCCAAATGAGCATATCTAATGTCAAAAAATTATGTTACAAATTTCTTGCTGTATATAAGAACTAGGAAGAACTCTCCACCACTTGAAGGGCTGTAAAAATTCCAGCCCCAAGATGCACCAGATGAAGGGCCCTGAAGTCCACACTTCTGGAAATGAAGCAACTGAGAGCTTCAGGACTTGACCCCAGTAGGTCCTGGCAGACCTTGCACTTTCATCATAGAGTGATACCTGGCTGGTGCAATAGCACCAGCCTTTGTACACAGATCCACCACTGCAGGTGCATGTCCATAAAAATCCCGCCCTTCATTCACAAGCACAGGAGGATCCTGAGGCCTCTGTCGCCACACAATCTTAGGAGGCACCAAATCATCTACATCCGCCTTCTTCCAGAAATGGGCACCCCGCCAACTTTCATACTTAAATACCCCACAAAGCCTAGCTTTGTGCCCAGATGGTCCCACATGAACTTCTGAACAGTACTTACAAACCTTTGCAGGGTAAACCAGCAGCAGCCTCCGAATGCCAGATCTAAGCACCTCCCATGCCCTCAAAGTTCCAGTGGCTACGAACTTCAGTTCATCTGGTGACAAAGACTTGGTTCCATGGACACCACTAAAGGTGCTTTCAGATTTCCAACTGCTGGAACTCAAATTTTCTTCATCTAGATCAGCCCCTGCTTGTAGGCATAGTTCAAATACTGCAGGAACACGGTCAAAATCAAATCTTTGGTGGTGCTTGATTACATCTTGGAACATTTTCTGTAGGTGAAATGTTTCTACTGGGACTAGTATATCATTCAAGCTACCACTTATCCATTCATGAACCTGGTTCTTGGAACGGCGCTTGTAACCATAGCAAGTCTGAATCAAGTGACCTTGCTCACCAATATATACTTCTGGACAGAACCTACAAAAGTGTTCCATTAATGGAGTAAGAAACCAAGTTTTTTCTTTTTAGGGAACAGAATGTGTAGTCAAACAGCAGCATGATCAAGTTCTTTCCACAGGAGAGAGATAAATATGTGAGTTTCCATGGGTTCAAGTGAGCTTGAATATAAATTTGATATAGCCACTTGATCAAATGCTTGGCCTTCAAATTTTTTGAATATGTGAAGTCATAGTTAGGGCACAAGGTCACTTAAAGTATTCAGTTATTCAAATTTACACTTCCTTCATAGGATGCTGTTTAAGATATCACTTCCCCACAGATTACTGTTTACATGGAGGTTTATAGGTGGTATGAGAAGGTAATACAATTCTCTTTGGATGAAGCTGAGTTGACTTATAAAACGCAACTAGGTCTGTACTACCCACTACTACAAAATGCTGCATGTGCATGCAGGCTTAAAAGTGCAAGGCCATAAGGTGCTCTGCAAGGCATAATGTAGTCTCTGAGTCATATAGACTGTTGTACTGAAAACATAATCATGAACTGGCATCCTCATAATTCTTTCTGATCGTTGAAAATTGGACAAAATCTCTGGTAGATCTTCCTTATCCGAATCCTGAAGAGATGATAGTATACATTATTCCATACCGACAATACTTGGCATGAAGGCAGTGTGAGATCTTCACATTGCACGATACTGAGGCCGTGTGTGTTATAGACTTATGCTTCCACTTTCAGGCAAAAGCAGAAGCTGAAGCTGAAACCATGGTCTCAAAGGGACAGTTTAGGTGTTATTCAAGTTTCATTAAACATAAAACAGCTTCTTGCATAAGCTAAAAATGTTCTTTCATGAGAAACAACCTTGACCTTACTTTCCATTAAGCTCTTTTGGAAACCAAAGGCTTTATTAAAAACACCCAAACACATATAATAACTCTTGTTGGGCTTAAAGAACTGATTTTGGCTTCCAAAAGTCAAACCAAATAGCACCTAAGTGTACAAAATAGCAATCTGGGGAAAGTATAGGTGCCTAAAACGAAGCCCAACACACAAATGTGTCAAGTTGTCTGATACGAGGATTAGGAAAACCGCTGAAGTAACAATCTCTCTGTCACATAGTGTAAACCCCATCAAATTTCTAGATGAATGCTAAGAACATACTAATTTCCTATAAAAAGAAAATGAAAGAGTGCTAAATTTTTCCCGAGCTTACAAGCCTAAGACAGAATGATATCAAGTATCACATGGAAGTTTCTCTGGAGTTTTTGTCAACATCTGGCATTTCATGAAACAAGTTTAAACTACACTAAATTTAGAAAATGGAGCTACCACTAAGATTTTTAAATGTTAGAAGATTTTAACAAAATTTCATGGGAGCAGTGAATTTTCCCAACAATTTCATAAATCCCCATGACACTTTCAAGATCTTCAAGTATACTCTATATTGGTTAGGCCATAATAATTTAGTCACGCAACATCATTCTTGGAGCTCAACAAAATCTAGTCTATCACACAATCAGGCTTAATAATCGCTGCATAAAGTCAAAATTGAAAAATCAACTTCTAATTTTGATACACTTCTATATTATCTAAGTCATCCAGCACTCACGCCACACCTTTAACGGAAAAATGCTAATGAGAGAAACCCAATTTGATGCAAGAATAAGCATTCTGCAGTACCGGGGTGGGTGGAGAGTAACCAATAAGACTATCAACATGTTTCATTCGATACTAAAGATAATCTCAACTCTATCCATGTTGATGTGTTTAGTGTATTAACTTTCACACAGCTGGTCACAACTCCAATAAGAGAGGAGGGTCAGCACAGGGAAGAGCCACTCCTGTCATTTCATTCTATGCATTACCTATCATATCTTTAACTGTGCATTCAACTGAATAATTTAATCAAATGGGTATCCTCTAAGACACAGATATTGATCATAAATCACACAATCAATCCTAAATGGAGTAAAGATTTTCTGGGCTTACTTGCAGGCCATGACAGGAAAAACATTCATGAGGGTAGACACGCCTTGGATGAGCAGAGACCGTGCCTTGAGCACATCCTGCGCAACCGGAATCATGCTGCTAATGGGATACTCCTTAGCTCGATTCTCAATTCTCTTGAGAATCATTGGCCTGAGCTTTTTCAAGTCCACTTTCACGCTATAAAATCTGGCATACATGGCAAAGCCACTAGCTTCATCCAAAAAACAATGCCACAATTTCCCCCTCAATGCCATCACAACAGCAGCAAACACAACTCTGAGCTCTCTCCTGGTGCTGTTATAGAATCGAAAACTGAAAATGTAAAGAGGGTTCTCTTTGAGACATTACATCAAACAATTAACGAGCAATGGAGAATAGAGAAAATTCCTGGAGAAACCGCAGAAAAAGGTAGATGGGTTCTTCGCTTATCGTCAGGATTCACTGAAACGAATTGAACTAGGGCGTGAATCGAATCCGATATTTCGGGTCAGACTATGAAGGAGCTTCTTTTCCGGTGTGTGCATCGAGGGTGGACTTCCAAATTTATTTTAGGTTGGAAATTGGTGACCCGACCCATATACTGATCCGGATCCGAAAGCATCTGCAGAGAGTGGACCTGACCCAGCCAAATATGGGTTGCAATCATGACCGTCTATTTCAGGCCCATGACGGTCAGAAAAGTGGGAGGCCCACATAAATACGTACGAAACCCACTAACTCTACACCATTAACCAGGGTTAGATAGAATCAACTTGTGTGGTTAAGAGCAGCCTTCTTAAACCCACCCCCTTTCTCTTTCTTTATCTTGTTCTCTCTCTGTTCCTCTCCAGAATCTGTGGGAAAGGTACGATCTTTTTTCTTCTACAATTTATTTTTTCTGATTCTATTTGTGGGTTTTCTACGATTTGGGGTTTTGTTCATGATCGTCTAGCTGTTGCTTAATATTATTTTTGGGTTTGAGCTCTTGGTGATCTCCGATTAAAAAAATTGTTCTTCTGGTTATGTATTCACTGCCTTTTCCAATATATGAAATTTTTTCTATTGGTTTTTTTCTGCTTAGCTCTACATATGCATCTTTATCTTCTATATTTTAGGGTTTTGTATACTTGATCATGAATTTGTAGTTGCTGATTGCTGTTATTGTTGGTTTTAGATCTCGGGGTTTGAATTATTGGTGATTTGATTGTAAATACTTTTTGTTAAGAAGGAAATCATTATGAATGTTGGTGTTGTTGGTTTTTTTTCTTATTTGGCCTTTTTTTGGGTTTTCTTGGTATTCAAAAGTATGTTGGACATCAAGTTTTCCATAATTCAGTTTGGTATGATTGAAAGCGTGCATGATTTTCCAGTCACTGATTACTCATATTCCTGGTTTGGATCTTGGGGCATCGATTCTTGGTGGTTTCATCAGATAAAATATGAATTTTGGTATACTGCGTTTTTGCCAGTTTGCTTTCTTGGGGCTTTGGTTGTATTTATACATGATGAATACAAGGTTTTTTTTTTCCCCTTGGGCATTGAATTTGGTATGATTGGGTTGTCTTCATATTTTCAAAAGTTATTGGTTAAATATTGTTGATTCCTTGATGATTTCATGATATACCCTTTTTTCTCAACATTTCGTTTCTGGTGTTATTGGCTTTTCCTAGTTTGGCTTTTGTGGTTTTCTTAGTTTTATATGTACATGTTGGAGCTCGTCATCAGACTCAATTTTTTCACAGGTTATTGGGTTTGGTATAATTGAGTTTCCTTCGTTATCTTCTAGTTCTGGATTACTATTATTTGTATGGTTAGATTTTGTGGCATGTATTATTGATGATTTCAAGTGCATTTACTCTTCGTTTATAAGGGTTACTCGTTTAGTTTGTTGGGCTTCTCAGCCATAAGTATTTATGTCCACCATGAACTTTGTTATTCTTCTGAATACGTTATTGGATATTGTGCAATTAGGTTGCATTCATCATTTTTCAGTTACTGATCGACCTGTTGTTTTTTTATTATTTTGGTTTTTTCTAGTCTGGCTTATTGGGATGCTTGTTGGACTTTGATCTTTCTAAAATTCTTTATTTTAATGTTTTGAGGATGATTCATACCCTTATTTTAAAAGGATGTTACAGCCACTCAGAAATCAGAACTTATTCCCAGCTCATTTGCCCATCAAACAACCACTCCAAACTTGTTTCTTCTTCTGTATGATCTTGGTCTTAATCCAGGCATTAACAGAAGAGTGACTAGGTGATTCAATGTGAATGACAGATTGGTTCTGAAAATTCTCTTATGCTTCATTAGAAATCACAAGTTAATTTTGTTTATCTTAAATTAGTTCTTTGTATATATGTGACAGTTGCCCATTTTATACTTCTAATTTTGGCAATCCAAGATTATTCTATCTTATTTGAATTTTTTGGTTCTAATTAGGCTTTGACTGATTGGATTTTTGATCTGGACATGGTTAAATTCCTCATGATATTTCTGCTTGGTTTTTAACTAATTTGGTTATATTCACTCTATTTTGGCACAGAGCATTTTGATTGAAATTAAAAGCAATCTCTGTTAGGTTACTCAATCACTTCCATCCATCAGCCAAGTTTCATGTCTGAACTCGACGCAAATATTCCAACCACTTTTGGTATGTTCTCTTTGTTCAGACTAATAAATGTTCTCAAATATTTAATGAAATCTAGAAACCAGTAATCCATTTACATCCCTGTGACCAAATGTAATGCCATTCTTTGTGGTATGTTGTGATGAGGCAGACCCTTTTGCTGATGCAAATGCTGAGGACTCGGGCGCGGGGACAAAAGAGTACGTCCATGTGCGTATCCAGCAGCGTAATGGGAGGAAAAGCCTGACTACCGTGCAAGGGTTGAAGAAGGAATTCAGCTACAACAAGATTCTCAAGGACCTCAAGAAGGAGTTCTGCTGCAATGGCACTGTTGTCCAGGACCCTGAGCTAGGCCAGGTTTGCCTCTTACCCTTTCATTAAAACCTATAGAGCTCATATCTAAACCTTCCAGTCTTTGGTTTTACTATCATTGAAGATGATCCTGCAATTGTTCTTGAAACTTGCATTGATTCCCTCTTTAAAGGGCAAAGAATTGATTACATGCTAAATAAAACTTCCACCAGCCTTTTATTTTTGAATGAAAATCTAGTAGAAAATTAAGAGTGTGTTTGGCAATGCTTTTAGAAAGCATATCTGAAGAAAAATCAGGCGTTTAGCAAAATTTAGAAAGTATGTTTAAAAAAATTGAAAAATCACTTGTAGCATTTTGATAAGTGATTCTCCCGAAAACACTTATTAAGAAAACATTTCTACTAAAAACACATCATCAATATTTCTACCTTCTGTAATACACCATTTTCGGAGAGTTGGTATTTTGATTTCCTATGGGTGCAGGTCATTCAACTTCAGGGTGATCAAAGGAAGAATGTTTCCACATTCCTTGTGCAGGTATCATTCATAAGTCAGGCATAATTTGATTATGATACCATGTATATATTATGATCCGCTAATTGTATTCATATATTATGATAATCATGCTCACTTTGTTGATGCTTCTCCCTCATTCAGGCTGGCATTGTGAAGAAGGAAAACATCAAGATCCATGGTTTTTGAGCTCTGTTAGCAGAAAACAAATCTCTATATGCAAATTATCAACTGTTGGGAGCAGTAACTACTAGTATAATATCTGAACTTGAGAAAGAGTCATATGTGGGTCAGAACTGTTTTGAGATTACAGTACTTCTGTGGTGTGTGTGTTTTTGTTTTCAAGTGTGTAATGTGAAAGGATTATGGTTTATTTGGAAACCATCTGCTTTAGTTGGATTAATATTTTCCTCTTTGACCACAACCAAATTTGCAATCTATGATTTTGTTGCCCCTTTTTTTATAGGAAAAGGGTTAGTTAGAGACCTCACTTAGTCCAGAGGCCATTGGAAGGGGATCTGAACTTGAACTGGGAGTTGTTAGAAATTAAAAAATTGATTTAATTAAACTATTGTTGATAAGAATTGAAGATCCTATTGATTTGACCATCAAAATATTGTTTGCCTTATGTACTTAGGAAATAGGTAAGTCTTTGATTAATGGAAGTATGGTTGAAGGTTTGTTTAAATAGGGATTTGGAGGTTTGATCTTTTCATTTTAGGCTTCATTTCTGTGCAGTGAAAAGAGGCAGAAGATTTTTCTTCTATCCCAAGGGAAAAGTCTTATACAAAATCAAAATAAATCAATTTCAATTTAATTAAAACTCCAAAATTAATTTACATTCATCTAAATATTCATTAGAATAAAATTTTTTAATTGATTTTAAAAATTAAAAAATAAAATTAGAATTTAAAACTTTTTCCAAATTGAAAACTTGAAGGTTATGTTTGGTTTCAGAAAATATAAAGAAAAATACGAGGGAAAGAAAACAGAAAGAAAAAATGGAAGAAAAAACAAAAAAAAATAATAATGGATTTAAAATCAATAAATTATTTTTATATATTACTTCAAACTCATTTCACTTATTTTCATTTTTCAATATAAATATTAAATAATTTAAAATATATACATTTTTAATTAATCTTAGTTATATATTATTTTCTTTAAAGAAAATAAAAACCCTCTAAAGACTATATAAAGCCCTCTAAACCCTCTAAAGCCCTTCTATCTATTCAGAGAGCCCTATAGACCAATATAATTCAGATGGCCCTATAGAGACCTCCTTCTCTGGATAATCATTAACATAGAACTCAGTAAAACTAGGTGCGCATATGGATTCCAAAGAGAGAATAGAAGGTTGGAGAAAAGAATCCTTTCTGAAATGTCATGTAAAGTCTTGATCCTTGAGATTTCGGGTGGCTTTTGAGAGAGGAATACGATTCATCAAGGAGAATCTCTGATTAAGTGGGTGTTGACCCTTTTTCCATATACGTACATAACCACATATTTCCAAGAATCTAACCATTCATGTCCAAAGATGGTTTCAAACAACGGAAAAGGAAAAGGAAAACATAAAAGCTTCTTCAAATTGCTCTATTGTCCTTCCTATCTCTCTCCTTCATTAGGTTGATGTCTTCTTTGTCCATGTTTTTATGTCTTCTTCAATAAATCAAAACATTTTCACCCAACCCCAACACTTTTTATGATTCCATATGCTGGCCAAATATCAAATTAGTCAAAATTCAAAATGTGCTTACCAATTAGGTAATTAACTTTTGAGCTAAATACTTCAAACACTTGACTCACCACACGCATGCATTCTTGATAGGAGATCATTTGACTCAACAATGTTGGGAAGTACATTTAAGTGTAGAAAGTTTCCAAAGATTACCATTTAATATTTGGTTTTTAAAAATTGATTAGGGAATTTTTATTTGAGTAATGGATTTGGGTTTTATATTTAAATAATTGAATACTAAAAAGGTTCTATATTTTATAGTTTAGTAAGGGTTTTTATTTGTTACATATGTATTTATAATAAGGGGTTATGTTACTTATCGGGAAAGTAAAGACCATAGTACCCCTCTAACCCCCAAAAGATGGATCTCTACTAATAAAATGAAACAAGTGTGACAATTGATTTATTAAATATAGATACTGAACAGTAATCAAATGTTTGAAAGTAAGACATGCATGATAACAAATAAATTGATAAACACAATCAAGTACGAAGCGTACCTTAGTCACAAGCCATCATAAGAGACAAAGTTAGCGAACAAATACGGAATAATTTTGTGCATGTCATAGAGTGAGGTAAGTCAATCAAGCATAGCAATCAATCAATCAATGAGAAAATCACATATGTTGAGTTTCACCAAAACCCAATTGATCTTGCATGAATTAATCTCACAAATTTCATTATCTTGGAATTATGAAAATTGTCTTCATGCTTATTAAAACAGTGAAAAATGAGGAAAATAATTAAAAACCGAAGAAAATCACAAGATGCATGCCTGAATGAAAAATGGTAGAACTTTTATTAAAAAATTAGATTTAGGTGAATCAAGATTCTAACGAAGAAAAGGAAAATAAAGAAAGAAGAAAATAACAGTAATAATAACAATAACAATAATAATGACAAATAAATAAATAAACAAATAAAATAAGTAAAATAATAAAATAAATAAATGAATAATTATGTGAAAGATGAGTAAATAAAAGAATTAAATTAGGCAAATAAACAAATCAAATAAAGAATTTAAAAGATTTAAGACCATCCGAAAGACAAATTTTGAAAATCAAGTTTTGAAACTAAATTGAAAGTCAGAGTTTTAAGAACTAAATTGGAAAATTGGAATTTTAGAAAAATAATTTGAAATTGGGAGTCATGTAAATTGGAACTTGGAAAAATTATTTGGGAATGAGATTTCTTAAAAATTAAATGCGAAAATTGGGATTTCGGAAAATTATTTGAGAATGGAAATTTCTAAAAGAATAAGTTTGAAAATTGGAATTTTGGAAAATTGTATGAAAATTAAAGCTAAGAAAATTAAATTTGAAAATTATTTGAAAGAAATTGGAATTCTGAAAATTAAATTTAAGAATTGGGATTTTAAAAATTAAATTCGGAATTTTGGAATTTTTTGGAAAATTAATTTCAAAATCAAGTCTTATAAAATTATTTCGAGAATTGAATTTTGAAGAATTAAATTATGAATTGGATTTTTGGAAATTAGATTTCAAAATAAATAGATAAATAAATAAATAAAATAATAATAATAATAAACAAATGTGAAAATTGAGATTTTGGAAATTGGAAATTAAATTCGGGAATTGAAATTTTGAAGAGTTATTCAAAGATGGAAAATTTTAAAATAAATAAACAAAATAATAATAATAATGAAAATGATAATAATTAAATAAATGTGAAAATTGGAATTTTTGAAATTAGAAATTTTAAATTCGGAAGTCAGAATTTTGAAAAAATGTTTAAATATGGAATTTTAAAATAAATAAATAAATAAGAATAATAATAATAAAAACGAAAATAATAATTAAATAAATGAACGTGAATATTGAGATTTTTGAGGTTGGAAATTTAAATTTGAAAGTCGAAATTTTGAAAAATTGAACTCTAATGTCAAGATATAAATGAATAAATGAATAAGTAATGAATGGTGGTGATAGGTTGCATGTCCAGATGGCCATGCAACGTGTGGCCCAGGTGCAAAATGGTAGGTTTAGTTGGAAAATGAGTCAAAATATTAGCTGCCAAACCATTTGCATCATGAGAGAATTAAACTTGTGGGGCCCTATTTTCATTAGAGAATAATAATTATTATTATTTTGAAAAATTGTTTAAAGGCGAAATTTTCAAAAATAAATAAATGAATAAATAAAAAGAATAATAATAAAAACGAAAATAATAATTAAATAAATGAACGTGAATATTGGGATTTTTGAAATTGGAAATTTAAATTCGAAAGTCGAAAATTTGAAAAATTGTTTAAAGGTGGAATTTTAAAATAAATGATTAAATAAATGAAATAATAATAATAACGAAAATAATAATTATTAAATAAATAGATATGGAAATTGGAATTTTGGAAATTTGTGAATTAAATTTGGGAATTGGAATTCTTTTTTTTTAAAAAAGTTTAGAGATGGAATTTTAGTAAATAAATCAATAAATAAAGTAATAATAATAAAAATAAATAATAATAAAGATTAAATAAATAGATATGAAAGTTGGAATTTTAGAAAATTATTGGAAAATGGAATTTAGGACCTCAAAATTCTAATGATGAAAGATTATAGAGTTGAATTATTTGGAAACTAGATTTTCGAAAATCAATTTTTAAAGTTTGTGGGCTTTGGAAATGGGCCAAGAAAGGTGGCCATGCAAAAATGGAATTGTGCACGTGGGCTTGGGTGTCACTAGCATTGCATTGGGAGGTTAGTGACTACAGTTGGAGGATGTTGATCAGTTTCTATCAAAGGCAATGTATCAGTTCCATCTGCCACTGCAATATCAAATGACTCTGGTGTAGCCAAGTCTTCATCGATTGTGCGAACGGGAGATAGTGCGACATCTGAAGTAGTGCCAATCTCATAAATATGGTCAACTTCCTTGGCTCAACCCAGAAGCTCATCTCTTCAGTTTTGGATACCTAAGGTGTGGAAGCATTTTTTACACTTGTGACAACATGAAACGAAAGAAAGAACTCAGAGATATGAAGATAAGAACGAGATGTACAGAGCATCTGTTTGAGAGAAAACCAGAAAGATGAAAAACTGAAATTGAGCTACAGCAAAACTACCCTCTGTTAGGTCCTCTGTTTCTTATATACAGGAATCTAAAAATCAGTTATTAACCACTTTCTAATTAGTTACAACAACCAGACTGTTAACTACTTAAACAACTTGTTAAGTTGTTAAACAACCTGTTAAGTTGTTAAACAACCTGTTAACTTCTTGACATCCCCCCTCAAGCACACAGGGCAAGAAAGAACTGTGAGCTTGCTTCGGAGATGAAGAAAACGTTGAGTTGAAAGAGCTTTGGTCAAGATATCAGCAACTTGATATTCAGATGGGAGAAATCGAACATCAAGAGTTTTTTGCAAGACTCGTTCACGAACAAAATGATAATCAATTTCCACATGTTTAGCCCGAGAATGAAGAACAGGATTTGCAGCTAAATAAGTAGTGCTGAGATTATCACAATATAGAACAGGAGGCTGAAACAGGGGAACAAAGAGTTCTTTAAGCAGGGACTGGATCCAAGTGAGTTCAGCTGCTGTGTTAGCCAAGCCCCTATATTCGGATTCAGTACTGGAGCGAGAAACCACCTTTTGTTTAGAGGCTGACCAAGAGACCAGATTGCCTCCAAAAAATATGCAGTAGCCACTGGTGCTACGTCTATCATCAGGGCAAGATGCCCAATCTGCATCTGTACAGGTAATAAGATCAAGGGAGGAAGATGGTTGGAAGGAAAGCCCATAAAACAATGAACATTTGAGATAACGAAGGACACGTTTCACGGTTTGAAGATGAGTAGAGGTTGGAGCATGCATAAATTGGCAAAGCTTATTAACAGTATAAGCAATGTCTGGTCTAGTAATTGTGCAATACTGCAGGACACCTATAAGACTCCGGTACAAGGTGGGATCTTCTAATCTGGTACCATCAGCTATGGAGAGAACAGAACCAGCAGCCATTGGGGAAGCCATGGACTTTGATTCAGACAAACCAGCACGTTGAAGAAGATCACATATATATTTAGCTTGACTTAAATGCAAAGAAGATCCAGAATTGAGCACCTCTATTCCAAGAAAAAAGTTGAGAGGACCAAGATCCTTGAGAGCAAAGCAAGAGTTTAAGGAGGATATAAGTTGTTCAATGAGCAAGGAACTTGAGCCAGTGACAATAATATCATCAACATAAACCAAGACAACAAGCATGGCAGAATTGTTACAGTAAACAAACATTGATGTATCTACTTGTGACATGGAAAAACCCCATTTAACTAAGGCGGAGCTGAGTTTGGTGAACCAAGCACGTGGAGCTTGCTTCAAACCATACAATGCCTTGGTAAGTTTACAAACAAAGTTGGGCTTAGAGGAATCCACAAAGCCTGGGGGTTGTGTCATAAAAACTTGCTCAGATAAATCACCATTAAGAAATGCATTATGAACATCAAGTTGTCTAATAAACCAATTTTTACTTAATGCCAAAGAGAGAACCACACGAATAGTAGTGGGTTTAACCACGGGACTGAAGGTTTCAAAGTAATCAAAACCGGGAGTTTGATGAAATCCTTTCGCCACCAAACGTGCCTTATAGCGTTCAACAGTTCCATCAGGTTTATACTTCAATTTATAAACCCAGCGACATCCAATAATATTCTGATTAGGTGGAAGGGGGACCAGGACCCATGTTTTATTGCTCATGAGAGCTTCAAATTCAAGGTGCATAGCTTGCTGCCATTCAGGAACTTTAACAGCTTTCTTGAAAGAATTCGGTTCACAAAGTGGATGAAAAATAGTCTCAATAGGAGACAGAAATATCTTAGGCTTGAAGATGCCCTTTTTGGCACGCATTGTCATGGGATGACAAGGAGAAGGAACATGAGAGGAAGAAGGTTGAGCTGTTGGAATAGGTGCAACCTCAGAAGAGGAAATTGACACACTAGTATCAGAGATTGGAACTAATTCTGAAGATGGACTGGATGAGGAAGGCAAGAGGGAAGATATTGGAGTGATTGGTGTTGTTAAAGGAATGGCACAATGAGTGGGGGAAACACGACAAGGAGGCTGAACTGTAGAGGGCTTAGCAAACGGGAAATCTAGTTCATCAAAAATAACATGTCGTGATATATGTATTTTTCCATTGGACATGTTTAAACAGAGATATCCTTTATGCTTAGAGCTGTAGCCAATGAAGGTGCATTTAACTGATCGATATGCAAATTTATGGCGATTAAAAGGGCGAAGAAAAGGATAACAAGTGCAACCATAGACACGAAGAAAAGAATAATTTGGTAGACAATGGTAAAGAGTCTTATATGGAGAAGAAAAGTTTAGCACAGAGGAAGGAAGTCTATTAATCAAATATAAAGCATATTGGAAGGCAAAAGGCCAATATTTGAGAGGAATAGAAGCATGAGCAAGAAAAGAAAGGCCTACTTCAACCACATGTCTATGTTTTCTCTCAACACGGCCATTTTGTTGAGAAGTGGATGGACAAGATACTCTATGCAGAATCCCAAACTTACACAAAGTATCAGTAAAGGCTTGAAACTCTCCTCCCCAATCAGTTTGAAGCATTCTAACTTTAGTATCAAATTGAGTCTCAATCATCACTTTAAATTGCAAAAAGGCAGAGATAGCTTGATCTTTAGAAACTAGTAGATACAACCAAGAAAATCTTGTATGATCATCCACAAAGAGCACAAAGTATCTTGCACCATTAGTACCAACAACAGGAGCAGGACCCCATAGATCAGAATGTACAAGAGCAAAAGGCTGAGATGCTCTGGATTCAGACAAAGTAAAAGGTAGGCGATGGCTCTTTGCCATTTGACAAGGTTCACAAACACTTGTCCAATGTTCTGGGGGCAAGCTACAAGCACTCAGAACTTTATTGACTATTTTATGTGCAGGATGGCCTAACCTGAAATGCCATAGATTTGCCTTATTGGAAAGTTGTAATGTAGATGACATACATGGGACCTCAGTTGTCAAGCTTGTTCTTCCAGCAAGTTTATTATCATTAGGATCTTGATATCTTCTACTAGGTGCTGAAGACGACAATTTGTATAAGCCATAGTTAAGGTTACCTTGGAGAAGAGCCTTCTTCGAAGCTTGATCCTTCACCACAAATCCATTAGTAAAGAATTCCACAGTGACATTATTGTCAGTACACAACCTATTCACACTTATCAGATTGGTTGTAAGTTGTGGAACATGTAAAATATTTTTAGATTTAAAGACCGAGAAGCTGAAGAAATAGTGGAGTGTCCAATATTTGAGATATTTAAACGATTAGAACGAGATGTGCAGAGCATCTGTTTGAGAGAAAACCAAAAAGATGAAAAACTAAAATTGAGCTACAGCAAAACTACCCTCTGTTAGGTCCTCTGTTTCTTATATACAGGAATCTAAAAATCAGTTATTAACCACTTTCTAATTAGTTACAACAACCAGACTGTTAACTACTTAAACAGCTTGTTAAGTTGTTAAACAAGCTGTTAACTTCTTGACAACGAAAACGGCTTGCTCAAAGAAACAGAACCATCAAACTCAGCTGCAATAGCTCTAGTATCCTCCACCACATGTACAGATTGCAGTTCAACCAACACTTCAACATGCCTTGGATCTAGTTGATGAGGATCCCTCCATGGATCGCACTTCGTTTTCTGCTTGCTCAATTGACCAGAATATCCAACCTAGAACAGGCCAACATTTTTCTAAATCTTTCGTCTACAGTCACTACTTTCCGACCTAGAGAAGCGAATCATGGAGACGTTGCCTATCACCCGGATATCATCCGCTTCTCTCATTCGATTATCTCTGTAATCTTTTTAAAGATCTTGGACCAGTCCAGAATATTTACTGGCAGCGGATCGACCGTCGCAATGCTGCGATCACTTGACTCTCCACGCTTCGTCGACTTCCTCGTGAGTCACGAACTCAGAATGGGCTTGCGGAACTCGGGCAAGGCAGGATGGGAGGAGCTACAAATATCAGACTCGTCGAGCTCCATGGCGGCCTCAAAAGCGATCGAATGAGTGTCACAATCAGCTAGTGAGAGTGGTAGGGGCACCACAAAAAGCCATCCGAGTGGTCAACTGAGGAGCCGACATCGACTGTGGCGTGGCGAATGGGGTTTGATTGGGATGAGAACCAAAAATAGTGGAAACAATGAAAACAAAACAAAGTACCAAAGGTGGAAGCAAAATGGACCAACAAAAGCACATTTCAAGTTTCAATCCATGGGCTTAAACAAGTAAAGAGGTCTTAAGGTGGAATAAAAGAAATCGATGCTACATAATATGCCACATAATGAAAATGAAAATAGAGATCCATTGAATCCTAACCATGCCAAACAAAACAGAGAATGTATCAACAACAAAGAACATACAATCAAGTCAGAATCATCAAAGCTCCAGATGGCCAAGCATAGCAAAATCAACAAAAGTAGCCCGAATTGTAGGAAGAAAAGATAAAAGACAATGATAATGATGGAAACTCAAGAAAAACAGAGTAATCTTACCTGAAAATCTCATTTCTCTATCTTCTCTGTTTTTCTTCCTTTTATTTTTTTTTCTTTTCCCCTACACCTTCTATCTCTGTTTTTCTTCCGAAAAATCCCCCTCGAATCCTTCTATCCCCTCTCTGCTATCAACTTTCTTTACCTTCTCTTGCAAGCTTCCAACAGCTTCACTGCTTCAACTCTCAGCAAGTCCCCCTCCTCAACCACCACCATGACCATGGTCACATCCCTCACCACACGTCCCATGCTGCTCGTTTGTTTTCAAAAAGAGGTCCCCCCACTTCAGAAAAATGAAAAAATTCAACTCTCCCGGGTGTTATGCCAGCGAAAGCTTTGATGCCAACAATGTTAGTTTAAGAACATAAAGATAAAACAATCACACATACGGTACACGGGGTTTTAACGTGGTTCGACCAACCATGCCTACATCCACGGATGAGAAATAATGATTCCACTATACAATAGAGAATATTATAGATGATAAAACCAGATACAACTATTGGGTTCCTAAAACATCCCATGTTTCCCCACTCCTTGTATCCATACCTTACTACAAGCCTTCTCGCTCCACCGGGTACCTCCCGTTCTTCCTCACATCTCTATCCACCTTGTATAGTCTCTACAGACCCATCTCCATCTCATATCTTTTTCCCCTCATGACTTAGAATATTTATAGAGATATTTCCAACAACCTTCCTTATTCTATAAGGAAGTCTAATATTATAATAATATATCAACTTAGAAATATTCTATATAATATTCTTTACAAAAAAAAAGAATCTATACTAATTAGGAATTTGGGACACTTCCTAACAATCTCCACCTTTGACCAAATTCCATGAAGTTAATTTTCAAGCTCTTCATAACACAAACCTTTTTGTATCATATCACTATGAAAGAGTAATCGACTCCACCTTCAGTGAAAATTCCTTTTGTTTTCATCTTGTGTGTTTTGTGATCTTTTACTCTTCCAGAAATCTTCAACCCAAGCTCTGATACCAGTTGTTGTGACAGCGAAAGCTTTGATGCCAACAATGTTAGTTCAAGAACACAAAGATAAAACAATCACACATACGGTACATGAGGTTTTAACGTGGTTCGGCCAACCATGCCTATGTCTAATGATGAGAGATAATGATTCCACTATACAATAGAGAATATTACAGAGGACAGAATCAAATACAACTATTGGGTTCCTGAAACATCCCATGTTTCCCCACTCCTTGTATCCATACCTTACTACGAGCCCTCTCGCTCCACCGGGTACCTCCCATTCTTCCTCACATCTCTATCCACCTTGTATAGTCTCTATAGGCCCATCTCCATCTCATGACATTTTTCCCTCATGACCTAGAATATTTATAGAGATATTTCCAACAACCTTCTTTATTCTATAAGGAAGTCTAATATACAATAATATATCAACCTAAAAATATTCTATATAATATTCTTTACAAAAAAAGAATTTATACTAATTAGGAATTTGGGACATTTCCTAACAATCTCCACCTTGGACCAAATTCCATGAAGTTAATCTTCAATCTCTCCATGACACAAACCTTTTTGTATCATATCACCACGAAAGAGTAATCGACTCCACCTTCAGTGAAAATTCCTTTTGTTTTCATCTTGTGTGCTTTGTGATATTTTACTCTTCCAGAAATCTTCAACCCAAGCTCTGATACCAGTTGTTATGTCAGCGAAAGCTTTGATGTCAACAATGTTAGTTCAAGAACACAAAGATAAAACAATCACACATAAGGTACACAAGGTTTTAACGTGGTTCGGACAACCATGCCTACGTCCACGAATGAGAGAGAATGATTCCACTATACAATAGAGAATACTATAGAGGACAAAACCAGATACAACTATTGGGTTCCCAAAACATCCCATGTTTTCCCACTCCTTGTATCCATACCTTACTACGAGCCCTCTCGCTCCACCGGGTACCTCCCGTTCTTCCTCACATCTCTATCCACCTCGTATAGTCTCTATAAGCCCATCTCCATCTCATATAACTTTTTCCCCTCATGACCTAAAATATTTATAGAGATATTTCCAACAACCTTCCTTATTTTATAAGGAAGTCTAATATTACAATAATATATCAACCTAAAAATATTCTATATAATATTCTTTACAAAAAAATGAATCTATATTAATTAGGAATTTGGGACATTTCCTAACATCGGATGGTCCCAAAACAAAAGAAAAGCTATTGGTTTTTAAAGGGGTATACAAATATGCCCCTCTTCGGTAGAATTCACAAATGTAAGGAATATGAACACTACAGTGAAAAGAAAGTGTGAATAGTGAGGGTAACATATTTGACAAAAAAAAAAAATTAATAACCTAGTAAGCAAATGGTGGGCCCAACATAAGAAAGGGACATCTTTCTATTTTTATTTTTATTTTTATTAGTGAAATTATTTTATGATTCATGTGATGAAAGCTACCCAAAATCATTAATAATGAAGGGGATGTGGGTGAGTGCCTTATCCAATCATAGCTCATGTTTCTTTAGAAAACCATGAGAAGTCAAAGCGGGTTTTCCACCTGTCCCTTTCCACAAATCACAAGGCGGATCAACCTTGGATGATCCCGGCCCTCCATTCATATCCTCATCATCAATGATCATATGTCGGTCCTCCACCTCCCCTACTCTCTCAAGCACGTGTGCTAATTTGTCCACTCAACCTGTGGGAAAAAAAAGCCCACAAAATTAATATATATTCTTAATTTTATAAAATGAGTTATAATTATAAATACCATAATAATATGCTTGAATGACACTTTATTACTTAGTTAAATAAGTGATGAAAAATACATAGAAGCGATGAAATATATAGCGATATTCTAAAGTATAATTGTCTTATTTTAAAAACGAGAAAATTGTTATAGTTTTACTTCATCTCAAAATACTCGGGTTTTGAATCTAAGAATTTTTTCTTTATTTATTTATTTTTAACCTAATATATTATAAATAATAATGGACATAACTAATTGTATTGTTCATTTGATTATCATAATAAAGTATTTTACTTTATAAAAATGATTGTCTAAAGTTTCTTAAAATGTATTTGAAGATAATTTTAAAAAGCATTTATAATATTTTTATTATTTAAATTTTTTATGTTTCAAATATTAAAATATTAGAAATAATTTTTTAAGATTACAATAAAACAAAACGCACCCACCTCTTAAAACTCCATAATTAAATAAGAAAAAAAAAAAGAAATAGAAAATTAAAGAAAGCCCATCTCTGTCCAGTAGTTTATAAGCATTTTTTAACTTTATTATATTATTATTTTATGCGCGTGAACATCACGCGCTGATGAGGCGCGTAAGTAAGGAGAGAGAGACATCTTTATCTAGCATGTACTTGTCCGCTGTAAATGCTGAATTAGTATAAATTGGGGCTAAGGGCAATTATTAGGGTGTCTCTATGGAAGAAAATATCGGTAATCACGGATCTATCGGTACTTCGATTTTACGGATATATCGGATATATCGGAGATATATCGGATATATCGGAGATATATCGGATATATCGGAGATATATCGGCGGATATTCTGAAAAAAAAATCGGTAGACTTAAAATTGTTAAAAACTTATGGAAATGCAAGAAAAACCTCATAATAATATAATTAGAAGTATAATTGACATTTTAAAGTTGTTTTATTGAAAAATTTGATATATATATATATATATATATATATATATGATATAATTTGCGATAATAGATGTAATTACATCATGTCGATCTATAAGAAATGTTAATTTTGTAATTGTTCTCAGTCACATAAAATATTTCATTTCATTAAATATCAATAATTTGTACACATTAAATTCATTAAATAAACATATTTCATATTCAAAATATATTATTTCATGTTAATTAAATTAATTAAATAATTTAGCATGTTAATTAAATTAATTAAATAATTTAGCTAAGTTAACTAGTTTAATTTAATTCTAAATGTGAAAATAAATCACAAATAATCATCTAAAATAAACATATCAATTTATAATTAAATAATCAAATTAACCTAAGTTAATTCAATAAAAATATAAAAATTAATTACAATTGAATGTAAAAATAATATTAAATCATCCATATTGCAAACATACTAATTAAACAATATAAAATAAATAATGATATATATATATATATATAATTTTTTAATATTTAATTAATTATTAATGATATTAAAAACATTATGAAGAAAATTATATAATTTTTATATTTTTGGTAATTAATTAAAAGACTTTGCATTTTATTATAAAATAATTATAATTAATTTGCTATTTAAAATATTCTTATATTTTCTTTATATAATGAATTTAAGTATATATATAGTTGTTGCATAATATATATCAAAGGGCAACTTAGCCCAGTGGTAAGTGGATGAACCCCAAACCAAAAGGTTTGGGGTTCAAATCCTCTCAGTAGCAAGAAATGGAGGCACTGTAGCGCGTTGATGGGCACTGTAGCGGGTCTGACCCGCGTTGACCACGCGATATATTGCGAGAAATAGCCGATTTTTCGCGAGAAATACCAAAATATCGCCGACACGATATTTTCATGGAAAAATATCGTGTCGAAACCCTTCGATACACGATATTTTCCTCCATGGGTGTCTCACAGTCACAGCTCCCTCCAAGGGCATGTTTGTTTGATGTTTGGCGTTTACTCAATTACTACTTTCAACTTAAACACCCTTAAGTATCTTATCTTACTATTGAATGCACCTGCCAACATTTTCCATTTTCCACCCACTTCAACCACTTGGGTACAACACTCATACCCATACTCACATCCTACCATGCCCTTCAAGATCAATCCCATCAATCCTAAAATATTCTCTAGGGTTTTTTTTTTTTTTTTAAATTTATTTATTCCTTCCCATATAGAGTTAGATTAAATTTACTTGAGAAGTGAAAGTGAATACCCAAAGTCAAAATCATGGTCAAGAGAATAAAATTTCATCAAGCATGATTTCTTACATGAGTCAAAAGAGAAAAAATTAACCAAACAAGTGTTGAAATTTTTTGAACTTCAAAGGGGATGTTTTTGACTTACCAAAAGTTAAGGGTTTTGGAACATTCATTTTAATGACTTCATTTAAAAAGTAAGCTAGAAGATGATATGGGATTTGTAAGGTACCGTATCAAAATTTTGAACATATTGTATTTTGTTACAAAAGACATTTTGTCTGGCTTTTCTGACAAATACTAGTGTATACTTATTGAAAATCCACTTCATCGGAGAGTGGTCATTTTCCTGGGCAGAGGTGTGAGTGGTCATACATAAGATGATCCTTATCTCCAAACAACTCTACCAACCAATAGTTTAAGTGTTCCCAACTACCTATCAAACTTGGACTACCCAAGTCCACAACCCCCTCTTCCAACTACCATTCTTCTTTCACTTTAACACCCGTTCTTCCCTGCCCACAAGACCCCCCTTATTCCTTAGGAATGTCCCCCTTCCTCTATTAATACTACTTAAGCATTTCATTTCCACCCACATTTACTTCACAGGCCCTCTTCTCTTACAAGCTTCACCTGATAGAATTTTTGTTCTTCTCTGTGTTGTCTTCTGTGTTTTCAAACCTAATGGCTGACTTGGATCACTCCTCTGATGGCAGCTCTCTGGATTCTAGAGGTACCCATCTGAAGGATTTAATGGCTCTTCTGCTCTTCTCCATTTGCATGTCACCTTCTGGTTTTCTGAATGTTTTCTACTAAAGATGTGTTTTTTGCCTTCTGGGTCTTCATGTTTTGGTATTGGGGTTCCTGTTTCATAAATACCCAAATCATTTTTGTGATGTTAGCTCTCTGGATTCATGTGTTTTTATGGGTATTTTCTATCAAAAATGTGGTTTTGCCTTCTGGGTCTCTCTGTTTTTCTATTGGGTGCCCTGCTTCATAAATTCCCACATCATAGCTCTCTGAATTCTAGAGGTACCCGTTTGGAATTAGTGGCTCTTTTGCTGGTAACCTTTGTGTTTTATGGGTATTTTTGGGCTGGTAACCCATATGAAATTTTGCTTCTTTTGCTATTATCCCCACAAGATACTAACCAGTTTTTTTCTCTTTCCTTGGTGGTTGTTGCTGCAGAGGGAAGCAGTCAAGATTCCAAGCTTGAATTCTCTGAAGATGAGGAAACCCTGATCACTAGGATGTTCAATCTGGTTGGAGAGAGGTGTGTGTCTCTGCTTCTTTTCATTCTTCTTTTTCTTTACTTTTCCTTCTCTGAAACTTTTGAATGAGGCCTTATAATAAGGGAAAATGATGATCCTTTAGGTGGTCTCTGATTGCTGGGAGAATTCCTGGAAGAACGGCAGAGGAAATTGAGAAGTACTGGACTTCAAGATATTCATCAAGTGAATGAAAGGCCAGAAAAGAGGGGGTGGTGTTTTCTTGGTCAGGGCAGGAAAATTTTGGGGGTTGTAAGAAAGTTTAGCTGTTTGGTATTTATCACTTGTCTTTGATCAAGAGCAAAAAGAGAAGTGTAGTGTGGAGTTTTAGCTATAATCAGTGCTTGTACAATGTTTTCTTGATATTTCCATGGTGGTTTGGTGTTTGGATTTGCAATCTTACCATCTCTGATGAGCAATGAAATATTCTGATCATCATCATCAACTAAAACCTGAATCCATGGTGAAGTTTCTTAGCTTCCAAACACACATTTTTAAGAAGAACACAAAGTTCAATGGTAAAACCCTGAAAGAAAATCTGAGAAAAATGAAAATTCACTGAAAATCAAACCCTTTTGGCTGCACTTTCACTGACAAATTCTGAGTTGATTCCTCTTACAACAATCTGGTCCTGGGTGTTGATATGAAGAAGCCATGTTACCAACTGCTCAGACTGTAGCCTGCAACCGAGCAAATGCACCTGGAATTTTTTTGTCGTTCATTCGGAATCCTAAACAGCATGTTATAATCAACTTCAGTATTTTTTAGCCGCACCTTGGTTGTTTCAACGAACCATTTCTTTTATCTTTTCTTTCTGGAATCTCTGGACGGTGGCCGAAAATACTTTTCTACTTTTTCAAAACAGTTTTTTCATTTTTTAAAATTTCAAAATCAAGTGTCATAAATTTTTAATTGAAAACGATTTTTTTTTTATAATTAATTTCTCCTCTAATTTATCCTGGAAGCATATCTTTTAGAATAAATTAAGACATCTTTTTGAATAAATTTGAGGTGTTTTAGGTTGTCTTATTTATTTATTTTATAGAACGATTTGAGTAACAAATGAAATATAAAAAGTATTTTATGAATTTTTGTATTGCACATACAACACATCTGGGAAGAATACGTGGTTAAAATTTCTCCTAGACAGAATTTTGTTTTTAAATAACAATTAAGAACTATTTTTGGGATCTGTTTTGGGAATGTTTTTTACAACTGTTTTCCAAAATATTTAAAAAAAAAAATTTAATTTTTAATTGTTTTACTTGATAAAATTCAATATGAAACTCAAATATGAAAGATTAGAGCCTATTTGATCATATTTTCTAAATCTTATTTTCAAAAATAATTTTTAAGTTAAAAAGTAAAAAATAATTTTTGAAGATAAATTTTAAAAAACGTGATCAAATGGGCCTATATATATATATATATATATTATTTTTAAAATCGGGTGAAAACAATTCTCATTTATTCTCTATTTTAGTTTGTTTTTAAAATTTATTTTTAAATAATAATGGTCAAATAATATTACATTTAAAAAAAATATAATTTTTTTAAATGCTAAACAAAAAATATTATTGTTCCGAACACTCACAAAAAAATATTAAAAAAAAAATTATTTTAAAACTGTTTCATAACAAATTATTGTAAGCCTATTCCTATCAAAACTTTATCAAACATATTGTGAGTTAGAAAAATATTTTGTACAAAAAAAGTGGTCCACAAAAACATATTTTCAAAAAAAACTATTATAAAATTATTTTTAATCAAAATTTTACTAAACATTTTTGTTGACTTAGAAAAATGTTTTTGTTTTAAATAACGTAAAACTGTTTTCAAATTTCAACAACAGTAACCAAAAAGAGTCCTCTTTCTTTCTTTTTATTTTTTTATTTTTTATTTTTATTTTGGGGTGGTTCCAACATCCAATTACTACAATGGGGCCCTTAATTTGGACAGAAAATCTGGGAATAGTTCCCAATGGCCCCAATTTGGATAAACTTTACTAGTACGTAACTGTTGTCTTATTATTATTATTATTATTTTATTTTTATTTTTTTCCAGATGTTGTTTATAGAAAGTTGGACTTTGTGATTGTCGTGGGTCAGTGGGTCAAGGGGAAAAGGGGTCTCATTTCATGCTATATATTACTATAAATTAAAATAATAATAATAATAATAATAATGTTACATTTTTTCAATTACGAGGATGTCTATGATTAGGCACACCAAACAAATTTATTAAATATGATTTTTTTTTTTTATGATTCCAAACTTCATAATGTTCCTCTTAGAAGATCGTGTTTCAAGGGGTTATGGGTCACATGGGTTTGGCCTTGGGCTTTTATAGTGTGCAGTCAAGCTCATTATTTCTTGATCCAAAAAATGAACAAGTTTGAGTTCAAGGCCAAGCCCATTCAAAGGAGTTGAGAGCCGAACGCATTATGTGCATGGTTTCGGTGATGTTCGTATACATCGTGTAATTCATTTAAATCATTTAATAATCAATCATCCAATTTAATAATTAGGTTGAACTGGTTCTTATTTAAATTTATATGATTAGTGTCTCCATCGAGCATGTATATGATTCAATTAATTCATTGATTTTAAAAATAAATTAAAAATGGGTCAATTAAATAATTTAAGGTTATTATTAGTTTTAATTAATACAATAATTACATGAGTCAATTCAAAATTGTATTATTTAAGTTGACAAAAAAAATCACCTATTTATTAAATAATTTATAGGGTTGAACATTAATTTAGCCTAAACCCGAGAATACAAAGAGAAAATAATTTTTTTTTATTAAAAAAAAAGAAAAAAAAAGGAAAAAAGGAAAAGAAAATAGAGATGTGGAAGTTGTATTTTCTTGAAATGCTCAACACCCAACCACACCTGCATCACAAGCAAGAATTGAAAGATCAGTGAGATTCAGAACACATACCCTCAGTCCCCCACACTCTTAACTGGTGAGCCCATTTTCTATATATATAGTTTTGAAGATCCCAAGATGAAAGGGACTCCTCTCTTCCTCTCTCCAATCCCTTTTGTTTTTTCTTTCAAACCCCCCACCACCACCACCTCCACCACAAACCACCTACCTCTTTGGCCACCCAAACCCACCATCACTTTCTAGAAACTCACATAAATGGATATAGTCCAAAACCCACCCTCATCCTCTCATGTATATTGACGGTGGAATAATATACACACCCATGACGTCTCATCCCCATCCTCCCCCATACCCACAACCAACCCGATTCATATGTTACATATTTCCTTCATTTGTATCACAAAGTGTGACCGTGACTTATTCAAATTATATGTAGGGTTGGCTTTCTTGCTTTACATATGTATAAAAGTTTATGATATTATATATATGCATTTTTTTAAAATCATATAAATATGTTTTAAAGACAGAAAAATATATTAAATATAAAAAAGTGAATTATTATAAATAATATTAGAGTTAATCCCTAATCCTGATACGAGATTTTATTTGATTCTACATTGAAATCTTATAAAATTCCATTCAACACGATCGGACAATATTTACATGGATTGTTACTTAATATGGAATGATACTGGGTGACATGGAATTCATGAAAATGAGTGGACCGAGATGGTGTTTATGAGGTGGGCAGTCATGGCAGGGAAAGAGATGAGATTGGGAGAAAAACTTGGAGAGGATATGTGGAATATATATCATCATATGTAGCTAGCTAGCATGAGAGTGAAATTTGCAGATAGGCTTATCCTTCTTCTGTTCCTTGGGAGTCCAAACTTCAAACTCTTCTAACCATTTCTATCGTCAGCAGTGTAACCACCTTCCCCACAATAAAAGGAGCACATCCACACACAATATATTGAATCGAATCCCCATATAGTAATTCCAAAAAAGAGTTCAAAAACTTAAGCTAAATGGATCAACTTTAGTGTGTGCTTTTCAATAGATAACTATTAGAAATCTTCAAGTACTGTATATCCCATATCCATTTTAGCCTCTACACCATTGTGACACGTAAAACTTCCACCCAAAACCACCCCCACAGGTGTTGGAGCTCTGTGGTGTCCACATGGATTGAGGCTAAGTGTCTTACGTACACATCTTTGCTTTCACCATGCCCTAAATGTATAGAGATTGAGCCATAAACATTTGAGGGCTCAAGGTGAGTGAGCCCATTTCAATGATTTTTGGGGGTTTTGGGGTGAACCCAAATATGAAATGGGAGCCCCAGAGGCTCCAATCATGGTGGAGTGAAGACTGTGAAGTGGGTCAATCAGGAGGCAGAGATTGTGTGGGTCCAACATGGGTGCAGCTCCTATGATTGGACCAATATGGAAAAGTGGCTTGTGGGTCTGCCATTTCTGGCCCCTCTACATCTAGATTTGCCTCTTGGGGCTCGGATCCTTTGCAATCCTAGGCCTTGTGTGGTCTGGATAAGTGATAAATCTTCTAAAGTGGCTTTACATGGGCTCCTAGTTAACCTAAAGTGATCTTTGGATAAGAACTTAGAATTCGTTAGTTAAAGGATTTTAAAAAGCTAGCATTTTTAACATTTTTTCCTTTTATATTTAAATTTTTTTATTTATCTTTTAAGTATTAAAAATATTAAAAATACTTTTTAAAATCACTTGTACTCTTATCAAATGGACCCCTACATAAATGTTTCTTAAAATCATTTTTTAAAAACATTATTAGAATACTTTTGAGATATAAGCACTTTTGCTAGGTTTACTCCCAAATCTATCCTACCTAATTCTAGTGGCGCAGAATTTGTGTAATAGTTGTAAAACAAAGAAATGAAGTGGAATCACTTTCTCATACATGGCCTGAAGGCCCTGAACTCACACAAATCAACCAACTCAAATAAATAAAAGAAATGGAAAAGAAAAATAAACAGAAAAACTGAAGCAGTTAAGCAGATAATAAAAAAGGTGACATCATGGAAAAGAGGAAGACGACAAGCATAGTTGATGGAAAGAAATGCCCAGGATGGTTTGTGAAGCACCATAGTCTACGTGCCTGCAACTGCAGCCCTCAAGGGCCATGTTTCAACCAGATAACAATGGCAAAATTTAATTCCACAGTTAAAGCGTAAATGAGAAACACAGTGGAAATTTCTTGGATTTTGTTTTTTTCTCACCTTAAGGGCATCACTTTGATCTCCTCTCATGTTATAAATAGAACAACTTGGAGGAGCCATTGCCATGAACTTCATCTCCTAGTTGTTTATACTCATCTCTTTCCTTTTCTCTGTCAAATTCAGTTCTTCCCATGGCTGCATCTTTTGGAGTGCCTTCAATGGTAAGCTCAAAGACACCCCTTTCTTCTCAAATTTTGGCTTCATTTTTCTGTGTAGATGAATTCAAGCACTTCATGTGTGTTCAAAGTAGCATGGGTGTTAACATTTTTGGTTCAGAATTATGTTTTACAGTTCTTTTTCTCAATGAGTTCAGGTGAAGTTCTGTTTTGAGGCCAAATTGCAGTAAAACACACCTAGCTATGAAGGGGTGATGGTGTACATTTGACATGAAAATTTGACAGTTCTGTGTTGTTTGCAGTGGCATTTTGGTAGTGGTAGGGTTTCATCCAGAGAGACTCAAGAGAGGAGCTCAGACTTTGCTCTGAAAGAACAGTGCATGCACTGGGGTTTTTGCACTTTTCGCATGATTCATGGCTTCCAAACAATGCTTTAATTGAGCTCTCCTGATATGTCTAATGAATTGGATTTTCATAAACTATGTGTTCTCAGATCTACTAGATTGTGGCTTACTTTTGTTCTTTCTTCTGTTTTCAAGGGAAGAAAACAAAGAAAAAACTGCTGAAAATAGCTTCAGAAAGGATCCAATATTTTCTAGTGATTTCAACCTTTACTTTTCTCTCATTTTCTTTCTCCAAAATCCAAAGAGGCTGGAGAGAATTTTTCAAGACACAAGAATTTTAGATTTGAAGAGATCTGTCTCTCTCAAGACATGCAATGTTGTTTTCAAGAACCAACTAAAAGAATAAGGCATATCTGAAAATTTCTTTCCCTTTTGGGATGGTCTGAAATCTGGATCTTCAACTCAACGACATATTTTGAGAATGTCTCTTCCCCTTTAAGAAAAACCATAGCCTGATGCTTCTTTTTTCAACCATATAAGATGTCTTTTTGTCTAAAAGAAGTGTTCATACGTAATGCATCCACCCCATTTTTAAGCAATATTTGATTTCTTTTTCCATCAGTTCACTTGCTTGTTTGGCCTTTTCTGGATGATCTAAAGAAGAAATTGCATGTGGGTTTGTCAACATATATATCCATCTAGCTGACATGTGCAGCTCCAAAAATGTCCACTTGGCCACCAAGTCCAACTAGCTGACACTTACCCTTATTTTCAATTCTGATGAAAAATCATTAGATCATGCAAGTAGTGTAATTTCCCTTATCCTATTAATTTTTGCTGAAAAATTAATAAATGGAGTTTGACTTGGGGCATGCCGTTGTGTCTTGGGGTCTGGCCTGCACTCAAATTTGGTCCATAAGCTTTGCCCAAGCCCAGCCCAAGTAAATGTGCAGCCTCCCCAACAGCTAATGATTTAGAATTTTGTGGACAGATACTGGAGGAAGAAGGGAGGTTTGAAGCAGAAGTAGCAGAGGTGCAAGCATGGTGGAACTCTGAGAGGTTCAAGCTAACCAGGAGGCCATACTCAGCCCGAGATGTTGTGGCTCTCCGTGGCAACCTCAAGCAAAGCTATGGCTCCAATGAGATGGCCAAGAAGCTGTGGAAAACTCTCAAGACTCACCAAGCCAATGGCACTGCCTCCAGGACGTTTGGTGCTTTGGACCCAGTTCAAGTTGCCATGATGGCCAAGCACTTGGACACCATCTATGTCTCAGGCTGGCAATGCTCTTCAACACACACCACTACCAATGAGCCAGGCCCTGACTTGGCTGACTACCCTTATGACACTGTCCCAAACAAGGTTGAGCACCTCTACTTTGCTCAGCAGTACCATGACAGGAAGCAGAAAGAGGCTAGGATGAGCATGAGCCGCGAAGAGAGAGCGAGAACGCCTTATGTGGACTACTTGAAGCCCATCATAGCTGATGGGGATACTGGGTTTGGTGGTGCAACTGCCACTGTTAAGCTCTGCAAGCTGTTTGTGGAGCGTGGGGCTGCTGGAGTCCACATTGAGGACCAGTCTTCAATGACAAAGAAATGCGGGCACATGGCCGGGAAAGTTCTTGTTTCAGTCAGTGAGCATATCAATAGGCTTGTGGCAGCAAGGTTGCAGTTTGATGTTATGGGGGTTGAGACAGTGTTGGTGGCCAGGACTGATGCAGTTGCAGCCAATTTGATTCAGACCAATGTGGATACTAGGGATCATCAATTCATTTTGGGAGCAACCAACCCGAACCTTAAGGGGAAGGGCTTGGCCACTATTCTAGCTGAGGCAATGGCCGCTGGTAAGACTGGGGCTGAACTTCAAGCCATTGAGGATAATTGGCTCTCAGTGGCACAGTTGAAGACATTTTCAGAGTGTGTTGTGGATGCCATCAACAATCTGAACATAAGGGAGGATGAGAAGAGGAGGAGGCTGAATGAGTGGATGAATCATTCAGGGTACGATAAGTGTCTCTCCAATGACCAAGGCCGGGAGATTGCTGAAAGGTTGGGGCTTCGCAATCTGTTCTGGGACTGGGACTTGCCGAGAACCCGAGAAGGGTTCTACAGGTTCAAAGGGTCAGTAATGGCTGCAATTGTCCGTGGCTGGGCTTTTGCTCCTTACGCTGACCTAATCTGGATGGAGACCGCAAGCCCAGACTTGGTTGAGTGCACCAAGTTTGCAGAAGGGGTGAAATCAATGCAGCCAGAGATCATGTTGGCTTACAATCTCTCCCCTTCTTTCAACTGGGATGCATCAGGAATGACGGATGAACAGATGAGGGACTTCATTCCACGGATCGCCCGGTTGGGCTACTGCTGGCAGTTCATTACATTGGCCGGTTTCCACGCCGATGCACTCATTATCGACACGTTTGCGAGGGACTTTGCGCGCAGGGGAATGCAGGCTTATGTGGAGAAGATCCAGAGGGAGGAGAGGAACAATGGAGTTGACACACTTGCACATCAGAAATGGTCTGGTGCAAATTATTATGATAGGGTTCTCAAGACTGTCCAGGGAGGCATCTCCTCCACTGCTGCCATGGGGAAAGGCAAGTCGCCCCCTTCCCTCAATTCACATACAATATCTACAAATGAACATAGCCCTTCATGATAATTGAAACTTCTGACTATTTTCATGTCAATTATATTGTTTTGCAGGAGTAACAGAAGAGCAATTCAAAGAGACATGGACATTGCCAAGAGGGATGGGGATGGGGGAAGGCAACACTCTGGTGATTGCCAAGTCAAGAATGTAGGAGAGCTATGGTTTCCAGTGGAATCAAGGGGTGGGGTTTGGGAACTTTTGTCTGGTTCCTAATATTTTATGGAACTGAAGTAAAATAATGTGGCAATAATCCCATATATGACTGGGTTATTTTGGGCAATTTTTGGCCACACATCGCATGTTAGTAGTAGTACCTGTTGGATTAGCTCTCTCGAGTCTGAAGAGAAGAAACTTGTTTATGTTTAACTACTGTCATTTCGTTTGTTCCATCAGTTAATATCATGAAGTTTTTGTTCTGGTTTCAAGTTCACTTCTAATTAAGCTCATAATGAAAATGTTTGTCCTTGAATTTCATATATAATGCAGTGCTTTTGCAGTGTTGTTATGGTGGAGGGTTGAATGTTTTTTGTACTACACGATGGTTTTTTAAGACTTAAAAAGATATTAATAGTTGGTGTGACAATGTTTCTACACAAAATGCTTATAATGAAACTGTTTTTTTGGAAAGCGTTGGAAGGAGAATCACATATAAAATATTTCTTTAAAAAACATTATAAAGTGATTTTTCAACTTTATAAATAATTTTTCAAAATTTTAAAAGTATTTACCTTTTTTTTTTTCTCAAAAATACTTTTTTAAGTTAAAAGCATTTTCTAAATTATTATTAAAGGGGTTTTAAGACTACGTTTGACAATGTTTTTCTTTGAAGTATTTTATCTGAAAGCATTTTTAGGAGAATCTACTATGAAGTGTTTCTAAAAACACTATAAGTGATTTTTCATATTTTAAAAAGTATTTCCTAAATTTTATCAAATACTTAACTAAAACTACTTTCTAGAATTAGTGTTAAATCGTACTCTAAATTATTATTTAAATTAAAAATTAATAACTTAATTTCAATAATAGAACATATATTTTAATTACAAACCTTAAAATGGAAAAATATGTGAGATAAAAACAAGTGTTAATTTAGGAAATTTCTAAATAAATTTTAGCAATTAAAGCATAATTAAAAATCCTAATTATTATCTAATTCCAATTTTCTATTAGTCACATAATTAACTATTATAAAATTTTTATTATGATAATTATAGGGAAACAAGCTAATTAATTAATCCCATGGTGTACACCCAAGAGAGGGGTGCGGAAGAGGGCTAGAATTTGATGTTGGTCTCTAAAATTTTAGTAATGTTAGATATAAATGATAACATTTAAACTAATTGTATGTAACATAAATAGACAAAGGACATAGAGGAGTAAACAAAGATTTTATAGTGGTTAAAAAACCTTTCCAATAGAAAATAGATCGATTTTAACCTTGGTTTTTTTGTTTTTGGAATATGGATGGCAATAGGATGAATTTTTTTGGATATTCACTCCACCCTACCCCTAATGGGACAAGTTTGAAATTTAAATAAATGGGTTAAGGGTGGGTTTGAGATTTTTTAGAAAACTTAAGATGAGTTTAGGGTAGGTTTAAGTATTACCTTATCTTGTCTAGCCTCGATTATATATAAAATTAATTTAATTTAATTTTTATTTTTCAATTTTAATATATAATAATAATAATAATAATAAAGTGCTTTTCAATAATATAAGTTATAAAAATTATAACATTTTAATTATTTATAAAATATATTTATTTTAATATAATTAAAAAAAATTTAAAATAATTTTTAAAAAATTAAAATATTTTCAAACTAGATGAGGGGTGCTGGGTATAAGAAATTTGCATATCCACCTCCGCCCCATTCTATTTAATTTTTTTAATAAGATAAAGATGATAATTATTTTGAATAAATAGGATAAGGATGGGTTGACCATCGTGAACCCACTCCACTACCATCCCTACTTTGATAGAGTTTTCATCCAATTTTTTGTAAGTAGTTTAATTTCACTTAGATGACTTAGAGTGTCTTAAACAAAATGATATGAATTACTAGCCTAGTGCACCTAATCTTGCGTATGGTTAACCTAAATTTAGTTTTCGTCCTTGATGAAAACTCTATGAAGCTCACTTTGATTGTCCTTAATAAATGTTGATTAATATTCTTATAAAAATCAAATAAATTATGCTAAAAATATAATTAGATCAAATTTCTTTGTTTTATAATCATTAAAATTATTTTTAAGAGAAATTTTGGGCTAGCAAAATGTGAAATTTTGGGATTTTATCAGAACACTTGATAAACCTAAGCTTTATTCATATTTAAATCAAATTTAGATCTGTTCTATCTTTTGACAAAAATGAATATTGGATCTAAAGTAATGGGAAGTCTGAGAACATTGTGATAGAGAGAATGAAAAGTAAGCCAAGACTCAAAGGTGAGAATGCCTTGCAAAATTGTTATTCTGCATTGTTCATAAATTTTGATTAAGAAAACTAAGCAGGGAAGCAAAAATACAAGGGGATGAAGCAACCGCAACTCTTTAATGGCTGTTATTTGAATGGACACTCTGGTAAATAAATAACAGAAAAGAACTGAGGAAGAAGAAAATCAAATTCACCATTCTTCAAATTCTTCTGCAGACTATTTCCAAGGTTTCAGGACAGAAAGAGTGATAATGGCTGCAATAATCAAGATGAGGATGATGGCAAACATCATGCATTTTCTTGACTTCTTTTGCAAGCTCTTTGCTGTTCTGAGAGCATCTGTTCCCCATTGCACATGGTCCACTGCATTTGTCACCTACAAGCATTGGAGAGGAGCAGAATAAGAATGGAGTTAAGAACAATAATATGCCACCAATAATAAACCAAGCTCACAACCCAAAGGAAGAATGGTTGTAAAAGCAGAAGCAAACCTGGTTTTCAATGTTATTTAACAGGTCTCCTTGGGCTTCCACTAGAACAGCCATATCAAGGTAAATCTAACAAATGAAAACACAAAACAGGATTATACATTGTCGATGTTTCAAGCTTTAGTTTATGGGTGCAAATATACCTGATGCAAGTCAAGGAGCTTCTTCTCAATTTCCTTCACAGTGTCATGTCTTTCCTGAATTTCTTCCAGTGTGGCCAGCACCTGCAACCATGGCTCACATTTAGGACTAAAGCGAAAGATTCAAGGCATCTGTGTATTTGTAAAACTTCAGCTCCCCAAAGCTAACACACCTGTCCTCTACCCATCTCTTGAATTGCCTTCTGGAAGATTTGCTCGCTGTTTCCAGTTTCTATCAGGTTGTCTATTGTCTAGAAAAGTCATTAAATTTTGGCCAATTATGATAACAGCCATGTCCATTATAGCTCAGATTCTAATGGAGGATTCAGACTCACCTCTTCATCTGGTCTGGTTCCAGTAACTGTTCAATCATAAAAACATAACACAAAGTGCAATTTAATGGATGGAAACTAGATCATTGAGGTTCTAAAGTCCTAGAAAGACCATTAATTTGTGGGTTTTTTCATTCTTTGAGAGTTTTCAGGCTAACCTGTCATGACCCTTCTCTCCACAACCTCGCGGTACTCATCTTGCATCTTTTGTCTGAGGGCCTAAATCATAAATACATTGATGAGAAGATTGAAAGAAAACTAACAAAAAAGGTAACCCAGATTACAAAGTAGACAAACCTGAAAGTCTATCATTAGGTCCTTGAACTTCTTTGTCAATGCACTGAGATTCAAGAATTGTTTATGACTAGCAAGTTGCTAAAGTTCTACTTTGAAAAAGAAAGGTTGCAGTAATCTAGGAATCAAATTTATTTTGCACTTGCAACATACTTTGTCATGTTTTTCCTTGATCGATCAACACCTGTTCCCTTTTCACAGCCAGGCTTTTTTCGATTGGCTAAGTTCTGGAGAGGGAGAGGAAGGAATCAGAAAACAACAGCACAAGCATAATGACAGGCTGCTTAGCCTCATGGAACATGCTGGTGTATCAAGCGGTAGATGAGTAAAGTAATACATCTCTGTTTATTGCTTCTAGTTTTGCTTTGACATTTTGTGCTATCTTTCCCACTTCATCAACATCTTTCTCCAACCGCTTCTTGATTTCTGTGAATGATTTATCAGTACTTTTAGAGCAATTGAAGTAGCTAAATAAGGAAGTACACAATAAGCATAAAATATGAGTAGCATGCACCCAACAGCACTGAGCACCCAATGTAGCCAACTTGGTTGCGCATGAAGCCATACAACATTTTCATAGCCCATTTATTGGGAATGTAATAGGGTTGAACATCTAATTGAGTTTACAAGTTCTCAACAGATGAGTAAGGGTTGAAGGAGAAAAGCTTTACCTTTCATGGCAGACGCTTTGGTAACAGACTTCGACTCCTCGTTAGCATCCTGCAAAGAGCTTACATTTTGAGTTTCTGGAGTTAAATTGTGGCTGTAACTGTAAGCAATAAAACTACCCTGCATCATTGGGTTAGTAATGGGCTTTTGCCCAAAAGTCCTGTTTCAGTTGAAAATTTTTGGTTGTCCTACTGGTCAGTATGATTTTTGAAAGATCCTGTTTCAAATTTGCCATTTTGCCAGAGACAATGAAACAAGGGAGCTAAATGCTGTTTCAGTTATCTTCAACCTCCATAGAGAGAAAGTTAATGACTAGTGACGAGAATTTTGAGAGAAAAATCTGTAGGAACTGATGACTTGATCTTCTGGTATGACAGTATATATTCTCCATTTACTTGAACCAATACATTGAGATTTCATTTCATCAATCCTTATAAATGCCTCCATGAATCCCTAAACAGAGTCCAGTATCAGCACTATTCCATACCTTAAGTTTCTTGAGTAAGAATGTGAGCTTATCCACCTGCTTCTCAACCTCTTGTATCTAACAAATAAAGAGAGAAATGTTTAGTATACAGACATACATATAGAAAAATCAAACAACTCGAGTATCAACACCTGCTTATTGAAAGCTTCCAATCCCAAATCTGAGTTAGTCCTCAGAACCCGGGTTCCCATTTCGATGTCTCTTTCTTTGGGAGGCTGAACTTTGGCATCTCCAACAAATGAATCCTGAAAGTGCATGCAGTTGCAGACACAGTAATTATAGTCTTCTGAGTATGAGTTCAAAGAACAAAGCAACTATATGATCATCTTTGAACTAAAAATTGAATCAGTGCCAGAAAATCCCAACAGTCAGAAACAAGACAGCTGCTTCAGTTGAGATGAACCAATTCAATTCATTGAAATATTCAACTGAAAACTTTCCCGAAAGTTTTCACACCAGGACTAGCATAAACATAGCATCCATTTGGTTGCTGAGAAAGGTAGGAAATGAAAAGAAATCACATGTGGACCATCATCTATAAGCTAAGAAAAACTTAACATTTTAATCATAGCTTCATACAATTGTTTGGCTTAGTTTAGAACTTGAGATGATTTTCTCTCTCTTTTCCTCAATTTTCTCAGTGACCAAACTGGTATGATTCCAGAGAAATCACAGATAGGTAATGGGTTTTCTTAAAAAGGTCCAATTCTACATCAAATTTCACAGAAAAAGGCATCTCCCATCAAAACCATCACAATTTACGGATGCATTTCGGTACAACATGAACCACCAACCCCCTTGCAAAAACAACAAATGAATCATTAAATTCAAAAGCAAAACTCAGATAAAGCCAGTCTACCATTCCCATCAACAATCAGGCATCAAAAAGTACAGAAACGGAACTCCTTAGCAGAATACATCCAACTTACCGTGAGCAGGTCGTTCATCTTGATGAAATTACAGAGAGGTTTAGGGAAGAAAGAACAAGAAAGAGAGCCTAAAAGGGAGACGACGAGAGGATTATGTGATATTGGGAACAGTTTTGATATGTTGATGTTACTATGATGGCCGGCCATTATACTATTTGGAACACCAAAACGACAAGTAACTGCCCACAAAATATCGTTACAAACAATGAAACTGTGTTTATTTCACCACCCATGATTCAACTCAAATGGCAACTCAAGGTGATTTATGTTTGTATTTGATGGGTTTTCGAATCAACGAAGTGGCAAGTGATGGAATTTTCATTTTTAAAAATGGGGAAGATTTGTACCATGTATGTGATTGGAGAAATAAATTCACAGATGCTCTATGCTTCCAACACATTCAAAATCCAATTTCCTGCATGGTTTTTTCTTCAACCCAACTAATCTTCTAGCCAAACAAACGGGCCCCCAAGAAAAATTTTCATCTGCGAAACCTCAGGCTCCTGCAATGGGACTGTTCATGGTGCGAAATCATCGAAGATTTCATCAACTTCCGACCCCCATTTCTGGGTCCACCCTCGTCCACGTAGGCACCGTCTGCTCCGGCGGTCCCTTGAACTACAAAGGAAAGGAATTCTTCCAAGCCTGGAAAACAATTGATCACTTGCTCTTCAAGTTAGGGTTTTCAGCTGCGACGTTGAGAGAGCTGCTTACAGTTTCATTATCGTTGTGAAGGAAAAGGAGGTGGGTCTTCTTTGCTGCAATGTCCAGTGGAAGTGTTTTTGACCTCCGGATGGAGGCTGTTTCCGGTGATTGCGGCGGTGTTGTTAATCGTCCATAAATGAATCAAGTTGATGTTCAGATCAAGAATGCGGCGAAGGAAATCAATGCAAGTTGGAGATTTTGGAGGCTTTTCTGAGAGTTGGGCAAGCATTTCCCTGAGGGAAGATGTTACTGGTAAAAATACAATGGAGATGAAGATGGGTGGAACCATGGGGAAAAGGGGAGGAGGGGTTTGAGGAAGGAAATTTAATATGTGGGTGTGATGGTTCTAGTGTGGAAAATGATTCTGGGTATCATGATAGGAGAGGAAAGACAAAGCTGCTAAGATTACGTTATCGGTCATTGCTAATTCGGGCGTCATAGATGATTTTGCGCTGAACACAGGATGATCTTGACTCTGAAGATCTTTTTATCGAAACCCTCCTTCATCAGGTGAAAGTGGAGCAAATCAAGAAAGCCCATTACAGAACCTTATTCTGCATTCAGTTTTGTTTTTAGCTCTGGGAATCTGTGAGGAGTTCCAGCATGAGAGCTTAGTGGCAACTGCATGGTTGGAGAGATGTTATTCAGCAGGTTTCTTTATTCAAACTCTTTTAATTTCCTCTTGTATTCTAGAGGTTCCATGAGAAAATGACTGGATATTTACATTGAATTCATCTCATATTCCATTACAGCATACCGACTTAACAAATCATGGTTTTATATGCCTCAACCAATGGAGTCAAACAGAAAATATTAGGTTTCAGCTGTAGGTTTTTCAATGGAAGCTCCAGAATTGCTGTTTATCCAATTGTGCTTGTAGTACTCATATTGACGGTTCATGACACCCTTCTGCTTCTTTATAGCTACCCAAAGAACAGTAGAAGTATGGAGAAATGTAGCCTACAGCCTAGCTTTATCCTGTCCCAGTCTTGGATCAAGAAAATGTGGTAAAAGGTAATAAACTCAACTCCTCATGATTATATAGTTATTTGATTAATTCTTCTTGTTTCCAATTTCTCAGAGAGAAAACATTATAGATGAAGTATTTGCTTTTATGTCCTTTCTTCAAGGCAAGAATTATGCTCTGGCCTACCACCATCTGCGATTCAAATGCCTTATCCATGAATCTGTATTTCCTCCTAGAATCCCTTTGAGATATCCTATCAAAGCACACCCTTAATGAGAAATGGTTGACTATTAAAGAGCTGCAGCCAACTCCTGGTGAACCATGAGTACCAAATACTTTAGACACGTTACTGGCCAGCAGCAAATGCCTCAACTGGAGAAGTCTTGGTGATGCCAGCTAGGCTCTTGAGTTGAATTTTGTGGCCATCAACAGTTATCTACTGGAGACCAGAGCATTAGTTCCCTTCTTGATCTGCTGTAGCCATGTATTTCACCTTCTTTTGCAGGATCCACATGTAGCCGTGCTCCCAAGAACTGTGATTGCCATTCTCATTGCCTCTACATGCCTCTTCTTGACTATTCCTCCTTCCTTCTCTGCCATGACTGACAGAATTCTGAAGTCTTCTTCTTGGAATTTATTTACTTGGACGTAAGCAAAATATTTTATGTTAAGTGACCAGACAGATGAGACAAATTCTATTGGAGAAACCAAAGTGAGTGGCATTATATCAAACACCAAACTTCTGATTGTTTGCTTTGATTTGTCCTCATCTTTGTCTAAAACCTTAACCACTAGTCATGGTTTTTTCCCCTGCAAAAAACTTCTAGAACTATAGGGCTACAACTTTTTCAACCATGGGTCATTTGCGTGCATGTTCAAACAAGGCTCTAATATGCAACCTTCTACGCTAAATCAAGCCAAACAAACACTTAAATCCACAAAAATGACTCAAAGAAGATTCCTATTTTGTCCACAAGTCTTATTAATCATCAACATTCCTTTAATGTTCTGAAACAATGCAATTTTTTAACTCTTCATCTTCGAATTCCAACTATCAGTGAACATGGCTGGTGTCAAATCTTCCTGCAAAGGATTCAAAATCTGCTTAGCCACAACCATACTGCTAGTTCTTGTCATTCTAATTGTTTCATTGATCTTGCTCTTCACCATGCTAAAGCCTAAACAACCCCAAGTCACCTTCCACCCTGTAAGCCACACATTGAACTTGAAGTCTTCCCCAACTTACAACTAAACATCACATTGGGAGTAGTTGTTAGAATAAATAACCCAAACTACGGAAGCTTCAAATTCAAGAATTCATCTTTTGTGAATTATCATGAGACCGTTGTAGCTGAAGTTCCTATTGAACATGAAATTGTCCCTGCACGCGGTACACTTAATATTTACACTTCTCACAGATCTTTGCAGATAAGTTGATATCAAGTCCCTACTTTTTGGGTGATTTGAAGCTGGATGCTTAAACTTGATTTCCACAGCAACTTTACATGGGAAAGTGGGAGTGATAAAGATCTTGAAGATGGGTGCACGGGCTTTTAGTTTGTTCAATATCTCTGTTTTTATTCAGACACAGTATGTTGAGTCCAAATGCAAGTCCAAAATCAAGTTATGATTGTTGTTATGTAATCATTTTGCCTTGTATTATGATTCAAATTAGCTCAGATTTCAGAAATTAAAGTTTAATGATAACATGAAAATTTATTTCCTGGAAATGATTGGAACTCTCTCAGGATGATCGGTTAAAGCTTTTGGTCCCTCTCCTTGTTGTTGCTTCCTACGTTCAAATGTATGATGAGTTAGAAGCACAAATATGCTATACCAATGGATCACTTGATGTTCCTGTCTTGTAATTGTTATGATTTCATCTTCTAAAAGGGGGGAAAAGGAGAAATGCAAAAACTGCATTTCAGCCCAGAGAGCAGAAAGTAGAAAAACAGAAATACTATTTTGATGAAGGCAGAGACAGTTTGTTGTACAGTTTTGGGCATATATCTATATATAAATAGTAATGATATTCTCTAAATGGGTTCCCCTAAATTCTCAGATGGTAAGAAGGATGGTTATCCAATGGGTGGGTTCTCCTCTGACTCCATACTGTTGTAGCCCATGAGTTGTAATCACTTGGTTCTCAATGCAATTGGCTATGGAGCTGCCCAGACTTTCCATGAAGTTGTGAAGGGTTGTTAGATGGCAATTCTACAAGATTCAAAAGATTTTTCCCTGTGGAAACCGCATCTATTGTATCCTAGTTGTGACTTTTAGAGTTATTTTGATTGCTTGCATGAACTTTCCTATGCAGGTGTTCCACGAGTGATTTCAAATTATTGTTTATGAGCACTCAAAACAGCTCTGGCTATGGCCTATTCAAGAAAGACATTTGCCAAAATGTTGGGCACGTAATTCTTGTGCCCGCAATATCCTGATAAACACATGCTGTTGAATGTGCTTCTGATGCAGATGGTACTACTGCAGAAAAGGACATTTAACAAGCTGTGGATGGGAGTAGTAGACCTAATGCACTGCATGCAATACAAGTAAACACAAATTTATCGATATTCAATGCCTGGTTTTCTAGTAAAAGATTATGATGATCTTGAGCCAAACCTTTTTCAAATTCAATGTGATCAACTAATAGTTTCTGGTAAAAGATCATGATCATTCATTCAAAAGAAGAGTGTGACTATAAACATAGATGTCCTATTTTCTGAAGCAAAGACCGTATATATATATTCCTATGACTGATAAGCATCTAGTCTTCCTATAATCTACATTTTATATGAGATTTAGTCCTTGATTTTATGCTCTTATTAATCAATATTTGTTAGAACTTAGAAGCCTCTGCCCATATGATCATAGTATAAAATATTTTTTTTTTTTGAAAGAAATCAGATTCACCGGCGCCACTAATTGTTCTAATCAAGCAAGAAAGAGCAAGGTTCACCATTAGAAAATGATTAACATTTCTCTATAATTCCCTCATGTCACGGGGTTATCGATAACTTAATTCCTTCTTTATACATCACGGGTATCATGGATCGAATATGTGCTAGTAAAAAATCACCTATTGCTAAAAAGAAATGGTGAATGACTCATCTCAGTACCACGAGGTTTCACTCATCCATCAATCAATGATCATTTGAGTCCTTGACGGGCATGATTTCAAAGTTCAATCACAACTGTCGCCATCAGTCTGCTACTCTCATTAGGGTGACCATGGCGGTGCTCGAATATTTTGATCGATGACCCATCATCCAGGGCTTGAAATCTTGTAAGATCCTTAACTATTTTAGCCTAGGCATTGTCTTATTTCAGAAACTTGGTGTCAATACTAATCTAGTATTATTTTACCTTTATGTTTAATCACAAATTTTACAACACTCTCCACTCGGTCATGTGCCATGCTATGATTGGACGAAGGATTTGAGTCCTGCCCACCTTGATCATCATCAAGATATGAATTGGTAAACTGAATCATATCAAACTTTGGCTGTGTTTCATAGCCTAAGTCTATGGATAGAATTGATTTGTGCTCTATTGGGTTGTTGAGAAAAGCCAAAAATGGTAGCAGCAAGATGGAATCTCACAACAACCATTCGATCCAAATAAGATTTGATTTTCTCTCTATATTCCTGGCTACCAAACAGGACCCAGTGGTACTCATTTTCAGCCACAACCCATGGAATTTCTTAGGACCACTAGCAGGGAACTTTATAACATATTGGGGTCCAAAGTGGGCTGTCGATAAGTCCCAAGTTTTTCTATTCTTTTTCCCACAATGCCTTTACCTGAAGCAATGAGGAAATGGGTCGGTGTGAAACCGATAGCATGACAAAATGACGTATGAAATTAATGTTTCAATTATATACACAACTTCCCTATTTGAGGGTCCACTTGACTTGAGGTTGAACAACCCCCTTGTGAGGGCCTACCCTAAAGAAAAGTTTAGTACTCCCACAGTTCATTAGACATTGGTTACTATTCAAAATGCCCCACCTCTGAAAAAAACAATGAAGGTCATCATTTACCATTAATTTGGCGTGTAACCTCAATTGAATATTCCTCTTTCAAGTCTTCCAATTGTAGACAATTCAAAATTTAACAGTTCATTCAGTGAAGGAGCCAAGCCTCTAGCCCCACCCTTACTGCTGGGTATGTAGAAATGGTCGACAGAAAGTTTCCATTAGAAGGAAGAATTATGAGGGCTAGGACTAATTTTTAAACAAGGATTAAGTAATCTAATAAAGTTGCATACCAAAAGCCGACATATGAATGGCAGTATGAATTATATATGATCACTAATCAAACAGTTAACCAGGCCCTTTACATTGGATAATGATGTGATGATACAATATAATGGAGGGCCAATATGTGAACGTGTGGACATGTTTATGTGAAGGAAATACCCCATTAATTAGGATAAGATAGACCCAAATTCATTCTTGTTCAGAAGGTCGATAAGTGTACTGTAATGAGAGACGAGTAATTCGTCGCGATGTAATTGTTTCAAGCTGAGTTTGAGCTAGACCTGTGATCTACCACCTCTAAAATTCATAGAGCATCATTAGAGGTTGTTAACTATTTGATTGATCACCTAACTTTGATTTGCTAGCATCAATCTAAAGACAATGGTTCACAGAAAAATCTAATTATTTGCTAATGCCTATCCAATCAAACATGGTTTATCTCATTGGTCTAAAATTCCAACTCTTCGTATCATAATTCTTTGATCTATTATTTTGCATTACTGAACATCTGCTACAGCCTTTTCCCCACTTAATCCATTGAATAATTCATGATGCTGATGTGAAAATCTTGACATATGGAGCTTATCCGTAAAACCATCATACTCGAGGTCGATAAATAAGGTACTCGTACATTCATTGTCCTGTTCATTAGCGTATAACTCAGTCTATATCTATTGAGACCAATCAATCAGGTGTGGGCCATTTTCAAAATAGTGTACTCTCATTATCTCCTTGCTGCTCTTACAGGCCTCATACATGCATTTCTTCAATTTAATACAACTATCCACTAGGTGTCTTTTTCTCTCAACCTTTTCCCTCACTTTCTTGCAAAACAATCAATGTTGTGTATTAAAAATGTTGGTTGTGCTGAATCTTTACTAAACGTGAAAAAAATGCAGAAACCCTTCTTCCTTTTTTTTTTTTTTTTTTCTTTCCCAACCTAACAATTATTCCTTTACACCATAGTTGCTTATTAGGTTTAGCACTCATTTTCTTGGTATCTTTACGAATATTGAATGGTTGGTGTAAGATTAGTTACAGACTTTGAGCAATATTCTCTTGCACTTTTCATCAATCAGACCGCATATGACGGTATTATGTTTATTGAGCTTTTGTATTTGTTGTATGATTATTATACCAAAAGGAAACAGGTGGTTAAGACTTAGGAGAAGATCTAGAAGAATGTGAGGAAGAGAGTCAACCCCAAGAATTAATTGTGGGATTTCTGCTCAATGCCCTTAACAACTCTGATGGTCTTCTGTGCTCGCCTGCCTTAATGTCATGCACATGGAGGGGTCTTCCATTGCAGTCCTTTCTGAATATTTTAAATGAAAGGCCTGCAAGAGGTTGAAGATGAATTAATTTTTAAATTTATCAATCTACTTTTTTTCTTTGTCATACATATTGTTTTCTTTGTGGGTACAAGGAACTTGTATCCTTATGGATTCTGTAATTATTCTCATACCCCAAAAGAATACAATATCAGAAAAAAATAAATCATAATTAATGTTATCTCCACCAACAATTATTATTCATCTTGTTTGAGGTTTGTTAATTAAACAACATTTACTTTTTCCCTAATTTACGAAGATCGACAAGTGCCCATCAATAATTGAGTTGTAAAAATGATTAAAATGCATTATTTTGAAGGTACTTTTCTTACTTTTGAAAACAAATTGAAAAAAGACATGAATCACTCCTCTCATCTTTTTTCCATCTATTATCAATGTATGTGAATTAAGTTATGCTTTTGGCAGGTTTCTAGCCTCAAAAAAGCTTTATAAATATAGCTCTCTTGCTATTGAAAAGATGATATGAAACTTGTCTTATTTTCTTGTCATTGAATATATTTGGCATATATAGAAGGCTTGAAGTAGATTCATTTTACAGGCTGAGAAAGATGGTGGGTGTTGATACATTCATCAACATATTATATATCATCAGGAGTTTTTCCTTGATTTTCAACTTTGACAAGTCCTACTACACAGAAGATGAGAAAGAAAACTCAAATTCAACCAAGATAGCTCACTAACATGGATAAAGGAACCAAGCACAGCCCCCTTTTCTTCAAGTCTGTACAATCAATATTGTTCTTCCCATTGAAATCATTCATTTCATTTCTTTCATTTGCCTGCAGTTTTGAATAATGATCAGCACTGCCATCTCCTTTCCCCTACAAAACCATCAGAACCCCGAAAACTGAGTTAGGTAAAATCTCAATTATCAAACACCAAACACCCTCCACTGAACAATTGATGATTCATGGACATCACTCCCCCAACCAAACAGAAAAAGAAAGGGGAAAAAAATGTTTACCTGAGAATTTTCCATGTGGGAATCTGTCTTCCTGGGATTCATTTCCATCTTCTGCAAGGTGCTGGTCTAAGATATTTGAAAAGAAGGCATTCAACACAGAAGGCTAAGAAACAATACAAAAGTTGAAGAAAGATGGGGTTCGTATCTATAATATCAATATCAGACCTTGGGACTATTAACAGGAGAGCTTGCAGTATCCTCCAAGGAATCATCATAAGAAATTTCCCGGGCTCTCGTCTTCTTGAAACTCAATTTCCTAGGAATCTGAGGAGAACCCGCGATCGAAGAGCATGCAACCACATGATTACCAGTGGTGGCTTTCCATGCAGCACCAGAAGCAGCATCAGAAACCAAGGAAGAAGTATCACAGGCACTGGAATTTGAACCATGCCCTCTACTGATTGATGACAAATCTTCAAAGTAGGCAGTCCAACCACTCTCTTCAGGACCGTCTTCTGCTCCTTTAAGGGCAAAACCCTTGTCCACAAAAGAACCCAGAGAATCCTCCATCATCAAAAACCAACCAACCAACAAGAAGAAAAATAAAGAAAAGGAGAAGATATATATACAGGTAGCTAGATTTGTTATTGGTCTTGCGCCTGGCTTTGAGGCAATGGACTACCCCCGTTTCTCAACAGATTTATAAGAGAAGAAAGATGATTGAATATAGAGAAATAGGGAAGCCATCATGTAGAATCTTGGTGTGGGGTATAGGGAGTGGAGGAAGTTAAAAATCAGCCGTTAACAACACAAAAACAAGGAGTGGGAGCTCTGAGAGATAGAGATAGAACGTGCAAGAAGAGAACAAAATGGGAGGGGTCATGGCTTCTTGGGGTTGACCTTTGTGGGGTTTTCACCCAGCAAAGGTAGCCATTTTTTTCTTTCTTTGAACCTTAACTTTTCAACCAAAGACTTAATAATCCAAATAAATTTTGGAGACTTTGGCCTTTGCATAATGGCCTGCATTCATTAAGTGAGCTTGATAAGAGCCCCAACAAGCCCAGTATTTGACTTAACAGACTTTTTCGTTTCTTGTGGCATGTGCACTTGTGGAAAAAAAATTGATAGACCCCTTAGTAGTTGATTTATAATTGTTCTGGCCCACCTTCAGTGTAAATACTTTGAAATAATGGTCAAAAACTAGCTTTGATGTGTTTTAATCTTTTCTTGTCATCGATTTTCTTCAAAGGACATATTTGAATCTACTAAATGCAATTTGAAAATTCTAGGCTTTAATCTGGTACTTGTCCACCAGCCGTTAAATGTACATATGAAATTTAAATCATTAAACAAAGGTATATATAAACAAATGCGACAAAAATATAGAAGGAGAAAAAAAGACTAGATATAAACTAATTGAATCGAAGTATTAAAGAACAAAATTAAAGTACGAAGAAATGAGATGTTGAATAAAAAGTAATGAAATCAAATTATACACACGACATATTATACTTGGTTCTACTTTATTTTATTTTCTTCACATAAATTTCACTCACTTTCCTTAAGATTTAGACTAAACATATTTAGCTAGTATAAGTTTAAAATTTCAAAAAATACCTCATCATTTATCATTTTCATTTATTTTCACTCAATTTCTCTTTAATTCAAAATCTATTCTTGCTTGTCATTTCCACTTATTCTCATTTAATTCAAAATAAAAGAGATATTTGATAAAATTTCAAAATAATAAAATATATACAGTATATTTAACCAAAATTTGAAGGGAGGTAATTGAAATTATACTTTTTCCTTTTTCATTTTCACCTTACCTTTTCTATAAATAATGTTTTTGTAAAATATAATATTTATATATTATATTCATAGAAATTAACTTTGATGAGCCCAACTTGGATCTTCTTTAATTTGACAAGCCTATACATGTAAAGCTTGATAAAGTTTAAGTTGGCTGGGCTGGCAGTGGCAACCCCAACAAATGGCTGCTCCTGTGCCTGGTAAACAATCTACTATAGAATCAACTCAGGCCCAGTTACTGGTGGGAATAGATACCTTGCTTCCCATGGTTGTTCTCTTGGGACTTCTGAATTTTCACTGAAAAAAGTGGGTAAATGTCTGTCCAAAAAGTAACATTGGGCTCTTAGATATGGGCTTTTCTTGGCCCATTAAATGGCTACCTATGACCTTAGTGGAAGCCCACCCAGAAGAATAGCAGGCCTGCAGTGAAAGAATCCCATAAAAAAAGATGATCATTTCATGAAAACTTCAACCCATTTCACACCATCAATTGTGGACATGGGTCTCAAGTATTTTTTAAAGAAAAATTAAAAATCACTGATAATATTCTGTAAAATGGAGAAGTATACATTGAATCTTGTTAAAGAGTATGGTTTAGAATATTGTGAAGAATGTAGCATTAAACTTTGGTCCACTTTGATTGATGGATTTGATCCTACAAACACCATATAAAAATAATGAAAGGTGCCCTAAATTTTATTCCTTTGTCACAAATACCAAATCCAATGTCTAAAGAAAAGTGTTAACCAATTCACAAACAATAGAATCATGTCCAAGTTCACGTGAAAAAGTATCTTCCATCACTTGGAATAGAATAATACCCTTGAAAAGTTGACTACAATGTTTTTATATCATAAAGACAAGATATTCTAAATATGGCAATTATGCATGAACCCAATTACTTCATTACATCTTTGTCCTTTTTCCTTTGTATTTGTTATGTTGGATGTGAGTGGCAATTTCTATTTGGTCATCAAGAAAATAGATAAGAATTAGACAATATATAGAGAGAGAGAGGAGGAGGAGGAGGGAGAGAGGGAGAGAGGGAGAGAGGGAGAGATGGAGAGAGAGAGAGAGAGAGAGAGAGAGAGAGAGAGAGAGAGGCATGAGCCCCATTGCAGATTCTATATAGTTTTAGTTGGATTATGTTTGGTCATTCTCTCCCATTTCCTTTGTATTTGGGCCCACTGAAGACTCCAGAAGTTTTCTTGTTCATGAAGAACAGCATATTGGACTGGTTAAGCCTGAGGCCTAACCCCATTTACCCCTCCTACCAACTGGGCCTATAGTTTTTAGGCTCAAGCTTAGGGTGTACCCACCCCATCCTTAGCCCAAATAATAAATGATCCCATAAAACAAATTTTAGCCCAAGTATAATAAATGATCCTGAAGACAAGTTTGACCATAATTAACCACCTAGATCTTTGAGATTTTAAACATGGTTTTTTTTTTTTTTTTCCAATTTTGATAGAAGTTGAAATAAAACAATAATTTTTATAGAATAATATCGATATTATAAATTTTTCGTTAAAGGCTTAATAACTTATTATATAAAGTAAAATAGAGAAACAATATTTTTTTTTGTTTTTATATATATTTTTTAAATTATGAATTTTTTAATAAAATTAAAGAGAATCAATTCATATCAAGCCTATTTCAAATATAACAACTCAATAAATTTGTGTAGCTACTAATTTGACCTAAAAACTTGAATTTAATTTTAGATGATATACTAACAATATTTAAAATAAAGCCCAATCTTATGAATATTCCTTTTTTTTCCCTCGTATATGACTTTAATAAAATAAATAAAATAAACATTTGGTATACGACTTTAATAAAATAAATAAAATAAACATTTGGGTCTCTCAGTATGACCAAGTTATAATACCATATCAAGTTCTGATTGACCCATTAACTTAAATTCTTACATAAAGAATAATATAATACATATCAAGGTTATATAAACTAAAGTCCAAACAAAATTCAATCCAACTTGCCAGGGTACTGGCTAAAATTTTGGCCTATTGGTTGACCTTTTGGGTACCATGAGGTAAGCCGATTGTCCCTTCCATCTCAATGTCCATTCATATAATTTAGGACCACATCTGAAAGTGCCCCTAAAATGGCAATTGTGGCTTATTCAAAATGGGGCTGCCCTAGCAGCATCAAAGCATACAACCCATCTTTTGATTGGATCTGATAATGAATCCAAAAAAATTATTTTTCAAAAAAAAAAAAAGAAGGAAGAAGGAACCAAAAACATCAGCACAATTAATCCCTTGGACCCACATATTTTGTAATTTGTGTTTTTTTCTATTGTATGCTAAGGCCCATTTTCCACCAAAAACTGCCCAAGCCCTGTTTTTACTTCAAAATATTTAGTGCATGAAAAGGAAAGCATGAGACCCTACTCCATTAAAGCTAAGGTTGATTCACAAGGTGAGAAATGGTCTGGTTTTCAACCAACTCCACATAATAAAGGAAAAACTTTCAATCCTTTCATATTGACTTATTCATAGCCAAGAACACCTCCATTTCCATAGAAAGGCTTAGTATGAAAGTTTCTGCATTTTAGAAACTCAATTGACTCCATACCCATATGACCATTTCAAGTCCAAATGGGATAGGATGACATGCAAAAATCCATATAAATGAGGTCAATGCCCTTACCCTAATTGCTTTGGCCTTAGTAATAGTTCTTATATTATATTCTTGTTAAACATTGAACCCGTCTTTTGAAAATGTTTGGATGAAACTCTCAAACCCGAGTCGCATGTTTTTTAATATGATTTACTAGCATTTTGTAAAATTTCATATTTTTACCCGAATGCACATTTTTATTTTATTAATTTTTAAAAAATATTATAATTATATTTATCTTTGAAAAAAAATATTTTCAAAATATAACTCCAAAATGTAATATTTAATCCTTGTGTTGATAATTCGACTTGCTTATGCATACTTCCACATTTTAAAATGTTGCATGAGAACCTATTTTATTAAAATTTATTTTACAACATCATTTATGGATAATAAAAAAAAACCAAATAAGCATTTTGGAGTGTGTTAGACTGTGTTTTTAGTCAAAATGCTTTTAACAAAAGTGTTTTATTTGAAAGTGTTTTTAGAATAATCACTTATCAAATATTTTTTTAAAGAAAAAATAAAAAGAAGTGTTTTTTTATCACTATAAGTGATTGTTTTTAGATTTTTAAAGATATTTCTTAAAATTTATCAAATATCTAATATTTAAAAAAAATATTTTTTAAGTTAAAAACAATTTTTAGAATCACTGTCAAATGAAGTTTTAAAATGCATTTGATAATGATTCCAATAAGTATTTTTAATATTTCTAATCTATGAAATTTTTTATCTTTCAAGTATTAAAAAAATTAAAAACATTTTATAAAATCAATATCAAACTAACTCTTAATTATATAGAAATAAAATGCAGAGGATCCAATCAACTTTATTTTATTCTACTTTTTATCAAAGTCTTAGTTCTCCTTTTTGACATTTTCAAAACCCATGAAAAGACTAAGTTTTTCCATAACAAGACTAAGTTTTCCTTTTTTTTTTTCCTCTTTATTTTATTTATACCCTTGATTATCAAAGTTGATATGATTGACACTTACATAAACAAAAAAATACATATAAATGAAAATTATTATCCTAATTCCCAAGGGGTGACTAGGTGGGCTTGATTTTTAAATCCAAAAATTTAAATTTTTTTTCTCTATTATAAACTCTTTAATCAGAATGTGATATTCAACTATTAAAACAATAATACAATTATACATGGAAAATATGATGTGCATGGAAAATTATTTATAAAATGTATCAAAAACTTTATAAATATAAAAATTATGGGTATTAGTCAATAGTCAATACATATACTTGTCTTTGCGGCCACGACAATGCATCTTGTGCTCCTTAATGAACTCTTACATGGCTTATAAAGATGCAGTCAACCATTACAACTCAACCTTGAAAGCGAGTTAGACACTTAAAAGTATTGAGAATATATAAAAGATTAATAACAACGGTAATTTAAGACACATGTGAGTTTTCAACATTACAAGGCACCCTAACCAATCGGTCCAATCAGCTCCGATAGCTTCAAATATGAAAAATTGATTTTCAACATCTAAAGAAAATTTTTCAAAAATCACCTCACTGCTTGACAGCTCGCAAGGGAGCCTGGCACCCCTACACTTGAGTGCTGCTAAAGAAAACTTTATTTTTCCAACAATTAATTCCATACAAGAAAAATAAATCAAATACACACTTAATCATACTTAAATTATCTTAAATCAAAACTAATGATCATGAGTCTATAAAGATTAAAATAAAATTATTAATCTAAATTTATTAATCTAAGTTATATATATACAAACAAATACTCTAAATCCTTACACTTTTTATGTAAATTTCATGAACTTTTGAGATATCAAGATTCTACGATGAGAGAGTTAGTATCATTGAAAGGTATAAAATTTGAACTTACTGATAGTGGATGGGGAAATCTTACGGGCGTTGGACCTGAAGATGTTAAGTCTGGGAACGTGTTGCTAGTGCTTGCAACTCCAGAAGGATCATAATTCAGAGTTGGGTGCTCGAGGAAGGCAAGGAAAAGTTGAAAAGAAGGGAAAGCTTTAATGAGACCGGTGGCGTGTCATAGCATTCCACTGTGAGTCACATGAACATAGGACCCTTGTCTTGGCATTCTTATTTTGACTTCTCCAATGGACTTCTGTTTACTTGGTATCCACTTGCCTTGGAAATATTAATTCTCTCTTGTGACGTGGCTCTTGGTCAACACGAGGTAGCTGCATGGAAATTCCATGAACATTAATTTCAACGACTTTGAAAATATGAAAATGTCATCGACGAAAAAGTTATCATATTGAAATTTTAATATCAAACATTAAATTTTAGCACATGATATAAATTTTAGTATGTAATATGAGTCAGGATGTGTTATTTGCATTTTATAGCATAATCATATTCTTCTTGTACCAATCATATTATTTTATTGGTATGATATTAAATAGTGATGTTTTATGTTAAAGATTTATTACCTTGTTGAATGTATGGATTCATAGATATTAGATCATTTAAGAATATCTAATTTAACTTTTTTATGTTATTGAGAAAGTTACCTTAAACTTTCAAACTCTACAAGAATACGTGATTGACTCTTATGTTTAAAACGAATGACGTAATGTTCCTCAAGTGGTTAAAAAATAGAATCATTAGATTCCTTCGCTTAATGAAAATATCAAATTAAATTTTGATGGTTCAAGAATAAACTATAAAAGTGCATTAGAATGAGTTATTAGAGATTCTAATAGTATTTATAAAAATGGTTGTAAGTAGCCATATGAGTAATCATAGTTTTAAAAGGCTCAAGGCGCACCAAGGCGCAAAAGTAGTCCTGGAGCCTGAGGCGCAAGGCGCACCTGAGGCGTTGGCTTTAGTGAAGTGAGGTGCACCCTAATTTACTTATATATTTTCTCCTATTTTCCCCTATATATATATATATATATATATATATATATATATATATATATATATATATATATATATATATATTTTTTTCTTCTTCTTCTTCACTTCTCCAGCACGGTTGAGGCTAGGGCACGATTAGGAGTGATCTCGGGTTGAGAAAGACCAAAAAAGGGGGCTGGAATGGAGGAACAGGCCAAAACGGCATCGTTTTGGCCTGTTTTTTTTTTTAAAAGGAACAGGGTCCAAAACGACGTCGTTTTGGACCCTTCCTTTTAAATTAAAAAGGGCTAAAACGACGTCGTTTGGTCCCACAAATTAAAAAAAAAAAAATTAGGGGAGAGAGTTCTGCAACCCGACGGGAGGAAGAAGAAGAAGAAGAAAAAGAAGAAGAAGAAGAAAAAGAAGGAGAAGGAGAAGGAGAAAGAGGGGTGCATACCTGGTCGGACTGTCAGAGGCGACTCAGGCGAGCGCCTCGTGCCTTGCCGGAGGCGAGCGCCTTGCGCGCTTAAGCGGTGCCTTCCTGAAGGGGCATCGACTGCCTTCAGGCGAGGCGCCGGAGAGTGGCGTTGCGTCGCCTCGAGCCTAGGCGTGCCTTTCACAACTATGTGAGTAATACTCAAAATTGTTATTATCCTTCCTAAAAATGACAAGTTTGGACCGATAGGCTAAGAGTTGTATATGTGTTAAAAAGTTATCCCTTGAACTAAACTACAGGCTCCACCACTGGTGATACATCAATAATTATTGTAGAATGTATAATTTTTAGAGATAATGAGTTAACTGCAAAGAACAATCGGTTTTTAAATCTAAAGATCGAAGGTGTCTCAAAAATAGTGATAGAATATTATAATAAAAAAAAAAAGTAATATTCTTAATTCTATTATGTTATTAATAAAGGGTATTTGAAAGATAACTCCAAACTTTAATATTTACATTTGTCTTAAAAATTGACTAAAAACAAATAAGAGAGTTTGGGTATAATAAAAACAAAAAATAAATATAATCTATGGTCTCTAAATTGATGGTTGAAACTTTTGCATGTGACCCCACTCACCTGCTTGTACATGTCAAGCTATGGTGGTATTAATAGATATCACAAGGATCACAACTTGTTATTATTATTATTATTATTATTTTTCTTTCATAAAGTCAATAATTAATTAATGAACACAATAAATATAATAGTTTAGAAAGAATTAATAAATATAGTTGGTCAAAAAGTTATTCCCTAAAAGAATAAATAAAAGAGACCCACATAAAATTATTGATCACAAAAAACCTAAGAAGCAAAAATTAAAAAAGGTGCAAGTTAAGGAAAGCTTGTTAGGTTGCAAGGACAAGGATTGATGGTGTCAACTGTGGCACGTAGTGTGCCCTAAATGCATGGATAGAGTGAGACATGCTTACATTCTTTCAACCCATCAAAACTTACTTAGGCAAACCAACATTCTTTATTCTAAAAATATAATTTAATTAATTAATTGGTGAGTATAAATATGATTTTAGAAATGCTTCATCATTTCAATGATTTGTTACCTCAATAGAAATAGGAAATTATTATCAAAATTAAATTGCTTTTAACATGAATTAGGATAAAAGTTATTGGGTTGGTAATATAAATATATAAAATCCTTTTCATTTTTATAAAAAAATCACATAAATTTTTCAATCTAAAAAGTAATTCTGTCTTTTTTTTTTCTTTATTGCTGAATTCAAAATAAACATATGATATGAAACTTTGAATTTCATGTAGAGTAATTATGGGTTGTTTTGGCAACAGTTTTTTAAAATAATTTTTTTATCCTTCAAAACAAAAAACAAAAAAAAAACACGTTTAATAACCAAAAACTATTTTTTGTTTTCTATTCTTAAAAACAAAAATATAGCATTTTCAAAAAACGTTTTTTAATTATTCTGTGTTGTTTTCACTTATTTGTTGAGAGTTGTTTTAAAATATAATTATATAAATATATAGAATGATTAAAAATAAAATATTAGACATAAAAATTATTTAATTTTTAAAACATATTTAAAAATATTAAAAGCATGCTAAAAATATTTTTTTTAGATTTTCAAATAAACTTGTGTTTTATAAAACATCATAAAACAATTTTCAAAAATTATTCTCAAAAACTATTTTTGAAAACAGTTATCAAAATACCCTATATATTCTAGTCAAGTGTGATTCAAATTCTAATCAAGAATTTGTCATAATTTCTAAAAATATATATAATGTGAAGAAACAATGTAATAATGAATAATAAATTTAAAGAATCCATGAGTTTGCAATTCATGAGTAGGACTAAGACATTATTTATTGAGTTCAATAATTACCCGCAGTCAAGGTTTTACTTCAACCACTGTGATAAAATTCACAGAAATTAATTGAAATATTTCCAAATAATTCAAAAATAATTTTTTTAAAAATGAAACGAAAACTTCCATCATATTCAGTAATTAAACAAAAAACACATGATATTTATATCTATGTTTGGGTGTACAAGAAATCAATACATAATCATAATCACTGTCTAATAGTAATGAAAACATCTCGCTTTTTTAGTGTGAAAATTAATTTTCCATACCCAATTGTGTCCCTCTTTTAAGGAAAAGGACATTTGTGGCCATAGGCCCAGGGTGCCATGGTCGTGTCTCAATCAATTCTACAAAGGGACACTTTTTTTTTTTCTTCATTCAAAATTGAAATGTCAATTTTTGAATTTGCTTATACACAATACTCCTATTATTTATTTATTTATTTATTTATACTCAAAACGATGTTAAAAATTAAACACAACTTTAAAAAATGTTTGGACAGAACTCTCGATGATGGGTTTTATTTAATTAAAAATATCAAAATATTATAATTATAATAATATTAAAATAATCAAAATGTTTGGACATGAAATTATTAATGTTAATAGAGATGCAACACTTCAAATTTTAGTTGCTTCAATTCTTTTTGGGAAGTATTGATGGAGGTTAGTCAAAGTAATGTAGGTTTGGAATTAAATTAAAAAGAAGTAAGTTTTGGAAATTAGTCTTAAATTGAGAGAGGGAAAAAGTAATTAACCAACTTGTAATGCCATTAAGCCAATATCTCATTCACATTTAAAATATTTAAAATATAAATAATCTTTATTTTATAAGAATTATTATTTCACATTATTCAATGCATCAATAAAGTTGCTTTATGAATCATTTCTCAATGTGATCTTATTTAAATAATAAACAACATAAAAAGTAGATGGAAAACCAAAAACATAATACTTGAATTAATAGGTAATTAACAAAATGCAAAGCCCATATTCATTTAATTGTATGGTTTTACTATATTTCAATTTTTCTCAAATATTAAATTGTAATTATTTTATTAATTTTTCTCAAATTTACTTAATGGGTATATTAATTGAAAATGCTCTTATTTTATTAAAAAAATGTTTTTTTTTAAATTATCTTCCAATCTAATATTTTTTCTATAATAATTTCACATGTTATTATTTTTATAAATTTGCAAATAAAAATAAAAAAATAAAATAAAATCTCAAGTTAGTTTGCTTTTTGAGTAATGTCATTTAATTTCCTTTCAAAATTTATTTTCCACTAAATATTGATTATGGAAGAAAATGGACGTAAGTTAACTTTTAGAAGCTAGACCTGATCAAACACCCACAGTTCTATGCTACTAGGTCTTACTTTTATGAGAACACAACACCCAAAAAAATTATTCAGTACACGTGTGGGAATTGTTTCTAAAAATGGTTTGGAAATTGATTTTAAAAATAGGAAAAATTATCCTCTAGGTTAGGAAAAAATATGACCGAGAAGGATGAGTAGATTTGATAATTCTTTTTAAGGGTAGGATAAAATTATTATAATTCTTCAAAATGTCTTATTTTGTTTAAATATCAAGACTACCTTTAATAAATGAAAAGCAACAGCAAAAAAAAAAAAGTATTTTTTAACCCAACTACAGTTTATCGGTATTGAAGAAGAAAAAAAGGAAAAAGGAAAAAGTTCCAACACTTCAGATCATGATTTGAAACCGTCTCCACAAAACTTGTTTCTTTGTGTGAATCTAGCAAGAAATCCATTAAAGGAAAGATTTAAAAAAAAAAATCAAAAAAACAAAAATACATTAGTTTATGCAAAATAAATAAATAAATAATTTAAAAATCAGATTGAAAGAACAAAATGTTAATAATTTTAACAATGTAGATCTAAAATATTAAAGGAGGTTTTGAGAAAGAAATTACATTTTTTTTTTGAATTTTTTTATATTATTTTGGTCATATTGAAGATGCATTTTTATTTTTAATTTATTTTCTAGGTGAGTTGTTTGATATGATTATTATTGATTTCCATTAAAAAAGGTTTGCACTTAAGTTTTGTTGTTGAGACTTGTTTGACATGATAGAAGAAAAAAATTTCTCAATTGTTTCATACTTGTTTGGGACCACTTTCTTTGTGTATTTATGAACATATTTGGATTTTCATTAAAAATTGAAATCCCTTTTGTACGAGACCACTTTATCTTTTATTATTTTGGTATGATGTGTTGAATGCCTAGTAGTTTGAATGTTGTGTAAAAGAACCATTACTTCAGTTATAAAGTACAAGTACAATATAAATGTAATATAGTTACAATGAAAAAATATTAATATTACGATACATTACAATATACCAAAATGACAAAATATTGAATTCATTTTTTTACTGAATTAACATTTCTAGGCTATCATGTTGTATTCTTATCATAAAGCATCCTTGCAAATCAAAATTATAAAAAGATAACAAAAATACACTATTATAATTTCAATACATGAAATTATTGATGGTAATCCAATGATGTATAAAAAAAAATTTACAAAATTAATTTTTTTATATAAAAATATAAAGGTACAATAAAAATACACTACAATTACAATGCAAATACAAACATTATTACGATAAGATAAAATTTTGAAAATTTCAAATTTCTTATGAAACTAGGCAGTTGTGGGTTTTTTCGTATATCCCTAACATGTCTAATATACAACACATATTGTTCTTTATTATATAAAATATGTCTCAATTGATTATAATTTTCATTTGTTTATTTTGTATTTGTTGTAAAATTTTCTTTGGTTGTAATATTGTGAAATAGATTGATTTGACTGTTGGTGAAAGAAGACGTACTTTTCAATTGGTAAATGAATTCGGGAAATTCAGGGTAAATTTGTCTAATAAAAATGTTAGGCTTTCAGAAGAATTATCAAATCTACCCACCTTTCTCGATAATTTTTTTCCTAACCTACCCTTAAGGGTAATTCTCCCTTAAAAATATCCTCAAAAAACATAAAATAGTTTTTGAAACTCTAAAACAAGGTTTGATAAATTTTTGACAAAAAACAATTTTTTTTAGAACTTATTATAGAAGCAATGTGTTTATAATAACATATTTTGATTATTTTTTGGTAATTTTTTAAATAATATATAAATATGAAAAATAATTTAAAATAAAATGATATTGGAGATAAAAGTTATTTTTTAGAAATATTTAAAAATATGAAAAATAGATTGAGAATGTTCAAAGCTCTCTGACATAATTTTGTTTTAAAAAAACATAAAACACTGTTTCTAAAAATTGCTATAAAAATTGTTTTTTATTACATATTTCAAAGACGATAAATCCAAAAGCTAAGAAAAGTGTAGTCCTTCATGTATTTTCAATGTTAGAAATTGGGAGTTCAATATATGCGTGATTGGTACCATTGTTTTTTTTTTTTTATTATTATTATTAATTAATTGAATATGCAATGTGAAATATTTGTTTGAATATACTCAATATTATCTTGGATTTAATAAAAAAAACATGATAAACACTTCAAAAGTATTTTTTAAATTCAAAAGATAAGCATTAATAAATCTTATTGGTGGTTTAAACTTAATTAAAAAATGAAGATTTAGGTGGAGGTAAGTAACGTTTTTGCCCATGATTTATCATTTTTTTTTTCTTAAAACTTTTCCTGTATAAATACTTTTGATGTTATAGAATGTATGGTGGTATCATTAAATTAAGAAAATTTAATATTTCTAAATTTTAACTACAAGCAAAAAGGTTAAGCAAAAATTGAAATGTAATTAAGTCTAATTCTTAAAGAAGTAAATTTTGGAATTATGGACGTTTCTTTGCATGAAACAATTTTCTACATATACTAAAAATCCTATTTTTAGCCTTATCGAGTTAACCCAAATGCCACCATCTAAAAATGTTAGAAAAAGTTAGGTTATGTTTGGTTTCTAGAAATCACTATGGAAAAAAAAAGTCCAGAAAAATTATTTTCTTATGTTTAGTTTATCTATGGAAAAAAAAAAATCAAGTATAATTAAAATTAGTTAGAAATTTATATATTTTAAATTATTTAATTTTTATATAAATAAATTAAAATGAGTAAAATGAGTTTAAAATGATATAAAAAATAATTTATTGATTGGAAATCCATTTTTTATTTTCATTCACTTTTTCTTTCTTTTTATTTTTTTTTTATTGCATTTTCCTTCAAATTTTTTTAGAACCAAATATAGTCTTAATTAAAAAATATTTTAAAAAATAAAGTACTTTATTGTTGATTTTGGTTAGAAGTTCCATATGTGAAATAGGAGAGGGTGCCCAAGTAAGAGAACGAATATTGTAAATAAATTCTTATTTATTAAAAGGATTTTTGCATAAAATATGGACTTTGGGATTAGGGTCTTTTTAATGCCATAATCCATATTATTGAGAATAATAATTAAAAAACCTTACTTTCAAGTCATTTGCAATGTTAAACAAAAACTCTTATCTAATATTAATCCAAATTACTATGTTGAATAAGAGGGTTCATATAAGCACTTCAAAAAATCCCCTTAAATATAACTTTTAACTCCGCAATTAGCAACATTATTAGAAATATCAAGACAAAAACAAAAAACAAAAGATCAGTTTGGTTTTAAAAAATATTTTTCTGTTCTCAAAACCAAAAAAATAAAAGAATATTTTTTATTTTTAAAAACAAAAAATAAAATATTTTTAGAGAACATCTTTTGATTGTTTTCAATTATTTTATAATGAAAAATATTAAGAATGATTAAAAATAAAGTACTATATATAAAAGTTATTTTTAAAAGATATTTAAAAATATAGAAAATAATTTTAAAATATTTTATATTCTCAAACATACATTTGTTCTATAAAAGATTAGAAAACGGTTTTCAAAAATTATTTTTTAAAACTGTTTTAAAAAACAATTATGAAATAGGCTCAAAATTGAACTCAAAAGAACAAAAATAAAATAAAAATGACTCTTAAAATCCAATTACCATTACCATCTCCTTAAGCATGCCAAAATAAAATAAAAAGGCATTCAAAGAAGCATTTGGACAAATTATTTTTGTTGTTCTTTCACTGGTAGGGGTTGAAGAGAGATGTTAGCAAACATGGGATATGTGGTTGTGGGGGGGAGGGCAAGGCAAGAGAGGCATGAAGGTAGTAAATGGGGTTTGGCATGCAGAGCCTGCATGACTCAGAGGTCATTTAATGGAAGAATGCAGAAAGAGGTTGTAGGGGGAGGCCCGGAGGGTGTGCAGTTGAGCTTCAACTCACTAGGAATCCAGGGAGAACACCCTAGTTATAAAAAAACGTACGGTCGCTACCCCCTCAGAGTACCAAACTAACCAGTCTAATACTCTAATGGTATCCCCTTGTTACATGTTTTTCAATCTAGTAAGAATAGTAGCTTAATATTTGTATTTATCGTCATATATTTTTAGAGAAATAAATAGAACAATAAATTAATTAATTCAAAATTAAAGGTATCTGTAATTTGGAGTTTTTTTATTTGAAGATTAGATTTTTCTAAAGATGTTATAATGTTTGATTTTGAAGATTACTACGGTTCTTCTTTCAATCAAATATATAGATACTTTATTTTGTAATTTCTTTCTATTAAGAATAAAATCTAGTATAACGGTAAAAGGAATTATGAAAATGTTGTTTGAGGATGATTAGTTGTTTGAGGATGATTAATTGTTTTCCTTAAGAAAATAATTTGGATCTATATATACTCAAAATAATACTACTAAAAATTATTAGTCGGCAAAATAAAGTCTTGTTTGGAAACTATTTTTGAAAATAGTTTTCTACTCTCAAGAACAAAAGAAAAAAAAAACAAAAACCCACACATTTGATGATTAGAAAATAAAAAATGGTTTCTCAATTCTTAAATAGAGAAAATAGTGTTTTAAGAGAACGTTATACTTGTTTTAAGGATGATTTTGAAAAATAATAATACAAATATGAAAAATTATTAAAAATGAAATACTAGAGATAAAAATTATTTTAAAATATATTTAAAAGTATAGAAAAAATCTTTAAAACATTTTAAGTTTCTAAAAAGATTTTAGGACAATAAAACATTATATAACAATTTTTGAAAATTGTTGTTAAAAATAATTTTTTTAAAATTACTTTCGTTGATATTTTCTTATATGCTTTGAAAATTATATAATTACTCACAAGAGGAGCTTATTATATACAAGGTTAGAAAATTCTCACATGACAAATCTTTGAATTATTTAGAGTCGAAATGTATTTTTAACAAATTTAACTATTAAGTCCACGTAAAAATATCAAAAGTGAATTGCTATTCTCAATCAAGAAAGTTGGACATTTTCACGCTATGTTGCACATATTTTTGGTCACAAAGACGACCACACTATCATATCAAACAATATCTTATCTTAATTGAGAACAAATCTTTTAGAAAAAAGGAATGAATTTGCCATATATAGGTTGTGGTTTAGTGTTCAAAAAGGGCCCAGCATCACTGCAATATTTTCTTGAAATTTAAATTCTCACAACCATTTACTTCGAAAAAATTCAAATGATCCCTTTGTGCCTCCTACATAAACTTGACATTCCTAGCAGAGGTAGATGGAAGAGTGGGCCAATGAGCCCTTCACAATTAATATTCAAGGTCAGCATTTAGTTTTTCATTCCTTAGCATGGTGGCCTACATTCTCATCCTTGCGTATATCCACAATTTTTTGATCCCTCTTTATAATAATGAATGCCTTATACTTAGGAAGAATAATGGTTAAATTCATTAATTTCTGATTTGTATTTCAATAAATCCTTTTTAGGGTTCATTAAATTCAAAAAATACTTTTGAGTTCAAATTTTACACTTTAGAGAAGACTCAAAAGAGTTTATATTTATGAAATTTTGCATGGTATTAGCTCAAAAAATAAGAAAAAAATTTTACACAATTTTTTTAATCCTCTTTATAATAATGATTGCCTTATACTTAAGAAGAATAAGGATCTAATTCATTAATTTCTGATTTATATTCAGTAATTTTTTTAGGGTTCATTAAATTCAAAAAATATTTTTGAGTTCGAATTTTACACTTTAGAGAAGCATCTAAGAGTTCATATTTTCTAAATTTTGCATGGTATTAGCTCAAAAAATAAGAAAAAAATTTACACAGTTTTTTTAATCCTCTTTATAATAATGAATGCCTTATACTTAGGAAGGATAATGGTTAAATTCATTAATTTCTGATTTATATTCAATAATTTTTTTTAGGGTTCATTAAATTCAAAAGATATTTTTGAGTTCGAATTTTACACTTAAGAGAAGCATCAAAGAGTTTATAGCTTCAAAATTTTGGATGGTATTAGCTCATAAAACAAGAAAAAAAAATTGATAAATGTTATGGGAAAACCATTATCTCAACATTTGGAATCGATTTTTTTGAATTATTTGCTCCAGACCGAAAAAACATTATTCTTGTTGGAAGAAGACGCATGCAAAATGCTCATATAGTATGATCTTAAAATGGTAGTTAATCTCTTTTGCCATCATGCCACATGAACTATTAAAAATTTTCCCCTATATGCCATATTTTTTCTTTGTTAAAATAAGATTTGTCATCACAAAATCCAACCTCTTGTTCCTCAAACTTTTATGGTATTTTGGAACAAAATGAGAAAATTTTTGCAATTTTTGCAATTTGAACTTCCTAAAAATGAGACAAGTGCCTGAATTTTTACTCATCTTTCATCCCTAATTACCTTGAAGTTAACAATATTGAAGAAACCTTGTAATAGTCCCATGGAATACAACTATACTATACATGAAGCTTTGACAATAAGACACAAATTTTCAATATGTGCTGGTTTATCTTAAATGTGGATGACTTCTTGCATACCATTTTTTTCCTCAGATTTCAAACAAGGCAATCAAATTTATTGTGAGAATCCTCCTTGATACAACCCATTAATTAGAAATGGCCAAAAACCAGATAATCAACCACACACTTAGCATTTAAAAGACATGGAATTTAAAGTAGCCCGTGAACTGTCTATATAAATCAAAATATGTATATATATTTTATTTTCTCATGAATTTATTGACACGAATTAATACAGAAATAATATATCATCTTGTAAAATTCCATATATGGAGTCTCACTGTGGGTGGGTGATGTGTGATTTTGATTAAAAGTATTTCTAGTTTGTAGTGTTGAGAAGAGGCTCTAAGCCTTATAAATTCGATCAAGAACACCATCTGGGTCTATGGATATTTTCAAAACCTAGTCAAGAAAAAAATAAGTTTATGTTAAAAGGGAGTGATATTGAAAGTTTTTTGGAGGTGGAAAATTATGGTGTTTGGTAGCCGTCATTCGTTTCATTTCACCATATTCACTCGTAGAGGAAAATTAAATATCAGATGCTCGCTCTTTCATCTCTCTTTCTTCTTCTCTCTCTTTCATTACAATTACACCTCTCCACCATAAATGCTATTGCACCATCTCTATACCCTCTGCAATTACTCCCCGCTGCCACATATTTCTCCATCTGTTCCCCCTTTCTCCTTCTTTTTCTCCACCTCTCCATTGCCTCCTCTTTCTTGATTCTCTGTCTTCTTCTCCCCTTCCTTCCCTTTTCCTTTCTCTCTCTTCATCTCTATCCCTAGCGGTCGTTGCTCTCTCCATAAAAGCTCCAGACCTCACATCCTGAGACCCTCTTCTGGGTCCATAAACACTGGTTTCTCCGGCCACGCGATGGATCCGGGGCCTTGTCTGCTCATGGGCTGTTTTGCAGTAAGCCTATATTCTATCTTCTTTATTTTTGGAAGTTTTTTCCTTCCATTTTTACTCTTTTTTACGTTTTTTTATGTTTTCCTTGCAGATATTGGGAGGAAGAGAGAGAAAGGGAGATTAGGGCATAGTTGGATTCTCCGAGATCTTCGTGGGGGTTACATTTTTTTTTTCGTTTTGTTGAAATTAGTCTGGTTTTAGACTGTCAAAGGCCGTATAAAAAAATTGTCAACCCTACTCGCTTTCTGGTGGGCTGGCACGTATTAAGAGATAGACTTTGAGACCTCTTTTTCAAAGGCAAAAACCATAGTCAGCACTGCCTGTTTGTTACTTGTAATAATCCCATTTGCTTGCTCAGATAGCTGCAGAGAATCTCTCAAAGCACTGCCCTTAAACCCACTATAACATAAGAGAAAGTCCACTTATTGAGGCTGGTTAGGGCTTCTGGGTGTGAAATATGCCGGCAGGAATTATGATTCCGGCGACCCATATGCCGTCAATGATGGGAAGAAATGGGAATGTTGCTGCTTATGGATCTTCCTCAGGACTCAGTCTTGGCCAGGTCAGAACTCAACTTCTCTCTTGCTGTGATTCTCATATGGACGGGAGTTTAAATGCCCTTTGATCTGGTTTTCTGCTTTTTTCTCTCTCTGATTCTTTGACAAATCTACTTGAGTTTTCATTTTCTAGGACGGTGGTGGTTGTTGCATTAATGGGTTTTCGATTCACTTTTATCATCTCCTCTCCTCACAACATTCGACACAGCAGATCTTTTTTCCAACTCTTCTTCCATTACAGTGAAAGACTTCAAAACAAAAAAAAAAAAAAAAAAAAAGACCGATTATCTTAGTGATTATCTATTAGCAAGACTAATTTTCTATTTCAAGCAAAATCCTTCTCGATATTCGAAAACCGCTTAAAAGTTTTCTGCACACACACAGAGGAAAAGTGAAAGAGGGGGAGAGAGATTTCAGACCTATAAATATTTCTTCTTCTTCATTTTTTCTCTGGTGGCTCATTTTTTTTTATAAATATATTGTAGCATATGTTTTTAAAATAAAAATAAAAATTGAAACGATGTATAGACAAATAGAAATATTTTTGCCCTACAAAATCAGGTCGGTTGCTTTGTTTTCATGTAGAGATATCAAATTAGGGTTTCCATCTGCTTGCCTTCCATTTTGGTCTTGGCTTCTTCTTATATCTGCAGATCTTCATCTCGTTTATTTTATGAAGTGGAGATGTTTTTCGTTTTGCTTTCTTTTGAGTGGTAATTTCCATTCTGTTGTTAGATTGAAAAACCATAAGCTTCGGAATCTTAAAGATCTGTAGATATGTTCCAGCCAAATATGATGGACGGCCAGCTTCACCCACTCGACATGACTCAAAACACATCGGAAAGTGAAATCGCCAGGCTCAGAGAGGATGATTTTGACAGCAAATCTGGCAGTGAAAACCATGAAGGTGCCTCCGGAGATGACCAAGATCCCAACCAACGCCCCAAGAAGAAGCGCTACCATCGCCACACTCAGCATCAGATCCAGGAAATGGAAGCGTTAGTTCTAAAACTAAAACCAAAATCTACCAACTGATTCTATTTCTTCTTCTTTTTTTCTTTTTTTGTTTCTATGAAGAAGGATCTCTGATATTTCATCTTTTTGTTTTTGCACTTAGTTTCTTCAAGGAGTGTCCACACCCAGATGACAAGCAAAGGAAGGAGCTGAGCCGTGAATTAGGGTTAGAGCCCTTGCAGGTCAAATTTTGGTTCCAAAACAAGCGCACCCAGATGAAGGTATAGATTTCCTTCATATTCACAGCTTGTGCTGTCCTAATATAACTCTTCACACACTATTTACGATATGATTTTTGCACCTTATCTTGTTTCAAGGGGCCGTTACGGTCTCTTTGTAGTTTTCTGTAATGGAAAGTAACGGGTTTGCATTAGTCAACCCAGCCTAGGTTTCTTTTTTGTGCTAATGGGTTTTATACCTTCTTTTGTGATTTCTATATATTCTCACAGACCCAGCATGAGCGCCATGAGAACACACAGCTTCGCAGCGAGAATGAAAAGCTCCGTACAGAGAATTTGAGGTACCGGGAAGCTCTGAGCAACGCTTCCTGTCCTAATTGCGGAGGCCCGACTGCTATAGGAGAGATGTCATTTGATGAACATCATCTGAGATTGGAGAATGCTAGGTTGAGGGAAGAGGTATAGAATAGAAGGATTTAGGAATTTAGTTAATTCTGTATCTGTATTTATAGAACATTTTGTTGAGGTTCTAAAGCTTGATGTTTCTTTTCTTTATTGTTATTATTATTATTATTATTTTGGTTTGGTTTTCAGATTGATCGGATCTCGGCAATTGCTGCAAAGTATGTTGGCAAACCAGTAGTGAACTATCCTCTTATTCCTCAGGTTCCCACCCGTCCCCTCGATCTAGGGGTTGGAAACTTTGGGGCACAGCCAGGATTAGGAGGCGAGCTGTTTGGAGCCAGTGACCTTCTTAGGTCAATCAATGGACCGACTGAAGCTGACAAACCAATGATAATTGAGCTTGCAGTTGCAGCTATGGAGGAGCTATTCCGAATGGCTCAGATGGGGGAACCCTTGTGGCTTCCAAGCCTTGATGGCACAACCACCGAACTAAGCGAAGATGAATATATCAGGTCATTCCCAAGGGGAATTGGACCAAAACCTCCAGGATTTAAGTGTGAAGCCTCGCGAGAAACCGCTGTCGTTATCATGAACCATATTAGCCTGGTTGAGATTCTCATGGATGTGGTAGGTTTTAATTTAATTCCTTTTATTGAAGATTATGTAGATATTGAATGTTGAGCAAGCTTAGTCCTTATGCCTAATTCACTTTTCCAACTGTTTGATATTCATTCTTCAGAACCAGTGGTCTACCGTGTTTTCCGGCATTGTTTCAAGAGCTATGACCCTGGAAGTACTATCAACTGGAGTTGCAGGGAACTATAACGGAGCCTTTCAAGTGGTAATTATAAAATAGAACTTGAATGTTTTTCCGCAATCATCGCTTGTAACAAGCTTAGAAGGATCCAGGAAAACAAAGAAAAAAAAAATTAATCCCAACATATGTACTCTTAAAAGATTTGTTTTTAATACATACTTGTTTTATTTCCAGATGACAGCTGAATTCCAAGTACCTTCACCTCTAGTTCCTACTAGAGAGAGTTACTTTGTGAGGTACTGTAAGCAGCATGCTGATGGAACTTGGGCAGTGGTTGACGTTTCCTTGGACAATTTACGTCCTAGTCCGGTGGTGAGATGTCGAAGAAGGCCATCTGGATGTTTAATACAAGAAATGCCTAATGGATATTCAAAGGTAAATAAATGATCATAACTAAATGCCACTAAAAAACTACTCTAGCCAGTACTGAATTTCAACACATTAATACTAATTAGTTCTCTCATTTAATTTTCTGATGGCCTTTTATGCCTTAGGTTACATGGGTTGAGCATGTTGAAGTTGATGATCGAGGTGTTCATAATATATATAAGCAGTTAGTTAACTCTGGTCTTGCATTTGGGGCGAAAAGATGGGTCGCTACTTTAGACCGCCAATGCGAGCGTCTTGCAAGTGCCATGGCAACAAACATTCCTACGGGTGAAGTTGGTGGTAGTAATTTTATTTTGTTGTATTTTTCCCACATTAAATTTATATCATAAAGACCAATACCAATGAATTTCAATTGAATTCTAAGGATTTAGGCAACAACATATGTAGAACGATTATTACTAAACCTATATAATTGTCACTGCACAGTGATAACAAGTCAAGAAGGGAGAAAAAGTATGTTGAAGCTGGCTGAAAGAATGGTGATAAGCTTTTGTGCTGGAGTGAGTGCCTCTACAGCCCACACATGGACGACCCTATCTGGAAGTGGCGCTGATGATGTTAGGGTTATGACCCGGAAGAGCGTGGACGATCCAGGCAGGCCTCCTGGGATTGTGCTAAGTGCTGCTACTTCATTCTGGCTTCCAGTTCCGCCAAAGAGAGTATTTGATTTTCTCCGTGATGAGAATTCTCGCAGCGAGGTATGATTGTCAGAGATTAAATATGTTTGGGATAATTGGATTCCTAATTAACTTGATGTTTATCCTAACTTCATTTTGTACAATCTTGTACAAAAGTCATTTGCATTACTCCTTATTCCATTTAGTCTTTAGTTGGCTTGCATATGCAAATTACTAGCCTATTAATAAATATCTAATATAGATCACCCTTCTAATAACTTGATGTCATCTGGCCTCAGGAAATTAAATGATTAGTATTTAATGGTACTGCAGTTTGGACAAATAAAATAAGTGTCCTTCCAAGAATTTTTAGCTTTTGATCAGTCAAATTTGCTTATGATCATACTTTGAAATAATGCCGTATCATAAGACATTGTCCATTTTAAGCTTTGGAATTGAATATATTTCAACATGACTTAACTTTCTAATAAACATAAGTTGTTATTAACAGTTGGTTAATTGCTTGCTTCCATGCTAAATAGATATGCAGCAGACAATTAATGGGCAACAGTCAATTATAGAGAGAAGCCATAAATAGTGCATTTGGACTTGGGTCTAATTAATTGTGAAGAGGATAATGTAAATTCATTTGCTCTTAGATTTGGTATATTTAAATTGTTCATGTGCTTTTGCTAAGTAAAAACTAGTTCAGTGGCATAAAATCATCTGAAATAATCTTGGTTTATTGATTTTTTCTATTCACTACTTCGTGTCTTATATCTGCAGTGGGATATTCTCTCAAATGGTGGGGTTGTTCAAGAAATGGCACATATAGCGAATGGTCAAGACACAGGCAACTGTGTATCTCTGTTACGGGTAAATGTAGGTTAATATTTCTATAATTTTCTAGTTCTTGTTCTTATTTTAGTGCTTGTGTCCTTCAACCAACATGCTTAACCATTGTGAACATTTCTAGAGTGCAAATTCAAGCCAGAGCAACATGTTGATATTGCAAGAAAGCTGTACTGATTCAACAGCCTCTTTCGTGATTTATGCTCCTGTCGATGTTGTTGCCATGAACATGGTACTGAATGGAGGGGATCCAGACTATGTTGCTCTTCTTCCCTCAGGATTTGCAATTCTTCCAGATGGAACCACAGCTCATGGAGGAGTCATAGGTGAAGTTGGGTCTGGAGGATCTCTTCTAACCGTGGCATTTCAGATATTGGTTGATTCGGTTCCAACGGCAAAACTCTCTCTAGGGTCGGTTGCGACTGTTAACAATCTCATCGCTTGCACTGTCGACAGGATTAAGGCTGCAGTCTCGTGTGAGAACGCATGAACTGCAAAGCTTGAAATATTGGTGAGTTCTGGACTAATTTGTGAAGCTTTATGGTGCTATTTCTTTTAATCTTCTTCCTTAAGCAGCTAATGTTCTTAGGGTTCTTAGGTAGACAAATATTTCCCTCTGAGATTTGAGTGCACACTTGATGCCTTTTCAGTGTTAACTCAGACTTCTGAGATTTTGATAGAAATTTTTCTGGAGTCCTTTCTGATTTACTGAGATTATTAAGCCTGAAAATGCATCAATTATGAGCCTTTTTGTAAGAAAATGATCATTTCTTACAAATTTTGGTTATAATGGTGTTTGTGCCCTTTGAAAAGTAGGCCATGCTCTTTTAGATTTCAGTTTTTGGTCTCATAAGAACACCCTTCAGTGACTTCACTGCTTCCATGGAAGTCAATTCTATAATTGATTGAGATGGCAGAAGATCAGAAAAGAAGTGGAAACCCACAGGAAATCATTAATATTCCCTCACATCTTGGGCATTCATTAATGCATTTATTTCACTATCACTGAGCCTTTATTCTTCTGTATTTTCAGATTCATTCTCTCAATGCTTGTTTAATGTTGATGCAGTTATGAACTCAAGAAGGAGAAAAGGAAAGCAGGTAAAGAAACAAAGGTGAGGAGGATTTTCAGCTTATAGAAGATGGGGAGAAGTCAAGAGCGCACCTTACTGGTATTGTCCCAAGATGGAAAAGACAATTACCTTATTTCATTAAGAATTTGCAAGGATTCGAGGTTCGGGTATTGACTTCCCAAAACAAAGTACAATGAGTTTCATATAAGTCACATAGTTTTGAGCTTCCCCTCACCTTTCTAACTTTGTCAATTAGGGTTAGGGTTAGGGTTTTAATACTTCATTTCTGTCCAACCTTTTTTCCTACTTAAATCTCCTGTTGTTTGTGTGTGTGTGTTTTTTTTTAAGTAGTGGGTTGAAGAGCTAACACCCACTAGCAGACATTGGCTTCTTTTTCCCATTTTAATGCTTTGCTTCTAGTGTCTCATGTTCTCTTTTAGGTTGCTCTCCTTTACATAAAGTTGATGTGGGGGTGTGATGAGGTGGTGATGGGAAATGCTAAATATTGGGTTATTCCTTTCAGTACTGTAAGGCAGCCATGGCCTATAAATTTGAAGCCTTACTATGGGATTAGAACTTGATTAAGATCAGGAAACATACAGTACCATGTCTCTTAGAACCCTAATTGCTCCCTGGGAGGATTCATTACATATTCAATGCTAACAATTTGTCATTACATGCACATCCAGTATATCTAATTCAACCCAAAAGCTTTGAAGGAGACAAGCAAAGAAGAGAACAAGAAGGATGTTTTGTGTATGTCGTGACATAAGTATAGTAAAAAACTAATTACATAAATTAGTATGCTCCCTTTGTATGATTGGATTGTATTAATATCAATAAAGTAATTGCCACGCAAGTAGAGTGAAAATAAATCAGAATCATGCCCAGAAACATACCCGAAAACCCTATAAAGAATCATTCATCCTTGGAGGAAAACCCATGAAGAATCAATCGTCCTCAGTCTTCTTCTTTAACCCATAAAGAGTCAATCATCCTATGAAGAAAACCCCATGAAGAATCAAACATCCTTTTCTTCTTCTTCTTCCACAATCACTCATCTGGTACTACTGGTTTTGTAGACTCCATAGAGTGAAGCTCAAGGACATATAAAAGATTTTAGAAGAAGAAGAAGAAGATTTCCGAGGACTCGAGGAAATAGTAAAAGATTTTGAAAACCTGAATATCAGGCGGTGATATTGGAGCAAGTTTGGAAGAAATTGACCAGTTGGGCTTCTAAAGATATTGCAAAACAACTGGAACTGCAATCTAAAAGTTGGTGCCTAATAGTGACCACTGCCTGCACATGCAGTCGATCAGCGTACATATACAGCACGTGGTGGGAAATCATTCATGATATGTCAGTTCTCTTGTCGGTGTGCCCAGATACACATGCATACATAGAAGAAAGAGTATGCTAAAACACTCTATTTAATCTTTACTTTTAGATTGTTTTGGAAGCAATTTTCAGTAATAATAATATTCATTCTAAAGTAAACTTCATGGTAAATAATAGCTTAAAAAAATTAGCAATTAAGTTCATTTAATCTTAATTAAGTCATTTGAATTTTATCATATTCTATGAAATGTAATCTATTTTTTGAACAATTTTTTGGGAGGCTTTTTGCTTAGATATCAGTGTGCATAAAGTGCTGTTTGTGTCACAGAATGCATTAATAGTTCTTCCAGCATGAATGGACAAAATGCGACAAATTTATGTAACAAGGTGTACTGATATATACGTGACATGTCCTTAATGTACCAAGAAAATGATGGTAATAATAACAACATAAAGAAAAATATCATTCTACTGCATTTATTTGAATTTTTTAGGTATGATTCATGTAAGTCGTAACACATTTTGAAACATGAGGACTATACTCATTAAAGGCCCTTCACTTGATTTTCAATAGCATTCAACTTTACAATATGTCAGATTACAACAGATGAGTGTACGATAATACCAGGAAACTTAGAAAAAAAATTAAGGATTTATTTGTCAATTATTTTTTAAATAGAAAAATAAAAAAACTTAGTTGGTAATTAAAAACTATTTTCTATTTATGTTATTAAAAAGAAAAAATGGGATATTTTCAAATAATATCTTTAATTTTTTATTTTATTTTCACTTACTTTTTTAGTATTGTTTTAAAAAATTATTATACAAATATGTAAAATAATTAAAAATAAAACATTAAATATAAAATTTATTTTTAAAAATGTTAAAAACATGTTAAAAATATTTCAGGTTTCTAAATAAATTTTATTTTACAAAACATTTGAAAATACGTTTCAAAAATTATTTTTCAAAACTATTTTTAAAAACAATTACCCAACAATCTAATTTTATTTAACTCAAAAGGGATGTGTCTATTTAATGTTAGTACAAATCAAGAATTGGCCAATGCATTGGTGCATTAATGTATGAGACAAGAAATTTTCAAGGTAGAATTCAATGTATGAGACAAGAAAATTTCAAGGTAGAATTCAATGTATGAGACAATAAATTTTCAAGGTATCTTTAATTTTTTTTTTTTTTTTCACTTACTTTTTTAGTATTGTTTTAAAAAATTATTATACAAATATGTAAAATAATTAAAAATAAAACATTAAATATAAAATTTATTTTTAAAAATGTTAAAAACATGTTAAAAATATTTCAGGTTTCTAAATAAATTTTATTTTACAAAACATTTGAAAATACGTTTCAAAAATTATTTTTCAAAACTATTTTTAAAAACAATTACCCAACAATCTAATTTTATTTAACTCAAAAGGTTGTGTCTATTTAATGTTAGTACAAATCAAGAATTGGCCAATGCATTGGTGCATTAATGTATGAGACAAGAAAATTTCAAGGTAGAATTCAATGTATGAGACAAGAAATTTTCAAGGTATCTTTAATTTTTTATTTTATTTTCACTTACTTTTTTAGTATTGTTTTAAAAAATTATTATACAAATATGTAAAATAATTAAAAATAAAACATTAAATATAAAATTTATTTTTAAAAATGTTAAAAACATGTTAAAAATATTTCAGGTTTCTAAATAAATTTTATTTTACAAAACATTTGAAAATACGTTTCAAAAATTATTTTTCAAAACTATTTTTAAAAACAATTACCCAACAATCTAATTTTATTTAACTCAAAAGGGTCGTGTCTATTTAATGTTAGTACAAATCAAGAATTGGCCAATGCATTGGTGCATTAATGTATGAGACAAGAAATTTTCAAGGTAGAATTCAATGAATGAGACAAGAAATTTTCAAGGTAGAATTCAAGTTCCGATTGCCTACTTTTCTAGTTTTCCAAACAGCTTGCCAAAGACAAAAGTGCAGATTTTTTGGCAGCAATCAAATCCAATATGAGAACGTTATTGGTAACAAATATAAATTTCTTAAGGTAACAATTTGAATTTCTTAATCAATATCGTCATTTGCAAATTAAATGCCTTCCCTTCTTGGACATGAAAGGCATCATGATCGAGGATTTCTGTCTCCAATTGTGATGTAAAATTGAAAAAAAAAAGTAAAAAAAAAAAAAAAAAGGACGGTTTTAATTTAAGATTTGTAGAACATGGGCCTTACACTATTTAATTTTATGATTTCAAATTTCAATGACATTAAACTATATTAGTACATGTATAATTTTGATATAATATTTATGATTAAAAAGTAGATTAAGAGAGAGCCCCAATAGGAATTCAAATCATCCTTTTAATTTTAATTATGATTAGAAAATTTTATTAGAAAAACTTCTGAGTTTAATATGTAAAAAAATTACAATTTTACTTTCAATTAAAACATTTTATAACTTTTGGGACTTGTATATATTTAATAATACTTTTCTCTTCAATTATATATGCCAAGCTAAAAGCCGAAAACCTATTTGAATTCCATAAAAACCCAATTTTGAATCATATAACTCAATTAACCCAATTAATCTGATCAATTAAAATAAGGTTAAATTAAGTTTGAATTAACTATCCTGGATTAAAGGTTACAATGAGTTCAACCTAAGCATAAACAATTAAATTGCAACCATAATTTTTGCTACTACTCTAGGTTGCCACTTCTAAAGTTCACCAACATTTTGGTGAGATGTCGGTAACACTCATCTCTAAAAATTACCATTGTTACTAGATCTTTAATCCTAATCTCATTGTTTGGTCAAGATAAGATTTATTTCTTTGTTCTTTAATCTTTATTCTTTTCATTTTTCTACCATAGAAAATGAGAGATTATTTAAGGTTGCAACTTAAGATTGGTTTAAAAATCTAAAATTAGCTTATGAGCTTGAATTGAGGCTTCACCAATGCTAACTCAACTTAAAACCCAACCTTACACATAAATATAATATAATCTAAACACAACATTAAAAATATAAGATTGGGTTAAGAAATATCAACTCAATTTAAAGTTAGGTTATGGGTTGGACTTATTAAGACTTAACCTATCCTACATACACACAACTTAATTTGAACCTAACCTTAAAAAAAATATAAGATTGGGTTAAGAAATCTCAACCCGGTCTAAAGTTAGGTTATGAATCCAAGTTGAGACTTAACTAATCCTAACTTAACTTAAAACATGCACACATGTTCATATTTATAAACAAACACACATATTTATATTTATAAACAAACGCATTTGTATTTATAAACATACATATATACACATTTATATTTATTAAAACCTACACACATAAGTCACACACATATTTACATACACATATATTTAATAGGTTGGGTTAAGAAATTTTATATCTTAACTCGATTTAAACTTAGGTTATGAGCTTAAGTTGAAACTTCACTAATCCTAACTCAATTTGAAAAAACTTTACATAGACGCACACAAAATCTCAATTCAATCTAAAGTTAGGTAATTATGAGCTTAAATTGAAATTAACTTCACTAATATTCCTTGTTAGAAAAAATAGACAAATTCAATCTAAGGTAATCACCCTAGAGGGGGGTGAATAGGGTGATGGTCTCTTTTTGCAAATTTAAATAGTATGAATGCAAAAGACAATTATATGCAAATATATAATAAAATAATATAAAAACAATTGCATATAAAGTAAAATAGTAGAGAAGAGAGAATACAAATACAAGAATTTTATAGTAGTTCGGCGCAACCTGACCTACATCCACTCTCCTCAAGCTTCAATCATAATCTTGAGGTTCCACTAATTTAAGACTTCCAAACCAAGTTTTCAAGCAATACAATTAGATTATGGTTTCAATCCACCCTCTTGGACTTTTGACTCCAAGTACTCTTTACAAACCTAAAGAGATACCTCACTCTTGAATAACCCCTCAAATGATACCCCACATTTGAGAATCCTTAAATGATATCTCACACTTAAGATTTTTCATATCAAATATTTACAAATGAAGATAATAAAGGATCTCACAAAATCTTAGTACAAAACTTTAAGGCTAAAAATGATACAAAAAAACTATGATTGAATGGTGCACTAATGATATACAAGTTTTAGAACAATAGTGCACTCAAAAAATACTCTCTAAAGGCTCAAATATATTCAAGAAAAGTTTAGGAGTGTTAAGTTCTTGAAACAATGAAGATTGGAGTATTTTTATAGAAGAAAAATGTCAAACTAATCATTTGGGGTTCAATCGATCGAGTTGGGAGTCAATCAATTGACTAGCCATTAGCATCTAATGCTTAGTAGGTGACCATTAGACCTTGATCGGTTGAGGTGGGGGTTGACCGGTTGAGGTTCAACCTTGATTGGTTGAACAATCGTTCTGGAAAAGAGAAAATGTTTTTTTTGCACCCATCAACCGGTTGAGCCGAGGGTCAACCGATTGAGTTAGAGATCGATCGATTCCTCATCCAGTTCAACCAATTGAGCCGTTTTTGGCTCAACAACCATTTTTTCCAACTTAAAACCTTTAAAATAAGTTTGGAAAACATTTGACACAAGGTTTTAGTTGAAAAGATGAAATCATCCAATTTTAAAAGATTTAAAATGAAATTTTTTTTTTGATGATTTTGGTGCATAAGTAAATAATGCAATGCATGAAAATCTTAGTACACCAATAACTTTACAAAGAGATCTTATGAAACTTGGGTCTTAAAAAAACACTTCTCTTTGAAGTCATCTTCTTCTTAATGATTTTTCTTTGACTTGATTTGTCTTTATGATTACCACTTTGGAAATCATCTTGTCTAATCACACTTGAAATATAATAATTAGTTCTAAACTTTGTTTTGTTATCATCAAAACCGAGATTAACCAAACTTTGGTTTTACAATCTACCCATTTTTTATGATGACAAAACCAAGGTTGCTTAAAAGTTCCCCCTCAACATATGTTCCTTTGAATTTAGAAAACATTCAAGTTTAGAAACTTCAAGAGTATATTAAGGGTGCTCAAAATGATATAATCAAATATAAATAACATAAAAAGCAATTTAGCGATTAACAAGATATTATTTTTAAATATGATAAAAGCAATTATGATCAATAAAGTGCATTGCATCAATATGGATATGTTTATCAAGTTAGCAACCTACCATTACTTCTTCAACTTTTTCTCATCAACAAAAAGTCTCAATAAAGCATATAAGGGGAATCACATGATATCAAAAGTTAAAAATAATCAATAAGCATAATATAATTTTTCATGAAAATGAATCTCCCCTTTTTTCATTTGAAAACATTTTTCAAATAAAAGATTGTTCAACCTTAGAGCATTCCCAATTTAAAACATGATTTGGAAAAGATATTTGAGAAAACATATGCATTTAAAAATATACATAACATGCATTGAATAACACTTTTAAAGCATATAAGCATATGATCATTCAATTTTACCTAGGTATATTAAAAAAAAATATATTTTTAATCCAAACCTTGGTTTAACAATTATAGCAGTTTTATCAATGTGATACCAAATGTTATATTATTAACAAAAATTATGCCAAGTGTTAGCAAAATGATAAAATGATATTGCAAATTAAGCTTTACAAGGGATACCATTACCAATATTATCAATATATTCTTTCCAATGTATGCATATCGTTCTTCTTGCATGGATCCCTACAAAACAAATCAAGTAACCTTTGGTACCCATGTCTTTTTGGGTCATAGAGGGTTAGTATTTTCTCCTTTTGGAATCCAAAATAATTTAGAGTTTTGAAGAACATGAGGGGATTTTCTTAAGAGACAAATATCACTAATGTTATGGGCTTGACTTATTAAGACTTAACTAATCTTACATGCACACAACTTAATGAACCTAACCTTAAAAAAATATAAGATTGGGTTAAGAAATCTCAACCCGGTGTAAAGTTAGGTTATGAATCCAAGTTCAAGCTTCACTAATCCTAACTTAACTTGAAACACGCACATATGTTCATATTTATAAACAAACACACATATTTATATTTATAAACACACACATTTGTATTTATAAACATACACATATACACATTTATATTTATTAAAACCTACACACATAAGTCACACACATATTTACATACACATATATTTAATAGGTTGGGTTAAGAAATTTTATATCTTAACTCGATTTAAACTTAGGTTATGAGCTTAAGTTGAAGCTTCACTAATTCTAACTCAATTTGAAACAACTTTACATAGACGCACACAAATCTCAATTCAATCTAAAGTTAGGTAATTATGAGTTTAAATTGAAATTATCTTCAGTAATATTCCTAAATCAACTTGAAACCCACACTCACACAAAATCTCAACTTGATCGAAACTTAGCCTTTGAGCTTGAAATTGAGACTTCACCAATTCTAATTCAACTTAAAACAACCTTATATAGGCACACACAAAATCTCAACTCGATATGAAGTTAGGCTATGGACTTGAATTGAGACTTTACCCTTCTTAACTAAAATTGAAACCCATACACTCATCCACACATACAAAATCTCAACTTGATAATCTTGTTATGTAAAAGAACACACATACAGACATGCATACACACAAAATCTCAACTTGATAATCTTGCTTTTGCGAAAGGACACACATACACACATGAAATCTCAAGTTGATGATCTTGATACTTAGAAGGAGACCCTAAATCGTGATCTCTCATTTTACCCTCTCATGCTTTCTCACATCTCATCTAACTTAACATATTAACTTCCATCTCATAACTTTGAGTTGACTAATAATATTTATAGAGTACCACTAAAAATTTTCATTATTCAATAAAAATATATATTTTACAAAGAAGTATCAATATACATATATATATATATATATATATATATATATATACACAATATTCATTACTAGAAGAGATGTTATGAAATTTGAGACATTTTTCAACAAATCTAAAGTTAAATTATTGGCTTAAACTTCACCAACCCTAAGTTAAAACTCACATATGCATACATAATTAATGCTTGTCACACGACTAACCAACCAAAGTTGCAAATATTATAGTTTTTTCCTTTTCTTTTCCTCAATTTTATCACCAAATAGCTAAAGGATTCTAAAAGAAATTAAAATTTAAGGATTTTAGCCCCTTTCCTTTCTAAGTGGATTAATTTTGTGTATTTAAAAACATTTTTTTGATGGGCAATTTGAATCTTCACTTGCATAACACAAATTTGACTCAAATTGACCTATTTAATAATTATACTCATTAAATTGGCTTATAATCAAAACATATTTGACTCACATTTAACACATTTAAAATTTAACCTTGAATAATCATAAACATATCATTTTAAAAGGTTAATCATATTAATTTAAATAAGATCTAATTTGACTTAATTATTAATGGGTCATACGTTACCCTGTTTAAAAAATTAGTTCACATTTAGGTTCATACATTTAACTTGATTATTATTCATATGGTATTTGGGTTGATGTGATACCCATTTAATAAGTAGGTTGTATTTAGGTTCATAATTGGATTATTATTAGTATCATATTGGAATTGATGTATTTAATCAAGTGTATAGCTTTTGACAAGACATGAACACAACGAACCAACACAAATTGCCACATCGGTTAAAACCCAAGTGAAGATTTAAACTAAATCAAACCAAAACCCAAATCAAACTTAAACCCATTCAAGATAAAACTTCTTTGAACCATCGAATTGACGACTTAGAGAAAAGGAACTAGAAAATAGAATAGAAAATGTACTCCTACCATTCTTTTAATTCAATAAAATTTCAATTTGATTACAATTTTTTTTTTCAAGAGAAATGTGTATGTACAATGAAAAACAATTTTCTTACCTTATTCTATGTATTTATATACAATTCAAAATTTACCTAAACATTCTCTATGTTTTTAATCATTTCTCAAAACACTTTATAAAAACCATCTAAAAACACCTCAAATTTATTCTCAAAAACATTATATTTTGATAACAATCTTTCAAATAAGGATTTTAGTAAAAAATTTGTCCACCATATTTTTTCAGTTCGAAAACAATTTTCTATTTTAAACAATAAAAAAAAAGTATTTTAAGATCTATTTCCAAACAAACCCTTAGATGCTTTGTCCCTCCTTACTTTACACCATCGAGCCATGGATTTGGTCCGGGCAGAGGAAGAAATCATATGCAATATGTTTAAGCCCAACTACACAACCAAACCCATACTTAGTTCCGACCTCAGAAAATTCAGGCCCAGTCCAATTACTTCTCAGCCGAAATGAACTTCGGCCCAGGCCAAAAGCTGGTCCGAACGCTCCAGAAATATCCGAAATGTCTTACCGGAGAGAACCAACTCAATGGCGTCTTCACCAGCAACGACGCTCAGTAGGGTTTATCTCCAATCCAACGAGTAATAGCCAAGCGACGTTGTCTTGATGTCTCTTGCCCACTTTTTCCTCTCAGCCCTCAGATCCCCAATTTCGGATTACCCATAGCTTCGCTTTCGCTGCCGTCACGCCGACGCAGTCCACCTTGCTGCTTGGAGCCTTGGACAACGCTGTCGCGCCGGATTTTTTAGGACAACCGATGACCGCCGACTCCAATCCCTGCCGCCGTCGCTAATCGCTGGTGCTGTTAGGCTTCTGGGTGTTTTGGTTTTTTGCTTTGTGGCCTTCTGCAAGGAATTTAGTCAGGCTTTGGGGTGAGTATGATCATTGGTTAATTTTTTTTTACTTGTTATTAACCATCATGTGTATCATTCAAAGCTGCATTTCAAACCCAGCTAGATTTTTAAGTGCTTTTCTTCTTCCTATTTTTTTTTTTTTGTTTTTTTTGTTGAAGTGTTTGGTTCCCGGGAAAGAGCAGTAGGAAGGGAAAGGAATGCTTTGAAATGGACTTCTTTTTTCAAGCTTTTTGAAGCATTTCCTTATCTTTCCCGTTGACCAGGCAGAGGAACTTAGGGTTTGAAGGGTGTTTTTAGTGTATATGTTTTTTCCATTTTTGTTTTCAGAGGATTTTAAATTTGGCTTCTTTCTGGTATTGTATAAATTATAATGCAGGATTTTTACGCACTTCAAACTGTGGGCTCTTTAGTTTTTTTTTTTTTTTTTCTAGAAAATTGGTTGATGTATTGATATGGGGAAAAATAATGAAGACCTAAAGAGTTCAGTCTCTTTGCTTACTTATTGAAACTATGGTCAGAATCTGTGTTAGAATGTAGTGGGGATGTTTTTATTATTTAGAACATTATTAAGCATAGCGATTTGGAAAAGATTTTATAATTGGCAGCAATAGTGAAATTAGGAGTTGCTATCTCTGAAAATTTCTTAGGTTTGATCATGGACGTGTCTGAAAAAGCTGAAAAAAGAGAAGAGATGATATCGATATTGCAGTAGAATTTATTATTTTTAATTTATTAGGATTATTTTTAATTTTAATATTATACAAGCGTCTGTTTGGATATGCATCCTGTGTTTTTTTTTTTTTTTATTCAGAAAATAGTAGGAACATTTTTATAACATACAAGAATTTTTAGAGGCTTACATCTAAAAGGTAATGATTTTAAATTTTATTTAAAAAATTGAGATAACAAAAAATTTTTACTTCCTCAAATTTAAAAATTTTCTAAAATGATTTTTAAAGACAAAGTAAATCTATATTTGTTGTACGAGAACTTCTATCTTTTATATAGAATTTATTAGGACTTTATGTTTTTTAAAATAAAAAATAAGAAAGGTATCCAAACGGGCACTAAGTTATAAATTTATGGTAGCATCAATTCGATTGTAGTTCAATTACTGGTTCAATGATTGAACAGTGGAAAAATAACTTTTTTGGTTCTGAAAATAACAAAATCCAAAATTGCTAGTTCTTTTCTTTATCTACATTTAACAGCTTAGCTTAATGCCATTGCACGAAAATCACTTCGAGATTGTCTTCCAAAACAACATCGTAATTATCGTTTCAATCGATCCCTGGTCTTTTCTCCTCCCTTCCTCTCTTGCTAATGCTAATTCTGCTTTCTCTTCGCTGCTGATTGTAGCATTGATATTTGCCTTTATGCTTTTGAAGGTACTGTTTGGTTGGCATTCCTAGAAAATGTTTTTCTTGGTTTTGAAAGGAAAAACAAATGAAAGAAAAAGGAGAATAAATCTTTGGATTTCTTTGTGTTTATCATTTTTAAATTGTGTTTATGTTGTGCTTGGTTGTAAAGAATGAAAAAGAACCCCAGCTAAGCTAAATAGTTAAATTAGGATCAGTTGAGTGGTTTTCTTTTTTCTTTTTCATTTTCTTACATTTTCTCACAACAACATAGACATGCTGCATGTCTAACCATCTTGATTCAGAGAATTTATTCTTTGATCACTGGATTTATTTTTCCTTAATGTATTCTATAAAGAAAAGTTCATTGCTTCCCTAGATATCATCAATGCCAAGACATTCATCGGACCGGTCAGCTTCTCCAGTGAGGGGACGAGAGTCTCCACACAAAAGGAGTCAATCTCGGAAAGAAAGATCTCCCGGCCGACGCAGAAGCTCCCAGAGATCAAAATCGCCTGCTAAAAATAGTTCTTCTCACCGGACAAGGTCACCAGACCGAGAGAAACGGTCCAGCCGTGCTAGGTCTCCTAGGCATGCTGAGTCAAATTCTCCACTGCCACGCTCTCCTTCCCCGCGCACTAAACGATTGAAACGAGCCCAGGCTGAGCGAGAAGTTGAGAAAGTAACTGAGAAGGAATATGAGAAGAATGGTAGTAAGGACAGAGAACGGGCTAGGCACAGGGAAAAGAGTTCAGAAAGAGAAGTTCCTAGGGAGAAAGCTGAGAGGAGGTCAGAGAAGGACAATGCTAGTGGGGAATTTTCCAGATCAAGGCGTGAGCGAGAGCGGTCTGTTTCTCCAACAATTCATCATCATCGGGGCAGACACAGTTCGCACTCACCTCCTAGAGATGCAAAGAATGGGTATGATGAGGTGTGTGTCATTTCTTACTTTTTTTTGTTTTTTTTTTTTCAAATCATTGAAAGAATTCGTGATTTTTTTAATCATCTATTGTGCAATTACCGTATAGATAAAAAAAGGTCCTGAAAAGCACACATTGCAGGTTGCAGTCTCAAATCCCTTTTCTTATCAGAAATGAAATTATACTAGTTAAATGTGGATTACAAGGAGTTGAAAGATATTATGCCCTTTAATGAAGCCCCAAAAATCCTAATGTAGTTGCTACTCTTAATTGGGTACCTTATACATAGAATCATATGACTTGTAAATCCAATTTAAAGATGTTTCACCAGAGGTAAGATTCCATAATTTTTCCTAATAGAGTTCATGCTTTTTGAAGAACATTGAAAATCCTTTTTGGCTTACCAGAACAATGGATGAATTACCCTCTCCTAGAATATGGCATCAGCCCATTCCCAGCTTTATTTGGACTCTCCAACATGCTTACACTTTGCTTTGCTTGATTGTTCCACACATAAGTGTTAGAGGAATTATGCTTAATTGGATAAATGTGATCCTAGAGATGCTGCCATTCCTGAACTGCCCTCTGATGAGATGAGGAAAACAAATCTCTTGTCCTTCATGCCAAAAGAACCAGATAAAAGCCCATATCCATATGGCATACCTTTAAGTCACTTTACCACAACCTGCTCAAGAACCTTGAAAATGGAGTGTCGCAGGAAAAGATTTGTGGGGAGGAGCAGCCCAACTCAAACTTATTATTCCTACTTGTGCTTAATCAGGTAAGTATTAGAATATGAATGAACACAAATACATGGAGATAAGGTGGCTGGCCTTAAGACAATCCAAAAGACACATGATTTCATTGGTCATGGGAAAAATGTAATGCGAAGGTCAACCTTGAGAACAAGGAATGTGAACTTGGTCAACAAGTGAACTATGAACTCTATACAGTTTTCATGAAGTGGAGGATCTTTAAATAGAAGGAATGATCCTCCCAACAAAGGTCCTGCCAAAAAAAATTTCCCCCTATTATCCTTTAAATTTGTTAATCTTTTATTGTTCCTTTTCCTTTTTGATCCTCTTTTAATTGCTAGATGTAGTCTGCATTTTTCTCATGGTCTGCATTCATAATTTAGAATGAAATTCATCACTTCATCATTGTCAAGTGCTTGTTTTTTCTCCACGTAGTTGCCCATCAATAATTCTTTTTTCTCTGTAGTTGATCAAGTGATTAATGTTATGATCTTGACTAATCAAATGCTCTTGTGCTGAAATTACCTATGAAAAAAAAAAAGTACTCTTGTGCTGAAATCAAATCCACTTACCCAATTCTTTTTTCAGGGTACGAACTCAAGAGGAGCCAAACAACAGCGGTGAGTTGCCTGTTGATGTATTTTTTTTCACTTAACGTCTGATTAGTTGTATTGCATGGATGTGTGAAGCTTTTTCTTCCTTTGAACATCAAGATGCTTGACTGGAGCTTAAACTAGCTAGCAAAATTCAAAACATTAATTAGATCTGTTCTAGAAAGTAGCAAGTTAGCACCTTCATTGGTTCATCATTCTCTGTATCAAGAAAAGTAAACATTTTGCCTCTTCTCTGTAATTTCAGTGACCAATTTTTAATAATAAGTCCATAATAATGAACAGTATCTCATACTAATTATTTTCAATTTTGCCACACTGATCTTGTTTTCTGGTTCCACCAGAAGACATTTAGCCTATCCTCTGAAATGTTATTGGAATATTTCCCAAATCATTCATCTTCAGAGTCTCAACTCTATTGTTAATTGATTTCTTTTATTTCAAATATTTTGATAGATTATGCTAATTTTTATGAATTATTAAAAAATCCCAATAGCAGGGTATGTTCATTATCTTGTTTATACTTTAGTTTTCCTTGACTTACAAAATCTCTGTTCAAACGGCAGCAATATCATTACAGTAGGAATTGTGATGATTTGTTATCTCCTTGTGCAGGGATGATGACTCAATAGCAAAGATGAATGCTGCAGAGGAGGCCATAGAAGAAAAACAAAAGGTAATGATTTGACTTGGTTCTGCTGCTTTGAAGTGTATCGATCATCTGCTGCATTCACATAACCTGGAAATAAAATCAAAGGCAATGAGTAGGCATATTTCTTAGACACGTAACCGAGCATTTTCATTATTTTAAAGTAAGGCTGTTTGCTGCAGTCTTTCTTTTTTGTTGCCTAACATGTGTGTTATTATTTGCAGCAAAAACCTTCTTTTGAGCTGTCTGGAAAGCTTGCCTCAGAAACCAATCGTGTTAGAGGTGAGGCCCAAAATTCTGACGAAAAAATTTCACACTTTCTTTTCTGTGGGGTACTTAAAGGGCTCTTTATTTATTTATTTATTAAGAATGTATTTCTTTGGAACCAATCCTAGAATCCCATCATCCCCACCCAAACCATTTGCTAATTGAGTCAGGCTCCAGGGCCCATTAAATGGGGCCCTACTAATATGAGGAAAAAGAAGATTTGACAGAAGGTCATCACAATGTTCCAAGTGGTAGGATATGCACCTTTTTACTTCAATGCTTTGTGCTGGTCTGTTGTGAGCTTTGGTAATTTGAGATTAGCTCCCGGTATTCTCTTTCATTTATTTCCTTTACTCTTTCTCTCTTCTCTCTCCTCTCTCCTCTCTCCTCTCTCCCTCCTTGTAGAATATATTGTTCTGTGTCATGTTTAATTCATTCTTTGCTTGGCACACCTCTTCTTTTTTTTTTTTTTTTTCCTTTTTTTTTCTTTTTTTGTGATAGGCAATAAAAGAGAATGTATTAATAGTGCCTTAAAAACCACAACAAAGTACACACAAGGTATATAATATATGTCAAAAGGCAAAACAAGGAAAGAGAAAACAAAAAACAACCTCCTTCTCCTTACTTCAAACATAACCAATCTACAAAGCCTATATACAACTTAACCCATTCCAAGAAACTGGCTATAGAAGCATATTTAATAGTTTGATTCAGCTTCTCATTATCCTTAACTGACCTCCTGTTTCTCTCCTTCCAAAGAGTCCACAATAGACATGAGGGGGCTGCCTCCAAGATTTCTTCCTTTTTCCCCCTACAAAATAACTGTGCCAACTTAGAAGGTTCTCTCTAACCATGGAGTGCCTCACCCATGTCACACCAAACACAAGTATAGATGCAACAAAATACTTGCTTTGGCACAGTGAATAAGTAAATGATCAAACTGATTCTTCTTGTTTGCAAAAGTAGCACCTATTTGGCATTATCCATCCCCTCTTCCTATTTATGTATGTGAAGATTGCTGCAACATACTATACAATTATATTTCTATTCCTTCTTGCAAACTTTATGGATGGCTTCTTTCACACACTTCCTCCTGTATATATGTGAAGAATGGCGCAACATGCTATACAATGATTGTTATAGTTGTTTTTCTCCTTTATTTCTTTCATTTCTTTTTCATAGTTTGTGTCTGCATTTTGGATGGAGGTTTGGTGTTTGGCACATCTCCTCCTATTTCTGTATGTAAAGAGTGGTGCAGCATGCTATATGATTGTTGTTCTAGTTGCCTTTTCTCCTTTTGGTGGGGGTGGGGGTGGGTTTACATGTAAGATCAACCTCCAAATGCACGGTCACACAACACATCAAGTGTGCTGAAGCACCACATGGTCCACACCCACACCAGAGATCCAGTCCAAATCATGATGCTCAATGTAGTTTCAATTACTTCTCTCTCAGGATTTAGCCTTCTTCCACACCATGAAGGGTCTTACCATATGTTGATTTCCAGTGAGAGCTGTTTCATAGAGAATTTGCTTACCATTATAATGGCACATATGTCTGTTGACTCAGTTTCTGAAACCTTTATGCAGTTTTGGCAGGTGTGAGCTTCATTCTAAAAACTAATGTTGTGTTTGGCAGAGTTTTCCACAATGGAAGGTCCTTTTAGGGAAAGTTTTAATGAGAATTCCAAGAAAGGCATCTAGCAGAGAAACAGTGTTACTTGAATCTTAAAAGTCAGCTCTGTTTTCCATTTTGTTTTCACATCTTAACAGTAAACTTGGGCACTGTATTCCTTACAGGGTAAAAATACCCTGGAGGACCTTCCATCCTAGACGGTTTTTATCGCTTCCTTACCCTCAGTCTCGTTTACAACTTCTAAATGATTAGATCCTTCAGGATTCAAATATATATAAGTGGAGATGGATATACTGCTTTATTAATCTCAAAAATGATTTCCCAGGTTGTGCAAGGATATCCAAGTTCTTAACTGGAAAATGTATTTCCAGGTAGACAAATAAAATCTAAATGATTGAAGGTTGTCAAGGATATGATAAACAATTGATTTACATGCTAATGTTCAATTAAAAAATTAATCTGCTTCCTCCTACTTACTAAAATCCATCCCATCTGTGGCCATCACTGCCTGGCACTCCATAAATGTAAACATGAAGGTGGAAGGATACCACTACAATGTTTGGATTTTAATTATCCTATGTCCTGTTCTATACAGGTAGAACTTAATCATGCTTGCACTCTCAGTATTAAAATTTGATCCAACTAATTTGTTTTGCAGTTGAGAAATGGTCCTATGGTCGTTGAGATTGTACTGTTCGACTTTGTTAATCAGAAGTTTCTTCATGTCAGGTATCACCTTGTTGTTCACTGAACCTCCTGAAGCTCGAAAACCAGATATAAGATGGCGACTCTATGTTTTTAAGGCTGGTGAAGTTCTCAATGGTTAGTTTAATGGCACTTATGTTTTCATTTCATCTACTCATAACTCTATTCTCAGTGTTATTTCTCGGTTATGTCTAGATTCATTTTTCATTCACTTCCATCTTCAGATTTTCACACATTGTACTATAGATGGTGTTCTTTTATTTTTTGCTTTTTAAAAATTTATTCCATATGATATGATATATGATGCTCTAATGAAAACTGGAATGCATCAATGGCAAAGTACTAAAATTTTTATAGTTACATGATCATTAGGTATTCAGAGTCTTACAAGGCTCATGTAAATTATTGTAATTGCTTTTGGGATGCTTATATACATCTTTATCATTGGAAAGATGAGAGAGAGAAATTGTGTTAAAGACACCTTTGCCTTCTCAGTCAGATGAGTATTCTTTGCATGAGAACTCGTCAGTCAAACATAGCTAGGGATGCCAAAGTTACAAAGTAGTGGTTGTTCTGACTGTTTGGTTGGATATCTTGTTTACTGGATTCCTTAGCACTCTAGTCCTACACATAGCTTATTCTTGGTAGGTTGATCCTTAAATGGAGTATAAAAGTTGCTGCACACCAGTTACAAACAATCTGAACTGTGTAATACGACAGCATTTTCCTTTTAGATAAAAGTAACAAAATAGATCACTTATGAAAAAATGGCCTCATTTTGTGCAACTGTTTTAACATTTTCCTATGTAGATCCCTGAAATAGGACCCATTCATTTACAAGTGCTGATCCTCTGTTTTGATCACCATATGTATTGGATTTACCTTGTAAGACGTGAACAAGCATAAATGAAGGGCTGTTTAGTTTGTGGGATATGTTGCTTGCAATTTTTGGGGTGCAATGGGTTTTTCCTTCCTCAGTTAAAAATCTTTTATTGGGCTGTGGAAAGCTGGGAAGTTTGATAAGCAGCAAAAAGGTGGTTTGGTGATTGGCTTCAATTGGTTTGTTATGGTATATTTGCCTGTTCTTATGTAAATTTTCAATTCTGTGTAGCATGTGATATCTTGATTTGGGTCATTTTCATGTTCTTGTTGCTTTATCACTTTGATTTTCTGAGCAAATATTCTGATGAACAGAGCCCCTTTACATACATCGCCAGAGCTGTTATCTTTTTGGGAGAGAGAGAAGGGTGGCAGATGTTCCCACAGACCACCCTTCCTGCAGCAAGCAACATGCTGTTGTTCAGTTCCGGTAGAACATATTTTGATTTGATTTTATTGTTTTTCCAACTTTTTATTTTATTTTATTTGTTTGTTTACTCTTGATTAGGCAAATTGAAAAAGAGCAACCTGATGGCATGTTATCAAAACAAGTCCGGTAAGCTAAGATCCTTGGACTAATTTAAAAAGGAATGCCTTTTTGCTGTCAACTTCTTTAACAAAGTGCTTCTCAAGTCTAATTGTTTTGAATTTCTGCTGCTTTAGGCCTTACTTGATGGATCTGGGAAGTACAAATGGAACTTTCATTAATGTAAGCTTGTCATTAAACTCCATCTTACCAATCGTGTGAATTTGTATGCACATGAGTGTGTGGTTTTTGTGGATATGAAAAATTGACCATGTCTGAAGCCAGTTCTCATTTCATTTTTTCCTTTAACATTTTCTCTTTGTGCTTTCAGGATAGTCGCATTGAACCTCAGCGCTACTATGAACTATTTGAAAAGGACACTATTAAATTTGGTAACAGTAGGTATGCCATGAGTAAAGATATATTCTTTGATTGCTGTGATCTGTTATACTATTCATTCCATTATCCCTGCTTTGGCATGTAAACTTTGTCGATCCTGTGCTGACATATTTCAGTTTTGTTTTTCTCTCCTTGATTGGAAATTTTAACTGCAATTGTGGTATACATCATGACAAGTAAATAAGGTTTTTCTTTCTTTTCCTGGGGAAGAGAGGAATTGCTGGTCTTGAGGGGAGGATAGCTTTCATGAAGTTGGAAATGAAAATACAAAATACTGTGGACATGCCCTCTGGCTTCCTTTTCTATCACATTGGAAGGTTGGCGGACTAGTCTGAGGATAGAAAATGAGCAATGGTTGAAGTTATGGCATACCTTATCTTGTTTGTCTGTTTTTGCCTTTCTATGGACAAACTCAATTCATGTAGATAATTGCATGTATCAGCTATAAAATATGCTCATAGTTGTCAAGAATATGCAACATTCTTGCTATTGTACTCATAGCCATATTAGGGAGAGATCTAACAACCTCTTCAGGGTTTTTAAACTATCTTTCTCCTTGGTATATACAGACAATTGCCTAGCACATGAACGAAAATAGAGATTTATTACAGAAGATTCTCTTGGCTGCTTGGCATATGTTTTACCCAAAAACAAAAGCATGAAAACAACCGGTCAATAAAAATTTGTTTCCATAGGCAAACTGGGTGACTTCCTATGCTTTTTTCTCAGCTATGTTAGTTTGCAAATGCAGATTCTTTGTAATATAAAAGGGTGAATCTCATTTTCATCCTAGGAGAGAATGCATGCTCTCCATTTTGCATCAATTTTGTCTTTACCACTTTGTAATCTTGCCAAAATGATTATTTTTCTCAAAGCTGTCCTTTACCTTGACCATACCTCTCTAATGCACATAATTACTAAATATTAGCAAATGAACTTTCACTCCTCCAGAGTGTGAAGCTGTAGGAAGGGTTAATGAGCAAATTGCCCTTAGCCGGAAGCATGATGCTCAAAAGAACTCCCTGTTGGGCAAATGGGTTGATTTGTTGATATTTGTTGGCCATAAATGTAGTTTCTATGGATTTGTTTCTTTGTGGCAACTGTGGTGATAATCTGTTATCATGTGCATTCTTATGATACCATTTGAAAACCTGATGCACTCAACTTAGCCTTTCCACTTGTTGTAGTTGCCATTGCATGCTTTATAACTTTTCCCATCTTCAGATTATAGTTCTGACCTTCATACCCCATTTCTTTTGATGAATTGGCAGCCGTGAGTATGTAATCCTACATGAGAACTCAACGGATTGAGGGTAATGCTATGGCGTGTGCTAGATGGTAAGGTGGTGTGCTTGCAGAAGAATTCAAGACTATGGTTGTGGCCAGACAATTTCCCTGGTGAATATCGTGCCCATCTTTCACCTGGTTGCTAATGATATATTTCTTGTATTTGATGTGAGTGAAGCTGAGAGGGTTTTCCATAATGCTGCATGTTTTAGGAAGGTGAAAACCATTTTTGTCAATTATTTTGGTTTCCTAGTTTCTCAACTTTGGCACCAGGGAGTCTGGTGGATGGATTATATCATGCTGACTAATGAATCACCTAAAATCTAAAAGAAAAATCATTAGTGGGATGCTGATTTCTCATCCCCTTTCATTTTCTTCACCTGATTAGATTTTCATATCATGGGAGGATCTAGGATTTTTTTTTTTTTTTCTAATTTGTTTTTATTTCATTGTCATCACACTGATCCATTGACCATTGTTGTGAACTCCTTTCTCATTTGTCAGAACTTATTTCACCCTTTTCACTACCTGGATGTGCAGAAGTATATGTTTAGTGTTATTGTACAAGAACTTATTTCACCTTTTTTACCAGTGATTTCTTTCTATTTGGAAATCATCTCTTTTGTTTCATATGACCATTGCCATTGCATTTTGGGAAATTTTTGAAGTCTGAGCAGGTTGGGTACCTTAGGACATTAGCCTTCCAGATTTATATCCTCAATTTCTTTGATTGCCGATGTGCCAATGTTTACAGTTTAGGCTCCCGGATCACAATTGTTTCACAGCGGGAACCACTCTTTGATGTGGCATGTGTTTGATTCCATGAAAATACTAAAGAAAGAAAAAAGAGAAAAAATAATTTCAAATATTTGATAGAAAATGTGAGAGAGAATATAGAGAAGAAGTAAATAAAAAATAAAAAAGATTTAAAATTAATAAATTATTTTTTTCTTTTTATTCAAAATTATTTTATTTATTTTTAGCATATAAAAATAATTTATTGTTTTTTGCTATCTTTGATTTTCAAAAATTTGAGAAAAAATATATATAATAAGTTAATGAAAATGCAGGACAAAAAGTAGAATTTATTGGAAAAATATTTCACTTATCTTAACTCATAAAAAGATGAAGCAATTCTAAAATGTATAATTTTTTTAATTAATTTTAATTATATTCATTTTTCATATTTTATATAGTAAAATTAAATATTTAAAAATTATTTTTTCTTTGTATTTTTAGGACTAAGGATGTTTAGGAAATTATATTAATGACTTAAAGTGATTTAATAATTTAAGTTATTAAATATATTAAATATGTTTGATAAAATAATTTAGTATTTATAATATTAAGTTAAAATAATTAATTTATTTTTTTACTCACATCTAATAAGGATGTACTTAACCATCATGATTTCATATTTATAACTCTTTTTTATAACTAAAATTATATAGTTATGTTATATATCTAAAATACTTTAAGCATAAAAGTTTAATAAATAAATTTATTATTTAAGATTAATAAAAATAAATATTAACTAAATTTAATAATAATAAACATTAATTATAACTACAAGGATAAATATGTTAATTTGATAATATAAGATAAATTTTAAATTAATTTTATCAAATAATCTTAATACTTAAAAGTAAAAAATAAGTTTTAAGTTAAAGTTTTTTAAGTATGATTTAATTTAAAATCAATTTAAGTAATTAAATAATAAATATTAAGTCTTATTGGAGACCCACAACAAATTTTTTTATGACTTTTTCTTTTTACTTATATTTTCTCTCAAAATTTTGAAGGATTAAACATGGATTTTCTTTTCCTCACACTTTTCCATCAAAATTTTGAGTAAACAAACATGGCCTTACCCTGATGGGAAACGAAAATATGGAACACAAACTCAAAGGTAAATGATTACCAAAGAGCTTAGTTTGAATGAGTCCAATCACTGACAAGGGTTTCCTCAATACAATGAGACTCTGAATGGGAAAATCATAACAATCAAGTTGAGTGAAAGCAGAGGATTACAAAGTTTGAGTCAGTGGCAAGCCTTTAAGCCCTCTTTTTCCTAGAGGCTAGTCCTTTGGCAGAGGTGGGAGTAGACCTGGCGGAGGAGCGTGAGAGCAGACCGCGTAAAATGGCCAAGACAGCAAGCCCCAAGAAAGGGTAGTACACCATCAGCAGCGTTTCCGATGCCCTGCCCGATGTCACCAATTCTCCTATTATAGCTGCCTGCAAATCCAAACCTCCACTTCAACTCCAAAATCATGAAGAATTTGTTTCGAAAATTGCTTTTTTAAAAACCAATTTTTTGAAAACATTCATTTTCCAAACAAAAACACAAGATATAAGATTTTGTTAAGATATCCGAAATCAAAAACCTACGAGAAATAATAATAAATAAATAAAATTAAGATAGGAAGAGGAAATACCATGGAACCGAGAACAGAGGCTCCGTAGATCAAGCAGGTGGTGGGGAACCAGGCAGCTCCGGCGACAACGGCGTAAAGGTTGAGGAGAGAGAGGGGCCACTGGAATAAAAGCTCCAGCCAGATGACCCCCACGTAGAATCCAGGCTTCTCGGCCACCATGTAGTCTCCGTACTCAACGCTGTACCAGTCTTTGAGGTCCACCAGCGATTTGGGGAAGAAGGTTTCAGGTAGACACGACTGGGCGTCGAAGAGCGGCGCCAACACCGCGGTCAAAAGGAAGAAGACGAACAGAAATGCGTCAGCGAGCTTCGTCACGACTCCCATTTTTCTTTCTTCTTCTTCTTCTTCTTCTGGTTTGATAGAGGAAGGGGATCTGAGAAATGTCGCTGTTTTTGTTGGATGGTTTGGATTTTAAACACAACCTTCTCAACAATTAAATAATTGTAAAATTAATGTCTTTGATTTTTGGGTGTCTACTTTTAGAAGTCATAGGCGACATTCTCAAGGGTTTTGTATATTACCAAAAAGGTCTTCGGTGGTGGTTGTTTTTTCTTTATTTTTAAATAAATTTTGAATGTTTATGGTGTTAAGTATTAAAATATTTGTTTTTATAATATCTTATTTTATTAAGCATTAAAAAATTTAAAAAAAAAATTAACAGATTATTTTTTCTATTTACAAAAAAATATAATATCAGCTAAATTACCATACATGTTTTGTTTTTAAATTCCTTGGCAATATGTTTTTTTTTTCACTTAATTTTCCGTCCATTTATGTTTATGTCAGTTTTATTGTTATTATTATTATTATTTTGATAAGGAGTGTTTAATTTTCTTTAAAAATTATCAAATTAGTTTTTAAATTTCATTTGGAGTATCATTTTTTTATATATAGAAAAATATGAAAACTTTGATCCCATAAAGTTTCTAATTTTATAAAAAGAAAAATGTTTCTTTCTTTGGATTTACAAGGACTCATTTTTTCCTTATTTGATTTGTTCATAGTATTGATTGTTCTTAGGAGTAGGAGGTGAGCTAGTATCAAAGACTCGAGAGGGGAGTGGGGCAAAATGGTCCTTTGATTCTCTTATTATGTTCTTTACAAAAAAACTTTCTACCATTAGCCTCATTGGTTAGTAAGGCCCAACAATTAGAGGCCTTCACATACTGGTATCATCTAGATCTTGTACCAACATGTTGATGCTCGTGGTGTCATATGACTTCAGATGGGAGATGTCAGTGGGCTCTCAATAGTTACATGCCCCTTCATCTCTTACCATGTCCCAAAAATTTGATGACAGGAGGATCAAACCCATAAGGTCTATGAATTAGGAGTTGTTGAGCTCTACATCTAATAGCATCAAGGTGCCACATCATAGTTGGGACATCTTCAAGGGAGTGGGGATCAAGTGGAGAAGTTTCGAGGTAACATCGGCTCGAAAAAGATGTCCCTCGCCTTTCATGAAATGAGAAGGATGGTGTGTTAACACAACCTATACGAAGGCTAAGGTCTAACACTACCTCCAAGGGAGCAAGCTCATGCCAACCTTGCATGAGGAATGAGGTTGACATCACCTTTGGGAGTCTAGGTTGATCGAATGTATAAGACCATCTCCAAAAGCTTAAATGGGGAACCCTCCTAGGAATGGCATCACGACGGGTTCGGTACGGGTCGTCCCCATCTCAATCCCGCCTAATTTATTTAAAGCAATTTTCATCTCCCGTCCCATTTAAAAAATTAAATAAGGTGGGACGGGTATGATAAATTCTCATACTCGTCCTAGTCCTATTTAATTTTTTTTTAATTTTAATTTTTTTTTAAAATTATTTTTAAAATTTTTAATTACATTAAAATAAATATATTTTGTAAATAATTAAATTATTATATTTTTTATAACTTATTTTATTAAAAATATTTTAATATTATCTATATATTAAAAATAGTAAAATAAAAATTAAATTAAATTAATTTTAAATTTTAAATTTAATCTAATTTTAAAATTAATTTTATATATAATCGGGACAGGGGCGAGGCAATACCCGAACCCGTCTTGGGTTTTTAAAAAAAATTTCAAACCCTTCCTAAATCCATTTATTAAAATTGAACCTCGTCTCATTAGGAACAGGATGGGATGGGTAACCGAAAAATCCCATCCATGTAGGTAAAAGGCAATGATGTCTCATTTAATAAATATCTTCTCAATTGGAAGGTGTACACACTTTTATCAGTCATCATACCTGGACATTTATTAAGGTGGGCCTCAACACATATGTAAAGTGTGACTTCCAACTTAGGGGTATATTAGTATACACTCCTTTTATCTCTTTCTCGCATATATTTTTTTGGGTGATAAAAAAAATTATAAGAAATTAAATTACATTTTATATGTTTGGTAGTTGCATTTATTTGCTTGGTTTAGCCTAGAAAAATAACTTTTGGGCTGACCCTTTCTCACCACCTAATTTTGTCCAATCTAAAAGCCCAATCCTAAGGATAAGAGAAGGAAGGTTATGGTATGTTCCACAAGGAACCCATCAATTTGAGGCCCATTCGTACAGCCAAAAGTCTCTCTCCAATTTTCTAATGTATTATTTAAAATAAATAATATTTAAATAGATTATGATAAATGGGGCAATTAGCATTAAAGAAATTGCTTTGATTTTCTTTCCTCAAAGCAACAAAAACACTTCCAAAATGCTACCCAAACAACACCCACATTTTCCTTTCCTTTTTCCCATTCTCAGTTTGTAAAATTGATCAATATTGAAGAATTATTGAGAAAAATTATTGAGGACATAGGCTAGCATATTTGAAAAGTTCAACCCTTTTATCTCGGTTCATGAACTCAATTTACTTCCCTACAAATGTTAAATATCCATGGAGATATGGGGGCGCATTCGCCTCTCCTTCCTCTCCACTGCACTCCAAACAAAACCATGAACTGAAACTGTCAATAGATCATATGCATATACCCTTCATCATCTACTGGCCAACATCCAATAAGACTATTTAGCTATTTTCTTCTGATACTGCAGATCTCTTCAATGTACAACTTGACATTCTGCAGATGCTGCTGCAGCACAATTTATCAGCTCTCTAGAAATCGATCATGGGCTCTCCAACTGTCAGATTTCTCTCCACAGTCCATGGCAAGTTGAAGAGTTTTGCTGTGATGAATTTGAAGATCTTGTTCACGTTTATGTTGTAGGTTGCGCTCGAGAAGAAGAGCGTTGCATTTAGGGCCTTAGCGTACGCTCTTGCCTGCCAAAAACAAGGTACATGTAATAACTCTTTCTCCTTATGACTTTAAAATGCGTCTATATGTTTAGAAGAGCAAGGGGCCCACCTAAGTCAAGCAAATAAAGACCTATGTCATACCATTTGTAATGACCGACTCCCAACCACCCACGTTAGGTTCAATGGTCATCACAACTTTAAAATTATGAATTGAGGTGGAAAAATTTACCTGACTTGCAACTGTCCATTGCAGGTCAATGGGAAGTTGGATGAAATCGTCAAACTTGGTTCCAATCAGCACTGGAATGGCATTCTGTAGCAACAAGAAAAGCCGAGAAAGAGAGAAAAATGTAAGACGAAATGAACTGCTAAAACATAGGAGAGAATCAAATGTGAGTACCTGATTCCATTTCCTTGCTTGGTGATACCAACTGATGACACTGCAATTACACCGCAGAAATCAGAATCCAGAGAGAAAAAGAGAGAATAAAATTGAAAATTTTAGTTGGGAAAACTTATACCTATTCAAGGTACACCTGCTAGTAAGATCAAACATGTACAGGATTGCTACTGAGTCTTTACAAGCCATTGGAATGTGATTATGAGCTTTTTCATCACCTAAACAAATCAATGAACTTGTAATTTCGATAAATGAACAAAACCCCCATTATACTTTCTAAGATCTTTAAGAGCATGAAGCCATCAAACTAGCCCAAAGCTGTGAAAAATCAAAGAGATAGAGAGAGAGAGTTATATGTACCTCCTACTTCCCAGATACTATAAGAAATCCTTGCACCTCCAACATAAAGAGTTTTGTCCATCAAATTTATCCCTGACGTCTGAATGTCTCCTTGTTCTTTCTCGTTTCCTACATACTTAATCTTCAATTTTCGAACAAAGATATCAGTAGTAAACAAGAAGCCTGTTTGGTAGCCAAAAAAAAATGTTAATCAACATGTACCCACCACAAAACTTGTTTTTCCAATCTGGCAATCACCCAGAAGACTGATCTTCAAAGCAACCAAATCCGAGTCCTTATCACGCTCACGACACCTTGCAAAACCAGCCTCCCCTGAAGACTGCAGAGCTGGAGGAGGAAGAGGAGGAGGAGGAGGAGGAGGAGGAGGAAAAGCAGGAGTGGTAGCAGAAGGAACAGGCTTAGCAGCAAAGGTAGTTGCTCTCAGCAACTGTTTATACTTAATGGATTTGGGCCTAGAAATGAGGAGAAATCGATCCCAGAGGCGCATGAGGCATCGGCCGAGGAGGGAAACGCGACATAGGAGTCTACGTCTGAGTTTGACGTAAAAAACTTTCCGGGAAAGTTTAATCATACTAAGGATGGCCTTGGAGAAGAGTAATGGCCATGGAAACGGCAGAAAGCGCTTTGAGAGCTCATATTTCAAAGCGTTGTGGGTAATATTTAGAATTTTTCTATATAAATTTATAGATTCAACTGCCTTTTTCCTATGAACCTGGGTTTTTTGTGTCCATTATTTGGACAGTTGACTAGTTTGTGGCCCTTATCTCCATTGTTTTTCTGTGGCTTTCATTTCAACTTCTATTTTGTCCATAACCTCTCCTTTTTCTATTTGATTCAAATCATCCAATTATTCATACATTTTTGTAAAATAATTTTTTAAATCCGCTTAATTTCATATTTTTATACTTTCATCTCATTTTTGGATACCTTATTCAAAGATTTAAACTTTATTATACAGATCGAGAGTTTGATAAGTACCAAATTAATATCCTAAAACTTTGTCATAAGTAAAACTAAATGACTTCAAAAAATTTGGGATAAATTGAGACAATATTGTAAATTATTTTGATTCCATTGATTTGAATAAGATATTTTTTACATTTTAGAATAAATATTAATATCATAAAGGGGTGGATCAGGCACGTGACAGAAAGAGATTGGATCAAAGCCAAGGAAGTCAAAAGTGAAGACTAGACGGTGGATCAAATAATTCATGATTGGATCGAAACGACGCCGTTTTAGGCAAACAACTATCCATTATTATCATCATGTGACACGTATTTGGATCGGACGGCTGTCAATGCATCTTGTTGTGATGATTGATGTCGATATTCTCTGGTGGGCCAGTGGGTGGGAAAATAAGCCATGAAGAAGTTGACACATGCCCTTAAAAAGTCTACAACCCACCCAACAGAGTTTGAATTTAATATTAATAGAATCTTGATTGGGTATGATAAAATATCTCCACCTCACAAATTAAATTGATGAATTTTAATAAAATAAAGAGGTTGGTGTTTAAAAATTGTGGGACATTTCACATGAATTATTTTATTTTTAATTATTTTGATTCCATTTTTTGAAGTTCATGGCTTTATGAAGTTGATCCTTTGATGGGCCACATAGCCCACCCCTTCCAGCCCAGCACGCTGAAAGGGATTGAACCCTCGACTGATTGGGCCTAATTCCCAGCCCACATAGCCCACCAGTTCTAGTCCAGCATGCTAAAAGGGATTCAACCCAGGACCTTTGAAGGTTCCACACAGCCAACTTTAATTTTGATATTTGATAAATATATATAGATATCATAAATTAATAAGAATGAAACTATTATAAATTAATTAATTAATTTTAATTATCATATCTTTTATATAATGACTAAATAAAAAATAAATATTTATATATATATATATATATATATATATATATATATATATATATATATATATATATATATATATATATTAAGGCGAAATATGTATCATACTATGAAGCCACATGTCATGCAATATGATCGAAAATTTGTGTTTCAAGGTTACATCATAATGACGTTGTATTATGATTCACCAAGCATATTGATATGAAGTATTTAGTTGTAAAAGAGAGTTCATAATGAAATCGTCTCTATTGAGCATATTAATACTACAATCATGGTGGCGAATCAAGGAGATCTTTAGCCAAAGAAATGCTCTTTATAACATCATTTTCCTCCATGAAGATCACATACAAACTACAAAGAACTATCTACATCTTGAAATACATGCTCCCTTCCTTTGGAAAAAAATAAATAGGACCAAAAAAAGAAAAAAAAAGGTAGAACAGAGAGCATTGTGTTATGCAGATATATAGCATATAACCAGCAAAAAGCCTTCTGAATTTCTATGAGAAAGCCAGGCAAATAGCTATTTGATTCTATCTGCCTAACCTTTGGTATAGAAGGAAAGGAGCAGATAATTTAGTATACGGGAATTTGAATTGAACATTAGTTATCAGTAGCTCTAACTCTAAGGAGTTGAATTGCTAGCCCGTTGCTTTGAATCCTTCCGCTTAAGAGCCTCCTTGATCTCTTCTTCTTTCTTGTCAATAAAAACCAGGCAGCCAGGGCGGGGAGGCCGCCTTGGACTATCAATCTCGTTGTCATCCTCCTCCTTCTCCTCTGGGCCATATCTGCGGTATTGACAAAAGGTCCTAAAGAAGAATACGGTGAGAGCTACAAAGCATGCAATGCCAGAAATGAGAAATAGGCCCCAGAAGCTTGAGAGTGAGAGTCGGTTTTCATCAACTTGGCTGAGTTGCGAGGAGCACTCCTTATTTGATAGCCATTTATCATGGATTCTTTGGAGTTCACCATTCTCTGAGAGCTGAAGAATGGCGGTTGACAAGTCAACTGCAAGAGGAGAATCCCTTTGGAATGCCTGAGTCAAGAAGGAAATTGAACATGAGATTATCTTGGAGTTTCCTGTTATTGTCCATCATAAAATCAGTTTGATTGAAGATCAATATCAGGTTTAGCATGAGATTGAATTAGATCCAGCCCACATGTTTCCTTTTATGCCTACAATCATATTTTGAAATCTTAGCTAATCAGAAGTTCAGGACAGCCTTTTGAGTTAAAAGAGAGTTCAGACACTTACGAATCCCCACCCACTTTTTGTAAACTCCTGTCCAACAATCCTGAAGGCGCAGTTCAGTTTGGCCAAGAAGACCTGAATGTAAGGAAGCTCATCAACAATGGCAGCTACCCCACCTTCTTTTGGTCCCAACCGGAGGGCATCAGCATATTCCTCCTGATCTTTTAAATGGACAAGCCTAGACACTGGTATGTTGAGCTCTTCAATCAAATAATTCCATGCAAAGGACCCATCTTGAACTCCAATTTTATCATTACTCGAGATCAAGCTATCAATTCCTTCAATCCGTGATGTCAGCTGCTGTACTGTGAGGATTGATGTCAAACTAGCTGTGTAGCTTGAGTTGATGATTAACACTACAAATAACCATATGATCAGCACCAGACGTCCAAGGGTGCTCACTGTGTTCTCTCCTGCACTCGGTCCAAGTAGCAAACGTTGTCAGGAGTTTCAACTATAACCCAGTAACTAACCCACTAATGGTAATTAAAGAAGAAAATATAAAAATATCAGGCATGATTTACTTACTGTGTGAGAAAAACATTGTGGAGAAACTGAACCTGCAAGATCAAAAACAATTTCAGTGGAATTACTTCAATATTGCAACCAGAGTATGTAGAGCCAAAGATGCTAAAACAGGGTCCTGGCCTTCACAACCCCTAGAAAGTTGCATAAGTGCTAAGACAACAGCCAGACACCGAAGGGCTTTTACATCATGTGCCTGAGAGACATGTTCAGATGCTATTAAGATCAGAGCGCTTTCAATGAGTTAGGGCATACTAACCAAAAGATGGTAATGAGTTGCTGGCTTGGTGGACCACGGAATTCTTGATTTATACGATGCTCAAGAATCCAAACAACTGCTCCTACAAAAATAAAGAAGGCACCAGTAACACACCACATTTGCACGGTGAATGGCTTGAGGAAAGCCCAAGGGCTAGATTTTGTCTCTTTCACCGTAGCAACTATGACGAGTCCAGATTCCATGAAAGGCTGGGTAAAATCCACTATCCTTGTTCTATTTGTAACAATTGTGATGTCCCCAACAGCAGCATCAAATTTCTGAAAAATAAAATAAAAGAAGAGGCAAATCAAGATAATGACAAGAACTTAGACACCAATGCAGAGCTTTGAAAACCTTCCACCCTGAACCAACTCTATCAGAATACCATAAAACTACCCAAACAGTTCCCTGGTTCAAGTCTGCATATCTCTGTCTCACACACACACACAAACACCATTTAATATTGATATTGCAGCTTGTTCTCTAAGTTAGTCAGTCCATATTCTATTCAGGAATAAATTAGGTCATTGCCATATATATATATATATATATATATATACACACACATTATGCATTCAAAAGAATATACTCACATTTCCCACAACCTGAGACACAAGATCATCGTAGCTAGGATTTCTCAAACCATTGCCATATAGCATATATGTGTGTGGAACTGCGTAAGGCAGCAAGTTTACTGCAGCTTCAAAGATATCAATGCAATATCCTCTGACCCCAAGGGGCCCCTTGTCTCTCGCCACAAAATCTTTAAAACTTACTCGGTCAGGCACCCCAATTCGCAGTGGCTTCCCATTATTAGGGAACACCCATCCCCGAGGCTTTGCTGTAATTTCACCAGGCCATATAACACTGTAAAGATGATGATTGCTAGAAGAAGTGTTTGGAGGCCTCGTATATAAGATTTCTGGAGTGATGACTGAGAGACCAGAATAATTTGACCAATAACCTATTCTGCGGAATCCAGTTCCACCAATGTTGAGAACATCATATGCTGGGTGAATTAGATTCTTCTCCAAATCAAATTGAATCTGACCACTCAGACCTGTAAAGTTTGTTGTAATTAGGGTTTGGAGTAATTTCTGGCCACCATCAAAAGTATGGAGTGTAGATAATTGTAGTTTGCTTCCATTTGTGTCGTGCAACTTTGGGTCACTAGAGAAAGAAATATTTCCACCTTCTTTGAAAAAAACATCAAGAGCATGTGCAACTAATGAAACAGAATCATAAGCATAGAAAGCATAAGAGTTCAGGCCGGAAATCCCCTTGTTCTTCAACTTGTTCCACCTAGATGTAAAACTCTTTTTGCGATCAGAATCAGGGATGTGATGGCGAAGTGCAACAACTCCTTGTAATTGATTCATTTGATCAGGATCAACCGTTTCTGATGAATCTAAAACAGAAGGAAGCCAGTCTGTGGCAATCCAAACATAACCATTGTTCAACATTCCAAGAACCTTTGCAACAGAGAAAATATACAGGCCAGAGTCAGGATTAACATGTACAACGAAAACTCGAGATTCCATTAGGTTCACTCCAGCCAACAAGTCACTGATTTCATTCTTGGTGGCTCCAGGTGTGAAGGCAGCCTTATAAGAAATCTTGGCACGCTTCTTAGCAAGGGCATCACCCAATACTGAAATCCCATTTCTTCCATAATCATCATCTACAAAAATTGCAATTACTTCTCTCCATTCAAAAAAATCAACCAAATCAGCAATTGCATACATTTGGTAATAGTCACTCTGTGTAGTGCGGAGGAAATACGGGAACTGCAGTGCAGAGAGGGTGGGATCTGTCGCCCCAAAGGACAGAAGTGGTATGTGAAATTCATTTACGACATGGGACATAACATGAGCTATTCCAGATGATTGTGGGCCGATTATGGCAACCACATCTTTCTCCATCAGCTGCAATGCTACACAAGTAAGAACACCCATGTCAAAACTTTTATGAGAGATGTTTTGACAGCAGCAGCCAGAAATCATTCTGTATTCTATCCTATTTTATTAGTCTCCTAAGGTCATAACTCAGTTCAGTTTGCTTTTTGTATATTCTGAGGCAAGGTCTTACCAGTGATAGCTGAAGACAATTAAAATGATGAATAAATGGTCTCTATTAAGAAGCATGAATCCTCCTCGTTAATGTCTTTGAGTCAATTAAATTAGCTGCTTGTTGATTTCAGGAGAATTGATCAGTTCAACCTCTGTCTCTGTATTTTCCTTTTCTTTATCCAAAAATTTCCTTATTGTTTTGCTACTTTGGCATCTCTATGAAATTCAGGCTGAGTTTAACAGATAATTGTTCTTTCACTTTATGGAACCAATTTCTAATCTGCTTCTACTTCATTCTAATAATTCCCCACCTCACAGCTACAGACACAACCATCAGACACTTTTTCAGGCATCAAAGATCAATGCCATGGATATGCAACATCAAAGCAACTACAGTGCACATGCAATGCCACTGGAGCAGGAGGAGTTTAATACACCAGACCACGTAAACAAAAACAAATAATAGCTTACAGATAAGTTCAACATTCAGATTTTAAGGAAAATTGCAAAACAAATAGTAATAAGTCATGTGGTTTCTCGTTCTCTAAGGTTTGATGCTGCTAGACAATTAATACTTGTTCAGAAATTTTTGACAGTATACGCAAAGGAGGGCTAGTTCTGAAACTAGATTATAAAAAATCATGATTCATAGAAAAGTAAGCAATTATATGGAATTTGAAGCTCAAACAGTATGCCCAACAGAAGTGCATAATGCATGAGTGTTTTACTGTTAAAATAAAAAAGGAAAAAGAAACTGCAAGCTCAACAAGAACAATACACAAGAATATCAGATGCAAATTGTAGAAGTTTTCCTTCACACCCAGTTTTTTTTTTCTTCATAGAATTATGGGCATCTTTAGTTTTTAAATGCTCCCAAAACAATGGGTGTCCCCCCCCTATCAAAATTAGGGATGGGAGAATCAATGACCTAACAAAAAAAAAAAGGATCTCGATTAACATAAGCTTTGACTTTCAGGAAAATACCTTCCACTGTTCCAAGAAATCCACTGCAATTTGTATCCTGAAAAATAACGTTCAGTTTCCTCCCTTCAAGAATGCTCGAATCAGAGTTAACATCATCAATTGCAGCTAAAATCGCCGGCTGTGCCGCTCTTCCAATGAATGAATTCAAAGTAAACACGGCACCAATATTCACAACATTTGCAGCTGAAGAAGAAACACTGGCATTTTGAGCCCTACCCAGTATGGGCACCCAAATACAAAAAATCAGCAGCAGCACTCCTGCCATGAAAACCCGACCAGACCCAGCAGTCAAGTTCACTTCCATGTCCAAGAAAGCTTGCACTTATAGGTCAAACCTTCAGTTCACACCAGCATTGACTCGAGAAACTAAGCAACCTGTAGAGTGTCAAAAACATGAATTCTCTTAAAACTCAGCAACCCAAATCAAATTCAGGATGATACCCAGAAGATGAAGATTCAACACCAGATAACAGCCAAATATCCAATAATATGGACCTAAAATCTAGGCTATAAGACCTTGGGCACCATATACTGATACCCATATGCGAAATCAGCAGAAGAAGCACAACAAGAAGATTGAACATCGGGATATCAAAAACTCCCTCAGATTTCAATTTTCAAAATGCCCATCAGTGTAGTTTACCTCAGCAAGCCATACAATAAGAAGTAAAATAAAAACACACAAACAACCCTAAATAAATAAATAGAAAACCCAAGTTGTAAAACCAAGAATCAACTGTGTACCAAACAACCGACATGCATGGATTAATAATAATTTTCTGAAAAAAAAAAAAAAACAATAATAAAAGCGATACCCAGAGGCAGGCAGCCTGGAGAGAGTATCACTCACCCTAAGATGGCATCAACTCCATATATAGATAAAGCCTCCCGTACAATCCTGCACTCCACACTCAACAGCCCAAACTAGAGATCTCAAAAATTCTTGCAATCTCAGTAAAGAATCCTTCTTTTTCCCCCTTTAGAACACTATGGGAAGTGAGAACCCCTAAACTGTATTTTTTTTTTTCCCCCTACAAATAAAATATGGACCAAAACCCATGTCAACTGGAAAGCTGGAAAAAAATCTAGGGAGATTGGATCACATACCTCTCATCAGGAGTTGTCATCACACAGAGAGGGCCCAAAGGAGTCTAGCGTGAAACATGTGGATTCTCCCTGTTAGTAAAAAATTATGTATATAAATATATTTTATGATTTTATAACTAAAAGCAAATTTTAAAAAAATAAAAAAAAAATTAGAAAAGGGTCATTGGCCCAGCCTCTAAAGAATATGCTACATTAGCAAAAGACTATCATGGGTCCCGCCTAATCACCTCAAATTCATGCAATTTAGCTTGTGCTTTTCGGATGGTACTCAACTCCGACATCTGATATATATCAATCAAGCAATAATCTCCAGACGATGTAATTGTATTCTAGTCCAACGGCTGGAAATTAGTATGTGTAGTCGCTAAACTTGGAATTGGAGAGAGGGACAACAGAGAGTATGGAATCCGATGTGGGACCAAGTTTTTGCTTTCGACTGCTTCTCTGTGGGGGCCCAATTTGACACTCGGTTGATGTGTTTTATGGCATAATTCATAGAATAGAATACGAGCATAGTGTTTATTTTGAATTTAGATGGTCAGTTTATTTGTATGGACCATCTTTCCTTGAATGTGGGCTGGGGGATAATCAAGGAATATGAATATCAGCATCACTGCTTTAATCTGATTCTTTTACGTACTACGTCAGCATATACAAGGTGTACGGTCTCTACCAGGATGGTGCCCCCTCCATGTTAGTTCTACACTTAAGAAATTTATAGATGTTTTTAGGCTATTTTTAGTTTGTAGTATTTCATGGATAATATTTCTATAAAGGGTTAAAAATTAATTTATCAATGATGATGAGAAGATTAAAAGCATGTTGCAATATGAAAAACGTTTACTTACATGATGAAGTGTTCACATCAATCCTACATTTTGTCTGTATTTTGTCTTTATGCATTGAGGAAAAGGGAAATTCATCGACAAAAGGACTGTACTATAAGAAAAGTAAGAAACTTAATGTTTTCTCTTTCAAATATATAATATGGATATCGATAATACAATGTAATTGAACTCTTATTTCGATTCGAATGAATCATCTTTTTAATCGAGGTAATGTCCATTATGTAAAAAGATAACAAGATTCTATATGTTTCATTAATAAAAAAAAAATTGCTAAAAATATTTTTACTTGAATCATTTTCAAATGATTGACATTGAAATATAAATTATAATATGTCATATGTTAAAAGGCACTTTGAAATTATTTTCAAACATGATCATTGAAATGTAAATTTCAAAAAAAAAATTGGTAATAATTTTAATAATACATATTTTTATAATATGTTAAAAAATTTGAAATAGATATGTAAAATATGTTAATTCAAGAATTAGTAGACATGTTCTCTAGATTTTTTAACTCAACCCTCTCAAATTTAACTCCCAATTTAAAAAATAAAATAAAATGCTAAAAAAATCTATATTTAGACCCAAATTTACCTCATTGCATCAAAAAAAATTTAAGTTACTTATCCAAGGAAAGAACCCATTTGCATCATTTTTCATAATTCCCTTTCCATTACTCTTTAGCTTTTCTACAATGGTGTTGATAAGGAAGAAAAATCTTGAAAATAAAGCATTAATTAAATAAAAACATCTTAATTAAAATTTAGATTTTCATCTTCATATTAGTTTAATATGTGTAAAGTATTCCTCAAATCATTTGGCATACTTGCTTGAGTCTTCTTCATCACTAAAGCTTTCAAAGTATCCATCTCACATCAAACATTGATTACAAATGATATGAAAGTGGTTTAGGCAGCCTTATTATGGTATAGTAACAACAAGCTAATTATGGGATTAAGAAGCCTCATTATGGTATAGTAACAACTAGCTAATTATGGGATTAAGACTATGTGAAAAGTCAAATTTGTACAATTGGTGTGGGGCTAACATTAGTTATTTGAATGAGACACATAGACTAAGTCAATTTTGGATCTAGTTATTTTATGGGCCTACCCATTATAGCCTTTTACCATTTCACTTTTGGAGTTCAATTGTAAGATTTTAGGGTCAGTAACAAAGTAAATTTTTATTTAATAATATAGTACATGGGGGGACATTGAACTTGTAGGTGGGGAACATTAAGCTTTCTCTATTTCACTTTCCTTCTTTTCATTGCTTTACTTCAATCAATGATTCTGCCACTAGTTTGGTCAGGTCACCTTTGCTTGTGATGCCCCACCATTTTATTCACCTAGAAACAATGTTGCCCTCAAATTAATCTCAATTTCTTAATTTTTGGAATGGTTGAAAAATAGCTTATTTGAGTAATTTTATTAAGAGGTGATTTGAGATAATTTCGGGTTTTTTTTTTTTTAGCTAGAAATTGAATCTGAAGTTAAACGATAATTTTCAAAAATAATATTAATATTATAAAAGTTTTATTAAACATATAAAAACAACTTCTTTAGTAAGTTAAAATAGAATTTTTATAAGAAGTAACATTTTTTTAACTTTTATATTAAACTTCTCGAACAAAATTAGTCAAATAAGTAAAAAAGTTCATATGGAGTATTGAAAGGGCTTTTGAATTCTCGGAAACCAATTTAGACAGACCTCAAAAAACTCATAATGGTATTTATATTTTAATTTTGATAGGGAAAATTATTTATATTTTATAAAACTTTTATGATATTAATATTATTCAATAAATTTAATCAAAGAGGAAAACTCCAATGAAACTCAGAAATCCTTTTCAAATGCAATGATTCTCATATTCCTTTTTTATTAAAATTTTCTAAGAAAAAATTACATCAAATATTTTTAAGGAGATACCTTTTTGTCGATATACATTAATCAAATAATTTTAAGAAGATATTTTCTTGTTCAAATAAATCCATAGCAACCTTATCACTTAAGAAAGTGATACCTCCAAGTGGCGAGTCTTAACACAAAGGGCTTCACTTTATAACATACCAAAAAAGTGGAAGCAATTAGATCTGACCACATGGGGAGCAATTAGATCTAACGACATGTATATCCAAGTTTGTATTGAGATAAGATCAAAATCTTACAAACTCAAATTTTTAGTAAAATTGATTATCTAATATGATATTAGAATCTTGTTTTTAAGAAGATTGATTGATTTACTTTATATCTAGTCTTATTTGTTTGTATCTGTATCTGGTCGATGACTCGCCTATATCTTACAAGGACGTATGAGCTGAAGTCAGAATGTTACATCACATTGGATGATCAAAGTGTTGATAAGTTGAGCATCTACAATTGAAGGAGAACCAACTCTTACCACACAAATTATTCTGAAGAACAAATTAAAGAATTATAAAGAGAGGTGTAAAATGAATCCTAGCCCAAGTTAGAATTTATCTCCATGAAACAAATGCTCCCCATCAATCTCCATCAAATGGGTGCAAAAATCTTTATCAAAGAAGTGTAAAGTGATATCTTGAACCAAAAAACCAAAACAGAGTATAAAGGGTGGCACAGGCTTGAAATGAACAGCTTGTAAAGACAAAAATTGTGAGAGATATTTATGCCTATTCAACAATGATCTCTTAGTGTGAAAGGACAAAACCCACTTTCAAAGACAATCCTTCAGTAAAAGTATCATATGTATAATATGCATATATGCACTTACAACTTTAAAGAAAGAGTATGAGATGAGACAGTGTGCCCTACCTGAAGAGAGTGTGAAATGATGTGTTTTTCAAAGAGACGCTTTTGGAAAAGAAGAAACATGGCATCTGATCTCTCCACAAGGGAACAAAAATACAAAGACATGTAACATGGTAGAAATATCTCTATAAACAAACAAAACTACCAAGACCAGAGTTCAGCTCTCTAGCAGTCTTACTGGGCTAAAAGAATAGACCATACACAGTGTCTCCTAAGGAGACTTTCAACCCAACTCCTACGATTTATTCACCGGCTACTCCAACAGCCTGTGTCATGGAGGGGAAGAGTGGGAAACTAAGGGGCATCAGTGTGAATGTGTATACAATCATGGAAGCAGCAATGCTTTTTTCTTTACATATGATTACATGCATTTGTAAATTTAATTCATGAAACTCGTGGATGATAGTGGTGTTTCAACCATTTCATCAATCATTTCCTAGAGGACTAGTGAGGTGGTACTCCATGGAGGACCCATAAATTCCTAATTAATCCCAACTGTCTAAACCAAATATCCTAATGAAATCAGAACATAAGCAAGGAAAGATTACTATATTACAACTTAGGTAGGCAAATATGTATGTACATACTTTTTGAATACCAGTTGAGATGTAATAAAAGATCATCTATATACTTGATTAGTCTCTTAACACTGGAATATTCAAATTGTACTAGTAATTATATCATTGATTAGCTCACCTGAGGCTGGGGATTCTCTTGCTGCTTGAACATTTTCTTGATGGCTTCTTCCTTCTCATCTATGAAGTCAAAGAAGTTGTAAATGACCTGGGAACAGCGGGTATTTGATGACACCGAGGGAGAATCGCCTATCTGTATTGGCTTCTTCCTTTTGTACCGGGCAAACTGGCGAATGGTTCGTAGCAGAAACACTAGGAGTGCAATAAGTGTAATAGAACCACATAAAAGATATAGACCCCAGAAGCTGATCATATGGAGTTGGTTAGGTTCAGACTTCCGTCTCCTCCATCCAGGACAACCCATCTTACAAAACCAATTCTCATGGATCTTCTGAAGTGTTCCAGTCTCAGAAAGTCTCAGGATTGCAGTTGATAGGTCAGCGGCAAGTGGAGAGTCTTTTTGAAAAGCCTGATTTATCATAGGGAAGAAAATTAATGGGAAATGCAATGAGATGCCGTAAACAAAATTCTTCTGATATTCATTCTAGAGTTTCAGATACATTGAGATTTAATAAACCTCAATGTCATGGATCAAGCCAATACAGAAAATTCATAGTTTCCCCACAAGTTAGAGAGCATGATTTTGAAAAAAATAAAATGTCCAAGACCATATGCCAAACTATTAAAAGTCTAATGAACTTCATCTTTAATTAATAGAACAACTAAAATAAACCACATGTACAGTGATAATGTGTGATTGCAATGAAGTAGACACTGGGAAGATCAATTTGCCCTAGTGACAGAAGAAAAAAAAAACTAATAAAAGAACTGGTTCAACTTAGTATATGAGATTTCATAGGCAGTTTAACCCCAATTCATAGTTGTGCAGATTACATGCATATAAACATGAATGCCAAATGCCCCTTGAAGCGAGACTGCAGTCCATTTATTGTTGTATGCTTGAAGTTGTGATTTAAAAAGCTTTTGTCAAGTATATCATTCATTTGACTACGCACATATGAACTCGTGTATCTGCTCATAAACAAAGCTACTTACAAATCCCCAGCCGCTCTTGGTGAATGTTTGCCCAAAAACCCCAAAATCCTTCTGCTTTTCTAGAAAAAGCTCCACATATGGAAGCTCATCTACAATAGCAGCCACCCCTCCACCTTTTGGCCCTTTTCGCAATGCCATTTCATATGCTTCTGGGGAGCCTAGAGAAACAAGTCTTGATTGGTGTACGTAAAGACTGTCCCTCAGATAGCTGAAGGCAAATGACCCTACTTGATAACCGATAGGCAAGTCACTTGCGATCAAGCTGTCAATTCCTGTGATGGGTGATGAAAGTTGCTGGACCGTAAGGATTGAAGTCAAGCTAGCTGTATAACTTGATGTGATTACCATCAATAAGAAAAGCCACACCACCATCACTATCCGTCCTAATGTGCTTCTGGTATCTTCTTCTGTAACACAATTGACAACATGAAAAACTATCAAATTTCCCAAGAACACCATAATTCTGTTTTGCGATCAAGGTGGCAACAGGATGACACAGAAGTTCTTTCCTCTCCTTTTCTTGAATAAGAAATAAAATTCGTTAAAAAGATAGGGGATAACTAAACACTATCAAATTAACAACAAATAGTATGAAAATTTTAGAACTACAAATAATTTAATTTAACCAATAGTGATATTAAAATATAACTTTCATAATAACTGACTCTATTCTGCATATTACATCACACATGATAAAGATCATGCCTGCCAAATTGTTTTGTACAATGATTTGCTCCCTGAGAAATTCATTAAGTAGAACTTATAAAATGACAGATAAGGTTAGCTTTGCTTTATGTGTGCAAAGTTTAATTTCTGGCATAAATTCTACATCTGAGAATACTTGAGATAAGGAGCATAAAGTTAAATGTATAGATCGACTTTCAAGATCAGCATAAAACAATTAGAGTCACTTTCCAATGGAATTGAAAGAGTTGAGCTGATTTTGTATTTTAGATTGCAAAATTCAAAAGGAAATTGGTGTAGAGTTTTTCTATATATATGCATGGACACCTGTTTGATTTAAGATTCTATTAGTAGGCTCTTAGAGAAAAATAACGCAGCAATTTTTGAGGTGGCTTTTAGCTATTTAATTACCGATTTTTCAATTATAGAAACACAACCAGATAGCTAAAAAGAATTAATCAGGTTGATGAGGCTAAAATTTCCTTACGGTTTGTCTTGAATAGTGTTGAAAAGCTGAACCTGCAACATAAATAAAATGGTTGAATGTGAGGTTAAGCACAAATTGGATTTAAAAGATGCAGCTTAGAAACCTCATTGTACATAGTATACATGTATATATAAAACCATGAGCGCCAAGGATGAGTTTTTGTAAAAACAATCAGGGAGACTTACAGGAACATTGTGATGAGCTGCCTCTTAGGAGGACCCCTAAAATCGTCATTGACACGATGCTCAAGAATCCAAATTACCACAGCAATCATCACAAAAGCAGCTGCAGTGACACACCACATCTCAACTGTAAATGGTTTAAGAAAGACCCATGCACTTAATTTTGTGTTATGGACAGGAGCTACTATGACAAGACCAGTCGCAGCGTAAGGCTGAGTGAAGTCCACAATCCTTGTCCGATTTGTAACAATTGCAACGTCCCCGACAACTCCATCAAACACCTGCCACCAAAATTTCAATAATCAAAACAGGATAACAATGAAATTCATACTTCTAAGAATTGGGTTTCAAATAAAATCAGCATATAGAGTGGAAACCCACCATTCCATGGATCTCCTATATGCCAAAATTTACCAGAAAAACATGACCATACAACTGTTGCTTTTTTCTTTTTTCCCAAAGTTTTCCAACACATTATCTATCCATGCAAAACAAATGGTAAAAGATTAAGAGCCCGTTTGTTAGTGATTTTAGGAAGCGCTTTTAATATTTATAATACTTGAAAATTTTTATCATTCAAGTGTTAAAAATACTATAAATACTTTCTAGAATCACTCCCAAACGCACTCTAAATGGATAGCAACATCCATTTGGATTTATTTTTGGTTGGACAGGTCTTTTACGCAGGACCTTTCTATGGTGACTCCATAATTCCAGCATGTTTTGCATGTTCTTGAACATTCTTACCCTAAAAACCACGGGGTGAGCTTAGGCCTCTTTTTGGTTGTTACTAACTCACAGAAAGCAACATATTTTACTTACATCATCGGCAACCTTTTGCACAAGCTCATCATAATGAGGATTGGACCGACCATCCCCAAATGGTATGAATGTGTGTGGAACATTATATGGGACTAGCTTCAGTGCTGCATTAAACACATCAATACAGTATCCTTGGACTTTGTGACTGGTGTTCAATTCTGTTACAAAATCAACAAAACTGGTTCTTTTTGGAATCCCGAGTCTCAACGGTCTTTCATTGGCAGCAATCTCCCAACCACGTGGTTTTTCTGTGATTCCACCAGGCCAGGTAACAATGCGAAGCTTCTGATCTAGAAGGGAATTCCTATTTTGTTCACCTTTGAGATCTTCTGGGGGTAGCACTGAGAGACCTGAATAATTAGACCAATAACCAACCCCACGAATTTCTGTGTGGACAATATTAATGACATCATAACTACCATTCATGACATTCCTTTCTGGATCAAATTGAATCCGACCTGTTAAACCAGTGAAATTTATCTGCAGTAATTGTTCACGCAAAAAATTTCCATTCTCAAAAACTTCTAGCTTCCCAAACTGAGTTGCTCTCATATCATGTAACTTATCACTTTCAGAAAATGACATATTGCCATTTTCCTTTAAAAACTTATCAATTGCATATGCAACCGCCCACACAGTGTCATAAGCATAAAGTCCATACGTATTCAATCCAGAACTTACTAACCCTTTTTTCTGCATTTTTCTCCACTGGGACACAAAAGCATCCTTCTTCCTGGATTGTGGAATATGTTGACGAAGTCCAACTACCCCTTGGAGGAAACGGAGTGAAGTTTGATTCATTGGTGAGAATGAATCTAAAGTAGCACAAAGCCAATCTGTTGCAAACCAAACATAGCCACGGGTCATCATTTGAAGTTTTTGAGCTATGGAAAAGATTCTAAAACTGGGATCAGGGTTAACATGAACAACATAAACTCGAGGTCCAATCAATTTGGACTTATTGAGCATTTCAGTGAAGTCCCTGACATTGAATTCAGTAGGCAAAGGCAACTTGTAAGAAATCTTTGACCCTCTTTTCTCAAGCTCATCGTCTAAAGCAGCCATTCCATTCCTCCCATAATCATCATCCACAAAAATTACAATAACTTCCTTCCACCCATAATAGTCAATCAAATCAGCCATTGCAGCCATTTGATACGAGTCACTATGTGTGGTACGAAGAAAGAAAGGAAATTGGAGGGCAGAGAGAGTCGGATCAGTGGCAGCATATGAGATTTGAGGCACTTGGAGACCGTTAGCAATCTGAGAAATCATATGAGCTATTGAGGAGGACTGTGGCCCAATTATAGCCAGTACTTGTCTCTCAAGTACCTGAAATGCTGACAAAAAAAATGCGAACAAGATAATGTAGTTTGCAGCAAGAAATCCAATTTCTTAGTTTTGACTCCATAATACATCCATCAACAGCATTAGTACAAATTATCACAAAACCCGTTCACGTGCTCTTACCACAGAAAAAAATGTTGTGATCAAGCCTCTTAACACTAAATTAGCATATGGTTCCTTGGGTTTTCCCCTAATGAAATTAGCAATTCAGTTTAGTTTTAGAAATTCAATCAGCAGTGGACAATGTTTTATAGAGAGAAGTTGGGTTCCTTGAATTTGAACTTTGAAGCTACCTCAAACGTTTACTTTCCAAGTTTCTTTCATTTTCTTTGGGCAGATATTTTAGAGTCACCTTATAAAATTAGCCCAAGCTACAAGTACTTTCCCCATACTAGATTACAAGGATTAATGCTATAAAGTATGTTCATGAAAGAGCAAACACAAGACACACTTTATTAAGAAGAATCCGACCAAAAAAGAATGCGAAATCTCAGTTAAGTTGATAGATTTTGCATCATCCCCAAAGTGAAAATTTTAATTACAATTGCTATAAACCATTGACAAAATGTTAAAATCAAGATTTCCAACTGTTTGGAGCAATTCTTCCTCACTAAAATTACTTGCATAACAGAATTGGAAAAAAAAAATTATAATTAGGCAATAACAAGAATAATAACAGAAAGTAAAGTTTGAAGGTACCAGCAATACAGCCCATGAACACACTACACTTTGCATCCCCCATGATTAGGTTCAGTTCAGTTCCATTGAGAATTCTTGGATCTGAATTAACATCAGAAACTGCAACTTTCATAGCCACTTTCGCCGGTCTGCCGATAACTGAATCAAAGGTGAAAACTGCACCAATATTCACAACTGCAGGTCTCTGGCAGAGCACAGAACCATGAAAAATAACCCATACCCATAAAGCTAGCGGCAGAGCCACAACATGCCTCATGGTTGAGCTATATGAACCAACGCCCAAATTCTTCACAAGAAAGATTCAGGGCCCTGAATCCAACTGGGTTTATAATACATTCTTATGGCAAAGTACCCCAGAACTGAATTGGAGGATAAACCTCAGGTATAAAAAGAAAAAACAAAGGAACCCAATGAATTTGACACTTCAGCCTTTGAATTGGAGAAACCCCACCAACTTTTCAGGTTTAAAATTGAGAAAATGTGGCAGCAGCACTGGAACACTACTTTTTCAAAGACTTCAAAGGAGGACTTTGAAGAAAAAGGACATGTGAAGTTGATATTTATTAGTGCTGTAAAAATCATTTCGTACAGTATACAAGTGAGAATCTAATTTCTTGAGGGAGAGGGGACAAGAAGAACCCAAAAGGAAGCTGGGCAAAGCCACAACCCCCAAGTGACAAGAGAAGAGAAAGCTCTAAGAAGAAGAAAAAGCATCACACTGTGTACTTTTCACATACACCTGAACTGTAAAGATGAGGATTGAAGAGGCTCCTCATTCCCTACTTCAAATCCACATTATTCTTTCTTACGAATGAAATTCATCACCTTTAGTACCCCTTATCCAAAGGAAAATGACCTCCATTACAACAATTACATATCCAAAATGGTAGAGAAAGAAATACTTAAGCATTCCAAAGATTGGCAAAAAAAATAAAAAAAGACTGTACAACTACAATTCCTATGTACAAGTGTTCAGGGTTTGAAAATAACAGATAAACTGACTTAGAAAAATGGCAAAATTCAACCCTCAGCTTTCCCATACTTAAATTTGTTCCGACAGTGATTTAAATGTGGTATTTCCAGAACCTGCCAAGCTGACAGTTGGGCCATTATGACCTGAGGATGACTCCATTTTTTAATCTCCAACTGGGCCTTGATCTGTCAAAAAAAATCTTAGGAATAATAATGAAAATTTTGGGCAAATGCTTAGTGGCAAATTGATTTGACAAAGAAAGGTGGGGCCAGTGGAATTGGAGGATTGCCCATTCCAAAAGAAAAAAAGAAAAGGGGGAAAAAGGGAGGCAAAGTAAGACAATGATCATGCATTCTTTTGAAATAAAGGAAGAAAGGGTAGTTGGAAATGGACTTTGGGGCCTTTGATGGGAATCACACGTCTGAGTACATGAACATGACTCCTTGCTGATAAACACCAAACACTTTTGCAGTAACATTCCATTTTTGAATACTACATCCTTCTATTATATGATCAAGATGAGTAATTATATAATTACTTATTCTGTTTGCTTCCCTAAAAATATACTTCCTTGCTAGAGCCATGTGGAGTCCCAAATAAGTTCTAACAACATCCCATGCTCATGGATGGGACATGACTTAAAATCGAGACTTTCTATTATTTTTTCAATATTTTTCATTTTATTTCATTTGTTTTTAATAGCCTTATTTCTCAATCAAAGGTGTACACGGTTTAATCAGTTTGATTTTGAGTATTAAAACAAAATCGAGCTCATCGAATTGATTTTCATGTATTAAGAATCAAGTAAATTCAACATAAAAGAAATTAATTGACTCTAATCAATCTAAGTTGATTTACTTGGTTTCAATTTAACCGATCTAAGTCGTTGAAAATGAAAAACAAATAGTGTGAGCTGCAAATTAATAAAATATAATTAAATTTTTATAAAATATATTTAAAGGTCGATAAATCATTAAAGAAAAGAGATAGATGGTTAAGAAGCAATTTACTATTTTTTTAAGTTTAATAAATTAATCATAACAATCTACCAATGAAAATTTATTAATTTTTTTAAATTTGGAAAAAATAGTTATTAAAATGAGTTAAAATAATAAAATTTTGATTTATAATTAAGAGGAGACAGAGTTTTATAAATAAATAATTGGATGGATTTTTATCCTATTATATGGGCGCCTGTCCCATAAATTGCCCTCCAATATTGTTGGCCCATTGGGCTTGCCATTCTCGAGCCCATGGGCCAACAAAAGGCTAGCCCTGGAAATTAGAAGTCCAGTGAGGGTAATTTCGTCATTTTATCAATCGCTGGTCGGATAACGAGCCTTGTGGATAGGCCGCGTAAGAGAAAACAGCAGATGCACAGAGAAGCTGTGAAAAATGGCGTCTTCAATCACTCCGTCTTTCCAAACCAGGTCAAAACCCTAAGCCTAACCCTCACTTTACTCTAATTTGAACTTTTATTGTACTCATACAACTTCTCTTTCCCATGGGGTGGGCAGGGATGGTTTTTTTTTTTCTTTTTTCATTCTCCTGCAAATGTTCATTTTCTCATTTCAATTTTCTGCAATTTTGATGAAACTCTATGAATATTTAGAGGTTTTAATCTGCATTGTAGTGAGTTTTGATCTTCATTTTTATACCTTGTATTTGTTGTAGATTGTTGATGGCTGGTTAGTCATTGAATTACAGGAGTTTGAGATGGGATTTTTTAGCCCAATGTGGAAGTACTTTCTAATGTGTGAAAATGGGTGGAAACAGTGAATTGCGGGATTGGCAGTGGGGAATAGTTTCAAATATAGAAAATTTTGGAAAACTCATTTTGATGAATGCAGAATGTCTGCCCCTTACAGGTACCTTCAGTTTTGTTAGGCTAAGAAAAGGGGTAGAGACTTGCTAACTAATGGGTTTCGTAAATTTCGTTAGCTTGTTTAAGTTTACTAAAAAATAAGGTTGATTCGGAATTTTGGAATTTGGTTTCCATCAAATCCTTTGAATGACTGCAGACTTTTGAAAATGTTTTTGGAGAAACAAGTGCTTATGAAGACTGAAATCATCTAAGGGAATTGTTATTTTATTTTGTTTTTATTTTTAATTCTTCATTCACATGGTGATTGTGATGCTAATGGGGTTAGATTAAATTGAGTGATGCGCTACCGGGGGTATTTTTGAGAAGGCAAATGATCTGGATTGAACATAGAGTATCTTTTCTACTGATATTCTGTATGTGCTAGTTCTTTGGTGTTTCACACGTCCTAGTATTTGAAAGGCCTTTTTTCCCCCTAAATGACATGAGATTTGTGTTTGATAATTTATTCGCACATGCAGTACTGTAAAAATGCAATGGATGAGAAATTCAGAGGTGGATTTTGGAATTTGATTTTGCACAATCAGTAAGCGAATTAATAATAACCAAAAAAATGACGATGCCGAAACCTTACATTAAAAAACAAGCCGTTATCCTAGAGACTAGTATAGCAGTTGTGAACTAGAAGGAGCGAGAAGGTATTTACAGTATTGTTATTATTATGGTGGTAAACTGACTGGCTAAGAGTAGATTATATTCTGAAATTCTGATACAGACTTTCCCTTATCATGTTTCAGCAACTTGAGATCTGCTTTTTTGGGTGAGAGAAATGGAATCTATGTTTCCAGCGTTCCTGTCACTCGTGTTGGATTTCTGAGGAAGACTATTGAATGTAAGGAATCGAGAATTGGGAAGAAACCAATTGAAGTGCCATCCAATGTGACAATTACATTGGAAGGCCAGGATTTGAAAGTAAAAGGCCCTCTTGGGGAGCTCTCAAGGACTTATCCACGAGAAGTGAAGGTTCAGAAGGATGAGTCAGGCATCCTAACTGTAAAAAAGGCATTTGAAACTAGAAGAGCTAACCAAATGCATGGTTTATTCAGGTGAACTCATTTATCTACTTTTACTTACACTGAAAGTTTCTTCAGTTATGACTTTGATAGAACCCTTCCTTGAATACTGGTTTGATTCTTCCCCCTCCCTGGAGTTTTAGTTCAGGATAGCTTTCTGTTTTTTTACTTTAGCCAAGCCCAAACCATAAATTTTAAAAGATAATGCTTGTATATAAAAGTTGCATTGAACATGAAATACCTTCCTGCATAAGTCTAAATAACATTTCTATAATAAGCAGCATTTTCTTGGTTTCCATTCTAAGTTCTTTTTTAAGCCATAGGCTCTTTTTAAAAAGTTTTTCCAAATAGGTACAAAAACTTTTATTGAGCTTAAGATCGAGCTTTTGGCTTCTCAGAAACCAATTTAAACAAATTCTTCATGTTTTCTGTAGGAACCTATGTTAAAATATTTTTTGATAGGTAAGTGCAAATAGTGTTAAAACGCCAAAAGGGGCGCACCAAAGCACACACGGTGATACGACGGCCGCCAAATTGTGCCAAAAATAATAGGGAAAACAAATTATGTCACTTGTTATGCAATTCCTAATTTGTTCTTCAGTGGTTTTCTTTCCATGGCCAGTGTAACTAATTGACCAAGGTTTCATATCTTTCTAGAATTATGCTTAATGATATATATAAAAGCTGGGTTCATAATATTTTACTTTGTAGTGTCGACTTGTGGACAACATCTAGAATGTATTTGATATCATGAAGCAAGAATTTAGTCCTAGAAAACTCTCTCTCTCTATAACTCATACTCATTGGCATTTGGCATTTTATCATTGGGGGCTGTAGGCTGCATTAAAATAATTGCAGGCTGAGAAGGTGCTTTATTGAAAATCATTTCGATACTCATTTACCATTATGATATGGTAATCATGTACACCAGCTTCTCTCAGATTTGAAATCCTCAAGCATTTGATTGGCTTATCTTAGGCTATTTCCCAGATTCATTTTCAAGAGTAGTCGTGTACTTCTTCAAATTCTTTAGGTTTGCTATATGGAATAGTTGGCATGATACAATCTGTAAAAACATGTCCACCCTAGCTTTTTTAATAATTCACTATTTAAATTATTTTCTTCAGAACTCTTACTGACAACATGGTGGTGGGAGTATCTAAAGGATTTGAAAAGAGACTTCAATTAGTTGGTGTTGGGTATCGTGCAACGGTTGAAGGAAAAGACTTGGTACTCAATCTCGGGTTTTCTCATCCAGTTAGGATGCCAATCCCTGGTGACCTAAAAGTGAAGGTGGAAGACAACACCAGAATCATTGTTAGTGGATATGATAAATGCAACATTGGTCAGTTTGCTGCTTCAGTTAGGAAATGGAGACCCCCAGAACCCTACAAAGGTAAGGGTGTGAAATATGCTGACGAAATTGTAAGACGAAAGGAAGGAAAAGCAGGAAAGAAGAAATAATACTGGTATTCCCCCACTTGTTTCATTTCAGTTTTGTTTTTATTTACTTCCTCAATTCATGCTTGCCAATATGCAACATCTACATCCTATGTACTGGCAATGGAAGAAATTATCTACCAAATGAAAAGATAGCAGAAGAAATTCCTTGCATTTTTTTCTTGTTTTCTTTTCCTTCTGTGGGAATTGAACATGGTCATGGTTGAATGGAAGGTTGTTTCAGAAAGGGAAGAGCCGGTTGGTACTCTTGTAATTTAAAATTTTTGCCTAACTTCCTGTAATCTTTGTCTTTCATTAAGAAGAAACGTCTTAAGTGTGGATGCCTCTTGTTTCTGATCCATGTATACTCAGCTAGCTGTATTTCTTTGTGGACAGCTGCTTGAACTTCGGCAACAGATCAAAGAGTTGTTAACTAGAATTAATATCATTCTGAAGAAAACAACTACAATGCCTAGCATAGCAAATTTTAGGTGGACTAATCTTCAATTCCTTTAAAGACATGTTATAATCAGCATTTGGTAGAAAACTGAATTTTTTTTAGTTCGATTCTAGTAGCAATTGACCCAAGTGGTGTAAAATCCAAAGTGCTAGCATTGCAGACATGTCCCTCAAGGTTAGAATTTCATGCAGAACTAATACCTAAAGCTTTATCACCCCTCTTTCATGGTGTAATGTATCAGACCATGCCATTTGAACTAAAACGATACCAAGGGTCAGACAGCAAAGGTAGCTTCCTTCTTCTTTTGGCACAATGGTCGAGAGATCATTTCCCCACATAAGGAGCCAAAGGGGCAAGTAATTAAAGAAAGTATAATGCTTTCAACTTGCAAGTTTTGATTAAGAAACATGAACTCAATTATCTCATCCTCCATTGAAACAGAGGTATAAGACTAAATCATAAATGTAACAGATTGAATCCTTCTCCCACTTAAGACAAGACATCAAAACCAATACTCTGAAGCCAAGCTCAGAACCTATCTCAAATCATATAAAACATGCCCTATGAAGGCTGCACAGCCTGCACATCATCCCTCGGTTTCCCTCAAACAAAGGCTGCAACAGAAACAAAACCCTTGAGAAAGACAACAATCAAATTATTTGAGCAGAATCTGAGAAAAATTAAAGACAGAAAGAAGACAAGGTTTAAGACCATAATCGATAACCCCCAAGAAACAAAGAAGAAAGGGGGCTCTGTAAACAAAGCAGTGGGTTGTAGCCAGCTGAATGGGATTCAACTTGATGAGGCCAAGCTGCAGGATTAGTTTATGGTCTGAGAGAGCCTTGAGAAACCAAGCTTCTTGAGCCGGTTGGCCATGGGGCTAGACCAACCTCTTTCAGGATTCCCACAGTTGAGGTCCACAATTTCAACGACACAAGAGCCTTTCTTACCAGGCCAGTTTCTATCAGGAGTTCTATCAAAAGAAACCTCATCAGAGCTGAGAATAGGAACGCGACAGGCTGGCAGTCTAGAGTTGCAAGTTTTTCTGTGGGCGCTTCCATGGCTGCCCTGACTGGAACTCCTTGGACTGCCACCAGAACTCTTGCCATTGCCCGTAGTTCTTCGGTGTTGTCTTCTTGCATAAGTGCCACAAGAAACCGAGACAGGGCCAGTTTGGCATTTTCTTCTACAAGACACTGGTGTCTCTGATGATTCACATCTTGTGGATTCCAGTTCCCTTGTCATCAGAACACTGATCTTCCCGGTTGTGCCCACCCTGATGGAGCTACCACCACCCTCACCAACCATAATGCTCTTTAAGTTTGATCAACCGCCTTATCAGATCTTCCCCACAAGGAACAAGCTTCAGAACATCGAAAAAATCGTTGAAAATTTGCTAGACACACCCCATCCTAGGAGCCTGTTAGCCCCCAGCAAGATAAAAGAATTGGTAACTCTGAGAAATGGATAGAGTCAAAGATCCGATGCAACAGCGGTTTAAGCAAATCAGTAATCAAAATTAAAGATTTAAAGCCGACCCATTTAGTGTTAGCTCATGAAAGACTTAACCCCATCAAATTGCACCAAAAGGACTCAGTTTGGTCGACGGGAAAGGAAAGGAAAGGAAAATGCGCAAACTTTCTCCTTTATTCCTACACCTTTTTCCCAATTAACCAAACAGGCATGGAAGTGGAGAAGTCAGCTTCAAGATTTCTTCTCTTTGATTCAGAAAACTTAATACATTATCCAAAATGGACAAGTAGAAGAAGACAAACCCAAGTATCAGAATTTTCAGGAGATCAAACAAGCTCGTAAAGAAAGAAGATGTAGAAGAAGAGAGGAGTTTGAAACATGCCCACAACAGTAGACATTTGTTTGCACCTCAAAAAGCTCCATATTCATTGTCTTTCCACCACTTGAGGCGTGGCTCATGGGTAATTAATTAGGTTATTTTATGAGCCATGAGAGGCCCACTCTTGTTGATTTGTTTGTTTGCCTATTTTCTTTTATTTATGTATTGTATGATGTCATATTTCTGTATTGGTTTTCAACCATATAGTTTAAAGTTCTAGTTAATGTTAAAATTATATATATATATTAAAAAATATTATCAATATAAACATTTTATCAAATATAAAATGTTTTTTTCGTAAGTTAAAATAGAATTTTTTTAAAAAGATTATTTTAAAATATGATAATTTATTATATTATAAAACTTGTCAATGAGATTAATATCGATATAAATCTCTTCCTAAATCTGTATAAAAGGAGGAGACTTAAATGATATTCTATTTTTTTTGAGTATTTTTATTTATTTTATTTTATTTTTCTCATTATTTTATTTTACAATGTATTATGAATATATATATATATATATATATATATATATATATATATATATATATATATATATATAAAACTCAAGATAAAGAAAAAAAAAGAATTTATTCAATTTTCCTCCTACATTTTTTTTTTCTCTTTCTTATTATTATTTTTTCTTTTCACTTTATTATTCTACAACATTACTTTATTATTTTATAACCAAATAATATTTTCATGGTTTTTATATAATTTTTTGTTAAAATAAAAAACTCTTTGTATAAAATTAATCAAATAAAAATAGAATATTTTATTGAACTTTTTCACCCAACTTTCATGTAAAGGATATTTTCAGGTCGGGGATTTTGAGAAAAATAAAATAATTTTTAAAATTATTATATTTTAATAAATATTCTCTAAAAAATCAATATTTTTGTCAAAATCCATTGGGAGCAAAATGCTCACTTATCACAGACAAATTTATAAGGCAAATCGATCACAAAAGTAGCAAACATCATTGATTTGGAATAAAATCATATCAGCATGTGCCTTTGGAGAAGCAAAATCATTAATTTTTCAGAAAATTTAAAGACGCACATCCTTACAAAAGTGAAACCCAGTCAGCATCACCGTCAATAATGGAACATTGGACATAAGCATGTGAGCTAGGTCTAACCTCAATGCATTCGAGCCAGCGGTGTACTAAGCATCACAGCCATCTCCCATAGCGTGTTCGTGGAAGCACCGGAGGGCCCGTGGCCGTGATTATGTCTGATAAAAGCGCTTTTACTATATAACATTTTTATCAAAAACGGCTTTATAAAGACTTCTTAGTATTTGAATATAAATTTTAAAATATTTTTCATAAATAAATAAATAACTTATAGACCTCAAAAGCCAAGTTATCAATCTCATCATGAAAGTTAAGCTCTGTTTGGAAATTGTGTTTAAGAAAAGTCTTCTACTCTTGACAACCAAAATCGTTTTTTGTTTTATATTTTTAAGAATAAAAAACATTATGTTTTTAAATAATATATTTTAATTGTTTTATGATGGTTGTTTTAAGAAATAGTTATACAAATATATAGAATAATTAAAAAATAAAACACCAGATATAATTTTTTAAAACATATTTAAAAATATTAAAAACAAGTTAAAAACATTTTAAGTTTCTAAACAAACTTTTGTTCTATAAAAATTAGAGAACAATTTTGAAAAACTGTTCTCATAAACTATTTTTCAAAAACTGTTTTCATAAACTATTTTTCAGAATTATTTTTTAAAATAATTACCAAACAAGTCCTAAAAGTTGATTTTTTTAACTCCTTTCGACTCTTTAGAATATTAAAAGACACGCATTAGATGAAAAAACATCTCAATTTTAAGTTGTCTTTGATTTATTGAAATTAAAATTCGATTTCTTAACTCCCTTAATCTCTTTAAAATATTGGAAGACCCACCTGATATAAAAATATCTCAATTTTAGGTTATGTTTGATTTTTGAAGAGTATCAAAATAAAGCAAAACAAATACCAAAAAAAAAATAAATTATTTTCTTATATTTGAATATCATTAACAAAATAATTAAAGAAAAAAGAAGAAGAAATATTATAAGTTTTTTCTCATTTTTTTCTTATTTTTCCTTTCTATTTTTTCTTTTTTAAAATTTTCAAAAACCAAACATAACCTTAATAATTATAAGACTTAAAATACAAATTTTATATAAATTATAAAATAAAATCATCGGTTTATTGTAGTTTTTAACTTCTTATTTAAAAGTAGAAGTAGAAAAAAAAAGTAATTATTGTTGTAAAACAAAGTGATAGAAGAAGAAAGCAAAAAAGAGATAATAGAATGTATGAAAAAACTCTAGAATTTCATTAGGGGTTCTTCCATTTTATAGGAAGTTACAAAAAGATATTTATGGATGATCATTCACAAGTTACCATAGTGCTACAGAATCTCATATTTTATAACACTTCCCCTTGGATGATCATAAGAATATGTTTCATTAAAACCTTGCTAGTAAAAAAACCTTATGGGAAAAACCTAGCGAAGGAAAAAGAGTACAATATTCTTATAATTCTTTAAGTTGTTCTTGGTATGTTAGGACTGCCTCGTTAAAAACCTTGTAAATAAAACCAAGTAGGATAAAACCTGGATGAAAGGAAAAAGAGTATAGTACACTAACACCCTTTTACAAGCATACTCCCCCTCATGTTGATATCATTGAGTTGACGCATTCCAGTCCTGTGTATTAACTTCTTGAATGTTGAGGTTGACAATGATTTTGTGAATAAATCTACTAGATTATCACTTGATCGTATTTGTTGCACATCAATTTCACCACTCTTTTGGAGTTCATGTGTATAAAAGAATTTTGGTGAAATGTGTTTAGTTCTATCTCCTTTAATGTAACCCTTGTTATTTGTGCAATGCATATAATATTATCTTCAAATAATATTGTTGGGTCACTTTTGATAGAGGATAGTTCACATGATTTCCGAATATGCTGGATCATATATCTTAACCATATACATTCACGACTTGCTTCATGAATTGCTAGTATTTTTGAATTATTTGATGATGTGACCACCATTGTTTGTTTGACAGATCTCCATGAAATAGCAGAACCATTGTAATTAAATTCATACCCTATTTGTGACCTACTTTTATGTGGATCTGAAAGATATTCTACATCTGCATATCCAGACAATTGTTGTTTTGATTCCCTTGAGTAAAATAGACCCATATCAGTAGTTTTGCGGAGACAACACAATATATGTTTGATACCATTCCAATGTCTTCGAGTTGAAGTGGAACTGTATCTTGCTAATAAATTGACAGAAAAAACAATATCTGGACGTGTACAATTGACAAGATATATAAATGCATCAATAACACTAAGATATGGTACTTCAGGACCAAATAATTCTTCATTTTTTTCGCAATGATGAAATATGTCTTTTTTCACATCAAGTGATCGAATAACCATTGGAGAACTTAAATGATGTGTTTTATCCATATAAAAACACTTCAAAACTTTCTTAATGTATGTTGATTAATGTACTAAAACTCCATTTGGAAAATGCTCGATCTGGAGGCCAAGACAAAATTTTATTTTTCCAAGATCTTTCATCTCAAATTCCTTTTTCAAGTAATTTGTTGTTCTTGTGAGCTCTTTAGGAGTTCCAACAAGATTTAAGTCATCAACATACACTGTAATAATTGCAAATCCAATTTCTAATTTCTTAATAAAGATGCATGGGCATATAGGGTTATTCATATACAATTCTTTTAGCAAGTATTTGCTAAGGTGATTACACCACATGTGTCCAGATTGCTTTAATCCATACAAGGATCATTGTAGCTTGATTGGGTATATGCTACGAGGCTTTATACAATTTGTTTCAGGATCCTTTAGGAATTTTCATGTATGTATCATTATCCATGGATCCGTATAAATATATTGTAATAACATCCATGAGACGCATATCTAGTCCTTCTGAGACTACCAAACTAATTAAGAAATGAAATGTGATTGCATCCATGACAAGAGAGTATGTTTCCTCGTAGTCAATACCAGGTCTCTGCGAGAAACATTGTGCTACTAATAACGCTTTATATCTTATGATCTCATTATTCTCATTGCGTTTTTATACAAATACCTATTTGTACCCAACAAGTTTTACATCTTCAGGTGTTTAGACTACAAGTTTAAAAACTTCTCGTTTTGTTAATGAGTTTAACTATGTCTACATAACTTCTTTCCATTTTGGCCAATCATTTCTATGTCGGCATTCTTCCATATTTCATGGTTTAGGACCTCCATAATTTCTTACAATATTGGAGGCCACGTGGAAAGCAAAAATATTGTTAATAATAATATTATTTCGATCCCATTTTTTTCCCGTGTATACATAACTGTTAGCCCAAGGGTTCTCCTAATCAGGTTTTGATGATAACAAACCATGGTTAAGTAACTAATTGGTTTAATGTTTAAGAATCTCAGGTATAAACTCGAAAATTCATCAAAGGACCAAATGGATACAAAATTGAGACGGTTGGAAGACTTGAGATCATAGGAAACTAATGTAAGATGAATGCATGAGTGCACTTAGGATTTTCATATGTTTTCATGTATCTTAAAAAACTCAGTTTATTCTTTAAAACGTCGACTTCATTAAAACCTGAGTTTTTAACTAATTTACCTTAGGCAAAATGTTTCAAAATTGGCTTAATAATTTACCTAAAGACCTTGCCTAAGTGTTAGAAAAGAAAGGAATAAAAAAATAGGTTTTTCGGGGCAAAAAATGCTCAACCGGTCGAGGCTATGGTCAACCGGTCGACCGGTTTAGGTCGTCCGGTCGAGGACCGATCGAGGAAGGTTAAAAACCTTCTCTCTCTCCCAGTAGTCTTCTCTTCCCGGTCGAGGTGATTCCTTTACCGGTCGAGGTCCAGTTGAGGCAACGGTAACCTGTCATGCATTAAATGCTCCAACGGCTAGTGAACCGGTCGACCCCTAGCTCGACAGGACGAGGTTGCCTTTTGCTGATTTTGACTCCCGAGCTTAGAAACCTATAAATTGAGAGCTCCACTTCATTTATTGATAAGAGAACACTTGCATTCAAAGCCCACCTACCTGTTCTTGATCAAAAAGCTCTCATTTCTTTCATAAGTGCATTAAATCACCACTTGCATATCCTTTAGTGCACTCTTGTTGTCATCCTAGCTTTGCCTTGTATTTGAGCCATCTTTAAGCTAGGTTGAGTGAGCATATTTTGTTACAATCTGAGTGTTAAAGCCTTCAAGAGGGTTGAATCTTGAAAAGGTTGTGTAAGAGCCCATTGGAGCCGGAATCCAAGTGTAAGAAAATTGGAAGCTTAGTTGAAGCTTCAAGTTAGTGGAACTCTCACTCGGTTAGGAGGTTGAGGAGAGTGGACGTAGGCAAGGAAGTGTCGAACCATTATAAACCCGAGTTTGAATTCTCTCAACTCTATCTCTTTACTTTGCTTATATTTTGTTTAATTTTGTTGTGATTGAAAAGATTTTAAAAACCCAATTCACCCCCCCCCCCCCTTTTGGGTGTTTTTCTTAACTAAACATAACATTTGTTTTCTCAATAACTTACTGAGATCTCACAATTTTTAGGTACATGTGCCTCTTTAGGGGTTTTTTGTTTAATATGTGTCTCTTCAGGGGCTTCTTGTTCAATATGTGTCTCTTCAGGGGTTTTCTGCATTATTTGTGCTTCTTTTGGAGCTATAGATTTATCAATTTTAAACTGATCAGTCATTTGATGGTCTCTTTTAAAGTGCCAAGTTTTTCTTGGGTTCTTCTCTTTCGGGGAGTTACATCCTTTGAGTCGACGGGTTTACCACGTTTCAGGCATATCTTATATTCATTTGTTAACTGTCCTACATGGACATCAATTCATGCTAGAGTATTTGCAGTTGGGATATATGACTTTGTCTTTTTTTTTTTTTTGAATCAATGAATGCATCTGGTAATTGATTTGCAAGATTTTGCAAATAAATAATCTTTTAAACTTTCAGTTCACATTGATTGGTACGAGAATCAAGATAAGTCAAAGTTAATGCATTCCAAATAATTTCACGTCGTTCTTTTGGAACTGGCTCTTCTCCTCCTAACGGTGAGAAAATTGTTTTATTAAAATGATAATCCACACATGTCGTTCTACCTTTTAAGTGTATAGGTAGACTAGTCACTAAATAAAAACTTCTGATTTTATAATGTACATCCATACGATCTTTTACCCTAGGGGACTAAGTTAGGCGGTGTTTGTTTTTTGGCTGAATAGAAAAAGTCAAAATATTTGGTTTTTTTTATTCAACTAAAAGTAACTTGTTGACATCATCCAACATAGCTAAAATGAACTTGTTATCAATAGGTTCAGTTTAATTATGTTGGATGATGTCAATATGCTACTTTTAGCTTAATAAAAAAAGCCAAATATTTTGACTTTTTCTATTCACCCAAAAAACAAACACCACCTTAGTCTTACAAGATTCTTCTAGATCTAGCATCATATAAAGTGTCATTCACATGGAATCAAATACTATAAGTAACATGGTATAAGCTCTTCTAGAGTCTTTAATCAAGTTTCTCTCACCTGATATAGTATTAACATTGTTTATCATCAATATTGGGCAATTAATGAAACAAGAGTTTCATCAAAGTAACAAGTCATAAAACATTGTCATAAAGTCCTCGTCTTTATAGAGTTGAAGAAATATTATCATAAAGAAAGAGTTTAAATCAATTGAAAAATATTAGTCATTGATGATGATTTAACTTAATAACTTGTGTAAAAGCAATGATAGCATATATAATACAATAAAACAAATATGAAAAGATAATTTAAAGTTACATATTTCTTAAATAATCTCACACATTTGATTTTGTAAGTATGAAACAATTTACACATGAAATAACGAGGAAGTATTTCAATAATCAAACTAATTGTAGTAATAGATCAATAATTTTATTCAAAATATTATTATGATTTAAATCAATGTGCAAAAATTAATTCATAAATCAAAATTTCAAGATAACATATCATGATTTAAAACATTTTGTTATATCAAAACTTTAATTGAAATACTACAAATCCATTTAAACATACATGTAAAGATATAACATAATATATTGAGAACTATAGTTGAACCTATTGTAATTTCAAAATTATTTTTTGATAATGAAATTATTGCATTAATAAAAATACCATATGTGGCAACATGCAATAATATATATTATTTTATATAATTTAGTAATAAAAACATGTTATAAAGAAAATTGGCATGCAAAATCAATTTATTAATCATATGACCAAGTCATATATTTCACATGTATACAAAGAATCTCAATTTTCTAAATCAAAATATTATTGTGTGTTAAACAACTAGAATAAAAAAATATTCCAAACTATCACCTTTAATACAAAAATATCATACTTTCATGCAATCCAAAATTCCACATTTATATGTAAATTTTTCTACTAATGACAGTATAACTTCTAATAATAAAAATTTATAAAAACTATTAAATACTTACCTATTTGTATAACTTGATATACAAAATATTAATCTTTTGATAATATGTAAATACTATCTATATGCTTATTATCATAGCTTTAGGCTATAATATATTCCATTATAACTTTTAGTTATATAAATTTCATAAAGTTGTACAAAATTGTTAGTTAACAATTTTGTTCTTCATATTAAATTTAAATCTAATTTTTATTTTTCTTCATTTTTTCTTTCCTTCTACTTTTCATCTCTACATTTTTTTCCTTTGCATTTTTTTTCAAATTTTTTGGAAATCAAACATAACCTTAAAATTTATATTTCACAGTGAAATTTGATCTCCCAAGCAAAATATTAGAAATCACTAACCTACAATTCAATCTCCACTAACCACACCATAAAAACTGAAAAAAAAAAAAAAAAAAAAACCACTAAAATTCTGGTCTAATTCAATTGTGACAAAATGTAATAAACAGATCAAGTGCACCCAAAGTTTCTTTCAGACCATCAAAAGTGGCTGCTTCTTATCATCCCACTTTTCCAATCTTTCTTTAGCTTTTTCCACCTGCAAATTTAATTAAATCTTGTATCTTTAATATTTTTAATTTTATAAAAAATTTTAGGACAAAAAATATCAAATGAAGTTTTTTCAATTTAACATCGATTTGATTTGTCTACATTTATTTCTTCAAACAGACACATGAATGAAAACGTACCTCCTTATTCCAATTGGTGCGTGCCGTAACCCAAATTAAAATAAAAGTTTGCATTAATGTGCCTCCTAGCATTCCTAACCAAATTCCCTGCACAAATGACATCTTACAAAGCTTAGAAGGTTGGTTTGATTCTCCACCTATATATTAAATGATCAAATCTGTAGAGATGTGGAAATATATGTACCTTTGCACCAAGCTTGAAGTAAAAGCCCAAGAGTGAGCCTAAAGGCACCCCCACGATGTAATAACAACCCACATTTACATAGGCCACAAAAGCTTGCCATCCACACCCAACAGCCACGCCTTCAATGGTTGCAATATGGTTAACCAACAAGTTGAAGAAGAATGAAATATGTACAATTAATCTATCTTATGAATAACCATCAACTTTAAAGGTTCACATTAGGTGGCAGATAAACCCCACCAAATGTGACCCATCACAAATCATATTATTAATTTAATTTGCATGGAGTTAAAAGCATAGGTGGTGTGGCGTACGGTGTTGGGATTTTACCTGATAAGACTGGTTGAATGCCATTGAGCATGAGGGTGATGGCCAAGACTGGACACAGATCAGAAACAGCTTGCGCCACAGTTTCCCCACCAGTGAAAGCATAGCTAATGACATGACGAAGGACAAAGACCACAGCCGCAGCTACCACTGATATTAGGAAGGAGACCAGAGTCACCACCACCACTGAAAATGCTGCTGATTTGGGGTGCCCAGCTCCAAGCTCATTCCCCACTCTTACACTGCCCACCATACCATGCCAAAAGATTCGTGTAACACTTGCACTATCATTTATGATTATGTCCTTATATTTACCATTTCCGCTCATTTATATGCGGCCATGTCATGAATATAACTTCGACAATTACATGAAAATGATAAGTTTCCATAATGGAGACAATCCAATTCCATGTTTCAAAAGTTGAATATGTAAGATGAGATTTGAACTGTTAAATGATTCGAATATATATATGTAATATCACCTAATTTATCTTTTGTTACGTATTAAAAAAATGTAATTTTGGATACTATAAATAAAGCCCAATTATATTTTACAAAGTAAATTGAATAAAAAAGTGATTTTTTTAATGGCATAGGAGATAATATGAGATTTCCCTATTTTATTTTTAAAAATATTAATAAATCATGTTGACTCGTATTTTAAAGCTCTATTAAGTGACCCACATAAAATAATAATATGATTAAAGTATGATGTAATTGAATGATGATTGTAACTCTCTTATATGATATCTAGAAAGAACTTTTTGATGCTTTCAATAATATAGTTCCGGCCTTAATTTTAATATTGAAAATAATTAAAAGAAATTAAAGAAAAATAGAAAAAAAAATTTTTAAGTCTAACAAATATATAGACACCCAACCGCAATATCAATGAATTATTTGAAGGGTTACTTGTCAAATAGAAGAAATAGATGAATACTGACCTTGCAGCAGCATTGAACCCAACTAAAAATCACGAATACAAATCCAAGTATTGTCATGCTGCAATAAATAACCAACAAGCTTGATGATGATACTTTTTAAAAGCAAATTTAGCAAAAGGAAAAAATAAAGAGTAGGAGGCAAAGACTGAAAGTCCTTATTATTGGTTTGGTTCACAAATTGATAATTAACGTAGCCTACCCATTTGATTATGTGACAATAAAGTCTATAGTTCTTTTCTTATAAAAAAATATTTTATTATTAATTTCAATTTCTATCAAAAATATTTTTCATTTATATTTAAATAATAATGAAGATTTTATTATTAACTCCTTTTTGCCGTACCATATCGACAGAGCATCCAAAGCCACCTCAGGATTCTCAAGCAAGCCAGCCAGCAGAACCAGAACCTGAAAATACCAAGTCTCCAAGCACAGCATCACTGCAGATGCTGCGGATAGTTTGAAGAACCCACACAACCCAGAGACAGCCTTCAGACTGAACCCACCCCATGTGCACTTACACTTCTCGCTCTTTACTATATAGAAGAACTGAGCCACCACAATTATCCACCATGAGAGGCTCAGCACCAGCGACGAACCCACCAACCCCAGCCCTATCTTGTACACAGCCACCCAACTCAGCAACAGGTGCAGCAACAGTGTAGCTGCCGATATATATGCACTTGGGGCCACTATGCTTTGAGCCTGTAGAAACTTTTGGATCGGGAAGTTGGCTGCGTATGCGTAGATTTGAGGAATGAGGCCGTAAACGAAGATCGCGGCTGCTGATGCGATTTCAGATGATTCACGCAGAAGAATCAGGATGGGTTTGCAGAAGATGTAGATGAAAGTGAGAAGGAACCCGGTAATGGTGAGGAGAACGGTGGATTTCTGGAGATAAATGCCCAGCATTTCAAATTTTTGAGCTCCGAAAGCTTGCCCACACAGAGTCTCAACGGCACTCCCCATCCCTAACTGTTGATAAACTCAGAGAAATGAATAAATACAGATATATAAAAAGACTCAAACAAGAGAAATACTTGTTAGTCAGAGATGTAAGTAATATCATTGGTACCATGAGGCCGTAAGCGAACATCTGGACTCCGGTGTTGCCGAGGGAGGCGGCGGCGAGCTCAAGATTACCGAGGTGGCCGGCGAAGATTTGGGTGGACATAGACATGAGATAGTTGATCATGTAAACAGCGACGGCGGGCCCAGCGAGTCTGAAAAGAAGCTTCGATTCAGTCGATGTCGCCGCCAGGAGGCGCTGGCAGAAGGGCAGCCGAGTGTCGGACAATATGCTCTCCAGCTGCCTACTGGTTTCAGACCTTCTCTCCGACGACAATGGTGGATTGGACTGTAACATCGGCTCATTAACACCATCACGAGAAGATTCCATTGGGTTCTAGACGGAGGCGGCGACGATAATCACGGAGGTCCAGCGGTGGTCGGAATCGATAAGCAAGCGAAATGCACCACGTCCATCTGGTGGTGGGCTTTAAAGGCACTGATGAGCACTGAAAGTGATTTTGTTTTTATTATTTAATCTCTTTTTGTCAAACCTTCTCAAAAGGTTCTACTTTGGAAAAGGGCAAAAAATAAAATAAAATAAAATAAAAACAAAAATCCAATATTTGGAAGCAAATTTATTTCAAATAAAAAGAATTTTAATTTTAATTTTTTAATTAAAGAAATAATTAAAATAAAATAATGCATTTTCCTTATTTTACATCTTAAAGAATAGGTTTTTACTATTTGACTTCTCTTTAAACATGAGCACACTTTTCTCTTTTTGGCTCTAAATTTTTTTATTCAATTTATATATATATATTACCCCTCACCAAGGTCTAGGATTTATTACCTTATATCCTCTATGCCCTTTTTCATGCTCGATTAATCCCTTCTTAGGTTTTTGTTATGGGCAATATGAGATTGTATATATTATATATATAAAAAAGGGAAAATGTTGAAATTAAAAATTATTAGTGGAGTTTTCAGCCATAAAAATAAAATAAAATTTTCCAATTATTTATATTTGTAATGAGCCCCACTCCATAATCTGAATGACATGGTTGGGCAATGCATGATAAATTAAAGATTAAATAAGTGTGGCTGGTAATCAACCCTTGCCATTTTAGAAGAATGGTAGGTGTTGAAATTCCGTTAATGCAAATCAAACACTTCAATAATTTAGAGTTTTAAAAGTATATATTAATCCGACAAAGGCAGAATCAACTCAATAATGTTTTTACTGTGTTTGTATTTGAAGTATTTTTAGTAAAAATATTTTTTTTAAAAAAAAATTATATATCATATTATAAATCCTAAAATTTGTCTTAATTTTATTTTTACATTAATTTTGAATCTAATTTTATCGTTAGATTTTAAATTTCGATTAAATATGATTTTTTTGCCCTTTCACTACCTAATTATTAATTTTTATTATTTTATATTATTATTATTATTATTATTGTTATTTTATTTTTCTTTTCTTCATTTCTCTCTCCTCTCACTCCCTTACCTGCTCTCACCTACCCCATCCATCCCACGTCATGGAGGCATGCCCCCTCACCTTTCTTCTATCATTTTTCCTTTTTTTTTTTTTTCTTCTTCCTACCCACTTGGCTCTCTTCCCATTTGGGGGCCCTTACATATTTTTCTCCCGTCCCATTTTTTTTTCTTCAACTCCGTATTTTCTTCCCTTGATTTCTATAGTTGTTGTTGTTTATTCTATTGGGTTTCGTTTGGGTTGTTTGAATTGCCCCTGCATATGAATTGGATTGTTGATTTGAGTGGGTTATTTTGAGTTATCACACATGAGGGCATCAATTCAGGTTTGGCTTAATTAGAATGCAAATACGTCATTTGGGCTGTTTTGTTATACTTAATTTCTAATCAGATTTGGGCTTTTGTTTTACATGGGCTTGACTGTTGGGCTTTATTTGAGATAGAAATGAGGCTTGACAGGAGCACACGTGTACATGGCTATGCATGACCACTCTCTAGTGCAATAACCTAAATGCCACGTGTCATCCTTTTTTCTTTTTTCTTTTTTTCATTTTTTGATGTTGAAACTTAATTTTCAAAAATCCAATTTCTTTCAAATTTAATGTCCAAAATTTCAATTCTTAAAACTAATTTTTAAAACTCCAATTTCTTTCAAATTTAATTTCTAAAACTCCAATTCTTAAATTTAATTTTCAAAACACCAATTCTCAAATAATTTCCAAAACTCCAATTTCTTTCAAAATTAATTTTCAAAACTCCAATTCTCAATTGATTTTCAAAACTCCAATTTCTTTCAAATTTAATTTCCAAAACTCCAATTTCTTTCAAAATTAATTTTCAAAACTCCAATTTCTTTCAAATTTAATTTTCAGAACTCTAATTTTCAAATAATTTTTAAAACTCCAATTCACAAACAATTTTCAAAAACTCCAATTTCTTTCAATTTTTTTTTTCAGAATTCCAATTTTTAAATTTAATTTTCGAGACTTCAATTTTCAAATAAATTTCAAAACTTTAGTTTTCTTTCAAATAGTTTGAATTCCACTTCGATTTTCAAAAATATTTTTCATGCCACTCCGGTTTTTTGAATAATTTTAAGTCCTCAACTTTCATCCTTCATTAGGGTTTTAGGTCACCAAAAATCCCGATTTCAATAAATTTGCTACTTTTCCTTACAAGTAAGTACTTTTACAAATTTTCTTTGATTTAAAAATAATTTTTCGTTTTCCTCGATTTTTAAATAAGCAATGAAGACAATTTTCATAATTCCATAATAATGGAATTTGTGATATTAATTCATGTAAGATAAATTAGGCTTTGGTGGGGGCCCAACATTCATAACATTTCTTTCAAAAATAATTCAAGTGAATTACATGATTGATATTGTTTGATCTTGATTGGTTTTGTGTGAGATATTTTACACTTATCATTGTGCACTAACCTTGTTTCCGTGATAGCGTACTATTACTTGCTGTTAAGGTATGATCTTACTCTCACTTTGCTTATTCTTACGCATATTCCGTTTTATTATTTGATCATCTTTTTGGTATCCATTGATTTCCTAGTTAATTGCCACACTTGTTTCATTTTCTTTAGTAGAGACCCGTTTTAGGGACTTAGAGGGGTGTTACGGTCTTTATCGTACCTTCCCAATAAGTAACTTGACCCTCGTACCCGACTTTAGTTTTTCACTTACTATCTTTTCTAAATAAGGAGTCACACTTAGGGTTTTCTTTCTTATTTTGTTTTCCCTTAAAAAAATAAAACAAAAATAAGTGGCGACTCCAAGTCTTTTAAAAAAATCAAAATTTTCACAAAAAAAAAAAAACGAGTTTTGTCATTGAGTGGGAACGCATCATGCGAAATGCAGGTCCACACACATGTTTCTTTAGAAAACACTAAAAGTGATTTTTCAATATTATAAATAATTTTTTAGATTTAAAAAGTGTTTTCTAAATTTTACTAAATTCTTAAAGCCCATTTGAAAGTGATTTTACAAAACGCTTCCAATATTTTTAATACTTAAATTTTTTTATCATTCAAGTGTTAGAAATATTATAAACGTTTTTTAGAATCATTATCAAATGTACTCTAAAAGTCTATTTGACCTTGATTTTAGAAAGTGTTTCAACAATTTTTAATACTTAAAAAATAAAAAAATTTAAGTCCTAAAAAGATTATAATCATTTCTTAGAATCACTATCAAACAATCACTTAAAGTTTATTTGATAGTGATTCTAGAAAACGCTTCTAATATCTCTAGCACTTGAATTTTTTTTTATCATTCAAGTGTTATAAAGAATAAAAATGTTTTCTAAAGTCAATATAAAACTCACTTTTACTTTTCTATCAAAAACACTTTTTAAGCTAAAAACAATTTCTAGGATGATTATCTAACATTGCAAATTTCATTCCATAACATGACAAATATAGTTAGTGTATTAGGCCCAAAACTATATTGTTCCATACTTTAAAGACACAATTCTTGAAAAGTAAAGAATTAATTTTAGGTTGTCCACATCCATAGATAAGAATTAAAAAGATTTAATGGTTGGTTATACATGCATCACATTGTACCATTTAGAAAGCCAAGATGATCAAGAGAGTAAGATATTCCTTTCAAGAAAGAGGTTAAGGCAATAAATTTATTTATGGGTAAATTATAAAAATCATTTATCAATTTTTAACGATATTTTGGTGTTTCATAGCAATACCGACTCTAAATTATGCTCAATTATCTGATAACCATTTTTATTATTTTTTTTATTTTATGAAAATGGATGAAATCAAATCACATATGCCTAAATTAGATAGATTTTTTTTAATCTATTTATTTGGATCATATTATGAGCCAAAAGAATTTAGGGAGTGAATTAGAATAAAGGAAATAAAAAAAATAAAGAAAATATTAAAATATTTTATTTTCTATTTTCTTTATTAAAAAAATTCAAAGAAAAGTGTATTATTCAAAAGATTATCTTTTTTCCTCCACCAACCAAAGAAAATTCATTATTTTTACTTACTCTTTTATTTTCTTCAAATTTTCCTCTTGAACATAACCCTAAAAAGGTAAAAGAATTCATTGAGCACCACAAATTAAAGCATATTAAATTCTAAAGTCCTTTTATTCATTTGTGTGCTTGTCTTGTGTATTTGGAAATTAAGTTATAAAATTTTTATTTTGACCAAAAACATTGACTTTTTTGTGAGCATATGAAACTATTTTGCAATGTTTTCAGAACCGGATCGGTCATTGAACCGGAAAAGTTACCGGTTCACGGTTCACCGGTCGGACCGACGGTCGAATCGCTATCGAACCGCTATTGAACCGGTGACGTCATAAATATATATTTTATTATTTTATATATTATAAAAAATTAAAAATTTAATAAATTCTATGTAAATTTTGACAGCATCTACTTTGTTTGTTGAGTTTTGTCACAAAAATTTTTACATGTAGAAGTCATCAATTATCATATATGATATCTATAACACAATATAAGATGTTATATATTCATAATGTCAATTAACTCAATATTTATCAAATAATCAAACCATTACTATCCTATAATAACCAAATTATCAAAGAGTTGTTAACTTAACACATTGTCCATAATAGATAATACAAATGTCAACCATAGGTCCACAACACTTAAATAATTACTCAAAATAAAAATATAACATGTCAATGTTTGAATATTCATGAAGTTTTTTGCATACTAATAAATATAAAATTCATGTCTTCATTCATTTTGGAAATTGGAATATGGAGATTGAACATGAGCATTTGGAAAACCAAAGTTCTCCACATCAAGCCCTTCTATAGCCACGTCACCACCATCCTCATCATTTACAAAAATATTGAATATATATCAACAAGAAATCATTTTTGAAGAAAAAAAATATAATTATTGAACTTTTATAAATTTAAATATTTTACTAACCAATGTGAGAACTTGAACCTTCCACTTCATTTATTGGAATTGACCCTTCTTCATATAGAAGATCTTCCAATTCTTCAACATCTAACTCTGCTGGTTGATCGTCATCAACTACCCAAAAATCGGTCTCATCAATGCATGCATAGTCAATGGGATCATAGATTCTTTTCTTGTTATAGAACCTAAAAAAAAAAAGCATATAATTATTCATAATTGTGAATAGAAGAATTTAAATTCAAAACAACTAAGAAATCATTTATACCGATTTTTTAGGTGCAAATTGTCATGAACGTATACAAGATCATTAAGCCTTTGATGTTCCAATCTATTCCTTCTTTTGGTATGTATACGTTCAAAGACACTCCAATTCCTCTCACATCCAGAAGACGATGCGGTTTGGCTCAATATTAGAATGGCTAACTTTTGCAAATGTGATGCACTATATCCATGTAGCCTCCACCATTCATCTAGTTACCATTTCACATTAAAAATAAGAAAAAAAATAAAACACATTAGCAAATTTAAAATATTAAATAGTAAGTAGGTAACTAATAAAAAAGAATAAACATACTAATAAATGAAAATAATATTTTACCAGGTTGAAGTACTTCACGTGAAGAATAAGCAAGTTCTCTTCCAAAACTTCCCAATCGATCACGAAATAACTCCATTTCATTCATTGTTTCAAGCTTGCCTTTCAGAACTTTCTGATCAGTAACATCCATGACACCTCCAATAACATTTGGCTTATTACAAAATTTTTCCTGATCATATTGGAAACATGGATTCAACCAATAAGCTGCTGAATGAATGCTTTTCTTTAGTTGTTGATCCCAACATTGCTTTATGATCTCTGTATAAGGCTTGTATAGTCTTTCATTGTAGTTAAACAATTTCTTGATGCCCAAACGAACCCTATACATGCCTTCATACACATATCCCATCGAAGACCTCTCATCACAATCAACAATACGCAATACGCGCATTAGTGGAGACATAAGATTCACAACAATTAAACAATCATTCCAAAATCTATTATCCAAGATGATGGAAACTGCAACTTTGCTTTTATAATCATTTGAATATCTAGAGTCCACAAAAAACTTACTAGTCACCAAAGCTTGCAAGTCATGTTTATGATCATGAAGACTCTTGAGTGCAATGAATGTAGTAGCAAAGCGAGTTGCACCAGGTCGCAAAATCTCTGTCCATCCTTCTCTTTTTCTCAATCAACTTAACAAAGCAACATGATTATAAACAAAAATTGTCACCTTTGATGTATGTCTTACAAGTTCAGAAACATGGTCCATCTTACCAATATCCTTAAAGATCAAATTAAGACAATGAGCTGCACAAGGTGACCAATTAATGTGTTTATGCTTATGAGAAATCAATCTCCCCGCGGCCACATAATTTGCTACATTATCAGTGACTATATGAACTACATTGAGTGGACCAACCCATTCAATCACCTCATCAAATAACTGAAACAAATTAATTGCATCCTTGACAATGTCCGAAGCATCAACGGATTTCACAAACGATATTCCTTCAGGACAATACACAAGGAAGTTGATGAGTGTTCTTTGTTTATTATTTGTCCAACCATCACCCATTATTGTGCACCTAACTTTTGCCCAAATTGCACGATAAGAGTCCACAAGTAACTGAACTTTTTTCTTGGCATTCTTTAAAAGATTAACCCGTAGTTGATGGTAATTTGGACCCTTATATCCAGGACCAATTGCAGATATAGCATCCAACATTGGCTTGAAGTAGAAGGAATTCACTGCATTAATAGGAATGCATGCATCATAAAAGAATCTCCCAATTGCCATATCCGCTCTCCAAATAGCTTCTTTCCCAGCTAGTACATTCCTCATAGAAGGTTGAGCTCCTTGAGTATTTCTTGGTGCAAAATACTTATCCACTGTTGATTTTTTCCTTTTTCCACTATTAGCTACCATAGAACTTTGCATTTCTTGAACCTCTTCCTCACCTTCTGCCATATCCCTTCAAATTGTGACACATTAGGACCATAAGGATTTCTACATTCATATGCTTCTTGGGTTGCTTTCTTAGAATTCACAAACTCTTGCAAAGAATTTTCCATTCGAAATCTTACATCAGGAGGAACCGATTTACATGGACCGATATCTCCTTTCACTCCAGCAAGATGTTGTTTCATTCTATGAATACCCCCACCTTTTGTAATCTTTTTACAATACAAACAAATAAAAGCTTTCCTTCCATTTGCATATCTTTCTTCAGAAACATGCTCCCATGCAGGATCAGTCTTACTTCTAGTTGATTGAGAATTGGTAGTTGAATCTTGACCAGAGGATGAAGTCAAGTTTTATTCCTTTTTTTATTTCTCTATCAAATTAGAAACAAAAATCTCACATTAACGTAGAGAATGGAAGTCATCAACAATTTAATGATTTATAATAAAGTCATCAACAATTTATAACAATCACATATCAATGAATAAATTTATCTAAAGGAATAATGGTCATTATAACAAGCATGTTTTGATCCAATTATAAATTTATCTAAATTCTAAAGTAATTTTGTAGAGATATATTGATGGGCAAACTCCACAAATATCTAAACAATCATGTTTGGAGAATTTTTCCACAAATATCTTGTAAATTCTGCTTCTTTTTCAATGCATGCTTTCACATTTTCTCTATGGCATGCGTCAACATACATGTGGTCCAAAAGAGATCAATCTTCATAATCACTCGTATATAATTAATGTATGATATCATTATACCATTATTTTACCACTTCTTCATCAAAGGTAAGGTCATTTTTAAAATAAGAATTATTAAAGCATCCTATGCATTCCATCATATTATAAACTAAATCAATATTGCTTTAAGTTACTGAAGAATTCCTCATGAATAGGCAATTAATTAAAGCAGAAGGCATGATGGCTTCCTTCCACATTTACCTCATTGTATATTTACTTTAAAAAATAAATAAATAAATTTAGAGGAAACACACAATCCAGCTACTTATCTTAGCAATCAGCATCATCACCTTGAATTATTATTATTAATAATCTATTAATCTTAATGAACTTGTATAGCATAGCAAAGAAAACTTAGAAAACAACTACTCACTGAGCAAACTCCAATGCCGGGGCGGGCTGCCAGCTGGGAGAGGGAGGGAGCTTTCCAACGCAGGCGATACCTGTGTGGGTGTCGTGGGCCGTCGGCGGGACTTGTGTGAGTGTCGCAGGCCATTGGCGAGATCTCTCTTGGTGTCGCGGCAGGGATGCGTTGACGACAGGCGGAGGAGAGGGGGGAAGCTACCAGTATGTGTGTCGTGGGCCGTCGACGGGACTTGTGTGGGTGTCGCAGGCCTTCAGCAGGATCTCTCATGGTGTCATGGCAAGGATGCGTCGACGGCTGGCGGAGGAGAGGGGGGAAGCTACCAGTGTGCGTGTTGTGGGCCGCTAGCAGGACCTGTGTGTGTGTTGTAGGCCGTCGGCGGGATCTATCTTGGACTCTTGGTGTCGCGGCTGGGACGCGTCGGCGGCGGGCGGAGGAGGAAGGGTTGGAGTTTGGAGGTTGTAGCGGCGCAGCCTGGAGATTTTCGTTTTGTTAAATAGGACTCCAAAACGGCGTCATTTTGATTTCAGAAGCATCAAAACAACGTCGTTTTGATGTTGTTTAAAAAAAAAAAATTAAAATCAATTGAATCGGCCGGTTGCCATCGGTTGGACCGCCGGTTCAAGCGGTCCGACCCCGGTTCGATCCCCATCCGATCCAAATGACTAGACCGGCCGGTCCGGTCCGGTTTTTAAAACATTGCTATTTTGGGAAAAGTGCATTTGCTATAACATATATATTTTTTTTCTGAATTTTTCAGATGCACCCATTTATTATTTTACATATGATCATCTGCCCATATAATATTGAATTATAGGGTAGCTTAAAGAAATCATTTCCCATTAGAATCTCAATTTGATCCATAATTCTAAATTTTAAAAAAAATCAAATGGAGAAACCTATGTGATAAATAAAATTTGTATGAATTGTAGTATGATATGATTGAATATATTAAATTTGTTCGTGTGTCAATTAACATTCACATTGTTTTAAAAATGAATTGTCGTATGATATGATTAAATATATTAAATTTGTTCATATGTCAATTAACATTCACATTGTTTTCAAAAAGCTTTAGTGTCGAATTAAACAGAACAAAGACATGGAAATGACTTTTATTATTTATCTTGAAAACTAAAAATATTTAATCTTAGTTTTTACACTTAATCGTATTGGTTGTTGAATATCCACTACTAACTCGTTTTGTGAGCTTGTGAGCATGTGAGACTGTGTTCACGAGTTAATGACTTTTTTGTGAGCATGTGGAATTTTGGAAACGTGCTTTTGCAATAACATATATATTTTTTTTCTAATTTTTTCACATGCGCCCATTTATTGTTTTACGTATCATCATCTGCCCATATAATATTAAAAGATAGGTTAGCTCAAAGAAATCATTTCCCATTAGTATCTCTATTTGACCATAATTAATTCTATTTAACATCGTGTCAAACTCTAAATTTTAAAATAAAAATAAAAAACCCTAATGGAGTAACCGAGAAGCCTGCATGATAAATAAAATTTTGTATGGGTTGTTATATGATATGATTGAATATATTATATTTGTTCGTATGTCAATTAACATCTATATTGGTTTAAGAAAGTTTAAGTGAAAATAGAGAGTCAAAGTATAATAAAGTAGAAAATCATAATATATATTTATCATATACATTTTTATGAGAAAGAAAAGAGAAGAGTCTTTCTATTTCTCTGAATAGAATAACGTCTTTCTATTTCTCTAAAGAGAATAACGTCTTTTTATTTCACTAAATAAATAAAAATCTTTTTATTTCTTTTGTAGAGACTATTAGACTATTCGTGCTAATTACATGTTGTAAAACAAAGTGAGAGAAGAAAAAAAAACAAGAAAAACATAATAGAATGCATGAGAAAACTCTATAGAATTTCATGAGAGGTCCTTCCATTTTATAGGAAGTCACAAAAAGATATTTATGGATGATCATCTACAAGTTATTATAGTGGTACAAAATCTCATATTTTATAATAATTATTTATTTTTTATAATAAATTTTATGTTTAAAAATATTTTACTAAAAGCAAGGACAACTTTAATACTTTTAAAATTTTAATTAAAGTTTCCCTATCTAAGAAAAAAACAACTTTATGTTTTTGCAAAATAAGGATAAATTACATGAAATATTTTGGAGATTTTTTTTCAAAATACACTTAGGTTATGTTTGGTTCCCGGAAAAGAGTAAGAAAAGAAAAACAATATATATAAAAATACCAAATACAATTAAAATTAATTTAAATTTATATATCTTTAAATTATTTAATTTTATTATATTAGACAAAAATAAGTAAAATGAGTTTGAATAAACGTATACAAATAATTTATTAAATTTAAACCAATTTTTTTATTTTTCTTCATTTTTTCTTTCCTTCTATTTTTTCTTTCTACCTTTTCTTCCTTTGCATTTTTCTTCAAATTTTCCGAAAACCAAGCATAAACTTAAAAATTAGATTTCACCGTGAAATTTGATCTCCTAAGCAAAATATCATAAATCAGTAACCTACAATTCAATCTCCACTAACCACACCATATACACTGACAAAAAAAAAAAAAAAAACCACTAAAATTCTGGTCTAATTCAATTGTGACAAAATGTAATAAACAGATCAAGTGCACCCAAAGTTTCTTTCAGTCCATCAAAAGTGGCTGCTTCTTGTCATCCCACTTTTCCATTCTTTCTTTAGCTTTTTCCACCTGCAAATTTAATTAAATCTTGTATCTTTAATATTTTTAATTTTATAAAAAATTTTAGGACAAAAAATATCAAATGAAGTTTTTTCAATTTAACATCGATTTGATTTGTCTACATTTATTTCTTCAAACAGACACATGAATGAAAACGTACCTCCTTATTCCAATTGGTGCGTGCCGTAACCCAAATTAAAATAAAAGTTTGCATTAATGTGCCTCCTAGCATTCCTAACCAAATTCCCTGCACAAATGACATCTTACAAAGCTTAGAAGGTTGGTTTGACTCTCCATCTCTATATGAAATGATCAAATCTGTAGAGATGTGGAAATATATGTACCTTTGCACCAAGCTTGAAGTAAAAGCCCAAGAGTGAGCCTAAAGGCACCCCCACGATGTAATAACAACCCACATTTACATAGGCCACAAAAGCTTGCCATCCACACCCAACAGCCACGCCTTCAATGGTTGCAATATGGTTAACCAACAAGTTGAAGAACAATGAAATATGTACAATTAATCTATCTTATGAATAACCATCAACTTTAAAGGTTCATATTAGGTGGCAGATAAACCCCACCAAATGTGACCCATCACAAATCATATTATTAATTTAATTTGCATGGAGTTAAAAGCATAGGTGGTGTGGCGTACGGTGTTGGGATTTTACCTGATAAGACTGGTTGAATGCCATTGAGCATGAGGGTGATGGCCAAGACTGGACACAGATCAGAAACAGCTTGCGCCACAGTTTCCCCACCAGTGAAAGCATAGCTAATGACATGGCGAAGGACAAGGACGACGGCCGCAGCTACCACTGATATTAGGAAGGAGACCAGCGTCACCACCACCACTGAAAATGCTGCTGATTTGGGGTGCCCAGCTCCAAGCTCATTCCCCACTCTTACACTGCCCACCATACCATGCCAAAAGATTCGTGTAACACTTGCACCATCGTTTATGATTGTGTCCTTATATTTACCATTTCCGCTCATTTATACGCGGCCATGTTATGAATATAACTTCAACAATTACATGAAAATGATAAGTTCCCATAATGTGACAATCCAATTCCATGTTTCAAAAGTTGAATATGTACTATGAGATTGAACGATGATTGTAACTCTTTTATATGATATCTAAAAAGAACTTTTTTATGCTTTTAATAATATAGTTTCGACCTTAATTTTAATATAAAAAATAATTAAAAGAAATTAAAAAAAATAGAAAAAAAAAAAATTTAAGTCGACGTCAAACCGCAATATCAATGAATTATTTGAAGGGTTATATACTTGTCAAATAGAAGAAATAGATGAATACTAACCTTGCAGCAGCATTGAATCCAACTGAAATCATGAATACAAATCCAAGTATTGTCATGCTGCAATAAATAACCAACAAGCTTGGTGATGATACTTTTTCTTTTGTCTTTTTGAAAAGCAAATTTAGCAGAAGGAAAAAATATAAAGTAGGAGGCAAAGACTGAAAGTCTTTATTACTTTTCTATCATTTCTCTGAATTATTGGTTTGGTTAACAAATTGACAATTAACCTAGCCTACCCATTTGATTATGTGACGATAAAGTCTATAGTTCTTTTGTTATAAAAAAATATTTTATTATTAATTTAAATTTCTATCAAAAATATTTTTCATTCATATTTAAATAATAATGAAGATTTTATAGAAGCTTTTTAACAGAAGTTGTGTCTTGAATTCTGCCGAATTAAAACCAAGTACTGTTATTAACTCCTTTTTGCCTTACCATATCGACAGAGCATCCAAAGCCACCTTAGGATTCTCAAGCAAGCCAGCCAGCAGAACCAGAATCTGAAAATACCAAGTCTCCAAGCACAGCATCACTGCAGATGCTGCTGATAGTTTGAAGAACCCACACAACCCAGAGACAGCCTTCATACTGAACCCACCCCATGTGTACTTACACTTCTCGCTCTTTACTATATAGAAGAACTGAGCCACCACAATTATCCACCATGAGAGGCTCAGCACCAGCGACGAACCCACCAACCCCAGCCCTATCTTGTACACAGCCACCCAACTCAGCAACAGGTGCAGCAACAGTGTAGCTGCCGATATATATGCACTTGGGGCCACTATGCTTTGAGCCTGTAGAAACTTTTGGATCGGGAAGTTGGCTGCGTATGCGTAGATTTGAGGAATGAGGCCGTAAACGAAGATCGCGGCTGCTGATGCGATTTCAGATGATTCACCCAGAAGAATCAGGATGGGTTTGCAGAAGATGTAGATGAAAGTGAGAAGGAACCCGGTTATGGTGAGGAGAACGGTGGATTTCTGGAGATAAATGCCCAGCATTTCAAATTTTTGAGCTCCAAATGCTTGCCCACACAGAGTCTCAACGGCACTCCCCATCCCTAACTGTTGATAAACTCAGAGAAATGAATAAATACAGATATATAAAAAGACTCAAACAAGAGAAATACTTGTTAGTCAGAGCTGTAAGTAATATCATGGGTACCATGAGGCCGTAAGCGAACATCTGGACGCCGGTGTTGCCGAGGGAGGCGGCGGCGAGCTCAAGATTACCGAGGTGGCCGGCGAAGATTTGGGTGGACATAGACATGAGATAGTTGATCATGTAAACAGCGACGGCGGGGCCGGCGAGTCTGAAAAGAAGCTTTGATTCAGTCGAAGTCGCCTCCAGGAGGCGCTGGCAGAAGGGCAGCCGAGTGTCGGACAATATGCTCTCCAGCTGCCCACTGGTTTCAGACCTTCCCTCCGACGACAATGGTGGATTGGACTGTAACATCGGCTCATTAACACCATCACGAGAAGATTCCATTGGGTTCTAGACGGAGGCGGCGACGATAATCACGGTGGTCCAGCGGTGGTCGGAATCGATAAGCAAGCGAAATGCACCATGTCCATCTCGTGGTGGGCTTTAAAGGCATCGATGAGCACTGAAAATGGTCCTTACAACGAAACGGCATTTCTTGACCTCAAATTATTTTGTTTTTATTATTTAATATCTTTTTTCATACCTTGCTCGATTAATCCCCTCTTAGGTTTTTGTAATGGATAATCTGAGATTGTATATATTATATATATAAAAAAAGGGAAAATGTTAAAATTAAAAATTATTAGTGGAGTAATTTTTCTTTAGAAACCACAGGTTTCTTTAAAAAAACATGATTTTTCAATGTTATAAATAATTTTTGAGGTTTAAATTATTTTTTTTAAATTTTACTAAATTCTTATAGCCAATTTGAAAGTGATTGTAAAAAACGATTACAATATTTTTAATACTTAAAATTTTTTATCATTCAAGTGTTAGAAAGATTATAAATGTTTTTTAAAATCATTATCAAATGCGTTCTAAAAGTCTATTTGACAGTAATTTTAGGAAGTGTTTTAACCATTTTTAATGCTTAAAAAATAAAAAAAATTTAAGTCCTAAAAAAATTATAATAATTTCTTAGAATCACTATCAAACAAGCACTTAAAGTTTATTTAACGGTGATTTTAGAAAACGCTTCTAATATCTCTAACACTTGAAATTTTTTTATCATTTAAATGTTAAAAAAAATAAAAATATTTTCTAAAATCAATATAAAACTCACTTTTACTTTTCAATCAAAAACACTTTTTAGTGTAAAAACAATTCCTAGGATGATTATCTAACATTGCAAATTTATAACATGACAAATATAGTTAGTGTATTAGGCCCAAAACTATATTGTCCACATCCATAGATAAGAATTAAAAAGATTTTGTGGTTGGTTATACATGCATCACATTGTACCATTTAAAAAGCCAAGATGATCAAGAGAGTAAGATCTTCCTTTCAAGAAAGAGGTTAATGCAATACATTTATTTGTGGGTAAATTATAAAAATCATTTATCCATTTTTAACGATATTTTGGTGCTTCATAGCAATACCAACTCCAAATTATGCTCAATTATCTAATAACCATTTTTATTATTTTTTTATTTTATGAAAGTGGATGAAATCAAATCACATATGCCTAAATTAGATAGATTTTTTTTAAAATCTATTTATTTGGATCATATTATAAGGCAAAAGAATTTAGGGAGTGTATTAGAATAAAGGAAATAAAAAAATAAAGAAAGTATTAAAATATTTTATTTTCTATTTTCTTTATAAAAAAATTCAAAGAAAAGTGTATTATTCAAAAGATTATCTTTTTTCCTCCACCAACCAAAGAGAATTCATTATTTTCACTTACTCTTTTATTTTCTTCGAATTTTCCTCTTGAACATAACCTAAAAAAGGTAAAAGAATTCATTGAGCACCACACATTATAGCATTTTAAATTCTAAAGTCCTTTTTTTATTCATTTATGTGCTTGTCTTGTGTATTTGGAAATTAAGCTATAAAATTTTTATTTTGGCCAAAAACATTGACTTTTTTGTGAGCATATGAAACTATTTGGGAAAAGTGCATTTGCTATAACATATATATTTTTTTTCTGATTTTTTCACATGCACCCATTTATTATTGTACATATGATCATCCGCCCATATAATATTAAATGATAGGGTAGCTTAAAGAAATCATTTCTCGTTAGTATCATCCACAGGATCCCACGTACCCAGATCAATCGAAAGTTCTACTCATTTTCAAATGATATTCGCATTATTCGCAAATATTTATTTTTGACTTTAAATTTTTTTTATAATTTAATCTATAACAATTTTCCATTTTCGCATTGAATCCACAAATGCCTATATTTTTTAGCTATCTCAATTTGACCCATAATTCTAAATTAAAAAAAAAAATCAAATGAAGAAACATATGTGATAAATAAAATTTGTATGAATTATCGCATGATATTATTAAACATATTAGATTTGTTCGTGCGTCAATTAACATCCACATTGTTTTAAGAAAGCATAAGTGTCAAATTAGACATAACTAAGACATCGTAATGACTTTTATAATTTATCTTGAAAAATAAAAATATTTAATCTTATTTTTTACACTTAATTGTATTGGTTCTTGAATCTCCACTACTTACTCGTTTTGTGAGCTTGTGAGCATGTGAGACCGTGTTCATGAGTTAATGGCTTTTTTGTGAGCATGTGAAACTATTTGGAAAACGTGCTTTTGCTATAACATATATTTTTTTTTTTCCTGAATTTTTCACATGCACCCATTTATTGTTTTACGTATCATCATCTGCCCATATAGTAGCTCGAAGAAATCATTTCCCATTAGTATCTCTATTTGACCCATAATTCTATTTAACATCATGTCAAACTCTAAATTAAAAAATAAAAATAAAAAACTCTAATGAAACCTGTGTGATCAATAAAATTTGCATGGGTCATTGTTATATGATATGATTGGATATATTATATTTGTTTGTGTGTCAATTAACATCCACATTGGTTTAAGTGAAAATAGAGAGTCAAATGATAATAAAGTAGAAAATCATGATATAAATTTATCACATGCCTTTTTATGAGAAAGAAGAGAGAAGAGTCTTTCTATTTCTCTGAAGAGAATAACGTCTTTCTATTTCTCTGAATAGAGAAAAATCTTTTTATTTCTTTTATAGAGACTATTAGACTATTCGTACTAATAATGTGTTGTAAAACAAAGTGAGAGAAGAAAAAAACAAAAAGATATAATAGAATGCATGAGAAAACTCTATAAAATTTCATTAGGGGTCTTTCCATTTTATAAGGAGTTACAAAAAGATATTTATAGATGGTCATCTACAAGTTACTATAGTGGTACAAAATCTCATTTTTATAACAATTATCTATTTTTTATAACAAATTTTATGTTTAAAAATATTTTACTAAAAGCAAAGACAACTTTAATACTTTTAAATTTTTAATTAAAGTTTCCCTATCTAAAAAAACAACTTTATGTTTTGGCAAAATAAGGATAAATTAAATTAAATATTTTGGAGATTTTTTTCCAAAATACACTTAGGTTAGGTTAGAGTCATCATGTCTTTCTCCAGTTTGGCATTCAGAGCCACCATCCTATCACGATAGGGCATTCATTGCCACATTTTTCGACGTTCAGAGATACATTCCTAGAGTTCAGAGCTGTCAATTTAGTTTGGGCATTTAGAGCTTCGTCTTTAGTATTCAGTGTTATCAATTTTTTTTTTAGTTCAACGTTTAGAGCCATGTCTTCCGTTCGACATTCAGAGTCATCATGTCTTTCTTTAGTTAGCTGTTCAGATCCACCATATCTCTTTCAGTTCGACGTTCAGAGTCGCATCTTCATTTTGGCGTTCAGAGTCGTTGTTTGTTTCAGTTTGACATTTTGAGCTGTGTTTTTAGTTTGACATTTGAAGCCATTTTTCAATTTGGCGTTCAGAGCCACATATTTGGTTTGGCGTTCAAAGCCATTGTTTGCCTCCAGTTTGGCATTAAGAGCCACCATGTTCCTTCAGCTTGGCATTTAGTGTCAACATCTTTCTTTAGTTTTGACGTTCAGAGCCGTTGTGCATACTCATTCTAACATTTTGAGCCACTACTTTTCCTCCTTTTGGAATTCAGAGTCATTTTTCCTCATCCTTATCATTCAGAGTCATAGCTCCTGACATTCATATTCACTAGTATCGCACATCTTGCCTTCGCGATTTTACATTCGTCCTCATTTTCCTCACCTCCTTTCCTTGTGCTTATTGCTTGATCATCATGCTCTTCTACACTTTCCCTTCCACTATACATGATATAGTCCTTGGAGTTCACGACACATATTTCGGTCATGTTGTTAGGCACCCTACCCTTAGCGTTCTCATGTAGTTCACATAGGGTAGTCCCCTTTGGATGCATTCTTTCTTGTACTCCAAGGTGGTTCGACCGTTACTCATCTTTGACATTAATATTCGAGTCACTTATTGAGACATTTTAGAGAGAGTCTAGATCCATAGCGCAACTTTAGAGACTCTTTGAGAGCCACCCTCATTTTAGGATTTTAGAACCCCTTTTGTTCCTTTATTGGTTTGAGCAAGTTTGTGTTTTACTTGTGTACCTTTAGGGGTCTTTCCTTTTTTTCGGTAGAGGTCACTTCGTTACACTCATTATTCACACTTTCTTTTCACTCTAGTGTTCATATTCCTTACACTCGTGAACTCTACTGAAGAGAGGCATATTTGTAGACCACTCATTGGCTACCCGGGAGTGAGTTTCCTTTCATTTTTTGGAGAAGTGGAGGATGACTTCCAACTTCATGCATGAGACGTGTGGCAAGGATGTGACCACCTTGCCATGGTGGTGGTTAAAGTAGTGGAGCAGAAAAGTAGTTGGAGAGGGAGATGGCTGGAACGAGATAGAGAAAATGATGATCTGAGTAAGAGTTAGGAGCCGGTGGAGGCTTGCATGAAAAGAAAGAGCACGAGAGGTTAAAAAGAATAAGGAGGGTGGGTCGGCTCATGGGTGAGGGGAAGACAACTTAAGGAAGAGAGCAAAATAAAAATAAAAAATAGAGTTGGCAAAAGAAGATAGTAAGAGAGGTCGAGAACAAGAAAGACAGGGAGGACAAGAGAGTAGAGTTGGGTAGCCAAGCAATTCTTTACCTGAAAGGAGTTTTTTGGGTATGACTACTGTAGCTTCTTATTTCTCATTTTTTTACACTACTTTATTCTCATTTCTAGTTGCTATTCTAAGCTTGGCTTTGTTGATTGGAGTGGACATCAAGGGCCACTCATTTGCCTTGTTGGGTTTGATTCAATACATGCATGCTCTACTTTGGTTTATTTTGAGGTTTTCTTTTTTTTGTTTCCTCTTGGAAGTATCTGATGCATCACTCATTCCCTAAACTAGATACACCAAGCTCATGCTCTTATTTTCTTTAAATCCCACCAACTCCAAGCTCTTTGGCGATCCATGACATGAAACTAAAGTTCATGCTTTGTTTTTTTATGTTTCTTTTTCTTTCTCTCCATTTCTTGTTGAGTACTGGAAGTGCACTAGGAAAGCTTGCAATGAGACCTAGATCTACTGAATCCTTACAAGAGTTAGTGGAGGTTGCAAGATATCCTACTGCTCGTTTCTTCTCTAACACTGGAACCACTACTTACGGCTGGTCCCATCTTGAAACACTAAGACTCTCCAAAGCATCGTGAGCCTCCTCTGTGTTCGGAAATGGCAAAGCCTATGGAACTCGAACGTCGATCTGGTAGAATGGCAGATGCACACACCAAGCATCTACTTCTATCACCCTTCTGGTGCTACCCACTTCTTCGACCCTCAGGTCATGAAAAAGGCACTGAGCAAGGTTTTGGTGCCATGCTACCCTATGGCCAACCGGCTCCGATGAGACGAGGACGACTGCACTGAGGTTGGCCATTGTGCTAAAGGCGTCATCTTCATCAAGGTGAGTACCAACCCTGTCATCGATGATTTTGGTGATTTCGCTCACACTCTGAAGCTCTAACAACTCATTCTGATGGTGGATTACTCCGGCGACATTGGATCCTATGCTCTCCTTATACTGCAGGAATCCCAAGTTGATGGGTTAGTCATTTCACCAAAGACGTTGCTATTGAATTGGTTCAAGAACTTGACTCGAGAAGGTTGGATATTGTTTATGGCGGAGTAAGTGTTGGGTTAATGAGTTTGGTTTCTTAGGAAGTTCATCGTGGTGGTGGACATGTACTTGGAATCATCTCCAAAACTCTGATGTGCAAAGAAACAACTAGGAAAACAATAAGAGAGGTTCAAGCCATAGTCGACATGCACCAAAGGAAAGCTGAGATGGCCCACCATTCAGATTGTTTTACCGCCTCATCAAGTGGCTATGGAACACTAGAGGAGTTATTGGAAGTCATCACATGGGCCCAGCTTGGAATCCATGACAAGCTTGTGGGTTTGCTGAATGTGGATGGCTACGAAAACTACCTCATTACTTTCATCGACAAAGCCGTGGATGATGGCTTCATCAAGCCCTCTCAGCATCACATTATCGTCTTTGCTCCAAATGCAAGAGAACTCATTCAAAAGCTCGAGGAATACGTGCATGTGCATTGTGAAATAGTGGCAGCACCGCCGCTAGCAGTGCAGTCTCGGTTACTCCCAATTTCCTCTTCCCCATGGCCATGCATGGCCACCTCGGTGTACTACCCCAAAAGGCCAAGTGTTTGGTTTTTTTAATTCTTCATTTTTTTTTAGTGTTAACAATTTATTTTGTATAAAAATTCTATTTCTAATAATCTTTCAAATTTCCAATTTTCAAAGTTAATTTTTGAAACTTCTGTTTTCAAATAATTTTTTAAAATACCTATTCTCAAATTAATTCTTCAAAATTCCAAATTTCAAAATTTCTATTTTTTTAAATAATTTCCTAAAATTCCAATTTTCAATTTTAATTTTCAAAATTTTAAATTTAATTTTCCAAACTTCAACTTTCAAATAATCTTCAAAACTCCATTTTCAAATTTAAGTTTCAAAATTTTAAATTTAATTTTCAAAACTTCAATTCCTTAATTTAATCTTCAAAAATCTTATTTCCAAAACTCTAGTTTCTTTCAAATTTAATTTCCAAAATTCTAATTCTTAAATTTAATTTCCAAAACTCCAATTCTCAAATAATTTTCAAAACTCTATTTCTTTCAAATTTAATTTCCAAAATTCCAATTCTCATATTTAATTTTCGAAACTACAAATCTCAAATAATTTTCAAAATTCCAATTTCTTTCAAATTTAATTTCCAAAATTCCAATTCTTAAATTTAATTTTCAAGACTCCAATTTTCAAATAATTTTCGAGACTTCAATTTTCAAATAAATTTCAAAACTCTAGTTTTCTTTGAATAATTTTAATTCTACAACTGTTCATCCTTTATTAGAGTTTTAGGTCACCAAAAAAATTCTGATTTTAATAAGTCTGTTGTCATTCTCATTTTGGCAAGCACTTATACAAATTTTCTTCGATTTTCAAATAATTTTTTTCGTTTTCCTTGATTTTTAATAAGCATGAATATGATTTTCATAATTCCAAAGCAATGGAATTTATGAGATTCATTCATGCAAAATCAATTGGGCTTTGGTGGGGGCCCTATATATGAGTTTTCTCTTCTGATTGTCAACTGTTATGCTTAATGAATATTGTTTGATCTTTGTCTTATTATTTGATATGCATGTGACGATTTTATACTTGAATTAACCTTATTTCATGGTAGTGCTTTATTACTTGCTGCCAAGGTACGCTCTCACTCTCACTTTGTTTATTCATTCATTATCATGACTTGCTTTTGATCTATAACCATTTTGGTATCCATTGATCTCCTAGTTAGTTGTCATGCTTGCTTCACTTTATTTAGTAGAGACCCATTTTTAGAGGCTTAGAGGGTTGCTACGGTCTTTACCGTACCTTCTCAATAAGTAATCTGACCCTCAAACCCAGGTTTGTTTTTTCATAAACTATTTTTTCCAAATAAGGAGTCACACTTAGGGTTTTCTTTCTTATTTTGTTTTCCATTTATAAATAAAACAAAAATAAGTGGCGACTCCAAGTCTTTTTAAAAAAAAATCGTATATTTCATCAAATAAATAAATAAATAAAAACGAGTTGCGTCATCGAGTGGGAATACATCGATCGAAATACGGGGTCCACAAACTGACGACTCCGCTAGGATTATTTAGAGGGTCAAACTTGAACTTAAGATGAGGCAAATGTGGCATTTGATTAGGCGATTGATGGATACCTTCCATTTGTGCTTTTCTATGCTTGAGTGATCATAGCACATTGAGAATTTTGATGTGGCAATTTTCTATGCTTGATTGCTATATCCATTTGGGACAGTGACATGCTGATGATGTTGATTGATTTTCTTGCTTGTCTTAGCAAATTGATTATGTTATTTCCATGATTATCCTATTCACTTTGACATGTATGCTCATATTGTTGTATATCTTGTTTGTCTTAGTGTTGATTCTCTTGCTCATATATTATCTTGATCATATTTGAGTATGCTATCCTTATTGCATTCATCTTTATTGTCATGTTCTCGGTTAGCTTGTGTGTAGATTTGGATGATATATAGTTGTTTTGCATGATTGTATGGTGCATGACTGCTCTTCTCTTGTATGATTTCATATTGCTTGTCTGTGTGGGCCGCACATCATCCCCTTACCTCCAACCTTTTGGTTTCGATCATTTTTTTTTCTGTTCTTACATTTGCAAGTGTGAGGCCTTGTGTGTACTTGTTTCTTTGATCGAGCTAGTGGTTAGGAGTAGGGTCTAGCGACGGGCTATATCGATGTTCGGGAGCATTATGGAGGAGGTGGACATATTGATGTTGATTGGAGTCTGATTTTTGAAGACCTATATAGCCCAAAGCTAGGTTTCATGGATATTTGTGTGACCAGTGCGTTTCTTGTTCTGCTTTAGCTTCATAGGTTTTTCGGATGCACCCACACCACTCACTGTGCACTTTAGTTGACTACTAAGTGCTAAGAGTTACGAGAGCTTTCACTATAGGAAACCCCCTGGGATGTCGAGGTAGTGCATGTGTGGAAGTGATGACCACCTTGCATGGAAGCACCTCGTCTCTTCAGAGGTATGCAGAGGGTTGCGTACCACCGGAGGGTATGATTGCTTCTGCTAGGGATCCTTTAAAATCCACCTCTTTTCTTTTTAAAGTCACCTTGACCTTGTAAGTTGAGTCTTAGATCATTCGATAAGGATTTCATTTCCTACACGTGGGTGCATCTGTGGGCCTTCAGAGTCGGGTCAGTAGTGATAGGTTTAGTTACCTTCGTAGTAGTCTCTCATATATTTGCTCAAAATTGGATGTCAGTTTGAATACTTTCAGGTTACTTTTCAGCATATTTGATAGACATTCCTTGTAGAGTTTCCCTTACACCGTATCTTATCTAGTATTTCCACTATTGTAGGAGTATTGATACGTCCGATCTGGGTTCAGCATCTTGAATTAGGGTTAGAGGTAGATTGATCAGAATATTAGAACAGTTAGACCAGAGATCAGATCAAAGAGATATGGATTCGTAGGTGGTTACCGTTGATCAGTTTGCTTCTGCCATGGCTTCAATTCAAGAGGCTATAACTGGCCTCAGCTAGAGGATAAATAGGCAGCAAGCCTAGCAGGTCCCGCCTCAGGATAGCGCACAGTATGACCCTACAATACCACCACCCCTCCACCCAGTCAGTGAACACCATAGGCTATACCTTTCACTCTGCATAGTCAGACCAAGGTTGCCCAGCCTCCTGTCATAGTGCTTACCCCGATCTTATAGGACCCACATGCTTGTATAGATAGACTAGAGTAGGAAATAAGACAGATGAGGACTTCAGAAAGAGCTATTACCTGAGAGGATTTTGATAAAGCACTAGTGGCCAGTTTATTGGCCAAGTTTAGGATGTCGAAGACAGACAGATACACGGGCATTGGCTGTCCTCGCATCCATTTGAGGCTTTACAGTACGATTATGAGGGCCCATGGACTGGATGAGGCCCAGATGGTTATACTTTTCTCTATTTCCCTGAGTGGTGCGACACAACGTTGGTTTGCTTCATTAGATGTATCACGTCGCTGGACTTGGGATGATTTGGCCCAGTAGTTCTTGAGATAGTTTGCATTTAATACTGTCATTAATGTTTCAAGGAGAGAGTTAGAGGCTTTGAGGCAGAGGCTAGAGGAGTCAGTCACCTCATTTATCTCTCGTTAGAGGGAGAAGATTTCACAGGTTATTTATCATCTTTCAGAGAATGATCAAATTAGTATGATCATGAGGAGCTTGCAGCCTCGATTTGCGAGGCACTTGATGAGATTTTCTCATACAGATTTTGGATCTTTGGTACAGGCTTTATACAGTATAGAGAAGGGCATAGCTAAAGAATTATGGTCTGAGTCTTCCCCTACTAACTCTAAGGGGAAGAAGCCTTTAGGAGGACAGAGATCAGGAGATGTTGGTGTTATCAGTTTAGCAGGGTTGAGATCTCCTAGATGCTATCAGACAGTTGAGCAGACTTCTGGACTCTACTACTCACCACCACCTTAGCAGTATAGGTCACGAGTACCTCATCAACCGTATGATCAGGCCTACTTGCCTTCCACGCTAGCACTATCTTATTATGCTGCACAGGGCACAAAGAGACCTCTGACTTCCTATTCTACCCCAGTATAGTCATGCTACGCAGCACAGTTTATAGCGAGACCCTTAGCTTCATATCCTAGACCTAAAGCTCAATAGACTTCCGCTTTTTTTGCTTTGAGGACACAAAAATAGTTCTCATAGTTGGGTATTTCATTGAGCCAGTCTCTTTCGAAAGCTCATAGCGGTCGGATTATTGACAGTTCTTGCTCCTAAGCCATTGCCTTAGCCTATCCTACCATAGTTCAGGATGGATTTACATTGCGCACATCATTAGGGGCTAGGGCATGAGATTGACCGTTGTACTGCTCTGAGATATGTCATCCATGACTTGATTGATCAAGGTTTGGTTCACTTGGTTCAGCTGAGTGTAACCACCAACCCATTATCGACCCATACTACACGTGCAGTTTCTCATTCGACCGGCGGTATACATTTCATAGATTTCATTAAGCCTAATGATCGCATTCACATGCTGAGTTGGGATGATTATGAGCCAGAGCCCATAGTAGTGGGTGAGTGCTATGAGGTTGATGGAGTGATCTTAGACTTACAAGCATCTGCATCATTTAGATTGGTCCTTGACACGCCACCATTGCAGTTGACCACGGTTAGGCCGTTGATTCACCCATGTTATAGCATTCAGTCTCCGTTTATATTGAGTCGAGATCCTGATGAGACGGTTGCTTAGGATGTTCAGTATGTCATTCGTGGAGGGAGGGTGGTACGATAGCAACCTCCCACAATTGCTAAACCTTTAGAGAACGATGTCACTCGAGAGGGGACCATACGAGATTTTGCTGCAGCTCCAGAGCACTGATTCGACTCATGGTAGCTTAGCTTTAAAGGCGTATCAACAAAATTTATACCTTGAATACTATTACTAAAGTAGCCAAGTTACTATAGCATAGTGGTTCTAGGATCGTTCACTGGGAAGGGTTTTCGCAAACACAAGTGATATTCAAATTAGGAAAATAGGTGATTTTCTTATGGATGTTAGCTTTAAAAGAAGATGTAAATGTTTTAGAAAGATTTAAACTAATCTAAGCTAACATTAAAGACTAAAATGAAAGGGTGTAAAAACAAGTTTCTCAAAGATAGGATAGCTATGCTCTGGCTCTTATGCAAATTGGAAATCTCAGGATAGGCTCCTCGCGTTGGGGTTGCAACTATGGTGATGCTTGCTTCCCGAACCGGTATGGATTTAGCAAATCAAGTTTTAATCCTTTAAAATAGCAAAACAGATGGTAGTGAATTTCATCAATGGTTATTCACCTTAGACTTCCTTTGAATGGCTCGTAAGAGATAACTAATGGTCTAAAGCCAAAAGCTTACCAAATATTGGCAACTCAAAGTCATTCTAGGTGATAAACTCACCTTTCAATGGCCATTGAAATTGGTTCTAACGGATTAATGCAAAACTTGGAATTGAAAACCTCACCTTCCAATAGCTCGTAGGAGATAACTAATGGATAGAAATCCAAAAGCTTATCAAGTATTGGCCCTTGGAAGTTGTCCAAAGGAAATAAAAACCAAACTTTGCATTAATGAACCTTTAATGAAAAACGACTACCTTACCTTCCGGGTGCGAGAAATTTCCATGGGATTGCATCCAAGCCATCACATAACATCCATACTTTGAGAAACTAAAAGTTTTAGCCAATCATCCTTTGAGGAAAAACCCTCAGAGGCTGTTTGGCTACTAAGAAAATAGAAACGGGAAAGCTCTGTAAAAATTCTATATATTGATCGATATATGTTACACCGGATGCAAAGGAATATATATAGAGAAGTTTTTCCAACCTTCCTAGCTAAGAAATCTTATGATTGGTGGATTACAAGGAGAAGAATGGAAATTTATACAAAAATATCCAAAAGAAAAGATCTCGTGTGGAGTCGGCAGAAACAGGGGAAAATTCGCACCACGCAAGGGGGTGTGCGAATTTGGAAGGTGTTGTGCGAAATTTTCGCACACCCCTGGAGCAGTTGTCTTCCAAAGGCCATATCTTCCTCATTTCAGCTCTAAATCGTACACGGTTTGAAGCGTTGGATTCTTGACTTCCTGAGCTTTGAAATGGTATATAGAATGTAGAAAATGAACTTCGGAAAGTGCTCCAAAAGTGCCAAAGAAGACTGCAGCTGCTGTCCTCTGTTTTCCTCTTTGCTTCTTTTTTCTTCTCTTTGCTTCACTTTGCTTTTCTCCATTTGTTGGCTTGCTTTGGTGTAGCTAAAAGCTTGCTTTAACTTGTCCAAGTAGCTCCTCCATCATTTGGCATGCTTGAATTGATTCATAAGCTGATATAAACATGTAAACTTGCCACAAAATGGTTAAAACCAATTACTAAGGACCTTAATGAATTAATTGGGTTAAATGAATATGATTACTACTCAAAGGTGCTTAAAACCATTATAATTAGGTCTAAAAAATAGCACTTTTTGGTAGTAATCAAGCACTCAGGCCCACATCTCCATTTGGAGTCTTTTGGCATCATTTACATCCCATCTGGAGGCACTGGTTAAGGCATTGAGTCAAATACGAGTTGAGACATCTACCTCCCTTGAGGGATTGACCCATATGTTGACAGCTGATAGGGCCACATGCATTGTCTTCTCTACTGATGATCTACCCCCTAGGGGTTTTGACCATACTCTATCTCTCTATATTTTTGTTGGTTGTTTTGGGCATCGAGTTCCATCTGTCCTTTTGGACAATGGCTCTGCCTTGAACGTTTGCCCGCTAGCTACAATAGTCGCCCTCAGCTTCAGATCTTCAGACTTTAAGCCATCTTCTTAGACAGTTCGAGCCTATGAGATTACACGTAGAGAGGTTGTGGGTACGTTGACATTGGATTTACAGATAGGCCCGGTCACATTCTCTACTTTATTTCAGGTTTTGAGGATTCCCATATCCTTTAACCTGTTACTGGGTCGGCCTTGGATCCATAAAGCCAGAGTTATACCATCTTCCTTTCATCAAAAGGTGAAGTTCATACATGAGGGCAGAGTCATTAATATACAATCTACTAGAGACACTTATTCTACTTATGAACAGTATTAGAGATTAGTCATGGTGACGATGACCTATTTCTTACTGGCTTCACCTTTAACGAGATATAAACTATGGAGGTTGAGCAGTTCTGTAAAGATCATGTGGTGTTTCCCTTTTTTGAGCATAGTAGTACAGTGGTTTTGGAGCTGATGAGATCTATGTCTTTCTTACTTGGCTTGGGTTTAGGGCATCGTTAGCATGGCTTTGGAGAGTTCATTGCCGCAGTTGATCACGATACTCCTTTCGGTCTTGATTTTGTTCATATTGAGGTCGATTATCGATTTATGGCGCAATTGCGCAAGGAGAGGATGAGAGCCCGATTGACTAACACACCATTTGACTATCCTGTTAGTCCATACAGCATGAGCTTGGCGGACTACTTTGTGAGGGCACTGGTGCTACAGACACATTCAGGTTGGATTATTGATGGATTTAGCACTGTTCAAGAGGTCAAGCTTTAGCGTCTTGTCCATCAGCTACGGTTGAGTGATGGAACTCCTGGCACTTTCGCATCTGCATTGGCCGCCCTATCATCTCCATATTGTATGAGCCTCATGACACTCTATTTCCCGGATGAGGTCGATGAGCATGGGACATTTGCTGAGATCGGGGACAAGGTGGATGAAGTTGTTCCATATGATAGGTACATTGATGAGATGCTCGCGATGAATATGAGTTGTATTGATGGGATAGTCCAACCTGAGTTTGCTTCGTCATTTGATCTCTTTGGGGTGTCCGCCATCGTGATTGTTGAGGAGATCCAAACTACTCCCATTCTGGAGTTTTTAAAGGATGATATAGTTGATGATGATGTATTTGTGGGTGTTACTAGCCTAGTTGTGCTAGGGTATGAGCATGTGGACCCACCACTTTATTTTGATGTATTGTTGGGATTTGTCTCCCTATTTGATGATGTACCGACTCTTCTTCATATATGGATATGAGTCTTTTTGAGTATTTACCTGTCTCTTATTACATCACTTTACCTACACCTTATTCACCCACATCATAGATGTTTGATATAGATGATGAGATTGTACAACACGATTCAGATGATGACTCTTCTTCTTCTTCTGGTTCGAGTCCTAGTGACTAGAGAGTTTTGTTTACCACAATAGATGCTAAGATTGTTGATTTTGGTACGGCAGACCAGCCTAGGGAGCTGAGGATTGGATTGGATTTATCTACAGATGAGAGGGATAGCCTCATCCAGTAGCTTAGATCATATTTGGATGTTTTTGCATGGTCTTATGAGGACATGCCGGGCTTTGATCCATCCATAGTCCAACATCACTTGCCACTTCTGCCTCATGTTAAACCGGTTAAGCAAAAATTGAGACGGTTACATCCTCGTTGGAGTTTGCATGTGAAATAGAAGATTCAGAAGCAGCTCAATGTGGGATTATTATCAATGGTTGAGTATCCTGAGTGGTTGGCCAATGTCGTCTATGTTCCAAAAAAAAACGGTAATGTGAGAGATTGCATTGATTTTCGAGATCTCAACAAGACTAGTCTTAATGATGATTTTCCTCTCCCACACATTGACATGCTAGTTGATAGTACGGTAGGTCATTCGATGTTGTCTTTCATGGATGAGTTTTTCGGGTACAATCGGATTCTGATGACTCCAAAGGACATGGAGAAGACGTCCTTCATTACTAAGTGGGGTACTTACTATAGAATGATGTCGTTTAGTTTGAAGATTGCAAGGAGCTACTTATTAGAGAGTAGCGACTACCCTTTTCCATGACATGATGCATTAGGATGTCGAGGTCTATGTAGACAACATGATAGAGAAATACCGAGATAGAGTAGATCACCTAGCAGCTTTAGAGAGATTCTTTGAAAGGATCAGACGGTTCAGATTGAGACTAAATCCCAAGAAGTGCACTTTTAGAGTGACTTCTGGGAAACTGCTGGGATACATGGTCAGTGAGAGAGGCATAGAAGCAGATCCAGATAAAAGCGGAGCCATCATTGACATGCCTGCGCCGAGGACTGAGAGAGAGATCAGAGGTTTCTTGGGTAGACTTCAGTACATCACCAGATTGGCAAATATCTACGAGCCCATTTTTCGACTTTTGATGAAAAGTCAGCCCACTGTTTAGGATGATCGGTGTCAGCACGCATTCGAGAGGACCAGGAAGTATTTGTTGTCACCTCTAGTTATGGTGCCTCCTACACCAGGTCGTCCCTTACTTCTATACTTGTCAGTCTCGGACATAGCCTTGGGATGCATGTTAGCTCAACTCAATGATTCGGGAAATAAGCGAGCTATTTATTATTTAAGTAAGAGGATGCTTGATTATGAGACAAAATATGTCATGATTCTGCTTAACATTGGTTTGGGCTACTCGAATATTGACATTACATGACAGAGTATTCAGTGCACTTGATATCCCATCTAGATCCTCTGAGATATTTGTTTGATAGGCCTACTTTGATTGGTCAACTCATGAGATGGTTGGTACTCCTGACTAAGTTCGATATTCATTATGTCACTCAAAAGTCTAATAGAGGAAGCATTGTTGCAGATCACTTGGCCTCATTACCAGTTTCTGATGGTAGAGCTATTGATGATGACTTTCTAGATGAGGATATTGCTACAGTGACTAGTTTGTCAGGTTAGCGTATATACTTTGATGGTATGGGCAACCATTCTGGATACGGGATAGGTGTTCTATTGATATCCCCTCATGGTGACCACATTCCTAGATCTATTCGTTTGGCATTCTCTGATCAACACCCTACCACAAACAATATTGTTGAGTATGAGGCTTGCATCTTGGGATCAGAGACAAGTCTTAAGCTCAGGATTAGACAGATGGTGGTGCTTAGTGACTCCAATCTGGTATTAAGATATATTCAGGGCCATTAGAAGACTAGAGATGTGAAGCTTAAGCCTTACTATGCATACTTAGAGCTACTGGTTGGGAAATTTGATGATTTGAGTTATACACATCTGTCTAAAGCACAAAACTAGTTTGTTGATGTCTTAGCTACTCTAGCTTCCATGATTGATATTCTTGTTGATACCGTTGTTCGTCCTTTACTGATTGAGTTGAGATCAATTCTTGTCTATCGTTGCTTGATTGATTAAGTAGAGTTGGATGATGATTTGCCTTGGTACCATGACATATATCAGTTTCTAAGACTTGACATATATCAGTTTCTAAGACTTGACATATATCCTGAGGTCGCCACAGCCAAGGATAAGAGAGCATTGAGACAATTAGCCACTCTGTTTGTGATATGTAGGGAGACATTGTACAGATGATCAGCTGATGGGATGTTACTATTGTGCTTAGATCGCGCCTCTATCGATCGAGTGATAAGAGAGGTTCACGCGGGAGTCTATGGGTGATTAGAGCCAAAATATGTGCTCTAATGGCACATATTCTATATGATTTGTGCATCAAAGGACATTCAAATCACCCAACTTGACCTAAATCAATGCTAAGGCCCTAGCCATGAGTTTAATTTGTACTTTGGAGACTTATCTCGGGTTCAAGGGAAGAAAATGGTGCAAGTAGAATCACTTTAGATTTTGAAAGATCAAGAAAGGGTTAAATGAGGAAATAAGTGAGTCAAGACTCATGGATCATAAGGAAAGGAAATATGAGGATATCATGAGTTTTTAAGATGAGAAATGACCATTATGGAGTAAGAAAGAAGGCAATAAAACATGGGAAATGAGACATGAAGCAAGATTCAACTACATTGAAATTTAGAACTCAAAAATCTGATGACATTATATACTCTGACTTTGAGGACAAATTTAGAGACCTTCCTGGAGTCCATTGTATACATACTATATACCATTTTGAATCGGGAAGTCAAAAGTCCAACACTTCAAACGTTTTGCAAATCGGAGCTGAAATGAAGAAGTTATGGCCATTTGAAAACAATTGTACCAAGCTAGAGGGTCATTTCGAAATGATTTCGAAATTCAACTTATGAATTCGAAATCCACTTCGAAATGACACCAATTTCGAATTCACCCACTACCACTTTGATGTTCCACCTTCTCTGCCTCGGGAATTGCATTTAGAGCACTCCATCAGCCCTAAGTGGACCCCACACGACTAGAAATCACCATTTTATTTTTTTAATCATTTTTAAGAAATTATTTTGTAATAAGTGGCCAATGAGAGTGTGCCACATATTAGGTAATTGATGGTATTATATAAACTCTCTTAATTCTAGGTTTTAGGGATCTTAGATTTTTTTTCCGGAGAGTTTGACATTGAAAGTGGAAGAAGACGAGAACTTTGGTTTGTTTTCTTTTTCTTATTTATTAAATATATTGTTTTTAGTTTCTTTTGATTCAAATTATGGATTTTTACCCTATTATGGATTGTGAATGTGACATCACCCCCATGAGAGGCTAAGAACCAATTGTCAAGGAACCATCTAGAGATAGAACAATGAACAGGTCAAGAGCTAGTGGAGTGTATACCTTACCAGAGGGTTTAGATGTCCAAGCAAAGTTTGCAACCGTTATGAGAAGGTTGGATGATTTGGAAGCCAAGGGAGTTCAAGAGATAGAAATAGTCAATGATGGGGTAACTCAACTGTGCTTGATATGTAACTTTACAGAACATGGTGTGCAATCTTGTCCCACTCTACCTGCAGTGCAAGACATGTTTACGAAGCAAGTCAATGCCTTAAGGACATACAACCAATATTCTAGCAATTCTCCACATTCCAACACTTATAATCCGGGTTGGAGAAATCATCCAAATCTATCATGGAGAGAAGGTAACAATGGCTAGTTTCAACAGCAAGGAAATCGATTTCAAGGTAATCAGACTAATGGGCAGCAAGGTTTTCAACCACAAGGTATGCCATCTCAGAATTGTCAATAGCAACATCAAACCTCATCATCTAACTCAAGCCTGGAAGATATGATGAGAAAGTTTATATAGAACCAAGACAAGCGTAATGAAGATCAAAATAGGATAAATGCTCAAACATCTCAGGAATTAGTAGATATTCGAACCACTTTGAGTCAACTTGCTGTA